>NC_051180.1:14604666-15249666 GCF_013339695.2 Rhipicephalus sanguineus | reverse complement strand
GAAAGCATTCGCGTGACAATGACGTATTGGAGATCGCAAATGGCCAGGAAGGGGACGCGAAGGGGAGGCAATGTGTATTCGCTGCTGTAGAGTATAGCCCGGCGTCTTCGCGCTTGTTCGCCACGGTTAGGAGGCAGCGCTGCAAGGGTACCTGATGCGAGCTTTAAGGTAGGGACCGCATTAAGAAAGTTTGTTTGCGCAGCTAGCCTACTCGAGGAGGAAACTAATGCACGAGTTATTCGTAACATCCTTGAAAGACTAGCTTTGCGTGTCTTTCAGGTCTCAACCCGAAGTCATTTAGAAAGCCCTTTCCGAGAGGCTTTCTCGCAACCTAGCACATGCGGCATTGTTTTATTTCTATTTTTTCGTTTCTTGCCCTGATGACGATACGGAACTTTACTAGGCGACATATTAAGGGCAGCGATTACTGCAAATAACGATGGTTCATCGGTTACGCCACTAGGAAGTGCGTCAATTTGTCGAGTTGTTTCCAACGTTGAAGTCGCAACCTCTGTCGCCAATATCTAGAAAGATATTGAATTTCTTACACTATATAATATTTCTTTAATGCGCCTGGCAGCGAGTTTATTGATTGCAATATGTCATGCCATGTGCTTTCTAGACCATTCCCTCATATATCGTAAAAAGAAGACTCTGTAGTTCAACCTATCGCAATTCTTCCATGCTACTTGCGATCATATTCAGAAAAGTGGCATGATAGTAGTAGGGTACCTAAATACCAGCTTTCATTCTTTAAAATCCTGTCAACCAGGATTACCTTCTCCGCACACCTCCATTTTTTTTTATTTCCTTCATTTTAAAGATACCATAATACCGCAGTAGCAGCAATGGACTCTAGATTGAAAAGTTTTCGGTTGCTAAAGCTATTTAGACAATACGCTGCTTTGGCGATAAATCTCGAACGTGAACAACACCAAAGAAAAAAGAAGTCTTATGATGTCTCCAAAACAAACGTTCCTCGTTGACACCAACTTCAATGGGGTGCCGAAATGGGATTGAGACGTGCTTAGGTGGCAAGTTTACCTTCTAACGCAATGTTTGAAACAGAGTCCCGGTTTTTGCTGGGACGACACGTGAAAGATCACACGTGTATCACACATTCTTTACACTTCACCAGATACACTTCTAGTTTTATATCACATCTTGAAAACAACCGCACCACTATATCAGGCGCGCTGCGCAGCGGCAACCATGACGCGAGACCTCCGGCATTTATCGACAAGAGGTGCGCGCTGATTGGAAACAGTCAGTGACGTCACTGGCAGAGTGGCAGAGCGAAACTCGAAAGGGAACGTTTTTTTTTCCTGTCGTATCTGCTCGATTGTAAACTTTGAAGACTTTTAACTTCAGTTTTTCTGCACCAATTTCATAGTCATTTTCGCTTTCGTCTCGGTATTCTGTACTGCCCAGGCTCCGGTGCTGCAAGTGCAGCCGAAAAAACGTTGAAGGGCCCGTTTAACGTTTCGTTTACTCCCTTTCACTGCGCAGTGTAGCCAGCCGGCATTTAACCTGGCTAAACTCTCTAGTTTTTTTTTCCTTTTTTTCCTTCTCTTCCTTTCACACGCTGGGAGGCATTCCAATGAGGCCCGCCCGATTTCCCATCCTCACGACAAAGCCGATTTTGTCGCATATCGTGACAGCACTTTGTCCTTTTATCGCGGCGCTTGGTTGTTGCGACACGGAAATTCGTAGCGCGACGACGAAAAAACTAAATAAGACGATAACCTTACTCAGACACGTCTGTCGTGTTTTGCAACGTCCTGTGTTTCAAATGGGGGGGGGGGGTGCTTGGTATATCTTGCTTCCATGGACGTACTTCTTTCATTCTCAAGGATCCTTTTATACTTTTTCTTGTTTCAAAGAAAAAAAAACAGAATAAGATACAGTGATTTCTATCATTTCTTTTATAAGCAATAAAAAAATATCTTAAAACTAGCATACAAAAGGTTAAAAAAAATGGAAATCGACATCTATATAAATCAGAGCCCTGCATTGGCAATCTCTTCTTTTCGTAAAGGCTATTTGCCTACGTTCGTCTGTGTTAGTAATAACATAACTGGCACTAGGATTGGCGAGATTTTCTCGCTTGGAATAATAATTTTTCCTTGTAGCGGATTTTGTGCATAAATTTCGGAGTAAATCCACAAAACCATCAGTTCGTCGTTTTGTAAGTTCCTTTTTGCTTCTGATCGGTAACTTCCCTGATATTTGCAGCATCAGTATTGACCGAAATTCGCTCCTAAGATTAATTATGGCGTAACAGTGTATGTAAATACAAGCCGCGAGTCGTTATTTACATGTTAAAAAGAAGCAGCAATTGACATAGAAATGTGCGTGAACTGTTCATTACAATAATCACTACATAGGCAGCAACTCTACAAGTAAATCTTGCTTTGAGTTTACTCTGCTTGCTTTGAGCTTACGGGTCAGTATTTTTACTAGAACCGAAGTTCATGGTGTACGCTTGCGCGAAACAGGCACTGTTCGCTTTTAACGTGTACTCCTAAATCAAGGAATGTTGTTACGTTTTAGCACACATCAACAGCAATATATTCATCCCTGCATACTTATCGAAGCGAGACGCCTGAGTGCAGAACAAGTTCCTTCTAGTTCCTTTCAACCGCCTAATCTGGGCATACAACCTCGGTGCTTATTAAAAGAACCTTCCGTACACCTGCGCTCAGAAGGAAATGAGACTCGGAGCCCAGAAGCAAGGGAAGACCAGCACATCCGCGTTGGGTACTTCCCGAAGCGCTTTATCATATTTTTTCTACCTTCTCTTGTCCGGATGTACGGGAGTGGCAGCACCTGTACCAGCAATGGCGGTACTAATCCTCGGTGGCCACTTCTTGATTGGACCGTCGTGCGCACCATGTGGGTAATTCCACTAATGACTTATATACACATTCACGGATCGCCTGAACCGTGCTGCTCGGCCAGTCGCGCAGCTGAGTCCTTGCAAGACGAGCGTTGCAAGACGCGGATCGGAGAGGGGTGCAGGGGGCAACGAATTGCCGCGGTGTGTCTCTGCGTGTGAGCCAAATTCCCGGCGCCGGATCATCGCCCCGTTGTAGGTTGGACAGACACGATGCGAATGTGCTCCCCCACGACATCCTTTACACGTTCAGCGATTTCCTGATGAGCTTTGGCTCCAGGCCATCTAATAGGTCGAACCATCTGTGCATTCTAACGAGCAACGATTACGAAGGTGTGATAGGGGATAAGGCGTCTGTCATAGCTTTTTTTTTATGAGTAGATGGTGACAGCTGCGACAAGAGGTTAACGTCTTGGAATCATAACTTTTTGTAACTTATTTCTTGCCAGCGGTCACGAGGACAGTAATGCCACAGTCTCGTAATCCCTGTAAATGTGGCTATAAGCGCAACATTTCGACAGTTATATTCAACGCATCTCTGTCATCAGGTACGTTGCCGGACGACTGGAAATTGTCCAAAATAAAGCCTTTATTTGTTGCAAATTATCGGCCTTGCAACAACGTGTTGCAAATTATCGGCCTATGGAGCTAACCTGTTCCTGCTGTAGGTTATCAGAGCACATAATTCATAAACACATTACTTGCTTTCTTGTTTCTCATTCTGTTCTTTCACCCGCTCAGCATGGCTATAGACGAGGTTTTTCGACCATAACCCAACTCTTTGAATTAGTTCATGACATCGCCTCCGCTATATATGACCGAAGTGAAATTGATGCAGTGTTCTCGGACTTCGCCAAGGCATTTGATAAAGTCTCCCACACAAGACTACAAATTAAGCTTCTAATAAAAAAACAACCGGCTTCAAGCATACCTGATATCTAGGCACCAGTATGTTGTATACAAAGCGCTTCCATCTAAACGCCTACCTGTTGTATCAGGTGGTCCACAGGGTTCCGTACTGGGACCCTTGCTTTTCATAAATCGCATTGATGATGGGTGTAATTCAAGACTTCGACTGTACGCTGAAGACTGTGTTTTGTATTCTGTTATAAATTCACACGATGATCAAGTTAAATTGAATGCCGACCTCAATCACATACTGAAGTGGTACAATACGTAGCAGATGTGTGTGAACTACGCTAAAAGTTTTGTTTTGGCCATTACGAATAAGAAGCACCCAATGATTTTTGATCATTTAGCTGACGGCAACCAACATCCACGTGTTCTAGAATACAAGTACCTAGGTCTTCACATAAGTCATGATCTGCGTTAGATCCATCATATTAACCACATTGTTAATATCGCCATGACAAAATTACATTAATTTGAAACGATACCTTCGTAATTCTTCTAGATATATAAAACATTTATCGTACAAGTCTCTGGTTTTACCTTTGCTTGAATATGGCAATATAATATGGGGCCCGGTTACCGCTGTTATTATCAATAAACTGGAAAATGTGCAAAATAAAGCAGTCGGGTTTATCTTAATCAGTATGGTATTACGTCTGCTACTGAACTGAAAGGTGGAGCTGGTTTACGGACCGAAATAAAATTGCACACCTATGTTTTCTGTTTAAAATTGTGAAATGCAGATTAAGAAGCAATACTCACGAATACGCCGCGCTTTCTTCTGGTTACGCCACAAGACACAAAAATAATTTCACTTTACTTCCTTTTCAAAAAAAAAAAAACTGTTTTCAACAGGGCTTGTTGCTGAGCTAGTTGGTTCATAGCTTGAGGTAAAAACTGTAATGACGCAAAGAAGATAGGGACGAAGCGAAGACACGAGCAACGATTCAATCAGCATGGTTTTCAAATGCTCCTTTTTTCCCCTTTCGGTATTCGAGTGGAACGAGCTTGATGGTGCATG
Source organism: Rhipicephalus sanguineus (assembly GCF_013339695.2). NCBI lineage: Eukaryota > Metazoa > Arthropoda > Arachnida > Ixodida > Ixodidae > Rhipicephalus > Rhipicephalus sanguineus. The sequence goes on along the minus strand of NC_051180.1, from coordinate 15,244,837 downwards.
GTTGAAGTGGACGATGTAGATCAATTTCAGTCGCTCATTTAAAATGGGGGATGAAGTATTTTTATAGTTATGTTTTTTTTTTTGCTTTGCACTTTCTACTTTGTTGTTTATTTGTACTTTCTTGTTTTACGAATCGCACATTTTTCAAGCTTTGTTTCCTCTGTGGATATTGGGCTTGCTCCGTCCCGTCCGCAGTTAAAGCAAGGACGACGGAAGCTTCAAATCCCAACAAACAACAGCAATTTCTTTAACACTACGATTCATCCGGTAGGGTCGGTCCAGGGACGCGGGGCAGCGAGGCGAAGACAATCATCTCGGGCAGCAGCAATCGGATAGCGCGGGTGGCAGCGTGTGTCCTTCTTGGCATCCAAGGCAACTCTCCCCTGGACAGCGTTCAGGCTGCCCCTTTTAAAGCGCGCAGGAGGGCCACGTGCAACGCCACTGCACAGCACGGGACGCTATCTCTATATAGATAACCGGTGTGCGCGGTCACCACATCTTTTACTGCATTGTTATTTTCGTACGTACTAGTGTCAATACAACCCTGCTACGGCTCCTAGCTTGTATTTATACGTGCACATCTGCGCCTCACGTGTTCTTCAGCCCCCTACATCAGAGCTAGCAATATTGTAAATAAAAAGTAAAAAAATAAAAGTGGTAGTCGAATTGTATAACGAATTTCGGTATTTTGATTGTCTAAAAGCGAATGCATTATTTTTTATATGGTTTCGATTAAATTCTCTCCTACTTAAGAAAGAGCGCGCTCATAGTGAACGTCTATGTACTTATAAGATTTCATTCCAAACAAGGTCAAAGTTCAGAAAACGGTAGAGGCTTGAAGACATGAAAATGCTTGACAGGGGTGTCGCTAGGTTCAGCGACACCCCCTGACAAAGGAATTTTCATCTGTATAAGATTAAGAAGCGAGGCATCAACAGAAGAGAGAGGAAATGCAGGGATGCTAACCGGTCAGGGAAAACTGGTACGCTACCCTACACTGGGTAAAGAGATAGGGGAGTTTAAAAGTGAGAGATTAATAGATTAAAGGTCAACCTTGAAACGAAGTTTAACGCAGATCAAATTCGACAGCCGCATTAAGAAAGCCGCATAAAAAGCATGCATTTTAATCGCGTGGTAGCCTAGCGCACGTCCTGTTTACGTGTTTCTTTCTTCTGTGTTTGTTCTGTTGCGCTTGCTAAGATGCTCATGCTCTTGAAACGAAGGGCTGTCGTCGGCTGCTGATACACGACCCACCAATCATTAGCACCTTTTGGCAAAAATAATTTTGCTGAATCCCGCTGATGCTTCAAATCCCAGACGCGAAGGTATTCTTCGAATAACATCAAGCCTACGTACAACATTTCGGGTGAATCTTTATGTAACTTTCAAATAAGTTTCCTGCGGTGTCTGTTTATCTCTTCACCCCAGACCACCGGCCTCGCAGGCGTTGTGTTTTGTCAGACACGCGCGGAGAATCCAAGAGACAGTAAAGCGCCATTTTGTCAGGATGTGGGCTGGAGCTAATCAGTCCCCGGGGTTTCGTTAAAACCGTCGCAGCCATTAAGGGGTGTGGAGTAACCACCAAGCGCAAAGCTAGCGGAAACAACTACCACCGGACCTGTTTTCTTTTTCCTGACAGCCAATACAACAGCGCGCAGAGGTATATGCCTGCACACTATCACCAACAGGAAGAGCCGTTGTTCTACTAACTACCCACGCCAGATAAGCACTGTCTGCTTACCGACGATAGCGGCTTATTTCTTGCAGGATAGGTAAATATCCTCGTTCACGGATTTTGGAACACTGCACAGACAATGCGGCAGCACAAACCTTGCCTGTATGCACTGCTACGCGTAATATAATAATCGTTTGGGTCCCAAAACCATGGTACGATTGAGAGCCGCCGTATTGGAGGGCTATGTAAATTTCCACCACCTGGGGTTCTTTAACGTGCGCGTAACTCTAAGCACACTGACTTCTAGCGTGTTTTCTGCATCTAAATGGGGCTGCCGCGGTCGGGGCTCGATCCCGCGACCTTCGCCGATTTAGCAGTGAAGCCCCATAACCTAGACCACCGTGGCGGGTCACATTTACGCTTCTGTCTCTTCATTATTACAGACGTTCCCATAGAAAGCATGCATTTCACCCGCGTGATAGCTTAGCGGCTACAAGGTGCTGCGCTGTTGATCTCGAGGACGCGGGTTTGATTCCCGGTACTACAGTCGCATTTAGATAGGGTAGCCAGACAGCGAACATTATACAATACTGGGTAACACTAGACAGTCCTAATTGGTGCTGGTAGTGTGTGAGTGAATGCAGCTGTCGAATTTGGCCAGAAATGTTCATCGTATTCCGCCACTCAATGTGGGTCGAAGAGACACACGAAAGAGAGGAAGCTAGCGATACTCAAGCGGCCCTGGCGCCTGGAATATAGGGGTGCGCACTGAAACGTCGCCACGATGGTAAGTGATGTAAAGTGCAAGTTTTCTTCTCGGTGGTCCGAGTAAGAAGCTTTTCGTCGTTGGCTTGCGTTGACGTCTTGCTTTCCAGCCACCCGGACTCTTCACCGCGTGCGAAAGCAGGGCAATACAATTTGTCATCACTTCGTTCTAAAGTAAAGGAAAATAAAAGATTCACAATTTCAGAGAAGACGGCTAAGGCAGTTTAGAAATAATGCCATACGCTCGGGCAACTTTCTGGAAAATGAAGGAAAGGTTGCGTAGGCAATGCGCGCACGCGTGACAGCCCTTTTGAAGATTGTTAATTTGAATTCTAACTTTGCCGTCTGCTCCTCACCGCTTTTGACATATTCTACATAAATCGTCGTAAGTATAGAGGACGTACGCTGCTTATGAATCTGCTTCCAGAAACTGGAAGCGAAAATTGCGCAGCAGACTGTGTCAGATTTTATCACACGTGTACGGTGTATCTGCCCCGTATTCACAGAAATGACCTATACGCTGAAATATTCTGTAAGCGAGAATTTTCAGCCGATTGACGCCAGACATATTGGCCAATCAGGCTCGGTGAAGAAAGTCTGTGCCGCTGGTTGCGACACGGGTGGCTTTTCGTGCATTTCAATTTGCTGTATTACGTCATCTTCAGCCTGTCCAGATTCACCGCCCAAAATGGCAGGCTGGTTTTGGACGCCGAAGAGAGGAACAGTAAAAACAGGCAGTCATTTTCGTACTGACCTCACACACAGGACATTCTAACACCCTTACGGGTGTTAAAGGGGTGTTTTATAATTTGCGATTCAGATACACCTTTTAAGAGCCCATATGCTGGCAAACACCCTATTTATGGGGTGTGTGGCTGTATGGAAAGAGACATTAGGATCCTTCAGGAGTACCGGTTTACCATAAGGGAAAATATCAAATCGCGGTGATCGACCCGATACTAGTTTAATGTACTGTAATGTAATGTACTGTATTGGCCACTATAATGATGTCATCACGTTACTTTATGCAACGACAAGATTGTTTTATTACAAACCTTGCTCCAGGTTGCGGGTTTCTTCAGCGCTGGCTTTAGTTACTCGCATCTGAAAGTGAAGACGTATACGCGTATCTACGCTTGGTTCTGTCGTGCGAACTCCCTAAAAGAAGAGTACCGTATGAAACTCGCTACTTCGCTAAAAATATAAAAGAAAAAGCGTTTCCAGGAGTTTGCTGAGCTTGAGCTTTATAGAGCTATTAGGTCGGAAAGGCATCAATAATCAAAAAGTGAAAGCTCGATCGTCGGACACATTAGTGGTTAAACGTGGGGATTTGCGTAATGGTTAAAAAACATTTACGAAACTTGCCTGCGAGACCGGGTATAGTCGACGTAGTCGGTAGCCCATTTAGCAAAGCGATTTAGGATTACACCGCATCGAGGTTTGGTTTCCCTGTTCGTCGCAGAAGGAAAAGTCGGGTGTTTTGATCTCTTCTGGTGAAACAGAGCAGTTCGTGTAGCGATTCATCACAGCTTAGCAATCGTAAAAGCGATTCGTAGCAGGAGTAATAAAGAAAAATTAGGCTGATTTTTGGTTCTTGGCAAAAAAAAAAAGAATAGTATATGTGCGATATAACGCGATCTTTCCGAGGAAAGGAACAACAAAAACTCAGTCTCTGATCGACAAATTATGCTCCCAATTTGCCATTTCTTGTGTGTGTGTCCGCGCGCGGGGTTGGGGATGAGGGGGCGGGCACATTTTATTAAACGTTATTCTGTTAAAAAAAGCAGACGTCCTGTAATAATAAAAAAATGTTAAAAAGATCCTGTACGTAATATCAACATGCACCGGTACCATGCAAAAATCTGTGTTCCTACTTATTATAAGCGATTGGAAGATTTTGGATTTATGAGATATATGTTTTAGATAACGCCATCACATACAAATGACTGAGCGTATTGAGAGGAATCTTTACAGCAGTTGAGTTGGTACTGTGTAAGTAATGGTTAAAAAGAATCTTAAATTGTCATAGGCAAATGCCGTAGATATGCGTCAACGTCTAATTTTCAGGCTCGCCACTAGTGGCAGATAGCGGCGAGCTTAATCAAAGGTTTAAATATCTATAAGCAGTCCTTTGGAGACACATGTTTGATAACACTGGTATCGACTTTTTCATAGACCATCTGAAAAATTGGAGAAAATTTCAGGCCTTTTTACGGTTTTCATTCGGTTTATCATATCTTTAATATCGAAAGTATGTATCACAAGTTAGAGGTCGCACAGATCGGCTACACCTCTTGTACCTTTCGACAGAATTCAATGCCGTCCACCGCGGTGGTATAGCGGTTACGGCGCTCGGCTGCTGACCCGAAGGTCGCGGGTTCGATCCCGGCCGCGGCGGTCGCATTTCGAGGGAGGCGAAATGGTTGAGGCTCGTGTACTTAGATTTAGGTGCACGTTAAAGAACACCAGATGGTCGAAATTTCCGGAGCCCTCCACTACGGCGTCTCTGATAATCATATCGTGGTTTTGGGACGTAAAACCCCAGATATTATTATTACAGAATTCAATGCCGGTTGAATAGTAGACATCGTATGTGTTTCGGGAGATAAGCCGGAGTTGCTCGGAGGATTTCACGCGAGACGGAGGTGTCGCCCGCGATGCCCTGCTCGCCCGTTCAGGACGCGATCGTGCCTCTCGCCGTCGACGCTCTGTGTCGGCTGCCTCGACCGCCATGCCGTGCGCCTCTCATCGGCGGGGCCTTCGCCGCCTCGTCACCGACGTGTATCGTGCCCCTGGCTGAATCGTGGTCCCGTCCGTGAACTCCTGTGATCGGCTCCCCAATCTTTCCTGTCCTCTTCTCTCTTCGTCGCGCCTGTCGACTTCCGATCACTTCCTTTCCTATTTCTTTCTACTTTTCTTTTATCCCCCCTTACCCCACCCTTATAAGGCACTGCGCCGTGTCGCCTAAAGGCAGACAGAAATTAGGTGCCTTTTTCCTTTTCCTCCCGAACCACCAAGAGATAAGCCTTTCTATCTGTCGCGGTTTCCTTCTCTATTGTTACCTCAATCGTGAAATAGACGCGCGGGCAGAGCGAGAATGTTAATGCCGCCTGTTCGAACGTTACTCAATTAAATCTGAGTGAGTTACACCAAACCGCCGTCACGCGCAGCTGGAACCTATTGTGCGGCGTATTTCCAATTAGCGTCGAATAACTATGTCGTGGCAGCAGGGATGTCCCCGCGGCCGTGTATATTTGTTCTGTGGATTGGCAACGCGTAGACCTCATTGCTTACTGCGTTCGTCAGGTGAATGCGCATGCCCTCGAGCTCTGGAAACTCTTTTCAGGTTCCTTGGATACATACAGCAATCAACTGGGGACGGCTTTTGAGCTGTTGCCAGCGGGAAGAATGCCATCAGCTTGCCGACAGGTGGCTAATTCGATGCACCTGACTTGGCTAAATGCGCTACAGCTTTTATATCGAAGTTGCTGGATAGTGAATCCCGGCTGCAGTTTTGCCTTTTTGCTGGGAAGCGAGTGAGACTCCGTTAAAGCGAGTTCCGTGCGCGTTGCCAGAGTGATAAGCGGAAAAAACAAAAAACAAAACAGAATTATAATGAAACTCGTTCCAGTTGTTAATCTTACTCTCCCACACATTGCGCGTCTTTGTCCTTGTTTTGCTAAAAGACTCACAGCGTCCCTTATGCATTTGCCTAAGATGACTCGAAGGCGAAAGCCATCTTTTTTTATTGCGATAGCAATTATATGAACAGTCTCGGCTGATTTTTGCCGCCGCCGCCATCATGCATCGTATATGTATGTGTGTGTGTATATATATATATAGAAAAGCCACAAATAAAAATAATTCAGAAATACTTTCCGACGCGCGGAATTGAACGGCTGACTTCTCGCTCCGAAACGCGCGGCGTTAGACGGCTAGGCCACGAATAGTGCCGTCTTTCAGCATGCTAACGGCTAGCTATTTATATACACCATTTACTTCAGTGTGCTTTCTTACTCACCAGCGAGATGGCGCGATGTGCGCACTGGCGGCTGGGCGCGCTTTAAAGGTCGTCGCCCCGCTCCTGCGAACGCAGATGCTCTTCGCACTACAGGGCGTGGTCGCCTTCGTGCGCCTATCTCAAGGAAAGAAGTGGGGTGGACGGGGGGGTGGAGCGGGGGGTTGTATGTCTTGTGCTTTCCCCGCGATGTCCGCGCTGAAGTCACAGAGCGTAAGGTCACTTCGCTCGCTGCAGCGGCCGCGTATGCGAAAGGAGCGCGCTGTTCAAACAGAAATAAGTAACCACTGCGACATTTAATTCGCGCTCGTCCTGTGTGTACCTGTTCGTTCGTTTCGTGCGTCCTGCTTTATGTTTGAGCAGTGCGCTTCAAGTGTCGAGCTGTGACGCATTAGTTCGCGCTCGTCCTCTGTGCGTTCTTTTCGTGCGTTCTTTGGGCTCGAGCGACGCGCTGGCACTTTCGAGCTGCTTTCAGTTCTTTGCATTACATTCGAATTAGTTGCTATCGCATTCATTGCTTCGCCGTTGCGGCGAAACTGTGACTTTTTTTATTCTTTATTGTTTTCTTTATTCTCAGTGCTTTTGCCATAGTATTTGAACCCCTTCGAAATTGAGATCTTTCTTCGTGTTTTATTTTATTATTTGCAATACTGCCAGTCTCTACTGAGACCATAGCAGGTGGGCACTCTGTACTGATGCTATGATTGCTCATCATAGTAAAAAAAAAAAAACTCTAATACAGAACATAAAAGTAACATCAACCTAGCACTTGTACATAAGCAATATTTACACAACATAACAAACAAAATACAAGTGCATACAAAATGGCAAGTTTAACAATAAGGCCGCTTACGTGGCTGTTTACAGAATATACAAGTAGTACATACTGGTTTCATTACCATTGTCATTGCGTATTTAAAGAAGCTAAGAAATGGCCTATACTGTTGTCCTATGAACATTCAACGTGAATAGAATCATCAACTTGTTAAACCAATTACGTATGCGTAATGTGTAAGCAAATATGAGACATGGCAGCTAAATTGCCGCATCTGAAATATGGTACGTATGCAAGTACACCGCAGCGTTATGAGTATAAGCGTCTAACGACCTGCGAAACATTTCCACTTATATTCTAATTAGTGATAAATTGGACGTGTCATCGCAATTCCTGGAGATAAACGGTTTTATTTGAAATTGCGTTGTGATTATGCAATGCTCCTCGAGTCTGCTATTATCTTAAATTACTTGATTACCTAATAATGAAAAGCTTTTTAATGAAATAAAATCAGGTTTTGTCAATCTAAGCGCACCCTTTGTGTCCAATATGTCGACAATCGTACTGTTGTTCAGCGTGTTGAACAGGAATCCCCGTCTAAGTGCCCATTGTTACGCCGAACAGCACGCCGAATTACTTCGCTCACACTTTACCTGAGTTCACGTTTTACAAATGTTAATTAAGGTTGCTAGTTCGAACGCCTGAATCTTTCATATGCAAAAATCGTAGCTGTAACAGATTATCGAGCAATCTCGTCTTCCAGAGCAATTGCTTCAATGTATTCCATCGTCAGTCTCTTCGGAGAGCGCTCACATAAATGGAGAGTATAAAATAATATCTGGGGTTTAACGTCCCAAAACCACGATATGATTATGAGAGACGCCGTAGTGGAGGGCTCCGGAAATTTCGACCACCTGGGGTTCTTTAACGTGCACCTAAAGCTAAGTACACGGGCCTCAGACATTTTCGCCTCCATCGAAAATGCAGCCGCCGCGGCCGGGATTCGATCCCGCGACCTTCGGGTCAGCAGTCGAGCGCCATAACCACTAGACCACCGTGGCGGGGCATAAATGGAGAGTCAAGGCATGAAAGAAGCAAGATTTCAGGGTGTAAGGCCACCGCCCATGATAACTCAGAAAGCTACGTGCACTGAAATGAACTTCGCGAGTTAAACAAGTTTTGAAGCCGCTTATAGGCACTATGACTTTTGCGTCATGCGGTAACTATCACAATTTCTCTTTTCCTTATTTATTTCACTCGATCAATCGATCATGCTATCTCAGAAAGACCTTGAAATCGGCTAATTGGTTCGTAACGAAGCTATTCTGCAGGGCGAAGAAACAAGGACGAATTTCTTTGCATTTTATCTTCTTCGTTCATCGTACTGACCTCTACCCGCGTAACGTTAACCTTCCGGCCTTCCCTCGTTCTGTTTCTCCGAAACTCTCAAGGAAAAAAAAAAAACAATCAGAAAGGCCACTCCTTTTTTCTTCATTCTAAGGTGACCTGTCTTCGATGAACGTAACGTGATAAGGGGCACGAGAAGCACCTCAGAGTGGCCTTATGGGCCCTATAGTCGTGTTCTCCGATTTCAATTAGCTCCCATGCTCACCGCGATCTTACTGCATCGTACCAACCGGCGGCTTGTCTAATACTCCGAGGAGCAAAGCTGCGTGGATCCCTCATGACACTTCGAAGGCGACGAGAGCCTTGTGTGCCACACGGCATGATCTCGTCACCAACAAACAGCGCCGCAGAAAGGCATGCTACAGAGCAAGAGGAAACTAAAGCAACAACCACAATACAAAGGCCGGCTCAGGCCCCGAGGCACAAAAAGTTAAGTAAGGTGGCTAGTGTACAGAGCAAAACATGGTGCTGAGTCGTCGTTAGGCCAAGTGAGGCTGAAAGAAACATCAGCCAGTCCCATCCCGGCTCGTCAATTACCCGCTGGGGCAACAGGGTCTCTCACTTGCTCTCGCGAACTATACGCTGACATGGAACAACCGCGCCTGGCTTCTCGTTACATTGTGCTTCTCGGATTCAGTTCCCCCCTCCCCCCTCCTCCTTTTTATCTTTCGCCCTTGGTACCATTTTCCTTCGTGGCCACGCAACTGGAAGTCCCGAGCCGCACATCGCCTGCCCTCGCTTTCCCTTGAAAGCTGCGTGTTGGATCACCGGGTTAGTAAGTTAAGTGGGAAAGGAAAGAGGTAAAGAAAGATCAGCGCTTTCGCTTCAGCGAAATGTGGCTCAAGTATGCGAGTATGCACCGGCACTTGCATATTAAATCGGTGGTACGTTACGAGAGTGCACTGAACACCACGCACACACACACACATGCACGCACTCGCAAACACACGCGCACGACACAGGCACGCACGCGCGCACACACTATTTGCGTGCGTGCGCAAACCCAAGCTCTTTTGACAAGGAATGCGGCATCAATATCGACCGAATGTAGAAAATTGGCATACACAATTGCACCATAGAGATGTAAAATAGGGGTATGCGAATAGTGAAATTTCATCTCGAATCGAATTCGAATAGTACCGAATAGTGGCCAAAAATGTCGAATATCGAATGGAATATCGAATCGAATACCGAATACAAAATATTTTACTGAAACTTGAAAGAAAGAAGAAAGAAATAAGATCTGCTCATGTCCTCGAGCACATTACGCGGTGAGAGGCTGCTACAGAAAGATTACCAATTGTCGTATGCGCAGGCAGGTTGATAAAAGAGCCGCCATTCCATTCAGCAGCGGCACTCCTAACCTCCTAACGGCTAACAGAGGGGGGTACGGTGCTAGTTTTTTTTCCCCTATGGTCGTGCAATATGGCTCCTGTTACAACGGTAACGTTGTGCTTCATCGTCATGAGTGCTCCGGACCCAAAAATCTTCGGGCGCCCGTTCACAGGAGCGTTTTAGCTGCGCGCTGGAACGATGGGAGTTTCTGAACGACTGGTGCGATGGGGCAGCGGCGACTGCGCAACGTGAATAAATTTTCACATGTGAACCCAGTCACCGAGGGTTTCGCGGGCCAAAGTCGGGACGTTTTACGGCGCTTGCGGAATACGTGACCGAACTACGCAAAAAGTCCGTGCCTTCGTTTCGGAGGCGAAGTTGTGAAGCGCTTAGCAGTTTTCTCATGTGTTTTGTTTTACGTGCGGAAATGACATGATCTCTTTCAAAAGAAATATGCGTTCGCTTTTGAACCAGGCGATCGGTGAAAGTTTTAACGAAACGCCTACTGTAACGATGTTAGCGTTAGTTTAAGCCATCCCCCACTAACCAAGTGGCCCCATTGGCCTCTGTCGCGTTTTAGATATTCGTGCTCTCGAATTATTCGAAACTTCGAATACTAGCTATTCGAAAGTCTAATCAAATTATTCGATTAGTTATTATTCGATTCGACGAAACTCGAATATTCGCACACCTCTAATGTAAAATATTCTCAATTTATGAAAGAGGAGAAGACGATAAAGTGGGTAGCCCGAGAGCATGCTGCTATATTTTTCTTCCACTGTTCTTCTTGAAGACAGTGGAACCTCTTGCAGTTCTCGTAATCAGCTGCGATGACATCCGCTATAGTGTCGGTGATCATGACGACGATTTTTGATCGAATTAAACTTGGGTGAATAAGAGGAATTTCTAAGCTAGCCACTGCATTTATTCGCACACTCTCAGCCCTGACGAAGGTTATTTAACGCATACTTATGTTGGCTAAGTTTTGGCTAATGCCGCCAAATATCCGCTTTAAGCTGTTACAACAGCGACCTTGTCATCAGTCAGTTCCAACCCAATGCAAATCATGAGTTATCTAGGAATTCTGTATTAATGACCAGTGACGGTTTACTTACGACTCTACGATTTAACTCGTTCGCAAAACCAGATGCGAGAGTTCGAAGTCTGGCTAGCTGACTTGCGCTTTCATTGACGAAGACAACAGACGAGGGGAAAGCATTGTACGCGACCAAGGGAACAACAATTCGTAAAGGACAACACTGTTAGTCTTTTCACCTACCTCAACGTCTGTGCTATATGTGTTATTCAATACTTTGGTGTTTCATGCTGTAAATCGTTCTGTGTAACAATAACAATATCTGGGGTCTTACGTCCCAAAACCACTATATGATTATGAGAGACGCCTTATTGGAGGGCTCCGGAAATTTTGACCATCTGATGTTTAAGAAGCACTGACATCGCACAGTACACGGGCCTTTAGCATTTTGCCTCCATCTATGTGCGACCGCGGCGGCCGGAATCGAACCCGAGAGCTTCGGGTCAGCTGCCGAGAGCCATAACCACTGCTCCACCGCGGCGGACATTCTTCCTGTGTGGACGCCCTCAGCTAGGTTGCGCAAATACTGTCACTGAGGTGGTTATTCGGTCACATAAAAATGATTCGACTCACTCATGTGCCAAGACAGTTAATAGATTACTTGAAATTATTAACCTTTGGAAAATTAAGTTTTCTTTTAGAAGATTGGTTTGTCTCTCCTGAGGCTTTACTGTTATGGTGTAAGCCAGCGCTGACAAAAACAAACAAAGAGACAAGAAAACTTCATAAGTTCACGATCCTTCGGATGAAATGCTCGCAGAAATGAGCTGGTTGAAAGCGCGAATCACTTTGCCGCGTAACATAAAAAGAAATATTCCGTTGTAGCAGCGCATTGCTACTAAAACTGACAGAAAAGAAGGAGATGACAGTAGCGTCCTTACTCTATTTAATGCAACTGGCCCCACTTATGCGAAAATAGAAAAAAAGAGATAGAGAAAGAAAGAGGGTGTGTTTGCTAGAGGGCGTTGGCTAAGGTGCGCACTTCTGTCCAGCTGGTATTCAATAGCTAAGGGGAAAAAATGGAAAAGGTAAGGCGCGCCCTAGAAAGATGGCAGACCTGACTGCCGTGTGGATTACGTCTTCCGTATACATCCACAGAGTTTACTTCTTAGTAATCACCCATGGACATTTGTAGCGTGCATCGCTGCTCGAACCAAATGCGTAGTTTAGCTACTCAGTATGTACCCGAGCCTATATACGCACGAATTGTTTGTCATAACTCAACTTCAAAGGCAAGAAATAAATGAAAGATGCGCGTTTCGTCGGCACAGTCGAGGTGGCTTTGAAAACGCGACCGAGGATTAACGCGAGTAAATAATGCCTTCGTCGGGTATTAACACTTATATTTTATGCTTATTCACCTACCTCCCTTGCCAGTAACGTGATTCGGCGCATGGGAGCGCGTTTGCAAGTTTGCACACACTTTTTCATTTTTCTATAATCTTGGCCTTCCATCCGTAAGTGTCTAGTGCACTCGCAGGCTGCGACGAATGCGGGCGATTTGCGCTTCCAGCTGCCGCGAAGTCTTTGCGCACCTCTCGCAGAGAGCGGATCGCTGCTGCGTGCGTCGTGATTAAGAGCGCGATTTCTAATTAAGAACTTAGTGGGCGAAAGCGAAAGTCTGCCAGTGCATTGCGCATGTGTGTTTGCTAACGTCGTGGTGAGCCCGCATCTAGAGAGCGTTTATTTCCACCTGGCAGGAGACGCTGCAGGGAGGAGCAGTGCGGGAGGTTCATCGGGCGCGAGAGTCCCCGCGTGCTTTAATTAGTGCAGCCAACAGCGGTATACGCAGTTAATCCTGATGAGCGATATGCGCCACCTACGCAGAGCGCGATGGGTGGGAGGGAAGAGTTATATATTTTGTAATAACGGTGCCCGCATGCCCAGCAAGCGATATACCTTTAAATTATTGTAGCTTATGCTTGCTATGTTCTTATGGCTATGCGTGGTTATGAAAGTGTGTAAGTACTCTGGCAAAAGAAAGTGATTACAGTTATACTTGCGACTCCTAAGCTCAAGTAAACAGCTGTGAATGCGCGCTTTGACGACTTCAAACAACAGCGCAAAAAACGTCAGGACAACAGAAGAGGACGCGCACAGCGCTGTATGCGTCTTCTTCTGTTGTCCTGTCGTTTTTTTTTGCGCCGATCTTTGCAGTATGTACTATCAAGAGTCCCAACTATCTGCACTTTTGGAGCTTTCACGAGTACAGGTGGACACATATCGGAATATTTTTCGCGCTTATCCAGTTTTCCGAAGTCGTGCATCCTCGCTATGAGACCACGAAATCGGGAGTCTAAATCACCGTAACTTTCCCAACGATCATGAGGAAATACACTTTCCAGCACCTCGGACGCGTTGCACTCAAACATGGTGGTACCTGCGACAGGTTGTCCTGGAATAACTTAACCGTTTTGCATTGTCCAAGGAACGGTAGGAATAAATTTTTTAGATGTGAAGCAGCTTTTGCTCGGGCTGTGTCCGTCGTCGGTGGTGGCGTCCGCGCTCCACTGTGCATGCGCCTACTCTCTCTCCCACTCTCCTCCTTTACGCAGGTGTTCTGTCGCCTTTTCTCCTCTCCTCTCCCGCGCTGCAGCCGCGGCGCAGCCTCTGCTCCCTCGTGATGCAGCCGCGCCGCAGCCAAATACAGCCTGTAACCCACTCACTCCTCTTCGTCCCCCATTTCACGTGTACATAAGCGCGTGCGCTCGGTCGGCTTCCGTCATTGTCGCTTCGCTCCCGTTGAGATGAGTTTTAACGTCCACGTCGGCGCCACTCGTTCACTCGGCGCTAACGGAAAGCAACGCACAAACACAACGTAATGATAACACAAACACTAAATACAAACATCACACACTAACGGAAAGGCCGAGTGAACGTAACGGAAATTTGGTGTGCGCCACCAATGCTGCTTCGCATCCCCTCATGGTTCCCTTGAGTGGGAGATGGTGTAATTTTTTTAGTCACTGCTTTTCAAATTGTTCATCATCGAAGCGCGTTAACTTCTTGGCTAGTCAAATAATGAAAACTCAAAATAAACACATCGGTAATGCAGTTGCATATTTGGATGCACACGAAGATAATAAGTGCATCAACATGCGAGGATCTCGAATGTAAAATGTTTCCCATTGTCAGTTATGCGCTCTCTCATGTACATGTTTGCTTGTTTTACTTACGCGCCAGCTTAGCGGCTATCGCTTCTCTTGTCAACTTACTTAAACACGCTTTCTATGAACTGCGCTAATGGGTTAAGACATCCCGTGGAGTTAGAAGGGGCCTATTTTGACAAAATACTTCCAGTGGCTTAGCTCGGCTATGCCAGGATATACGTAGCGTTAGCAAAGGTTAGCTGATTATTCTTAGCTTTCCAGATTGTCTAGGATTATTAGCCTTCTTCTGTTCATTTTTCATACGCTGAACCGCTAATTGCTAGGCAACTACTTCGGGATCCGATGAGATAAGCTTATCGGCTCTTCTGCGCCGTCGAGCAGCATTTGCGCTTTCCTTCTCCATGGCGTTACCCACCTGCAAACGCCAGTCAGATGCGCTATCAAGCGGCCACAGCGCAGTGTCAGACGGCGACTGCACAGCGAAGGCGAATAGCTGCGCGCCTGCCGGCGCCACTGTGTCTATGGCTACGACGTCACTCCTCTCGAGTGCGGCGCAGACCAGCAACGGCGAGCCGCGCGCAGCGGTGGCGGGGTCTGCGCGCGCGCCGGCGCCAGCGTGTCTGCCGCGCCTACGACGCCACTCCTCCCGAACGCGCAGACCAGCAGCGGCGAGCCGCGCGCGACGGTGTCGGTGAGAGCGGGAAATGCCAGCTCCGGTGACCCAGCTGTGTGACATCACTGATCCTCGCGCATGCGCAGCAGGGCTCATGACCCTCCCCGCGAAATCGGCTCCGGCTAGGCAAGTGTAGCTAACGCTACAAAAGCAGCAAACAATTTGTCGTCTTCCTTCCGTCTTGTTTAAGCAGTGCTTGCTGCGGAAAAGCGAGCTACACATTTGTAAGGCATTATGTGCACTTTGTTGATGCTGTGGCTGATGACGATGAAGAACTATGACAGGACCCTTTGTACTGCGTGGGTAGCTTTAAACCAACCACTCCTTACGCAATTTGCATTGCGTGGTGCCTGGTGTTGTCTTACTTTTCTACCACGCTATATTACATCTCTTAACGTGATTTCCTGAGTGACATGACGCCTGTATATGGTCTTTTTTGCTAAGCCGTTTCAAGCACTGGCGGGGCCCTGTGGCAAAATACTCGTCTGACACGCAGAGGGCTCGGGATCAAATCCCGCCTGATCCCGGATTCTTTAACTGCGGAGCTGTTAAAACTCAGCATTGCAGCGTGACGCGTCAACAGAAATGATCACCATCATGAACCGGCACGCGCTCTCTTCGTTCTCTGCTCCACCTTCTGCTTCTCTCCCAGAACACGTGCGCCGATTTGATCAACGTGGGATGCAATAACTTGAAGGTCGAGAGAACGAGTACAGAGAGAGAGAAAGAAAGACAGTTAGAAAGCGAGAAATTCTTTGCGAAAACTTTTCTCGGCGAGGCGGGATTCAAGCCCGCGTACTCACGATCAGAAGGCAAACGTCGTAACCACTCGGCTATCCAAGCGCGCTAGTAGAGCGTAGCATAGCCTTGCATAGTATAGTATACCACGGGGGCGGGAAAGGGAATTGAGGCTGAGGAGAAGGGGAGAGATAGTAAAGCATAGCATAGAAATAATGAGAAAGAGAGAAATAGAGAGAAAGAGAAAGAGAGAGAATCAGAGAGAGAGAGAGAGAAAGAAACCTAGAGAGAAATAGACAGAAAAAGAGAGGAAGCACGCGCGAAATAAAGAGCGAGAGCAAGCTTATTACTGGGCATGGCCTCAGACGTTCATTTGCATTCGCTCATTTTGAGAACTCTAGTTTGAAATTTGTGTACCTGGTGACGCATTTAATGAAAAGCTAAAATATTCCTTCTCTAAAGGAGATGCTGTTCATTTGACATGCGCCAAAGTATTACCCAAATCAAAAGATTGCCAATTTCGAGCATGTAAAAAAGCATGACATTCCATGCAAGTATCTGCGGTTTACAGCTGAGGATTCTCAAAGGCTGACAACACAGCCAAGTTACCGAGCCAGATATACTTCACACTGTTGTTGCGCAAATACATAGACAGTACGCCTCCACGCACAACACAACGGCACAAAATACAGCAACCTTGTAGCGGCCTGCGAGAATAACCTCCTTTTCGCAAGAAGGAGCGAGAAGCCTTTTTACTCCTTTCTATCCGAAACTGCTGCCACGCAGGGGGTACTGAAAAGAACCAATAGCGGTTTGATAGAGTGCAAAGCGAAAAAAAGAAAAAAAACAACAGAGCGACAGCTTTTGGCATTGTGTGCATTCCTTTTGGCACTGAAATGGTGTAGTCTCTTAAATAAGTTTGAGTTTACGTTTGAGCTGGCGTGTGGAAACCATTACCACCTTCACGCAAGGCTTGAACTCCGAATGCCGACTTGCTCCTGTCGAAGAGCCAGCCCTCTTCAAGGACGTTCACAGTTGCCATATCTCGCTATGGATACGTGAATAGAATTCGCAAGCAAGTGCAACAAATAGGAAAACATAGAGCAGCGAAGATCGTAACGCGACAAAAAAGTAAGCGCTTCAAGAAACAAACTTGAAACCGAAAGGTGAGCGTGAAAGGATCTGTAAAGGAGGCATGCGAAGGAATCGTCGCTGTCGAAGGGGTCACGGTGACTCCAGGGAAATGCGTCTTTCGGGAAGGTCGGATGCACTCGGCACGCGCCGAGGACGCAAACAATCGGTCGGCGTCAAAGCTATCGAGGGAGGATGTGTACGGGGAAAAGTTCACAAAGTTGAGGCGTCGTTCTTCCCTCTAGTTGGACAGTGCACAGTGCACCACATACTACACTGTATTCTGCACAATGCACGCAGCGTGCGCATGAAGCAGGCACTCGGCGTATACGTGCTCCGGCAACCGACACCTCGAGTTTTCTGATCACGCCTGGCTGCACAGATACCGCGACCGTTCGATGTTTCGACAACGAAGCCAGGAGGAAACTGAATGCGTGACAACATTTGATATTGGATGCTTAGGTATACGTATAGTCACTGACGTCTTCGAAGATAGACGGCCGAGGCTAATGAAGTCGTTGTTTTCGCAATCCGAGGCTTTGTTTAGAAGGAGGGGGGTCGCGGTCACTGTTAGAAAAATAAAGGTGATGCAATCTTCCGCAGTCATAACGGAGCGCGGCACTAACCCTTTGTGAAGCCGCCTATGAAGAACTGTCTGTAAATGCGCCAAATTTAAGCAACATTTTTTCAAAGCACTGGATATTATGTTGTAAAAAATGTAATGCCTTATTACCTTGATTTATATGCTCTCAAGTAAATATTCTTAATTTTATGGTCATTTAGAGCAAAGAAAAACTATACCTTTGACGTGGAGCACGCACAGCGGGACGTCGAGCGACTCGTCGAACATGGTAGTGCCTTCAGCAAAGTGATCATATAAAATAGTACACTGCAAAATGACGTTAAATGAAGAAACGTTTATTACGCAGGAGGTTCAATTTACCCAACCCTCATTGAATCGTGCTCTATCATAGTCACCAGTCGACACAATTAGCGAAAATAAGGGCTGTACATGATTGTGTACAAAGCGTCTCAAAGGGCTAAGTTCCTGCAAGATCCGCTGCAGGGCACGAATACGTTTGTGTGCCAATGTCGCAAGGAGCCAGCGTTTGAGAATTTTCATTTTCATTACGCATATATTCTAGATTCCGGTAATTTCTATGGGCGCATAATAAATTTTAGGGAGAACGGGAGTGTTGGTACAGAATTGAGTAGCATGGCGCTGCGGGAACCATTTTTGTGGCAGTATAACCTTGTCTACACAATGCTCATGGTGTCCACAGCTTTGAGGTTTCTCGACTGTTCCACGTACGCGACCGGTCTTCGAAACTGTGATTCGCGTATATCTAGATCACAGCGTATAATTCTGCTATAGTAGTCAGGGATAGCGACATCCCTGCACGTTAATATCTGCATGTTAGGCACCAGCTGCTAATTAAGACACAGGGCCACTGATACGGCTTACTCAATTATGCTTCTTACAAGACTTTAAAAGCATTGCACCAAGCTGACCATCTCCAGAAGGTCATATCCCTAAGTGACCATCTGTCCTTCAAGGATTAAGAGAGGTGCCCTTTACCTCAATCTCTCCACAGCAACCCACGTATTGCGTAAAGTCAAATAGAGGTGTTACAGAGGCACTTAAGTCTCCATAGGTGCACTGAACGCGAAAGCACAGGTCTTATGGACGTGTCGACTATATAAACACTCCATGCTATTTGCGCGTATATGCGTCGTGACATTGGCACATACGTCATCACTTGGTCGTGTGATCTTTTAACATGATGTGCCTGCTTGAGTACGTAAGTATGTCCCATGACGTTACCACTTGGTCGTGTGCTCGAGTTTGGTCACCCGTATGTTGGAGATGGGCCAACTTAATGTCGGGTGTGGGCGAGGTCTGTTTTCATTCACACTGCAACCACACGTCATCCCTCGGTCACGTGATTTTGGTACCGTCGGTCTTTAACGCTGGACGCCGGATTTACCGCTTCATGGGGCACATAATTTCTACGCATAAAAACGAAGGACTGCACTACGGAAGAAAACTAAGCGACGACAAATATTGCTGCGCGCGCCTTTTTTCTATATTTTTATGTAACCGGTTCGTTACACGGATAACCACTGCCTTGCGCAAACCGCTCCCCATTGTCTGGGAACCTTCCAGATTATTTGAGAATCTTCTGATAAGCTTGAGCGCGCAACGAGAACAGTAGATTTTATTCTGGAACTAACGCGGCCACCAACAATAAGGCTGGAATCTTCGATGCCACATGTATAAATGCCGACGCGCCTTACTGCAGATCAGATTACCCACTACCGACAACAGTGCTTGCCGATATCAGTGTACAGCGTGCGGAGGCGTAGCCAGGGGGTAAAGGGGTGCGCGGGAGGAGGGGTTGGGGGATTCAAACCCCCCACCCCGAAAATTGTTAACTTCGCATGTGTATATATACTCGCACGCATACAAGCGCACGCATGAACCTACATAAAGTATGGCTGAACGCCCCCCCCCCCCTCCCCTCCCTCGAAAAAAATTTCTGGCGACGCTACTGACAGCGTGTATTGCTTGTACTTTACCTTTTCACTTCCTCGGCGCAAGTTCGGCCGAATAAAGTGTTTCGTCTTTGTTAACGTCACGACCACGTGACAATATAAAGCAACAAAGAAAAAAACACAAGGCGATTGGGGATTCCGAAAGAAACTTGAGAGATCAAAAACTTGCCGAAGTGTGTAGTCCTTCGCCTGAGCATTTGTCCGAAAATTCTGAATACCCATTAATAGCATACAACTAACTCAGTATTTTTCACTGTCCTGTCGAGAAACTTAACGAATTCCTTATTGTAAGCTTACACTCGTAACTATAATTAATCAAGGAATAGTTAAAGTACTGTTCTTATTTCAAGGACTTCAATAGAAACGTTATAGATATACAAGTAAGCTCTTCCCTGTAATCAAAGCTGCTGTACTTTTTGAAGGATAAAAATAAGGCGGGAAAATCATTCAAGCTTCGAAAAAAGTACCACAGGACTTGGCGCCCGCGTGACACTCCATAGCCGTCTTCAAACGCACTATTGTAAGGAATGATTGATGATGCACGTATACCGAGGGCATGAACAGGCCTTGAGCAATGGTGATAAGTCGAATAGAATGCCCTTGGCTTGCACTTTCTCCAAGATATCGTGTCTGCTGAAGCAATGGAACAAGTTGAGATATGAGATGTGTGGTAAATAACGCAGATTATTTCTTGAAGCGCTGCATTGGCGCTGTTTACAACGAGCGCAAAGGGTGAGGGGTTTCAACGGCGTACGGCAACGTATCGGAATCTCTTTTGCCGATGCATTTTGTAGTTTATTTGGCCTTTATGCTTGCAGCATCAATCACTCGTAGGCAACATGTTTAGAGGCAGTGATACCGCTTCGCCCAAGTGTCTGCTCACGCGGTGCCTTTTCACATCTCGAGCGTTTTCCTTACATCTCGCAAAAAAAATGAAACCACAGTAGATATTATTACAAAACAACACAAATATTTGGATATTTCTCAAGACGCTCAGGAACTTCATCGCAAATTGTGCGTTTAAATCAGACACTTTCACAGTAGATAACGTATTCGATTTTATGAATTACCAAAGTTTACACCCGCCACGGTGGTTTAGTGGTTACGGTGCTCAACTTCTGACCCGAGGTCGCGGGATTGAATCCCGGCCGCGGCAGCCGTATTTTGATGGAGGCGGAATGCTATGACCCGTGTACTTAGATTTAGGTGCATGTGACACAAGGCCAGATCGTCAAAATTTCCGCAGCCCTCCACTACAGCGTCCCTCATAATCATATTGTAGTCTCAGGACGTAAAACCCCAACAATTATTATTATTAAAGTTTGCACACTATTAATATGTCGCACATATATTTGCATATAAACGGAATAAAGAATCATTGTACTTATTTCACTTCTTATATAGACACTACTGCGACCAGTGCTCCTGCTAATAACAATATAATAAGGACGAATAAGCACTTCAACAACAACTGTGACACTAGCAATGTTCCCCGAAGATATTCTGAAGAACTATGTGATTTGCAGTCCGAGCCTTTTGTAATTTCCGTAGCAAATACACACACGCTGTAATTGCCTTCCAAGGCGTTCCTACCAGTGTGATTGCACGACGCACATCTTTTCACCTCCGCAGACCGAAGGCAACAACGCGATGCCTTGTTCTATCTCATATTAACGCTATGCCACATTTGAATCAAAGCTCGGCGTTAACCCGAACTTGCCGCCGAGATCGAAGCGGTGCTACGGCGCAATGCTTCGGATATTGAAGGTTCTTTACGGCACCGAGGCTCGCTGAGACTGCCTTGTGCATTGCGAGACCATTTATCGTGAAGGAATCAAACTAACGTTCCTCAGAGCTCGTGTGGCAACCATCGGTTACCCATTAGGCTGCACGTTTGGGTATATGGTGGTATACTGCCCGTTTTGTATGGTCGTTATTCATTCCTGGCACTAAGGAAACTACTTTAACTTGTTGCAGTGCTACGCAAGTTTCGCGCGAATCCTTCGCGCCGATTCACGCTAAGCGAAAGCGTCATTTGTAAACGTCGTTAGCTAATGGGAATTGTGACCGTCATTACGAAGCATGCCAGTACTTGTGGTAGGTGTTTGTTTTGCTTCACCAAATGTTGCGAAAACTGTCCTGCACGTCTAAGAAACTGCCGGGCCGTTTTGAATGCTTCAGCGTTCCCATGATTTCACCATTCGAAGTTCAACTCATATTGCGCTGCATTTAACCGACCAGGTCAGGTTGTCAATGCCGGCTAACTACGAAGCTGAAAGCCAGAAGCATTTCGATATTCGAAAAAAAAAAAAGCCATGCGCTCTAGGGAAGTTCTAGTTTATTAGTCGTAGTCGTGTGTACATACAACGTGTATTTTTTCATGACTAAGCGTTTAATAAATAGCTAACTTTAATTAGCGAGCTTTCTTATTCTTGCTCGAATCGGTAAAATATTAACTTTATGTTGTACCTCGCCTCAAATAAGCCCAGAATCAGGAATTTATTTTTTGCTGAAATCTGCCTGGTTGCTTTTTCCGAGAAAAAAAAAGCAAAAGCGCGTGAAACACGTCAAATATGAAATAGACGCGCACCCACGCTCCGCTACTGAAGCGCCTGCAAGCGTTCTTTGATTGATACACAGCTGCGTTCGTTCATTATACAGCGCTTCACGCTATTTGATGGACGCACATCAAGAGACACTGCTGACGTGTCCATCATCGGGCACGAAGCCCTGTTCAATGCGGGGATGAACGAAAGCAACCAGGCAGGTTTCAGTAAAAAATAAATGTTGCCCAGATATCACAGCGGGTGCACGGTGGGTACTAAAGATGCTTACCGACCAACTCAAACAGCAACTAATTCTCAGGCGCTCCCAGCTCCTAGCGCTGCAAAAATGTCACAATGGTGCTGATCGCAGTGGCGATCATTGAAGAAATACTCCCCCAAGAATTAAGGAAAGACGATTACTCTTAAGGGCTCTTTTTTCTTTGTTAGACACAATATTAATGAGCACTAACAGACAATAACGCCAAGGAAAGTATAGGGGGTGTTATCTGTAGTATTTAGAATATAAATGTGAAGAAAGTAAAGTGGACGAAAAGATAACTTGCCGCCGGCAGGGACCGAACCTGCGACCTTCGAATAACGCGTCCGATGCTCTACCACTGAGCTACGGCGGCGGTCATCTTCCCGTCCACTTTATGGGGTATATATGTGCATTTAAACCTTGGAGTGTTAGTCAGCGCCAATCGCAGCCATGGCGGCGAGTGTGGAACACTCTTTTTCTGCCTTTCTGGCGTCACGTAGCACGTGATCTTTTTACGAGCTGGCAGCTGACCAATAATCCCTCGCATACCACCTGAAGGCATCAAGTCT
This sequence comes from Rhipicephalus sanguineus, assembly GCF_013339695.2. Lineage (NCBI taxonomy): Eukaryota > Metazoa > Arthropoda > Arachnida > Ixodida > Ixodidae > Rhipicephalus > Rhipicephalus sanguineus. The sequence goes on along the minus strand of NC_051180.1, from coordinate 15,222,184 downwards.
GCCAGAACGAGACCCTTGCTATGAATGAAGGAAAGACGATTACTCTTAAGGGCTCTTTTTTCTTTGTTAGACACAATATTAATGAGCACTAACAGACAATAACGCCAAGGAAAGTATAGGGGGTGTTATCTGTAGTATTTAGAATATAAATGTGAAGAAAGTAAAGTGGACGAAAAGATAACTTGCCGCCGGCAGGGACCGAACCTGCGACCTTCGAATAACGCGTCCGATGCTCTACCACTGAGCTACGGCGGCGGTCATCTTCCCGTCCACTTTATGGGGTATATATGTGCATTTAAACCTTGGAGTGTTAGTCAGCGCCAATCGCAGCCATGGCGGCGAGTGTGGAACACTCTTTTTCTGCCTTTCTGGCGTCACGTAGCACGTGATCTTTTTACGAGCTGGCAGCTGACCAATAATCCCTCGCATACCACCTGAAGGCATCAAGTCTGCCAGAACGAGACCCTTGCTATGAATGAAGGAAAGACGATTACTCTTAAGGGCTCTTTTTTCTTTGTTAGACACAATATTAATGAGCACTAACAGACAATAACGCCAAGGAAAGTATAGGGGGTGTTATCTGTAGTATTTAGAATATAAATGTGAAGAAAGTAAAGTGGACGAAAAGATAACTTGCCGCCGGCAGGGACCGAACCTGCGACCTTCGAATAACGCGTCCGATGCTCTACCACTGAGCTACGGCGGCGGTCATCTTCCCGTCCACTTTATGGGGTATATATGTGCATTTAAACCTTGGAGTGTTAGTCAGCGCCAATCGCAGCCATGGCGGCGAGTGTGGAACACTCTTTTTCTGCCTTTCTGGCGTCACGTAGCACGTGATCTTTTTACGAGCTGGCAGCTGACCAATAATCCCTCGCATACCACCTGAAGGCATCAAGTCTGCCAGAACGAGACCCTTGCTATGAATGAAGGAAAGACGATTACTCTTAAGGGCTCTATACCCTTATACTTTCCTTATACACCCCCTATACTTTCCTTGGCGTTATTGTCTGTTAGTGCTCATTAATATTGTGTCTAACAAAGAAAAAAGAGCCCTTAAGAGTAATCGTCTTTCCTTCATTCATAGCAAGGGTCTCGTTCTGGCAGACTTGATGCCTTCAGGTGGTATGCGAGGGATTATTGGTCAGCTGCCAGCTCGTAAAAAGATCACGTGCTACGTGACGCCAGAAAGGCAGAAAAAGAGTGTTCCACACTCGCCGCCATGGCTGCGATTGGCGCTGACTAACACTCCAAGGTTTAAATGCACATATATACCCCATAAAGTGGACGGGAAGATGACCGCCGCCGTAGCTCAGTGGTAGAGCATCGGACGCGTTATTCGAAGGTCGCAGGTTCGGTCCCTGCCGGCGGCAAGTTATCTTTTCGTCCACTTTACTTTCTTCACATTTATATTCTAAATACTACAGATAACACCCCCTATACTTTCCTTGGCGTTATTGTCTGTTAGTCCCCCAAGAATTAGCAGTTTAGCAGTTTTGGTCTCGTTTCAGAGGTGCTGGGGGAAATTTTGTGTGGCGCCGTCAATATACGACGCCAGGGGCGAAAGGGCTATGGGGTAGAAAAGCAGACTTTGAGCTCTGGTCAAACTTTATCCTTGTTTTTCCTTATTTCTCTTCTATAGACCAACCGTTTGCTGCGGAGCCTGCACGCTATTCTTCATTTCCACAGTCCAAATGCGAACTGTCGGCACGCTCTATGCATGTTTGTTTTGTTGTGGTATACGGACCGTAAACAGCGTAATCCTCACTTCTAGGCTAACCAACCGGTGGACCGCGCGGAAAGCCAGCTTTCTTCGCGCCGGAAACCCGCGTGTGAGCTGCGATATGAAGCTCATTTGCGCAAGAGCTACAGTAGCCTCCTTGCGCTCGCTAGTGTGCCACACAGCCACGGCTGCAGTGGGGCTATCAATCACACGAACGCTGTATGCAGTGGCCGCGCGCTCTACACACTTGTACAGGGAATTAGCATGCGCATATCCAGACGTTTCAAGCTGTACACCGTGCCTCGCTCGCTGCGTATGTTTCACGTTAACAATGAACTGTCCATGCCCCTAACTAGGCGTGTCGTGAAAGGAGGCTGTCGTAATAAAATGTGTCGCTAACGCCGACTGCTCTGTTCTTTGCTGCGCTCCTTCGCTTCTCGAATACAGTTGCAGAGAGGACTTGCTTTATGCTCGGTCTTGTTTAAGTACCGTATCACTACTGAGATTCCGCTAATGCTTCGCTCGTACGTTGTGTTTCACATGCACCGCTCGATATATCTTAAGCTATTCCCGACTCGCCACTGTTTGGCAGTCATTGTGTTGAATAAAAATGCGGCTCTCATGCTGTTTAAAGGGACACTAAAGAGAAACAATGAATTGGTTTAGACTGATAAAGTGTGCTCAGAAAACTCTTCTGTAGTTTATTTCACCACCATAGGTTTATTACTAGAGGAGAAAACCAAGTTCAAAGTTTCATTTTTAAATTTCGCGCCGAACTTTGTAATTCGTGACGTAAAAGATTTCAAAGAGCATTTAACATATTTTGGCGCCACTGGCTCGATGAAATTTCCACAAACTCGTTATGTCAAGTCTCTGGCCCTCTCAGAGGACAATGTACATCGATTTAACCGATCAGGAACTACGTAGACCCAAGCAGGCGCCGTCAAAAATATGTGACGTCACGGCAAATGGTGCGGGAATTTCAAGGTGGCGTCGTCACCTGTATTTTCTTTTTGCGCGTTTTCTCGCTTATTAAGCATCTTCTCGCAGCAAGCGTGGTGTTTTTGATATCGTGGAAGACTACTTTACTAATGCGAGAAAAATCGTTTTGCTCTTTAGTGTCCCTTTAAGAAAGGCTGTGATTGAAATTGCGATGAGGCTCAGGAAATTTTACTGAAATTAATCTCACCTACAGGAATAGACACTCGTCTGAATTAGTTGTTCATAATCTAATGCGCGCTCTGTGTCGTTGGCCATTTTATCATTTTTTTGTTTTTTCTCTATTTCCTTATCCTTTTCCTTCTCTTATCAAGCCAAGTAAGTGTGGTGTCTCTATTAGTAGAACTCTTCACAATATTCAGAAACTCAGTTTCATTAGTGCACTAATCAGCTATACTGACGATTAAATATACGTCAAGATGCATTAAAATATTTTCACATTAATCACTACGTTGCCAGCTTTTAGTCGTGACAATATGCAATGTGAAGGTGGAATTGTACGTAGCTTTCTCCAAGATGATCGAAGCATATTTTCGGTGCGCCATGCAGAAATGAATTGACTGTAGGCAGAGGCAGGAGCCACGCTGAATATTTATTGTAACAGTCCGTCATATACCTTCGCATTTATCTAAGTGTCTGATTTTGTGCTGGCTTATCTATTTCGTCAGTCTGTATTCTGCAGAGTTCATTTGACTGGTGGAATGGCTGAGTTGGCGTTACGTAGCGTTTTTATGAATAGGTTGAAAGTTTAGCGCCCTCTTTTTATCGTCTTCTTTTCTTCTCTCATGCTGAGTTGCGCTAGTCAGTAATAATTATTTTGGGGGTCTTACGTCCTAAAACCATGATATGATTATGAGAGACGCTGTAGTGGAGGGCTCCGAAAACTTCGACCACCTGGGGTTCTTTAACGTGCACCGAAGTATAAGCATACGAACCTCTAGCATTTCGCTTCGATTGAAATGCGGGCGCCGCGGCCGGGATTCGAACCTGAGACCTTTGGGTTAGCAGTCAAGCACTATAACCACTCGCCACCGCAGTAGGTGTGTTGCGGTAATCCACGTATCGAGAGAGAGAGAGAGAGTGCAGTGGCACGAAAACAGGAGAGGGAAATGAGAAAGCGTAGGAGAATCCAAGGATGCTCGAGCAACTATACGCAATGCGCTGGTCCACGTGGCCTTCAAGAAACAGTAGATCCAAGATGCTCAGTACTACTAATAAATCATAATTGATAGAGCTTGTAGGCTTTAGTCATCGTTTGGTGTAGACAGAGCGCACCATCAGAACGGACTGGAGATCGCGCTCATCGTCTTTCTCTTTTTCCTGCGAGAACATTTACTTAGTTTTTTTGTCATGGCAAGCAGCGGCTTTGGCATCAGCTGCTCCGTCATCATAGCCGCAGTTCATTCCTCATAGAACTTTGTACTTTTGCAGTAGGACTTTGATCTGGCCGAGTTGGTTCATAGCAATAGGAAAGCACAGTGCGACTGAGGCGAGGGACGAAGAACATGAACCACAAACGAGCGCTGACGTCAATGCTGGATCGGTGCGAAAGGTTTGAGATAGAAAAGGGCCCATCCAGCCTTGACGTCAGCGCTCGTGCGTGGTGCGTGTTTTTCGTCTCTTGTCTCAGTCGTGCTGCGCCTTCCCACTGCTTTGTACTTTTCTGTACTTAGATTTAGGTGTACCTTAAAGAACCCCAGGTGGTCAAAATTTCCGGAGCCCTCCACTACGGCGTCCCTCATAATCATATCATGGTTTTGGGGCGTTAAACCCCAGACATTATTATGCTTTGTACTTTTCTTCTAAAACAGATCATCGACAGCCGTGACCTTCAAAGAGACCTTTAGGCCTTCGAAGGATGAAAAGCAGTTTTTAAAAGGACGCAGGCATGACAAGCTTCTAGTAAAAGGCGCGGATATCAGGCGTGATTATCGATTAATTAATGCAGTATTAAATGCAGAGCATTTATTGGAGAATCAAAGCCACTTTGAGCGTATCTCTGTATCTACCTACCTTACCGCCTACGTCTTCGGTGGTCTCGGTGCTGTTTCATTAACTTGATATATACCAAAATCAGCGTGGCATGCCATGAGTGCATGACGTATATAAACTACAAGTCATAACATGAAAATCATTGTATGCATATCACATGCGTCATGAGTTAAATGGCACAGTCTTAGCGGCGCTCTCATGGACGTTTCGTTAAACTGACGTATAGGAAAATAGGACAAGTGGATCCATGTAGCGCCCGTCAGTTAAGTGCAGTCTGATCCACAATTCTTGCAGCGTCCCATACACGATAGCTCCAGATAGTTCCCTGGTGTTTGTTGAAGGAAACTACGTGGATGTGTGCATGACGTCCGAGATTGTTCGCGCCGCCGGCTAATCTCTGAGGCCATGATGTGTGAACGGTGGCAATAAATTGGGACGAGGTTGAAGATTGATTGCACTTGCTCTGAGCGCAAATGTGAAAGTTCAAAAATTCTCGTCTACATGTTTCTTTTCCCCCTGTTTCCACATCAGTACGTGCTCGTGTTCGTAAAATATTGATGCTTAGCGAAGACTTGACGTTTACTTCTCGAAATGTAGAGATCGTAATTTTTAGAGACATGTTTGGAGCGCTGATGAAGATGTTTCAAAATCACCGATGCTGTAGAGAATGCGAACAATGTGAGGTTACTCCTACGCGCACGAAAGCCCACTGTGCCGGCACTTTCACAACACGACAGAGTGGAACTCTGCTTTCATTATTGCAGTACGGAGAAACAGCGGGTGTAATAAATGTCAGCTTCAAAGAGTACATGTTGTTGCCCGCTTTCAATTTCTGCGAAACTACAGTTTCTCTGCGAACTTTGATGAAGGAAAAGGAAAGGGGGTCAGGAAAAAACGTTGCACTAGTACGATGACTTTTCGCATTTGTAAACATCTGAGAGATGACAACGTAGTGTTTGAACAAACGCCATAATCGGTCGATATTTATTATGAACAGCGACGGCTGTTCGCGCAACGGTACGCGGAGAAAGTGTGGAAGAGAAGAAATACATGTCAAGGAGGTTAACCAGACGCAAGAATCTACCTGAAAGGTTCTGAAGCTTCTGCCGAACCCTAGCTTTCCTTCAGAAAAAAATCGATTACTTCAGTAGGGTGTCATACCTATATACTATAGTTACCAGGCTATCTCGTAATCATAACGACCATGTAATTCCGCTTCTGAGTACGAGGTCGTAGGTTCGATCACATCCGTAGCAGTCGCATTTCGATGGATACGGAGTGCCAGAGTACGCGTATATCGTGCATTATTTGGTGCAAGCTGAAAAATCAAGTTGCCACTCATGTTCTTAAATGGTTATACCTTTTAACAATATGGCGGCATTGGCACAAAATACGTTAAACCATTATATTATCTAAAAATTAACAGTAACGTCTATAAAGGTAACGCTCTCTAAATAAAACACCTACTACTGCAATTGCGACGACATCAAGATAATTTACTATATACCCAACGAACAACAGTTGTCGGTCGCACATAGTATATCTTCGCGAACCTAGAGTACCGAATCGATATGACCGAGTACATGTGGGTACGTTTGCTGCCTTCGGCATCCTTCTAATGCCCTCCAACATAGCGACTCGAGTACGTCACTAAGCTTGTTTCATGTGGCTTAGAAATAAATCGCGAGAGAACGCCGCACTCGAATATTGCGAGGAGTAACTTGGGACCAATCATCGGCCGCAGAAAGGATGAATGCAGCGACCCAGATTGCACGTTCTGTTTACTGTCGTTTCCACTTTCGCGTGGCTATAGGAAGCAAAAGCACTCCTCTGAGATCACGGTGCGCTTGGTTCTCAGGGCGACAATGTTGTCACGACGTTGATCCTTAGCGTTAAGTCTGTCCTTTGCGAGCAAAACAAACAGAGTTTACAGAAAGTTTGGATAGGGAGCACAGGCTGATGGCGACATAATCAGTGGCGAATGGAGGTGCTGTCTTCGTGGCCCACGTTCTCCTTTCTCCTGTTCTTTCGCTGTGGTAGCGAATTTCCCCCGAGACGAAGAACTCGTCAACAAACTCATCGTGCCGCTAAAGCATACGCTTGCATGAAATGTGCGACATATCCAAAGGAAAAAAAGCAACGTAGGGCATACAATGATGGATTTTCAGACTTATTTCTTCTGTAAACAGGAAGAGGAGTTCACAGTTCTTGATGCATGGACAATGTGATATTAAAGGAATGCACGCGTCATGCCTGTGACAAGAAGTACTTCACAAAGAACTTTTGGAAAAGTACTTTGCTGCAAGCTTGTTGGTTCATACTGAAGTTGTTAAAATATTGCGCGAAACAATCACTCTAAGGTTGAAAAGAAGTAAACATTATACCGTGTATCCTTTTTTTCTAATGTACGCATAAGCCGTCGACGTACATAAGTTAATTCCCTATCGAAAAATCTCATATGACACGTATGACACATATCCAATAATCTCGTATGATCATACGAGAACACATATGATTCATATGTGTTCATACGAGATTATTGGATACGAGGCATACGTGTCATATCAGAATTTTCGATAGGGTTGTCTTACCAACACTTTAAGATTGATTAGAGCAGTACTTTAACAATGTATGTGGTTATCAACTTCATACATTTATTTCTTTATGCATCCTATCTATCTATCTATCTATCTATCTATCTATCTATCTATCTATCTATCTATCTATCTATCTATCTATCTATCTATCTATCTATCTATCTATCTATCTATCTATCTATCTATCTATCTATCTATCTATCTATCTATCTATCTATCTATCTATCTATCTATCTATCTATCTATCTATCTATCTATCTATCTATCTATCTAATCTTCGGATTCCCTGTGTAGCCCATTCGTATTCCCTGTGACTCTCTAACTGTGAAACGTGGGGCGCGAACTCAAGCTACGGTGAATACTGCTCAACCCATCTCATGGCGGCCGTATAACCCGTGGTTTGTCGTCGCAATTATTCATCCCAGAAAAGTGTAGTCTGTCGCTCACTGGAATATATAACAGCACGGCAAAGTGGGGTTCTCTCATTTTACATGGCTAGTGTTGAGCTTGTGCCAGCCTAAGTGCAACTTACCGTCAAGAGAGATTTTCTTTAGTTTTAAATGCGAAGCATTTCTTAGCGAACCTCTGGCACTTTGAGCGTATCTATCTACGTATCTATCTATCTATCTATCTATCTAGCCGCCTACGTCTGGTTGCTCTCATGATCGCCTCCTTAAGTTGGTGTACACCAAAATTTGCATGAGAGGGTAAGAGGATTTGACGAATATGATTGCCGGGTCATGATATGTATAACGTTAAAATCCTGTCGCGTACGTCGTCAAACCCTTTCCACTAGACACGTGTGGCACATACCCGTTTACCACGGGCCGCGGTGTACGGGTATGCGCCACAGGTGATTGACAGTTTATATCTACCCAGGAACGGCGAGAACAGACGTTGGTAACTTAAATGCTAGAGCGTTAAGGAAAACCAACATCGGCAGCGTTGACTCAGCGAATGGAAATAATAAAAATTAGGATCCCAGCAGGAATCGAACCCAAGCATGTTGCGTGGAAATCAGGTATTCTACCGCTGAGCCACGCCAGGTCTATAAACTGGCTTGGAAAAACAGCCTACGCAGGCGTACTATCGGTGCAACGTCAATTGTGGTTGTGATGCTGGCTATCTAATTTTACAAGACAGCTATAAACACTACATGATACTCCTACGATGTGTACTCCTACGATACAGGCGTCATATCAGATGAACGTCTGTAGTTCCAGTGTTGGCTCCTCTTTTATAGCAGTCTAATAAACATTAAATTTGTATTCCTATGATTCAGGAAGCTATAGTGGAGCATTGCTCGACCCCGGAGGAATACATTAACGAATGTTACATATGATATCCACATCACAGCACCGTTAGGTGCACTTCGTCCACCAGAACGACGCAGTGTCCTCTTCATTTCTTACGAGGCTGGGCGATGGCCTCATGCTGACCGAGGATGATGCCAAATTAATTGACAGCCGCTTTGTAGACTAGGCTACGTAGGCCACATACGCCCAGGTAGTCTACGAATACGACAAACACCATCCACTGAAGTTGGTCTACATAGCACTATCCAGGCCTACCAGCCTCGACGGCCTATAGCTCACCAACACGAAGGGTGGCTTCAGGTTCGGACGTGTCGCTGGCTCTGTCGACAGAAAATTTGTCGACGAAATGACCGAGGCATCCACGAATTCCAACAGCTCTATATACCACATACTTCACTACACATGGACCCCTCGTCACCACGATCACGACCGGATCCTATAACAAGTCATGATGCTCACTGATTATAGTGATGATGCCCTTGTTCAAGGACTGTCAAGAACTTCTTGCACACATGCACACGGGTTCGTGAAACGTGCGTGCGTTTTCGGGACACGTATAAGCACTACATATCAGCTTACCGCTTCTGGATTTGGTAATACCCACGTTGCCATTGGCTGCGTTACCCAACCGTAAACAACTGGTTATATAACACATATGCGGCTCTTCAACGTATATATGTGTGCGCGTAAAATATATACAAATCTTTAGCGTCATTTTGCAAGGTGCCGCTCAGTAAAAAAAAGTTACGCCACAGTCACCTACCCGCCACATGCTTCGCATAACATCGACTCCCACGGTACGTGGGATCTGCCGAATTTTTTTAATTCTTTTGCTTTCTGGGTTTCAAGATATGTATCAGCTGATGTGTTTTGTGTCTTTAGGAGCATTAGAATAAATACCGTATAGACAATTAGCAAGGAATGTTGAGATGCTTCCAACAACCACATTTTTGTACCCCATTTCTCTGTGAAAGGGACGAAAACAGAACCAGAGAAGCTGAGAATGGCTAAAATAAACACGTTTAAGCATAACCACGCTTTAAGGTGTCGCGTTAAATATTAGGCACTGAGGGCAAATGGCAACGCAGTAATAAAAACGCGAGAGATGTAAGGAAAGCGTGAATGTTACAAAGTGGAAAAGGAGTATGAAATGAAAGGGTTATCAGATTCGGGTGCAAGAACGAGTTTACTGGAACCGTCGCCGAATGTGACACAAATAAATCTTTCAGCCAGGTACTCGCGCTATCTTAGCTCGGGCCGGGACCGAAATCTACGTGCCTGCGATCTTGCCTCAATTTGCAATTTCTCAGTCGTTTCATGTCAGCCCTGTCTAGCCCAATAGACGCGCTGAATCTCAGAGCTTGTAACGTGACAGAGCTCACTCTATACGAGCCAAGAAGCCTGTCTGACGCGTCTCTCAGACGCTGAGCCTGTTTTGATTTAAAAGAGATCTTCCTATCATAGAATCCTCGAGTTGACCTATCGCTTCGCGAGAACCCTTCACAATATTCTCTGTGAGCGTGCGCACACGTCTGGCGCCTGTATTCGGTTACTGCGGTTCAATCCAGTATCCGTGGTCTTTGAAAATCTTTAGTTGCAGTGTAAGTTGCTAAGCGTCATTTCGCCGATTTGCAGCTTTGTTCATACGGAAACACTGCCGCGCAGAGCACGAAGCTCTCGCGTAGTTTCACGTATCTGAAGGGAGTTGCAGCGACCTTGATTCAAAAGTGTACAGCTTGTAGCTTTATGCTTTTACAGTTCCGTTCTTGCGATGATATGCTTTGCGTATATATCTAGGAAATGCTATGGGGAAGATCCGATGCCCGGAGTGCCGTGCAAAACGCTTCCTTTGTCGCCTTGTTCTTTGTTGACTCGTGCAGTGACTGACATAGAACTGAAACTGCCATGTAGATTTCGGGACATTTTAGATGCTGACGTTCACTAAGCAGCGCCTTGGATTGACAAAGCAAAAACGAATCCTCTCAGAATGTTTACTTGAAAAGCGTGTTTGCGAGGTTACCTGTATGAATAAGGGGTTAAATGCGAATGCTTTGCTAGTGTACAGCTTCCATGTCCTAAACACGAAGAATTCAACGCAAGTTTCTTTTTATCAGAGTGGCGAAATCCACTGTCTGAGCTGTGCTCACCTTCATCGTTGCTTCGGGACTTTGTTGTCGACACTACCTGAATAACTTGGTAATTTAAATAGCGACAGGTCTCATGTCATACATTGCGTTTTTCGTATCGAAGAATTTCTCCCTGGCATCTAGGTTACCAAGAACGGTATTTTGTTTTTTTTTTTACACTCACGAGAGCAACTTTGAGTCCAATGCCTTGGCCTCTATCTGTATATTTAACCATGTATGCCGTTGGGCAAACTCACTGTTACTTTCCTTACAGAGTTACTTTTCTTCAGGCAATTTTCTGAACCTAAACGTACACTGAAACGCGTACTTTGAACTGTTGCAACGATTATTGATTGTTGTTGGACGACTGCCGATATTACGAGTAACTTCAACATTTTCCTGTTTACGTTGTTTTTACGCGCGGTCATGAAAACATTGTACAGTGTGTAGCAGATTATCGGTATCACAATTAGGCATATGAGAAAGAACATGTAGAAGATCTCATGGTACGTGATTCTTCTGTTTCAGCTGGTTTTGGTTCGTGGCATGGTCATCATAATCATCATCATCATCGCAACCACCATCATAATGATTGTCATCATAATCGTTTTCTTCAGCTGAGGAACGTATACGGAACATATTTGAGCAGCAATCTTTACGCATGATTGCACGAACAAAGTGATCAAAAAAGAATCAATCGAAAAGCTACTGACTTTCGATCGTCATTCTAGTTTAGAGTTGAAAAGGCCTGCTCTTCGTGGGAGCCACTCCGTGAAAAAAAATCACAGCCATATCCACGAAGTGAATGATCTTAGAGGAGCTTGCTCGGAGATGATCGGGTAACCCGTGAATGCTCCGTACACATTACTCTACCATCATATATAGACGTGACAACGTTGTTATATATACATTAGCCCTCTTCGCTTCGGCCTCCTGGGCTCTCACCGCAGGGTCTTGGTGGCGAGCCCGAGCTGCTGCTGCGTCGCGAGCCCGTCGCGCTGCTGCCTTGGCTGGGTTGTTCATTATGCGCAGCGCCAACGAAGAGTGTTCACTTAGTGAGCTCCCGGCGAAGAGAAAGGAAGCGCGCCAAACGAGAGGCGCGGCCCTCGAGCAGTCACCTAACTAGCGCATGCGCCGAGCGTGGTGTGTGCCGCCTTGAGCGGCGGCGCGCCATCTAGTGAGCATCCTTGAAATCACTGGAGAGAGAGCAGCTACGCTCCTGGCGGGACCAATGAGAAGTAGTGTACACGCCGGCAGCTACGGACAAGGCGTGAGCTTAAGGAGCAAGCTCCTATAAAATTTAAGGTCTTGACACAAATGTCACTAATTACTTTCGCTTTGCTGACATGCTACCTTAGTTCAAAGTCAATTGGATTTTACTTTCTGACTTTAGCGTACCATAACTTTCGCACACAACATGCCGTTAGCGTAATCGCTGTGAATAGAAAGATGGCCATGCCTGATATTCAGAACGCTCTGCAAAATTTGAATTTGAAGCACAAGCACGCCCTTGGCAACGTACCTGCCACTTCTGGTTTCCTTCTGATAGCCCTGTTCTAACACGCAGACCCTGCCTCGTTTCCTTCAATGCGAGCGGTAGACCGAGGGAATTCAGGAAAAGCGGCAGCTCCCGCGCACCTGCAAGGGTTGATAGCGCTGCTTCCGAGCGTCCTGAAAAGAAACAGGTGAGAAGGGAGAAAGAGCGGGGAGAGAAAAGGAGGATCGGAGAATTCGACCCTCGATCTTCATTCTCGCCACACCTTTTCTTCCTCTGCACTTCTCCCCAGAGTCCCGCGTGGCGGCTCCAGTCAGGGGTGGCACGGCGCTTTACGGATACAGCGCTGCACGCCCCTGCGCGCGTATACTATAGAGTCGGCCGTCACCGCTCAATGCTGATCTCGCCCGAGTCCTGCAGAGGCCCCCACACGGGACGCCGTCTGCCGCCGTGCGCGCATCGACTCGGAGTTCCCTAAAATATGCTGTAGAGCCACGTGCTGCTACAAAGAAGCTACCACTGGACAACCAACCTTTAAGCAGCTGTGCGCCTCGAGCAAACGTTCCCATCGAACGAATGCTTCGGCGCATCCGATCTCGCAAGCTGACGAATCCGGGAAAAGAAGCCCTTCGAAGTTGTGACACGCTGGTGTCGTGACAGCCTGCGCGCCGCTCCCGTGGAGAAAGTCACGTTTGTTTGTCGATACTTCGAGCGAAAAACAAAAGAAAGGCGAAAAACGGGCCCCGCTTTGTCGAAATTTTTGGTCGAGCGGTCGGTGCTCCACCGCTCCTTGACAAGTTTTACCAATTCAATATCCGCCGCCCTCTCGATGCTCTTCGCGGAGAGTGTAGCGTCTGTACGTTCGTGAAAGCGCAACCGAAACACTTGCCCGTTGTACTGGTGTAACAGAAAGGCGCTCTACTCCTGCCAGTCTGCAAAAAAGAAGAAACGTCGGCCGCGTGAGTAGGGAATCGCCTCGCAAATTTGCCACCTCTCAGAGTGCACAACTGCACTCCGTGCCGGTTCGGAGACTGAACGTCTTGGTCTCGCTCTGCTGTTACCGGCGCACTGAATGCTGGAGTTGGCACCAATATCTGAAGGTATCGTAAGAACGAGGTTTTATTGTTTTATTTTGCCTCTCTTAACCGCAGGAGAATGGTAAAAGCGAAAGGAAATTGACAGGGTTTTCTCACCGAAACACATCGGCATTGAAGTCGAACTTTTGCTCGTTTTGCTGTGAGCAAACGTAGATAACAAAAAAGGTACCTTTCTCTCGTGAAACAGCGAAAGCAATTTTTCTATCTATCTATCTATCTATCTATCTATCTATCTATCTATCTATCTATCTATCTATCTATCTATCTATCTATCTATCTATCTATCTATCTATCTATCTATCTATCTATCTATCTATCTATCTATCTATCTATCTATCTATCTATCTATCTACAGTGATGCTACCGAGGACTTCTGATTTGGAGCAATTTTTGGAGCAGCAAAATGTCCGTTTTGGAGCACTTTGGAGCAGCAAAATTTTCATCTTGGAGCACTTTGGAGCAGATAATTTTGCATCTGGGAGCACTTTGCAGCAGCGAATTTTACATCCTGGAGTGCAATACAGAAGCATATTGCATTAACATTCAAGCACCTGAGTATTATTATGGGGCTCTTATGAAGGCTAGAAATATTTCGATTCATTGCAGATCTCATGGAAAAAATCATCTCAGGAGAATAGGCGTGCACACAGGGGGGGCAGGGGGGGGGGGCGCAAAATCTGCCCCGTACATTGACCCTTGCGAAAGCAATTATATGGACACTCTCGGCGGATTTTTGCCGTCGCCATTGCCGTAATTTTCCGTATAAAGTCCAAATTAATAACATCACCACGCTTATTCTAGCCGCGGGTAAAAGCTCGCGAGCGCTGGCGACGAACGCGGCTGAAGCGGAGATTAAACTAGCCGGCCGTCTGTCTCCGCCGCACGGACAGCGCATGAGATAACATCTTCCCGCGTGCGGGCCTGCCGTCGATTGCTCATCAGACAGAGAGGAAACGCCCCGCCCGTCTTTCGTAAGGAGCATGAAGGGACGCCAGGGGAGCGGAAGGGGGGCATCTTTCGAAAGGCACAGTCGCTTGCGCGCGCGCTATCTCGAGGCATCAGGCGACGGCTCGTAAACTTGCTGTGCTCTCAACGCTTACTGCGCGTTTAGAGAACTCGGAGCAAGAAAACGCTTCGGTTCCTGGAGGGGCCATATTCCCTTAAACCAGCGTTTTATTGAGTTACGCGAGATCGGATCCAAAAGAGTTAGCTGCTAGTCTTACTTCGTTTCACAATACAATTTTTTGGTATCCCATTCATTGCTTCGCTCTTAAGCGAAACTGAGGTTTTTTAACCGTTAGCTATCCGCCTCGTGCATCGGTATGGTGGCGTCACCGCTCGGCTCCCCTGGTGACTAGCGAGGAGAAAGGAAGATGTGCCCTCTCCCAACCCCCCATAGGATCCCATGCATTTTGAATCAAGTTTGCGATTTCGTTGCGAAAAAACAAACTAGCGCCATCTCTCGACAATACGCCACACCGACGACGCAACACGTCCTCTTGCTTCCACCGACTGGCCATGCTCCAAGCTAACTCCTCTCTCCACTTTCTTTTATTTCTTTCGGTGGCCGTGAGAGCGCGCGCTGTGCACTGTGCTGTAGCGTACCCGACAAGACCGGCTGGGCTCGTCGCGTCTTCCTTGAACGTTGCAACGTTAATATTGTGTTAAGGCGGTGGCCACACGTCGGACGACGAGCCCTGATTTCGTTCAGCTGCCATCTCATCAACGGCAATGTTTCAGACGCCTCAGTTGTGTACTTTTGTCCGTTGGTTGCGGGACAAGATGGCCTCCTGCAAGACCGCGTTTTTCCAAGTCAGCTGTGTGTGTAGTTCTCGGCGTCGTAGCAGTTTGATGACGCGAGGACGTCAACTGGTGCTACATCGTGGGAACCGCTGAAGTGACTGCAAGCTTGACGACATTGTGCCAGAATATTCTAGCGTACTGTACGCGCACGATTGTGCTACACTTAAAATACCGCGCTTGGCCTCGACCGTCAACCTGGTACGCCTGTGTGCAACAGGCGTGTTGTTATCGTTGTTGCGTCGGTTAATATTGAATTGCAATTGGAATACCGTTTTGGCAAAGGTAAGTGAAGCTGTAAGTAGTTGTTCTGCTATATGCTCGCTACTCCACGAACATTACTTCTAGAATCGCATTTTATCTTGAGCTGCACGTACCAAAGGAGAATCTAGCATACGAGATACATTGCACGCGTGCGCATTTCCTATATAAATCTGAGTAATGCCACGGGTGCGCATTTCCTGTATAAGTCTGAGTAATACCATGCTCAATTTAAAGCGCATGTGTTAGAGGATTGTGGCTTCAATGGTGAAAGTGATTAGATATTCCGAAATATGTGATTGCAATGCAGTTAGAACTTTCTCATATGTTAATACGGTCTGTGAACAAAAAAAAAAACGCTGTGTGAATGTTTGTTGGTCATTTGCTACAGTACTTTCACGCATTATTATGCAGCTGTGTGACGGCTGTTAAAACGTTCAGCAAGTTAGATTTTGGTTTTCTTGGCCTAGTTGAGTGCTACGAGTGTTGGGCGAAGATAAAATCGCGTGTCTTTTGTGCGTTTCTTAAGCAGGCATACAGCCGTAATAGTCATTGTTGTACTGTTTGGGGTGTTCAATAAAACAAGAATGCTGTTTTGTACTGCAACAATTTTTATTTCATCTGTGTTAACAGATCACGCAAACAACTTGGACACATGCACGTAAGAAACGTACGCAGTGCATCGCGCGCACGCATTAAAAAACGGGCCTGTCATTTTAAAACAAATAATATAGAACAATGGACGTAACAGACGGCATGGTTGTCTAGTGGAGCAGCGTCGGCAGTACAAATATCAAACCAGAATGAAACATGAATAGAAAAACGGAGAGTAACAGGCGCTTTACCCACGGCTTCTCTGAGCCGCGCAGATCCACCTATCGCCACCGTCCGCCGTTGGTGGCGCCACCAGTACCACTGAAAGCAGCAGCGCACGAGGCGGATAGGCACCGTGCAGTAGAGTTCTCACGTGTGACTGCAGCGCAGAACGCACAGCCTAGCGGATAAAGAAAGCAACGTTGAGACGGCCCAGCGACAAAATAAAACGCGATGCGCGTCTCTCCGCCTCTGCATGAGTGCGCAGACTGTGGCCGGGCCAGAAGGGGGCACGCGAGCGAGCGTCTCTTTTCTGTCTGCCCCTAGCGGCCAATATCAGCCAACTTGAGACGGCCCACAGCGAGCAACGCAGCTCCCTCTGGTCTGTGGACGGTGCCTATTAAACCCCGAAAGCGAGGGGCGGACGTGTAACATGGCGTAGCCGCTTCACTGTGGGCCGTCAGCGACGGGCCCGCTACTGACAGCTGCGCATTTGCGGCTGCTCCGACCAGGAGATATGATTTTACTAATGAGATGCCATTTTTAAAAAAGCAAGCAAAAAATTCGAAATGGAACCCTAGCACGTGAGCTCGAAAGGGCAGGGCCTTTTAGGGGTATTTACAGCAGAGTGATTACAAACTCGGACGTGCTGGCGGAAGGAATTACGACAACGCTGTTCTGGATGAAGATCCATGGATAAAGTATGTCTGAGGAAAAGTGTCAACGCGTTTCCACCGTTCGCGTGCTCTTCCATAAACGCGAAGCAAGAAAAATTCGATATTGTCCCATATATCTACTGCGAGCGATCACAGATTTCATTCCGCGATGTCCGGAAACAGAAGTGACAGACATTTTAGCGGCACTCATGTAGTTATTACTGAACATTGCTTTCCTTACGTGCCGTGCGACGCTTGAAACGAGCTTTCAGCAGCGTTTCTAGAACAGACGACGTCCGCCGAGGAATCGCGGTCGCACTTTCTCGCTACCGATAGGCCTAGACGTCACGAGCGTCTGCGGAGAGCGCGTTTTGCTGTCGAGCCGACTTGCAGAACAGAAGCTGCGTCGGCACCGTGCATGACATCGTGGCTTACTCGGAACGCACGCGCTAGCGCTATTTATTCAGCGGAATAATTCTTGGTCCATGATTGCGACTTTATTGGCAGCCCCAAGATCGAGCTGCACATGTTCTGACGCGCCGGCGGTGCGATTGCCGGTGATAGAAGCCCCCAAACCCGAGACTTTGGCGCAGTTTGGCGCAAATTTCGTCGATATTGTCAGGATGGCGCAGTAAATACAATTTGGCGCACATTGGCGCAGTTGGCGCAGGAGTGGAATCACTCTATCTATCTATCTATCTATCTATCTATCTATCTATCTATCTATCTATCTATCTATCTATCTATCTATCTATCTATCTATCTATCTATCTATCTATCTATCTATCTATCTATCTATCTATCTATCTATCTATCTATCTATCTATCTATCTATCTATCTATCTATCTATCTGTCTGTCTGTCTGTCTGTCTGTCTGTCTGTCTGTCTGTCTGTCTGTCTGTCTGTCTGTCTGTCTGTCTGTCTGTCCTGTTGCAAAATGCTGTATAGCGCTAGTTTATGGTGTTATATTGGTGTATACGAGCACAAAACATTATCGTAATCACTCGCAACGCAAGTGTATCTTTATGCGTGGCTGGCTCAAAGTTTCTAATGGTGCAGCGTGAAATGCACCATTTGTTATTCTTATTGTGACATAATAAGTGGCCGTGGGAAAGTTTAGAATGTGAACTTAATTTGTATTGATTTGTAGAGACTTGCTGGCATTTTCGAGCTTCCTTCGTTCACCAGAGGCTGACATATATTGAGGCGACATCGTAGTTGCGTGCATCAAGAACGAGCCACTAGCCCTAATGCAATCAGTGGAGTACACCGATGCGAACTGTATGATTTGTATTATGCTACGGTCTGGCTTGCATTTTAATTTTGCAGGAAGTATTTCTCAGCAAGTACTGCCACATTGAATTTGAACATAATGTCAGATTGCTTCACTTACTAATAGACTAAAGAAATTCTATTAATGAGGTCGTGCCACCTACGGGCTGTCGGTGGAGAAACAACTGTCGCTGACGCTTACGTCTGTCTATAGCACAGTCTCACACATACACACACGCACACTTCGATGCTGATTGTGGTAGACATGTGGTGCGCTATTATTGACTACTTTCTTTAGATCAGAAATCGAAGATCAACAGTAAAATCCGCAAGTTGTATTGCCTATTCTTCGTATGTATTTATGCTGGCACGGGCTCAAAAGAAAGTTTTGTAGTGCATGTGATAGCAATATCATGATATTACAATGTAGCAGAAAATGAAAACAAGCGCGAGGATTAGGAACCTGGGACTATTTGTAAGAAGGAGCGTATAAACGGAATGTACGGCGATACGTTTTTCTTCTATTATAAGTTTCCGTTCACCATGATCATTTATAATAGTTGCGCGGCGGATAGCACGTATCCGAATAGCAATGGAGTTTTAGTTGATGCTAAGCAAATTTCCTTTTGACATTCCTGTGGGCACTTGTGTGGCAGACGACGAAGTTTAGGACAGAATTAAGCGAGAATCGAAAAGCGGCACTTATCTTTCGAAAGTTTTGACGCCCTTATTGATAATAGCGATTAGCGAGTTTGTCCACACAGATAACAGTCGCTTGCGGACGTGAGTGTTTCCCTTCGAGAAAAGCGTGAAGTGAGAGTTTTTCTCAAGAGCAGTAGAAACACTTCTTCAACTAACTATCCTTCTTCATATACGTGAGTACCTTTTGTTACGTAGTCGTTTCTTCTTTGTTTTTAAATGGCGCTGTCACTCGTCCGCCAGGGTTGCCAGGATTGGCCAGTTTGCGCCACTTTGGCTACTTTATTAGATCTGTGGCGGCAGCAGAAAACCCTTGGCTACTTTCTTATTTCTTCGATTTGAACCAAGTTATCCATATTTTGTGAGGGCACAGCATCTGGCGTTGGCGTAGGCGGTGTCAATAATAATAATTTGGCGCTTGCATTACACAAAAAATACATGGCTGATGCTCCGAGGGAAAACTGTGGCATGGGGCCTATTTAGCCGATAGCCGATTGCTGAACGCGACTTTGAACTGTATTTTAAGTGAACAAGACAACCGAAAGCGCTTCATATCCAGGAAGCTCTGCACTCATCGACATTGGAAATCCGATATCCAACCAACTATCAGTGCTATTTCTTACAACTAGGTAAGGAGTGCAGCTCGGGAATCTTAACTGCTCGGACTTCATTATCACGCGAGAAACGATAGCGAAAGTGACTACACTTTATGCTTCACTCGCAACAACTGTGATTTCAAGCGCACTCATGCAATACTCATTTCTGTTCTCGCCACATGGCTGTTACTTCTAGCCCTCTTATGAAAAGTCACGCAATATACTTGAAGAGAGCGACATTTGTGCAATAACGGAGGAAACTGCGTCATTATGCATGAAATAAGTGCTGAAGTTAACAATTAATGCTTTAAAAGGGGTACTGCACACCCATTTTCGAAGGTTAGTTTACATTGCCATACAAATCTTTTGTATTGATAGCTTGCACGTGACGTCATAGATGCACAGTATGACTCCAACAAGGCGGCTTAGATGACGCCAGTGCAGTACAATCACGCGGCGATTAACCTGCTTCATCGTGATAACGACGACGCTGGAACGTCATTAGGCCTCTGTGCATGAATAACGAAGGGACCAGCATGCGATGTACTGATAGCACTAACGTGACATCACAAAGTGCGCATCCCACCATATTGGTGCCCCATCGTGGCTGTTTCAGTGACGTCAGTGCAAGCCATCTGAACAAAGACGACTCTGACCAAGTGTGAACTACATGCTCAGTATGTAGTTCAGATGTCTTATTTTGATATTGATGTCGATTTTCGCATGGCGAGCCTACTGGCGTCAACACTGTGATGACGTGAGGCTACAGTGTCTGTTGTGGTGACTTCGCGATCCAGTATGGCTAGTTGTGATGACGTCATGTACAAAACATTCAATACGGCCGCTTGTGCGCCACCAACGCAGCCACAGAGCGGAGCGGCCACGATATCGTACGCAAGCACGTAACGAGAAGCTCATACCATCTTGTGAAGTCTGGGTATCGTAGGAACGAAACTAGCTTTTAAAGATATACTGTAATTAGTTTTGCAGAAAGCAGTCATATTTACTAGTAGATTTTCTAGGCTCTCGAGGGCTGGGATTTTCGTCTGATGCAAAAAAAAAAAAACTGCAAAAGTTTCGTATTAGAACTGCATTAATCTCAGCAAGTATGATTTTCAAGGGATATTCCTGTACTTATTAACATTTCGTTCAAGAACTCTTTGATTTAATAAATTAAATAAAAAACGTAGCAGTTGTATTGACACACGCATGGCTACTTAAGGCTGCGTTTACTGTTCCTGGTTCAAGTTGGCTACATTTTGGCTAGTTTTTCCAATTTATTGGCTATTTTGTGTCTTTAAGACCTGGCAACCCAGGCGTCCACTGCAGCACATGTATTTGATATTCTAGCTTTCCTGTCCTGTTTTTGTAAAATTTTCCAAATAATAATTTCGAAAGTGATGTCTGCGAATCTCATAAGTTCATTGCTTTCCTCTTATATCTTAAGCAAACTAAAGAGCATATTTGTGATTAGGACCACAGATCAATTCTACACTCTTAAAAAAAAGAGAGTCAAAAGGGAGTCACGTCTGCTTGACTCTCTTTGTGGCAGCCGATGACCACCTTTTTTTCTAAGGGGAGTCACAATGCTCTGGTCGACGCTCCTGAATGAAATAGATGACTCCCTTGCTCCAAGGGAGTCAGTGATGGTTCTGCATATACAGGGTGGGTTTTTTTAAAAAGAAAGCTTCACTGGCTGCGACCAAGATACAGTTCGCTGCTTTGGCTTGTGGTATACCGAAAAATTTTGGTTGAGAATATATAACATGGATTCGTAAAATGTGGAATTACGCACGTATTGTGTTATGGCTTCAGTTACGATATTGCTGAAACGGCGCTTCGAAAACGTCTACAAGTAAACAGGGTTCTTAAAAAATCTTGCCCCCAAGCGAAACATTCAGAGTTATGACAACGTTTAACAATGGCAGCGCTGACAAATTTGCGAATCTTCGCACGTTTGCAAGCGAGGTTTGTAGATTCCTACGACAGCATGTATGGCAGAAAACATACATTTATTAGTGAAATGGACGTGCATGGTGTTGAACGCACTGGCGATCGGGAACACATCTAACTCGACGGCCGTAAAAACATGTGCCGCAAAGCTGGCATGATAACCGCGCAGACCGGTTATCAAGGCGACGCTTTACCGCGTCTCCTAAAGAGCGACAATACTACCAGAATTATAGCTCGCGTGGTCATCATTTCTGCCCGCCACAGCTAAACTATATCTTCACGATAATCCGCGCGGGCCACCAAATCGCTCAGCAAACGTTGAGCACAGCTAGGCACGCACACACGGCCTCACCGCACTCTCCCTAGCCCCTAGAGCAGGGGATGCACGTTCACCTGCGCCCCCTCCCACCGTACAGCCCTTACAGACACACACAGGGCACGCTTCGCCTCCTCCACCCTGATATTATTCAATAGAGCTTTAACTATGCATGGATGTGTGTTCTATAGCACCAAAACCGAAACCATTTCGGCGTTCGTGGAGGCTACTTTAATCCAAAGCCGAAGCCATCAATACGAGACAGCCATTTTGGCCTGGCGTCGTGAGACGGCATTGTTCGTGATCCGTCTCGTTGTGGTCGTTCTTTAGTCCGCCAGAATAATCTGTGTCGTCAGGCGTGATTGCAAGTGATTGTTTTGCGTGACTTTCTTCGTGCTATGCATTCGTGGCGTAGTATCGTATCGTCGGCTCGCTGTTGCCGTGTCTGGCTGATCGTTTTGCGTGACTTTCCTTCCGTGCTATGCATTCGTGGCGTAGTATCGTGTCGTCGGCTCACGCTTGCCGTGACTGGCTGAAGCAGTGTCACTCAGTGTTTGGGAAAAGCAGCCTCCGGACGGAGAAGTCCCTGCAGTAAGCTTCGTTTCGTCGTGAACTTGCCTGAGCAAGATGGCAGCGCATGACGGATCCCAGTGGCACCGACAGACGAAGCCTGTGGACGACGCTCCTACGGTCGTTATAGATTTCAGGTGAGTTCTGCCGGCTTCTGCCTACAACTCTTTTATTCGCTTCACACGTAGCTTTGCCACTTGTCTTTCTGATGTTCCAGTTGCACGGATTTTGCTATCGTGTTTCAATGGCTTGGCAACGACGAAAACCGCACTGGACTATCCAGTAGCGGGTAAAACGGAGTGGTGCGCGCCAATATCGTGTTTCCTTATTCCATACATGCCAGAAAAACATGAAATTGCGAGTTGAAATCTCGGTTGCAAGTCGAGTGTGGTGACACGTAGAGCAACGTTGCACCGATATATATTTGAAGGGTAAGTAAGATCAGCTGATCAAAATCAATCTAATGCACCCGGCCCGAACATGCCTGATATCCAGATCATGATTTTGGCTCGTGAAACTCTAGAATTTAGTGTTTCTTTCCTTTGCTACCCAGACGTTGAAACACGTTTAATACGTATTTATTCGCTGCATATTCGAACTTCTCGCCGTGTTTGCTTGTTTGTTTGTGTGTGTGTGTGTGTGTGTGTGTGTGTGTGTGTGTGTGTGTGTGTGTGTGTGTGCGCGTGCGTGCGTGCGTGCGTGCGTGCGTGCGTAACTGCTATAAAACTTTGATGCAATAGCTTTTGTAGCACGGTTTCATTTAATTGAAACAGTGGTGACTTGATCTTATGATGCTAAAAAATATCATGCAACAAAGGTAAATGTGAGTTCACTTCAAAGTTGTAGTTTTTTTTTTTTTTTCCACAAACTGCATACGAGCGTAACCTCATCCTCCTGTGATACTTACTTTGTCTAATGTGGTGTGGTGCTAGTACCTAATAGTAAACACAACAGCGGCTAGTAATAATGGCAGTAAACATACTGCTCAAACGCTGTGTTTCGTGGATATTGGATGCCTTTGTTATACCAGCCGTGGTTCAGTTCGTTATTATTTTCAACACAAAGATACAGTCTACAGTGATGTTGTGGGCAGTGGACAAAAATCCCTTAAAATGGACTTGGAAGCGTTACGCTGCGAAGCCCAAGGACGCGGGTTCTATTCCTGACCCCGGCAGCTGCATTTAGAAGGGGGCGAGATACAGAAACTCCCATGCCCTCTGATTTGTGCACGTTGAAGAACTCCAGGTAGTTGAAATTAATCCGTGATCTCCCACTATGTAGCACCGCTTAATCGCATTGTGCTTTTCGCTCATAAATCTCTAGCAATTATTGCTTCGTCATTATACCTCGAAACACTCGCTGTATCCTATTTGAATTCTATTCGCCATAGTCTGCAATGAATATTTAGCACTTTTTACAGCAGGGTACCTCATTTGACATTCTTTTACAATGCACCTTAATTGTCCCAATTTCGTGCCATAATCAGCTGTTGTTTTTAATATGTATATAAGTCACTTCAGCACTGTTCCTTTTTGTTTGACCGCTTCTCATCACCTCGATTGTTTGAGGTTTGAGGTGATGTTTGTGCTGCACAGTTTGCCCGAGTTTGCTCCCAACCCTCTATACTGGTCAACGCTGGCTGGTGGGTTGTCCTTTCAGACAAACGGAAAAACGAGACCTTTGCCTGTTGATATAGATCTGAAGAAAAAATGGCACATTAGGCCTTTAGAATAGCTGCACCTTCGTGCAGCTGTTCTGAAGCCAGGCACTAGAAGGGCACGCTCACAATGATGCGACAGAAAGAAGGCAGTGAAGGCAAGCCTAGTCTTGTCGTACATTCGCCATATTTCGTGTAGCTGTATACACATTTTGCCGTTTTCCTCGTTAAACTAATAATAACATTTGGCGTTTAACATCCCAAAACCACGATATGATTGAGAGACGCCGTAGTAGAGGGCTCTGGAAATTTCGACTACCTGGGGTTCTTTAACGTGCAGCTAAATCTAAGTACACGGGCCTCAAACATTTTCGCCTCCAACGAAAATGCAGCCGCCGAGGCCGGGACTCGATCCCGCGACCTACAGGTCTTCGTTAAAATACTGCTAGTCTAGTGGTTATGGTGCTCTACTGCTGACCCGCAGGTTGCGGGATCGAATCCTGGCCGCCGCGGCCGCATTTTCGATGGAGGCGAAAATGGTTTAGACCCGCGTGCTTAGATTTAGGTGCACGTTAAAGAACTCCAGGTGGTCGAAACTTCCGAAGCCCTCCACTACGGCGTCTCTCATAATCTTATCGTGGTTTTGGGACGTCAAACCCCAACAATTATTATTATTATTAAAATACTGCTGCCATGCTATACAGGGTGATTTTTTTTCAGACAGTACATATCTTTTATAAAAAAACTCTATGACAGTCACGCTCCAGTAGTACTCTAGTTCGAGGCGGAAATATTCTGCCGCAACAAAAAATGCGTTGACGGGACTAGTTAACAAAAACCCGTTAACTAATTTTTATTTATTGACTTGAGGGCAGTTGTTTATATTAGAAATTTGTAGTGCGTGCCGCTTTATGGTATACCCATTTTTCAGAAATCATGAAAGTTTTACGTAACTCGAGGTATTTATTGTGAAATTTTAAGGGCTAAATCAAAACTGATCGTGTCCGGCACACAGAAAACGCGGTTTTTCTGTTACGTCAGACTGGAGCTGCCCGCGACAAGGGAGTGACGAAATTTGAATGAAGGCGCGTCGTGGTCGTACCTTTTCGTGAAAACTGGCAAGTCATCTAACTTGCGTCAGCGGATCGCCTTACCTTTGCATGTGGCGTTTGGTGCTCATTTGTTTCTTTCGAGATGCGCGCATCCGAAACGGCAGTAATATCAACCTTTTCTTTCTATGTTTACAGATAAGTACCACACATCGCACCCAAATAATAAGCTGTTTACTTGTGTATTTCTGAATGCTTGCAGATTTTCCTGATCACATTCTGCTTCGGCCCACCTTCATTAAACTATCATCACCTTCTTTTCACGTGTAGCTCCGAGCTTACGTAACAGAGAAGCGACGTTTCCTGCACGTCAGGCGCTATCAGTTTCGATTTCGTCCTTGAAATTCAAGGATGAATATCACGAATTACGTGTAACTTTCGCGATTAAAAAAATGTGTATGCCATAAATTGGCACGCGATACAACTTTCTAATATAAACAACTACCTCCAGGTCAGGAATTAAAAGTTAATTAATGAGTTTTTGTTAATTAATCTCTTCATTGCCATTTTAGTTGCAGCAAACTATTTCCTTCTTGACATAGAGTGTGTGCGCGAAAACATCTTGAGCATGACTATTATACAATTTTGTTAAGAAATATGCGTTCTCTAAAAAAACATCCTTCTAATTGTACGGAGGTCATGCAGCAGAAACAGTTGCAGCTGGCTAAGGGAGTAACAGACCCTCAAAGTACAGCAAAGTTAATGAGTATCCCTGGTTTTGTTCATTGCCATGACACTTCATGGAATCTGGTGTGTGAGCGCTGCCCTTGTCAGATTAAAAGGTGATCGATCTGTCTGTCATCATGTGTTTATTTTTGTGCACTTGACTATTTCAGGTTGCTTCAAGACTGCACATTGAAGCTCTACAGCTGCATTTGATCAGGAAGCCTCCTTGGAAACTTCGTGTCTCGAGGTAGTCAAGACGTGTCCAAGAATTCGGAATAGCCACGCTTAAGGTCTGGCCGTGAGTGGTCTCGAATCAGTGCAACCTGCTGTCCTTTTCGCCAGAATGCCACCTGACCCTGAAATGGTCTGGGAACACGACACTGCCAAGCTCATGCACGCAAGCTGTGTCACCTATTGGGGTCCTGTATCTCAGATGACTACATGAGAATCCTGTACTACATGAGAACTACACATGTTGCATGTTTTGCGCTGTATGCCACATAAAATATGTAATGGATGTCGCAAAGAAGTGCTTGATGGCTGGCCATTGATTCCTATTCATAAAAACTGACTGCTGGCTATGCTAATGTTTATGCCAGGTCTAGTATATTGCCGCATTTGACAGTAATGAACGATGTTAGCGAAACTATTGCTTTTCATATCTCACTCATTCTGACAGTAATGTGTCTCGCTGTATTTCTGGACGGTGTTTCTGTATTTCAGTTCTGTACAGAACTCTCCATACCACCGCTAAATATATATATTTATATATATCATACCTTATATATATAAGGTACTTGACACACGACGTACGTTTTAGCATTAGCATAGTGCTAAAACGTACGTGTGTCAAATGCCTTCCTACAGTATCAGGACCTTCGTGATCTTTCTGTAGCTCTTATATTTAAGGGTCATTCCATGCCAAGTGTCCCAGACGTGGCGCTCGCACATCGCAGCTTTTGCTGATAAAATTTGTGCCTTTTTCCTGTGCCACATGGAGTATTGTGGCAAAACATTCTTGCTCGAAAAAATTTTTGACGGTCCTGGCACCCCCTCGAATTTCGAATTTGTACCTAATAGAAAAATGTGTATAAAATCTACTTTTGTCTGTTGAGCTTCTAAACTGCGCTTGCGCTATCGCAGAGGTTCTGTTTAGTTGTCCCATTCATTATTTCCGAATTTTTGTGCTTCACTACCAGCTACGTAGCTTCAAAAACTACAAAAATCTTCAAAGTTTGTGAATTTTTCTTGAGCTATCTGGAACTCACCCTAACCAATATTAATAATAGCCTGATTTCCAGGAAAGTGTATTTTAGTACAGAAATGTTTAGGGGTAAAATAGACTTCAGATCTTTCCGAAAAAAAATTGTGAAATTAGAGAAAATGTACGATTTGTTGCATGTTTGACCATATTTTTCATACTGATGCGGTCAAAGTAAAAATCCTCGTCATGCGGCGTTTGATAAAAGACTTCATCGTTAAGTAATGAAAAAGTCTTATCAAATCATTTTTTTTCTTTTAAGGAAGAAAATAATTTTTGAATTTGGCCCTCCGAACGCGCAGTGCATTTCATTTTGTTGCCACTTCGCCGCAAAGCACGTGGTAGCCCTTGCAGCTGACACTCGTCACAGGCAACGGCCAGATGCGAGATGTATGTCAGTGGCTCGTGAGTGGTCGAAAGTCTTGTCACGTTGATGTCAGGGCGACGAGTAATGAATTCGCGTTACAATGTGAGCTTGCTTGGCGGGCCCAATGGGAAGTATGGACGCCCGAGAGCAGCCTATGGCGTCGTTGGCACATTGCGCTAGAGGCCGTCTGTACAACATGTATACCCTGAGAAAGAAGTGTGTACAGTGTGCATTATTTCTTTCAGTATGTGTATGCTAGTTGTGCAGACGTCCCTCTAGGACATTGTGCCAACGACTCCACATGCTGCTCTCGGGCGTCCATATTTCCCATTGGGCCCGCCTAGCAAATGCTCATTGTAACGCAAATTCATTACTCGTCGCCCTGACAGCGCGACAAGACTTTCGACCACTCACGAGCCGCTGACATACATCTCGCATCTGGCCGCTGCCTGTGACGAGTGTCAGCTGTAAGGGCGACCACGTGCTTTGCGGCGAAGTGGCAGCAAAATGAAATGCACTGCGCGATCGGAGGGCCAAATTCAAAAATTATTTTCTTCCTTAAAACAAAAAAAATGATTTGATTAGACTTTCTTCGTTACTTAACGATGAAGTCTTCTATCAAACGCCACATGACGAGGATTTTTACTTTGACCGCATCAGTATGAAAATACGGTCAAACATGTGACAAATCGTACATTTTCTCAAATATCACAATTTTTTCGGAAAGATTTGAAGTCTATTTTACCCCTAAACATTTCTGTACTAAAATACACTTTCCTGGAAATCAGGCTATGATTAATATTGGTTAGGGTGAGTTGCAAATAGCTCAAGAAAAATTCACGAACATTGAAGATTTTTGTAGTTTTTGAAGCTACGTAGCTGGTAGTGAAACACAAAAAAAATCGGAAATAATGAATGGGACAACTAAACAGAACCTCTGTGATAGCGCAAGC
Organism: Rhipicephalus sanguineus; assembly: GCF_013339695.2. Classification (NCBI taxonomy): domain Eukaryota; kingdom Metazoa; phylum Arthropoda; class Arachnida; order Ixodida; family Ixodidae; genus Rhipicephalus; species Rhipicephalus sanguineus. The sequence continues at coordinate 15,193,889 of NC_051180.1, read as the reverse complement.
GCGGTTTCGTAGCTCAACACACAAAATAGATTTTATACACATTTTTCTATTAGGTACAGTTTAATAAATAGAAGCGAATTTCGAGGGGGTGCCATGATTGTCAAAATTTTTTTCGACCAAAAGTGTTTTGCCACAATACTCCATGTGGCACAGGAAAAAGGCACAAATTTTATCAGCAAAATCTGTGATGTGCGAGCGCCACGTCTGGGACACTTGACATGGAATGACACACACACACACACACACACACACACACACACATACATACATATATATATATATATATATATATTGAGAGAGCGCAGGCATCGGCAAGTTGGTAATTCATGTTTGACTTTTTGAGCGCGCAAAAGAACAGGGACGAAAAGACGCAGACACAGCGCTGACTTCCAACATATGCGTTATTTTCTGCAGTGGTACATATATATATAGACAACAAAAAGCAACGCACGCAGGCGCATTGTACAGGAAGGCTTCATGTAAAACCACAAATAAGTATGCATGATAAGCAATCAAACAACCTGATACCGGATTTTTTTCTTCTTTAAGAGATCAAGCGGTCATTCCTGACTACCACTATCGTCTAGTCACCCTGTGGGCCTTGCTTAGAAAGTCTAGTTCTTTTTGGATAGGTCAATTGAAGGTGCACTAATGCACATGTCTCCCAAACTTGCAATCTTCGCCGCTTCAATTATCTCGCGTGTTGTTTGTGCCTGGCTCCTTCCTGTCGCAGTGCACTGCGAATACATGTGATCGCACCCACACTTCCTGCAGTGGAAAGCCACATGTCCCACACCTCCAGTTCGCACGTTATTTGCGTGCTCACGCAGCCTGTCATTGGCACACCGTCCCGTCTGCCCTATGTATTTCTTGCCACAGGACAGCAGTAACTCATAAACGATGTTGTTCTCACATTTAACAAAGCTTTCTTTGTGCTTTTTTTGGCACCTGGGTTTTTCAGAACCACTGTAGGAGGCCTTGCACAGATTATAAAGCTTGTTTGGTGCTGAAAGGACGACTCTTACGTTGGCGTTGTTTCCTATCTTTTTCAGCCTATGTGAGACATCGTGAAGGTACGGTATGACGGCGCATTTCCGCTTGACAGGCTCCGTTTCTGGTGAAGCCTGCTCCTCACCCTCGCGAGCATGTTTGACAGTCTTGAGAAGACCCTCCGCCACAGATGTGACGACATACTGAGGAAACCCCGCCTTTTTCAGGCAGTCAGCTTGCGCCTGGAAACTACACGAACACTTGTGAGGACATGAGCGGCGAAGCGCATTCATTAGGGTTAATTTTGCAATACCCCTTTTAACTAGCTTGGAGTGGCCCGAAGAAAACGGCGGAAGCGGCTTATTGGCCCTAGGCTCGTACGACCAGGAGACCTGGTCTCGCTCAAAGAACATTCGTAAGTCAAGAAAACGCAAGGCGTTGTTTTGCGGCATTTCATGCGTGACTGCGAGCGGTTGCAGGAAACGCGTGAACAGATCAAGTACGTTTGAAGAATCATTGCCAAATTCGCCTGGACTTGATTCTAGAAAGACAACGTAGTCGTCGACATATCTAAACACCTTCTTTACATTTGTGCCTGTTACTAGAAACTAGAAACAGAGCTAACAGGCACAAATGTAAAGAAGGTGTTTAGATATGTAGACGACTACGTTGTCTTTCTAGAATCAAGTCCAGGCGAATTTGGCAATGATTCTTCAAACGTACTTGATCTGTTCACGCGTTTCCTGCAACCGCTCGCAGTCACGCATGAAATGCCGCAAAACAACGCCTTGCGTTTTCTTGACTTACGAATGTTCTTCGAGCGAGACCAGGTCTGCTGGTCGTACGAGCCTAGGGCCAATAAGCCGCTTCTGCCGTTTTCTTCGGGCCACTCCAAGCTAGTTAAAAGGGGTATTGCAAAATTAACCCTAATGAATGCGCTTCGCCGCTCATGTCCTCACAAGTGTTCGTGTAGTTTCCAGGCGCAAGCTGACTGCCTGAAAAGGCGGGGTTTCCTCAGTATGTCGTCACATCTGTGGCGGAGGGTCTTCTCAAGACTGTCAAACATGCTCGCGAGGGTGAGGAGCAGGCTTCACCAGAAACGGAGCCTGTCAAGCGGAAATGCGCCGTCATACCGTACCTTCACGATGTCTCACATAGGCTGAAAAAGATAGGAAACAACGCCAACGTAAGAGTCGTCCTTTCAGCACCAAACAAGCTTTATAATCTGTGCAAGGCCTCCTACAGTGGTTCTGAAAAACCCAGGTGCCAAAAAAAGCACAAAGAAAGCTTTGTTAAATGTGAGAACAACATCGTTTATGAGTTACTGCTGTCCTGTGGCAAGAAATACATAGGGCAGACGGGACGGTGTGCCAATGACAGGCTGCGTGAGCACGCAAATTACGTGCGAACTGGAGGTGTGGGACATGTGGCTTTCCACTGCAGGAAGTGTGGGTGCGATCACATGTATTCGCAGTGCACTGCGACAGGAAGGAGCCAGGCACAAACAACACGTGAGATAATTGAAGCGGCGAAGATTGCAAGTTTGGGAGACATGTGCATTAGTGCACCTTCAATTGACCTATCCAAAAAGAACTAGACTTTCTAAGCAAGGCCCACAGGGTGACTAGACGATAGTGGTAGTCAGGAATGACCGCTTGATCTCTTAAAGAAGAAAAAAATCCGGTATCAGGTTGTTTGATTGCTTATCATGCATACTTATTTGTGGTTTTACATGAAGCCTTCCTGTACAATGCACCTGCGTGCGTTGCTTTTTGTTGTCTATATATATATATATATGTACCACTGTAGAAAATAAAGCATATGTTGGAAGTCAGCGCTGTGTCCGCGTCGTTTTTCGTCCCTGTTCTTTTGCGCGCTCAAAAATGTCAAACACACACACACACACAGATATATATATATATATATATATATATATATATATATATATAAAATGCTTAACAATTGTGGTGACGTGGCTAAGGACTACGCATTATTCGCAGGATGTTGTGCCTATAGTTTAGGTGCTTACTGATAAAACAGTAGGTTGTCATTACAATGTGAACATGTATGAAATGGCATGAAGTGTTTAAAACCGATTCAAAGAATAATTTTACGAATCGCAGAAATTTCAGTTTGTTTATAGGATGAAGGCATGCAGACGTGAAAGAGAAGACACAGACAAACCAAACGCTAGCGTTTGAGCTGTCCGCATCTCTTCTGTTTCCGTGTTGCATGGCTTACTTTCTTCTAGAATCAACATTTTTTGTTGTTTTACGCGAGCGGAAATTGTTCTGAGACTCATCTATATAAACTTCGAGTAGTATTTTATTTCCCCCAGAGGAATCGAATGCAGGACTGTAAAGTTGCTACAAAAACTTGTTGCGGCTGTCATGCATCCACCACAGTGTTCCTGTTTGAGTAAACCCGGTGGAAGTGCCTTGTTGAGTAACAAGAGGTAGCGGCACCAACTTTCGTCGATTGTCAGATAAAAACCCTAATGGTGTTCGCTCTGATTTGAAGTTCTTTTGAAATTCTTGATCAATCTCTATAAAACTTGTTTAGTTTATGTGTATTTGTACGCTGATTTTGAAAATGCAAATATTTTTCTACTATTATATGTCGTGTTAAGTATATCAAACATTTCATGTGCCATGTTAGGCCTGCACGAGTTACAAAGTAAGCATATCACAATAATATGAAATGGGAACTGTATGCAACATAACCAGAATGCATGTCCTAAACCCACTTAACAATAGTCATAGTATGCTGAACATTGACCAGTAAGTGTATGTCTAGCTGGTGATTCGCTCACGAGAGTTCAATATTACGTAACTTTTAACTCAAATGGGTTTAAAACGCGAGTTCGTATGTGGGCTAGTGGGTTCATGAACATTATGCCAGAACAGCGCAGTAAACTCCTTTGCCAGAACAGCGCAGTAAACTCCTTTAAAACTATTGCATACAGTTTTTATCCCCTAACTATAGCGATATGTCGATTTACTTTGTAACTCCAAGTTTGGAAAGGCTTGCTCATCAAGACACATGAATTTTATGTGTAAAACTGCGTTTTCTTCCAGATAATTGCATATTTGAAATCGCCACATAAGTAACCTAAACTCAGCAAGTTTCATCAATATCGACCAAGAAGAAAAATAAACGCATTATTTGTTGCAGAGTGTCTCATTGAGTACCACGAAGTGGTCACACTGACTCTTGCCAGGGGAGTCATGTACACCACTGTCCTTAAGGACAACGGAGTCAAAGGAACGCTCCAGTGGGGGTCAGCGTTACCATGGCAAAGGGGTCACCTTGACTACCTAGAGGTACTAGCGGGAAATAAAAGGTAGTCATGTAGACTCCTGCGTTGGGAGTAACGTAGACTCTCTGCTTGTGAAGAAGGGAGTCGTTGGTCTGAAGAACGAAGGGAGTCGTTTGACACCCCAAATTGTGAAGAAGGGAGTCGTTGGTCTGAAGAACGAAGGGAGTCGTTTGACACCCCAAAAGGTCATCATATGTGTAGCGAGGCGATTACCACCCAAAGGTAGTCAGTACAGACACCCTTTTTTTTAAGAGTGTAGTGCACTAGAGATCGGTTATTTGCCGACACCCTAGATTTTGGGGATTCCAATGAAAAGGCCCATAAGATGCGAATCGCCTTATGGGCCTTTCTATTGGAATGCCCAAGAGCGCATAAGGTGCGAAGCACGTTATGTGCTCGGGCTGTCGACGTCTGCTGTCTCCGTAGCCCGTCACGGTGTGTCGTGTCGCCGCTCGTTATGGTAATGGAAGTGGCAAATAAGGCGGCGCGTTCGCTCAGGAAAAGCTCTGTTTCTGCGATGGACGCTGTCTGCGACGCTCTCTGTAGCAGTGAGAGGGCGCTGTCCCCTCATTACTATTGACCACCCCAGGTTTCACATTAGCGGAGCTGTCCTTTATAGTTAGTATAGCAAGGCGTGGAAACAGGAAATGAGGGTGAGGAGGTGGGAAAAAGGGAGGGCAACGCCACCAACTATGCCGCTTCCTTAGTCTTCGCCCTACTAATGCATAGCTGGCCCAGATTTTTTTATTTTATTTTTTAGTTTTAACATGATCACTTGAATGATCACTTGAGTTTACCGACGCCCTAAACTTTGGGGATTCCAATGGATACGGTCCAGCGCATAGGGCGTTTCTTGCTTCTGTTTTTTTTGCACTCTATGATTGTAACAGCGCGTGCTAAATAAGATTGATGTGTGATAAGTACATTTGTTTTGTGGTTGAGCGGCTAAGAACCAATCATGAAAAAAGAAATAGTTGTTTCAGCCTTTTATCTCACAGCAAGCTTCTCGTTCAATTTCAACCGGCCACCTACTTGTCTAAAAGAGAATTTATTGCAGGACAGAAGGAATTTAAGAATGAGGAATGTTACTCGCCTGAGCTGTAAAAGAAATGCCGGGAATCTGGTCACTCAATCGTCGCTATCACAGCCGATATTGGGTTTGAAGGTCGTCACATTCCATTTATTTATACCAATAACGTGAAGACTTTGACACGGAAAGTGACAGGTTGCGCGTCACCTAATCCATGTCAACCTACACGTCTTTCATTTTTTAAGCTGGCACATTTGCGGCTATTAACCGGTACTATTAACCGGCAGTTGGAATAGATTTTTTTAGTGTTTATCGGCAGGTTTTTGCCGTTGTCGTCACCGTCATACCCAATATATGTATGTATACATACATAAAAACCACAAAATGAAAATAATCCAGAAGAAGCTTTTTATGAACCGCGCGACCGGGGATTCGAACCTGCGACTCCTCAATCCGGAGCGTGCTGCGTTGGACAATTGAGCCACGCACTATACATTCTCCAGCATACTGACGGCAAGCTATTTATATACACCAGTTACCGCTGGCGGTACGCAGATCTCGGAGGTGCTTCAGCACGTTCATTCTCACCCGCGATATTACGCGAACGCCCCGGTTTAAAGGCCGTCGCCGCGCTGGTAGCAGCGTTGGGTGGGCTGCTCTTGCGTTCGGAGGAGCAGCAGCATTTGAGAGTTGATCAAACGTGGGTGGCGTTAGGTCAAACGCACAGGACGCCACACGTGGCGTAATTGAGGCACGGGCCATGCTGCGTCATTGCCCGCGCTGCGTTTGCGTCGTCTCGGTGGCGACCCACGCTAGTTTTCGATTTTTGGGTCATGGGACAACGCGAGCGCAAGAGCCCTAGAGTGCCCTGGGCTCTGCGCATGCGCCCTGGCGGGTCGCAAATTTCTTGGGTCCCCTAGCTGCTTGGGTCCCCAATTACAAATATTTCCAGTGTTTCGCCGGAGTTGGAATGGGCGCCTCCGACTTGTACTTCGACATACAGGCCGTGGTCGCCTGTGCTCGCACGCTTCTTATCTCTTTAAGAAGGAGGTTTGTACGTCTTGCGCTTTCACCGCAAAGATTGCATTGGAGCTATAGACCGCACGGAAATCACTTCGCTCGCTGCAGCGGCCGCGTTTGCTAATGGAGTCAGCTGCTTGCTCGAAGAGTCAAAGTAAGGGCCAGTTCAAGTAAAAACTGTGACAATTAGTTCGCGCTCGTCTTGTCGTTCTTTTCATGTGTCCTGTTTTGTGTTTGAGCAGCGTCCTGCAAGTGTCGGGCTGTGACAGTAGTTAATTGGTGCTCGCCCTGTGAGTGTTCATTTTGTGCGTCCTTTGTGACTGAGCAGCGCGCAGCAAGTTTTGAGCTCCTTGCCCTTCTTCGTGTGAGATTCCAATTTCTTGCCATCGCATTCATTGTTTCGCCCTTGCGGCGAAACTGTGACTTTTTAGTATATTCGCGCATTCATCGCTTCCATCTCGACTTGGAGCTAGCGTCTCGAATAGAGTCATTTTAGTTGCTTTCCTTCTTTTCAACAAGGTCCGCCTTCTGCTTCATAACTTTATGGAAGGACGCATTTAAGGCGTGAAAGGTGACACTTCTGATGAGCCTTGAATTCATCGGCGGTGAGAAAGAAGCGCCTGCAACACTCTCTTCAGTACACTGCCCTAAACAAAAGAAGAAAGTAAAAGCGACGAGAGAAGGCAAGCGATGGGATTTTCTGCACTTTAAAAATCAACCAGAGTAGCGGAGAGGCGGTTTTAGGAACATAAGCTGTAGTTTCGGTGAGCTCACGCCTGGGGGCTTTCTTTTTTGTTTCATGGACCCAGATCAGGCACTTACTGCAGCAACACACGACGTATATGGCACTGTGCACGTCCGGCCCAGGGATCATTACTTCTGTTGCCGCCAAACCCGGGCACGTGGAAAATTGCTGCCGCAGAGGCGCGATGGGAACAGGAAAGGAGGTACTCGTCGAGTAAGTATACGGAAGAACGAGGGGCCCTGCAGGGATGAGTCGAGTAGAAAGAGGAAACCCTGAAAAAGAGATCTGTTTCGTATCGCCTTTTGAAGCTCGCAGGTTCGGTCTTTTTACGGCAGTATGTGTGGCATCCTGCTTACTTTTCTTTGTTTTTGTTCCGAGGGTGTAATCCTCATCGCTTGGCATGGCATGGCACGAATTGGTTTATTTGCAATTGGATATACGGGGCGACTGGTTTAAGCACTACGGGTAAGGCTGACTCCTTGATAGAAGCTAAACTAGCCCCTCTTTGGAAATAAAGGAGCGGTAGGTCTGGGAATCACTTGGAAAACGCCGCTGTTCGGCGCGGCATTCGAATGCTGGCTCTCACTTTATTGCTCCGTCTCTTAGGCCGTCGTAAAAACAGTCGTACGAAGCGCAGTACAGCCACGACACTCGGATGCAAGCCTTCCTATGGCACTATCGGCAAACTATAGGGTTCCTGTTCCGCTTCCGGAGTGATCGTAAGGTCATATATGAACGCGGATGGGCAGTGAATAGCAAAAAAGGGGCCCGATTCGGAAGCTACCGGAAGTCACGGCTCCCTTGTCTCACCGCTCTGGTGTAGCTCCGATGTTTTGTTTTCGATCCTATACGACGGTAACAATGAACGTGTGCGCGAAGCTGTTCTGCCAGTTGTCGGCGCGTATTGGCTTCTGTCAGTGCGGAAGGCGTCTGAGATTTGGTGCCGGACATTCGATATGTTTCCGATTTTTATTGTTCGCCCACGTTGGAATTCCGGCAGAAATCGTTCTATACCAACAATGAAACAAAAAGGGCGCGAAACCGAATGAGCGGCTTCTTTTTATTCCCTGCAATTTGCACGTTTCAAGCTGTGCCTAGTACTGGGATGCGGAACTATTTATGGCATTTTTAGAAAACCAAGACGTTTTGCATTTAACTTTAGGGTGTAGTCGAGAAAGAATTTCACCCTTCGGGGAGTCTTTGTCCCACAACAATGATCGCAATATGGCCTGCTTGTATTTCCTTTCTTGAAAACTCGGCGCTCGCCGTATTCCTATCAAGAACATTATCTCACGCTGGTAGCGCACACACCCCTCGTTACATAAAAGTACCAGGCTCCTAGCTTTAAAAGAATGGAAGGCAGTTCAGTTGATGATTATTGTTGCAAGAAGCAAGATCGTTCCAAAGAGAGCAACTCCCATATATCGAGCACGTCTTCGCGTGGCTACCCTGCACATGTGGAAGGGGAAAGCGGAATATTAGAGGGTACTACTACTACTACTACTACTACTACTATTAATAATAATAATAATAATAATAATAATAATAATAATAATAATAATAATAATAATAATAATAATAATAATGGGGTTTTACGTGCTAAAACCGCGATACGATTGTCAGGCGCACAGTAGTGGAGGACTCCGGAAATTCAGACCATCTGGTGTTCTTTAACGTGCCCCAACATCAGGGGCGTAGCCAAGGGGGGGAGGGGGGGTTGGGGGGTTCGAACCCCTCTAAAATTTTCAATTTTGCTTGCGTATATATACGGACGCACGAACATACATAAAGTATGGTTGAACCCCCCCCCCCCCCTCCCCCGAAAAAAATTTCTAGCTACGCCTCTGCCTGACATCGCACAGTACACGGGTCTCTACCATTTTGCCTCCATCGAAATACAACCCAAGGTCTGCGCTCCCATATAACAGGGTAGGCTACGCCTGTGCTCGTGCATATACCGCACACTGCTTCAGGGAGATGAGAGGCAGAGTTCGTAGCTTGAGCCGTGAACGCGGGAAGGCGTTGCGCTTGCTGGCGTCTTAGGGAGCTTCATGTGCGCGCCTCCGTGCCTCCGACGGAGGCACGGAGGTGCGCACATGAAGGCTCCCTATGGCGTCTCTTTCGCTGAAGCGAAAGCGAAACTAGCGAAGCGCTCTTTGTTGGCGCTCGTTAGTGCCATGATGCACTACTCGTGGCCTCCGCGTTGGCTCCGGCAACGTGCTTTGCCGGTGCCTATCGCGGATGCCACGCAGTACTTCACTTCAGCGATCCTAGAAGGCGAAACCGCCCCCCCCCCCCCCCCCGCCCCTCCACCAACCAAGGTAACTCTGAAAGGAAGGAGGTGCGAGAGATATAAGGCGCGTTTGTAAATCCTCATGCATGAGCGTCGGTGGCGGAGTGGGTTGAGCGCCTGGCACCATCTTCTTGGACCGGGAGATCGCGGGTTCGACTCCCAGATAATTCCATTCAACGAGACCTTTTCTTCTGATTATTCTTTGTCATCTCTATTTTACTGACGTATTTCCGTCCCTAAATACATTAGTGAAGTCGATGGACCCCGGCATAAAACACTTTCATGTTAAAAAACGAGAGTATAAAAAATATGAATTGGTCCAATTAGCGTGGACACAATGAACAAAGTTTCAAAATGGGAAGAAAGCTTCCGAACCCTCATAAAGGTTCATACGAAAACCTAATCATTTCATGACCTGACTCTGACATCTTGAATGAAAGAACGGGAAACACCACCCATTAAGCGACATAAATATTCTATACAAATTCACGTTCGTAGAAGCTAGTGTAGCATCATCAAAGCAATCTTTTCAGCCCGCTTCCAGTATTAGCGCCGTGCTTTTCTTTGAAGAAATTTAAGCGTAAAAGAGCGCACGCAGTCTAGACTTTGCGCTGAAATTCCTATAGCCATTAAGAGGGTTTCACCTCTCGTACACTTTAAGTAGAGGGCATATCAAAGAGACCATGTGATCCATTACTTTTTATGCCTTGTATAACTAAACCTTGAACATCTAACTGCGAGCATTAAGTCGCACCCAGGCAAGCAGCAAACAAACTTAAGGTTCATTCGCAAGTAATTTTTATTAAGCGATACTTGTATAAGCTACTTATTACACAGCTATCAGTTTTAGCGCTGACATGGTAATCCATAAGGGAATTAAGAAATGCAGCATTTAGACACTTTAAGTGAAGTGCCTTTATCTTTTCTCTTACATCTTTCGAGATTAATGAAGGCGCTCCTTTAAATCTCTAGCTTATTACACCGGAATGTGATGAGCGTTGAATGAAATAGAAGACGCAGGCACAGCTAACGTAAAAAGAGGCAAGATAGCTTATTTCTCTAATCTCTATACTCGGTTGCAACCTAAGACAAAAATGCTAGCTCCACCCACAAAACAGTGGCGCGCCTGCTTTCACCGGTGAAGGACAGTCATGCTAGCGGGTTTCCGCTCCAACCGTAAGTACTTTTTCTCGGCTAGTGTAACTGCTACACGTATTGAATATTAAAGGTTCGTCATTACTACATGAAACATTACGTTTTGTTGAACAGCACTGTCAGAATCTCTGACGAAATTTACCAGGACATTCAAGTTCCCGACCTACATAACTATAGAGGACGGCGCTGCGCGCCTCTCCCTTCGTTGTGTAAGCATTTCGCCAATATCACTATTTCACGTACCGCTCCACTCCGCTATACGCTGCGCGTGCCCACCATCACGGTAGCAAGATCAGATGTGCCATTTCAATAAGGGTAAGGCGCACTAGGACACCCGGACCAAAAGAACGAAAGAAAAGAGGAGACACACAGCACTCTGTGTGCTCTCTTTTGCTCTTGGTGTCCTATGGCGCCTTAGCCTTTGTAATATGCCAACACAGCAACTAGGTTAGGCCCAGACCTTACTCTTCATCTTTATTTTAGCCAATGGTAAGCTTCTGCCATGAGAACACGAAACGCACGTCCCTGTGATGTTCACGTAGACAGACCGATTCCCGCTGGAAGAAAGTGACAGAAGGAAACAGCTTCCAACCGGAAATACATCGCCGACGAATGGAACGCGGAAGCGGCACTTCAAAGGTGTTCGTTACTCAGCTTCGAAGAAAAAACTTAAGTGTATGCAGGGATTTTTATGCGTGCCTATTGTTGGAGCTGCTCTTTATACACCTATCCATACTTTCATCCATCTCATTCTCAGTTTGAGTGCGAAGTTCCTCTAAGAAATAAAACGAATGCCCGCTGCGAGTTCTGGTTCTCGCTAATTTAACTGCGGAGCACTTTAAAGGGCCGCCCCGTCGTCGTCTCATGCCTCGCATTGGTTTGATGAAGTCTCGCGTTGGGTCCTGCAGGTCCCACGTCTGTACACGTAAGCCAAGCACGCTGCAGGTTTGGAAGGCCAGCGCTTGATTGCCCGTAAACGCCAGCGTCACCGAAGGGCTAATTCATCAGTCCGAGCCCGCGAAGCGACAGCGAAACACCAGCGTCGAGAGTTTGCACATATCTACGGAAGAGAGAAGCGGATGCGAGACGCCAGCGCCGGGAGCTGGACGCACCGCGCTCGGAGCAGAAAACAGTAAAAAAAAAAACAGTAGAAAGGAGACCATAGAACAGAAAATACGTAATCGTAAAACAAATAAGACAATCACTAGGAAAGAACATGAATGTATATAAAATATCCCACAATCCCACGAAAAGAACAGCAAAGAGCAGATAAATACAAGATAAACACAAGGGAAACACCCGGCAAACACAGGCGAATCACTGCTCCGCAGTTCGTATAGCTTTCACTCAGAGTGAAACTGGCTTTGATTTTTTTTTAATTTCTACAGAAAAATACAGGAGACGCCTGGTGATTTAATGTAGATCGAACAGGCACGTGCGGTAGCTTAGGTGGCGTGATTTATAAAGACTCTTTGGTGCTTCCTGCAAGTGGTGTCCAATTGTGAAAAACCGAAATCTGTCAGTTCGCGAACCATTAATATCAATATTAATAGCTGAAAAGGCAATATGGAGCAGACAGTCTAAAAATATGTATCAGAACCAGCAAGTTTTTGCTAGAATTCAGGAAATCGCTACTTATTATGTCTTCTAATTCTGTCTGTCTTTTTCACCGGCTTTATAATTCCAGCTAGCGTTCACTTTCATTCTGAGATCATGTGGCGAATCTCTACAGCGAAAAAAAAATGGTAGACGTGTCATGGAAAGATAAAAAATTCATTCGATTGTTTGAGCGGTATATTACAAAGGAAGAGCATCCGGGTTTCACAGAAACTTTCGCAGCTGAAGAAAATTTTATTCCGGTTCGTGTGTTCATTATTAATTTTTCACAGGTACCTTCGGGTATCAGTAGGTATTGCGCTTTACTTCAATAATAAAATTTCCTTCGAAGGCACGGCGTTAAAGCACTGCGTCTTGGCTAGGGCTTTATCTCTGAGGTCTAAGTTCTTTACGAGCACAATTTTGAATTTCGCGTATTTATGATTTTTTTTGAAAATATTGCGAATGAGTACGGTGTGACAGTCTATGTACTGATCAATACAGATAACTGATGGTACAAGTATATTCCGAGTCCGCGTGACTGGACTTAATTAAGAAGTTTAGTGATGCCGTGTGGCTTTGTATGTATGTGTTTTTCTTGTATATGGCTTGACTTTCAAGATATTTTGTGAATTTTTGTTGAATTACTGGTTTCGTGCTTATGTGTTTTTCTGTCACGGCTTGATCTTAAGATGACGTCTTGAATTTATCATGTGAAACATCTTGACTGCGATATTACTTTTCAAGTTGGTAGCCTTCACTACTTTGCACTTTCTAATAAAGGTCGTAAACACCTCCTAAATGTCATATATTAAAAATAAAAACAAATAAAGGACGCCGAGGCTAATGGATAATCAGCAGATTGGTAGCTGCGGAGTCATTGAAATGTTGAGAGGTGGAAATTTTCTCGCGTTATGCAGGTTCGGATGACATACTCAGCAAGTGCTGGGCGATACCAGCGATCTCTCTGAGATTTCATTACAAGGTTAGGATACACTGATGAAGAAGATGATGAGTAAAGTTTATTAGGATGAGTAATTACAATATAGCTGTTGGGGTTTTACGTCACAAAACTAGGATATGATTACGCCGCAGGGGAGGGCTCCAGAAATTTCGACCACCTGGGGTGCTTTAACGTGCACCTAAAGCTAAGTACATGGGCCTCTAGGGTTTCGTCTCCATCGAAATGCGGCCGCCGTGACCGGGATTCGATCACACGACCTTAGGGTCAGCAGTCGAGCAGGCTGGCCCAGGATGACTAACGAAGAATGTTGGCAAAGGTACATCAGGCTAGCGAGCCGAGCTAGGGGTGCTTTTAATATATAGAGGTCTGAAGCGCATAAAAAAAAATTCGGCAGATCCCACGCACTGTGGGAGTCGATGTAATGCGAAGCAGCCAGCAAAGAGCTGCATACATCGCCTTGTTTGTCTTTGAGCCAAATGAAATCATTCATGCCATGGCATCTAGTCCACCATATATCGCATGTTTGCCATGCACGCATGCATGCACAATCTATTGTACACCACGCCAATGAAAAGCATATTCTGGTATACGAATGCATGACCTGTCGTTTATGTTAATCACGCACTCGTGTCATGCCATATCAATTTTGGTATATATCACGTTAACAAAACGGCCGGAAGCGCACCATGACAGTGGCATGTAAATCATAACGTACATGACATGCATAACGTGATTCGCATGTTAAGACCTCTCATTTATGTTCATCATACAGTCTCATCGCGCAATAGCAGTTTTGGTGTATATCAAGCTATCGAAACGGCCGCGAATGCACCATGAGCGTGGCATGTAAGTCATGACATACATGGCATGCATGTCATAGTTTTCATGTTATCACCTGTTATTCATGTTCTTCATACAGTCACATCGCGAAATACCAATTTTGGTGCATATCAATCTAGCGAAACGGCCACGAGTGCGCCATGAGCATGGTATGTAAATCATGTCGTACATTTCATGCATGTCATGGTTATCATGTTACCACCTTTCATTTACGTTCGTCATACACCAATTTTGGTGTATACCAAGCTAGCGAAACAGCCGGGAATGCACAATGAGCGCGGCATGTAAATCATGACATACGTAACCTGCATGACATGATTTCCATGTTACCACCTCTCATTTACGTTCATCATGCAGTCGCGTCGCGCAATACCAATTTTGGTGTATGTCAAGCAAGCGAAACGGCACGAGTGCGTCATGAGCATGACATGTAAATCATGTCGTGCATGTCATGATTTTCATGTTACCACGTCTCATTTACCTTCGTCATACAGTCGCTTCGCGCAATACCAATTTTGGTGTATATCAATCTACTGAAACTGCCGCTAGCACATCATGAGCGTGGCATGTATATCAGGTCGTACATGACTTGCATGTCATGATTTTCATGCTACCACGTCTCACTTACGTTCGTTATACTGTCGTGTCGCGTAACACCGATTTTGGTGTATATCACGCAAGCGAAACGGACGCGAATGCACCATGAGCGTGGGATGTAAATCATGACATACATGTCATGGACCGCCCCGCCTCGGTGGTCTAGTGGTTATGGCGCTCGGCTGCTGACCCGAAGGTCGCGGGATCGAATCCCGGCCGCGGCGGCTGCATTTTCGATGGAGGCGAAAATGTATGAGGCCCGTGTACTTAGATTTAGGTGCACGTTAAAGAACCCCAGGTGGTCGAAATTTCCGGAGCCCTCCACTACGGCGTCTCTCATAATCATATCGTGGTTTTGGGACGTTAAGCCCCAGATATTATTATTATTACATGTCATGGATGTCATGGTTTTCATGTTACCACGATTCAGTTATGTTCGTCATACAGAAATGTCTCGTCATACCAGTTTTCGTATGTATCCCTTCATTTAAACGGCCGCGAGCGCCCCGAGACCATGTCATGTAAATCATGCTGCACATGACTTGCGCGTCATGATTTGCATGTTAGGACCTGTCATTATGTTCGTCATGAACTCTTGTCACGCCGTACCAATGTTGGTATATATGAAATTAACGGAACGACCGCAAGAGCCCAAAGGCTGTGGAATGTAAATCATGCTGTTCATGACAACCGTGTCATGATTTTCATGATATGACCTGTCATTTATGTTCATAATAAGGCCACGTTATGACACACCAATTTTGGTATACATCCGATTAACGAAACGGCCAGGAGAGCACAAAGTCGTAGGCGGCTAGATAGTGTTATGACCGGCTGTCGGTGGCGAAGCACTGACCAAGAGAATCGGCGGACGAGGTGTTCTCACGCTGCTAGAACACCTGTATCCTTCCTGGAAACGAAATTCCTGGGACGGCGAGTGACCAACAATGGGCAGAATCTCGGCCTCAAAGTCTGGGACGGCGATGCCGGAGACAATGGACCACCTGGGCTTGGCTTGGTACGCTGCCGAAGCCACCTGACGGGTATGTTTGGACGGGAGTCTCCGCAACCCTTTCGCTGCGTCGGGAAAAGATCTGCATGGGCAAGCACGAGGAACCTGTTCTGCTTCTCCCCACCTGCGTGTCGACAACCGCCGGACTCTTGCCGCTTCAAGTGTGCCATGACCCCTCCGCGACAGTGAAATGGACTGTGCCATGGTGGGAGGTGTCGTGTGTGTGATTGGTGGTCATCAAGAGGGAGGAGCCAAACTGAGGGGTTAAAACGACGATGCTGAGTGAGAAATGGGGCTCTGAGCCCTCGGTAACAGGCTCATCCAATGCGCTCGTCGCTGAACTCTTTCCTTGTAACTATGTAATTGAGTGTACGAAAAGTGTCAGTAAACTTGTTATTGTTTTCCCAACTTGCTAGCATCAGTTCCTCAACCCGGAGACTCGACTACGCTACCAAACGGAGTCCGGGTACGACGCTGCCCTCTCGTAGCAACAGCATGGTTGTCGAGAAGGGACGGATCCAAACACACCGGCACGACAACTGGAGTCAGCGGTGAGATTGATCCAAAATACCCGGTCGCAACAAGTGGTGGCAGCGGTGGGATCTGAAGCTACAAGCGACAACAACAGTCGGCCTAAGGGATTGCAGCTGTCTGGAAACATCGATCACGTGTGGGTGAGTGCTTGGCTTTTCCTTTGATGTGGACCAGGTTCTAAACGAGGGTTTTAGAACTGGTAGATAACCTTGCCGAGAGACTCAAGGTTACGTACTCTCGGATAGTTATTTTGGAAGTAGCGGGCACTCAGGACGATCATGGATTTAGAGAAGCTGCAGGAGCCGGACTTGTTGCTGTTATGTGAGGAATTGGGGATCGATACGAAGGGTTTGGCAGGAAAATCCCTAATCATACAGGCAATCATTGATTTGGGGGCCGATGATGAGGAGCTCTGTGAAGAATGGGAGTGCATCAATCAAAAAAAGGAAGAGCAGCTCAGGCAGCGAGAAAGAGAGGAACGCCGCGCAGAACGTGAGCGTGAAGAAGAGGAACGCCGCGCAGAACTCGAAAGGGAAGAGGCGTGAGCGTGAAAGAGAGGAACGCCGCGAAGCAAAAAAACGCGAGCATGAGGAAAGGATGCGTGAGCAAGAGATTAAGATCCGCAAACTAAAAGTCAAGGTAGAACTCCTAAAGTTGAGTAAGAGGTCGGGCAGTTGTCTCCAGCGAGTGGTACCTCTTCTCAACAAGAAGGCAGAGTTCAAGATGTCAAGGTATATGCAGCCATATGTGGTATCAGGGGATATCGGCCTATATCTTGCAGAATTTGAACAAATGTGTGAGGAACTGTCTTTTGAACGAGACACTTGGTCTCAGGGGTTATTGTCAGTTCTGCCCAGTGAGGCAGTTGAGGTTGTTACGCGACTCAGTGAGAAGGACGCGGACAACTACGATGTAATTAAGGCATCTTTATTCCGGAGATTCGGAATAGCTGGTAGGAGAGAGGAAAGCAAAAGAAGCATGCTAAGGGATCCTTCTCCTGAGAACAACGAGCGACAGGTCGCCGTTTTCGAGATCGCGCCAGAGAAAGGCCCACCGTTTCAAGAGAGCATGAAAGGAGAGCAGGTTGAGAATAAGGCCTTGGCCGACCTAGAGTTAGGGACAATTCCGAAAGACGTTCCTGGCGTGGACGAGGTTTGTGCCAGCCGCCCTGATGGGCTCAAGGAGAAGCTGGAAACCTTGCTCGTGCCTCGAAAGGACGTTTCGGAATCGTCAAACTTAAACACTGTTAGCGTAGTGGCTGACAATAGCAAGGACGCGACGCTTCAAAGGTTCGGCGATACCGTCGGTGAGGGCCCAGCTTTAGATTTTATCAGCGCTTACGCAGATAATGTGGCCCGACAGTCCGACGTGGCGGAGAATTCGAGAGGTGTAAGCGAGAAAGAAGGTGTAGAACAAGCACCAACGAGCTGCACAACTCCGCATGTCGCGACCCGAAGCGATGATCGAGGTATCGAGAGAAAGGATGTTCGCCGACATCGTAGAAAAAGAAAGCGGCGGAAGCATTCGGCTCAGCGTAAGCTTAAGAAAGGTCCCACCCCGGCGCGAGAAAGACGCAAGCGTAGGCCAACGGACAGTTTGCGGAAACGTAAATTGAGGCATTCATTCATCCGCAAGCTGCGCGAGAGGCACAGAGGGAGAAAGCAAGGCGCCCTCCCACGACGGAAGGCGAGGTTGGGATTGACAGCTTCGGGAGAGCACCTGGGTCCGAATCGTCAAAGTCGAAAGACCAGTGTACGGCGGGTAACAAAGCACCGCGCGGAGGCGAGCACAAAGGGAGAATGGACAGGGTTCCCCCCCCGTTTCTGGCATTCCATTCGCCTTCCAGAAGGGAGCCGGCCGAAGTGCCGAATGAAGCGTGACTAGAATGCCGCTGATAGCTCGTGCATGTTGTAGCCTCTGGCGGGCTAAAAAGCCGGCTGGACCGCGACCCCATCGGGTACGATTCAAGCGAATCTAATTGAGAAAAGGGGAACGGACAGTTCGAGTAGGTTTGCACGTGCGTGCAAACTAGGGTTACTTATTGTTTTGTTAGGAATGTAGAATTCAGCCAGTTTATTTTTGTGTGTTATGAGATGCGGTGTAAAGGTTTAAGAAGAAAAACCGCGCAGTGGTAAAGGGCTGAAGAGAGCATCGAAGTTTTCTTTTAATCATTAGGATGAAGGTGTTTTTAGTGCGAAAACTAATTTTTGTAGTTTTGAAAGGTTATGTGCGATATCGTATGCGTTCACTCACATGTCGATTTGAGGTGAATAAGCATTTGAGGAGAGATATCTGCATCAGTTTCCGAAATGAGTTTGGCACTGAGCAGTGCAGTTTTCGTTACGCGCTATTGAAATTGACAGGCATTTGGTGTAAGGTTTTAGCATAAAACCGATGCAAATGTTTGAGGTGCTTTTGAAGTGTATTACATCTGAGGGTTATATTTTGTTTGTACAGTGCGTTGTAACGTAACGTAAGGATCAGCTTTTAGAAGAACTTAGAGGGATTAGGTGAGTGGTTAGTTGTTTTTTGTCTTTTGCAACGCTATAGGAATGAGATAATTGAAGCGCTCAGGAGAGCACAGTGGTTTTTATCTGAAGCGTTCGCATGGGCAGGTAAAGTTAACCGAAAGAACCTGTTAAGAAGCAGTGTTTATCCCGTTAGGTTTTGTTCTCTTTTTTTTTGAGGAATTAATGATCAGATGATCACTTGAGCGGATCATTAAGCTTTTCCTGACGTTGAGATGTGAGCGATAGTTCAAAGGTATGAGACGCGGTCGAACCTTTCGTTGGGGTTCTGACTGTAAAGGATGAGAAGGTCGGTTTTAAAGAGCAATCGTAGACTATTTAGGTCACGGCGTAGGCCTAGGTTTTAGGAAACCTAATGAGCTTAAGAGCTCAGGAGTAGCAGACTATCCACGGCCCAAAACAAAGAAGGACGAAGGGGCGTTTTGGGGCTCGCTGGAATGCAGTCTTTGCATCGGGAGTTTATTCATCGTTGGCCACCCCTTGACCGATGTTCTTCGCGGGATAGAACAGGCGAAGGTAGTCTAAGATGAAAAGAAGGAAGCTGCCTTCTTAAGCGTGAAGGCGGTACTGATTAACCGTCCGGTTTTGCGAGCTCAGGATTTCGACCCAGAGTTATGTGAACGATCGAGGCCTAGGTGCCGTTCAATCTTAGAGGGATGACGAAGGTAATGAACATCCCGTGCTCTACTTGAGCCGAAAATTGAGTTCTCGAGAGATGGCGTACTGCGCTTCAGAAAGGGAGTGCGCTTGCATTGTGTGGGCCATTCATTAGTTGCAGTGTAATCTCGGAGGCGTCAAATTCAGCGTAGATACGGACCGTTATCCCCTTGCCTGGCTGCAAACCGCGACATCTAAGAACAGTCACCTTCTGAGGTGGAGCTTGATTTTTAGGTAATATCTTTTCGACATTAAGGATAAGAAGGGCAAAATTTGAGTGGAAACGCTGACGCGCTTAGCCGCTCTTTCTAAGCGAGTCTGGGGTGCTCTTCCCAATGTCTTGAAATTGATATATGAGTTTTTTTTTTTTCGTGCAACTATTTGATTGTTTGAGTAATGTAGCACGTTTGGCTTCTCAGAATAAGTGAGTCCTGAGAGTTTTGAGTGTCAGCTTTTCGTATAAAGCTAATAATGAAAATTTGTTTACCAACCCTCTTTTGGCCTGGTTTGCTCGGAGGCGGCCGAGTGCTTGCTCTGCATGTGGTTGAGTTTCAGAGAGGCCGCTGAATTTGGGTTGCAACTGACCAGACAATGCTTCAAGCGAAGACGAGCTTTGGACATTCAACGGTGGCGAATTTCGTCGACCCTTCGAGCAGCAGCGATGGCTGCTACCCTCCGTTTCTCCACTGGCGAGGGAGGAGGCTGTTATGACCGGCTGTCGGTGGCGAAGCACTGACCAAGAGAATCGGCGGACGAGGTGTTCTCACGCTGCTAGAACACCTGTATCCTTCCTGGAAACGAAATTCCTGGGACGGCGAGTGACCAACAATGGGCAGAATCTCGGCCTCAAAGTCTGGGACGGCGATGCCGGAGACAATGGACCACCTGGGCTTGGCTTGGTACGCTGCCGAAGCCACCTGACGGGTATGTTTGGACGGGAGTCTCCGCAACCCTTTCGCTGCGTCGGGAAAAGATCTGCATGGGCAAGCACGAGGAACCTGTTCTGCTTCTCCCCACCTGCGTGTCGACAACCGCCGGACTCTTGCCGCTTCAAGTGTGCCATGACCCCTCCGCGACAGTGAAATGGACTGTGCCATGGTGGGAGGTGTCGTGTGTGTGATTGGTGGTCATCAAGAGGGAGGAGCCAAACTGAGGGGTTAAAACGACGATGCTGAGTGAGAAATGGGGCTCTGAGCCCTCGGTAACAGGCTCATCCAATGCGCTCGTCGCTGAACTCTTTCCTTGTAACTATGTAATTGAGTGTACGAAAAGTGTCAGTAAACTTGTTATTGTTTTCCCAACTTGCTAGCATCAGTTCCTCAACCCGGAGACTCGACTACGCTACCAAACGGAGTCCGGCTACGACGCTGCCCTCTCGTAGCAACAGCATGGTTGTCGAGAAGGGACGGATCCAAACACACCGGCACGACAACTGGAGTCAGCGGTGAGATTGATCCAAAATACCCGGTCGCAACAATAGATAGATAGATAGATAGATAGATAGATAGATAGATAGATAGATAGATAGATAGATAGATAGATAGATAGATAGATAGATAGATAGATAGATAGATAGATACGCTCAAAGTCGCAGAAGTTCGCTAAGAAATGCTTCGCATTTAGAACCGAAAAACTGGCAGGACAGCGGCTGTCGTTTCTTCTTTTCCGTTCTTTATGTGCATGTGTCCTGGTACGATTTCAGGTCGATCTTCACTGGCAATGATGCATTCCGATGCACGTAAGTTAGGACAAGTCCATAAAAGAGAGAGAGAGAACAATCTTTAATGAAACTCCCGGAGAGGTTAGCCTGGTTTGTCGCCTGGCTTGCTACTCCAGGTGTCGGGTGATGACTGTGGCATATACAATGATCACATATACACACAAATAGTACGTACTTGCCACGGGCCGAGAAGGTGCCGCAGCTCCAAGCTCGAGCCGCGTTGCAAATGCAGTGCTGCCTTCAGAATCTCGTTCGGCGTCGTAGCGAAAACAGTCGCAGAGTACGTGCTTTAAGTGTTCCCGAGTATCACGTGTGGTGCACGTGGGTGAGTCCAACTGCCTGATCTTGTGCTTGAAGTATTTCATGTAGGCAACATCGTGTCTCAGCCGGTGAATGAACGTTTCATCTTGCCTGGTTAGCCCCTATGGCATATAAAAGCTACATGTCGGGTCTATTCTGTGCAGAATCACAGGACCACCGCTCTCTATTAACCGAGCAGCTAAGCTGCAATTCACGACGTTGATTTTGTAGGGACAAATACTACTCACATTCTTTACAGAGGTTCGCTTAACAAGTGGAAAGTGAATGAATTTGTAGGTTGGTGATGCCATCTTGTTTACCAGATACAGCTCAGACAGCCACCACACAATAACGTAGCTGGTGATTGTCATTATCTAAAACAAACGAAAGAGTTCTAGGCGAGCGGAATAACAATAACTTCAGTTTTAAATATTGAAGGCACAGATTTTCGAGCCAGCTATCATAGGCAATGACAGCCGCAAAAGTTAACGCTGACTAAGTGGCCAGTTAAGTTATTATGATGTTGAAAATGTTAGATTGCAAAATAATCACGTTGACTCTGGTGAATGTTTCCAAGTGCTCACCCCGGTGGCTATATGACATTTGCTGTGGAGCACAATGTCGCGAGTTTTACTCATAACTGAGGAAACTTTTCGGCGCAGGCGCAAATTCAACGAGGACACATAGCACAAAGAAACAGGACGGGCGCCAACTTCCAACTGATTTTATTCCACAGAGGAACGAAGATTTTATAGCGCAGTCAATACACATGCTCACGTGCGCGCATCACAGTTTTTTCTTAACAACCAAAGAACCCCAAGGTGCTGCCGAGAAAACTAATCTCTTTATCTTGAAGTGACAGTGAAGCCGCGCTGTATATTCATGCTACATCGCGCAATCTAAAAAAGATAGCCTCCCGTCGTGGCGTCCGCGTCGTAATGTCAGCGCCATTTAAACTGTCTGCTGTATACGCCATGATGATCAGAAAGAAGAGGATGTGTTCCACAAAGGATGCAACTGTATTTACTGAGTGCGCTTCGGGGGTAGTGTACCTAATTCCATTAAGTTGCGGTAAGGAATATACTGGCCAAACCGGAGAGTGTTTTAACGATAAGGCCAGACGACACCGTCTTAATGTAAAAAAAAATTCGGCAGATCCCACGCACCATGGGAATCGATGTTATGCGAAGCATGCGCGGGATGGTGACTGTGGCGAAACGTTACGGAATGGCGCTAGAGAAATGTGGAATCGGCATACGCACACTGATATGTTGAAGAGTCGCATATGTATTATATAACCAGTTGTTTACAATTGCTCACGATGCCAACAGCAACATGGATGTTACCATAACCAGACGCGGTAAGCTGATATGTAGTGCCTATATTCTTCAATACTTGATAGCGCGAATCCGAACAGCACAAAGAAGAAACACAAATGCACAGGACAGGCGTTTCTTGCAACTAAGCAATTCATTCAGCAAAGTTCTCCTGGATACACACAGCCGAGTGGCACACGCAGGCGCACTGCACGTACGTTACAGTCGCAGTTGCAGTTGTTAGAGTTGCGTTACAGTTGTTATGCTTATACTTATCTGTTATGACGGTAACACACGCACGTTTCACGAACCCATGTGTATGTGTAGAAGGAGTTCTTGACAGTTCTTGAACGAGGTCCTCATCACCGTGATAAGTGAGCACCAGCAGCTGGACCGGACTTGTTCATCGAATCCGTTCGTGATCGCGGCTACGAGTGGTCTAAGTGTAGTGAAGTGCAAGGTATAGCACAGCTGGTGGAAATCTTGGATGCCTCTTACGATGAAATGATCTATGACGCCTCCTGTCTTGCACGTGGCAGCGACGTCTTTTGATGCCCTATCCACATTCACGCCGTCTGTCACGCAGTATAAAGACCAGGCGTTGTTGGGTCTTGATAAATCAATGTTGCAGTCACCAGTAATGATGAGAGGCCTGGTTCTCTCGGAAGATTTATTGTAGGAAGCATTGACTCCGGTTTTTGCGTAATCCACGTGGTCCACGTTGCGGACCACCTGAACGAGTGCATGGTAGTTGAGCGTCTTCCAGGGATGTTCTGTCTTCAGCTTCCTCACTTTCCTTGTGTCCGCCACGGTAGTGTAGCGGTTACGGTGCTCAGCTGCTGACCCGAAGGTCGCGGGTTCGATCCCGGCCGCGGCGGTTGAATTTTGATGGATGCAAAATGCTAGATGCCCGTGTACTGTGCGATCTCGGTGCACGTTAAATAATACCAGATAGTCAAAATTAAAGCCCCAACAATTATTATTATT
The DNA here is from genome assembly GCF_013339695.2 of Rhipicephalus sanguineus. Classification (NCBI taxonomy): domain Eukaryota; kingdom Metazoa; phylum Arthropoda; class Arachnida; order Ixodida; family Ixodidae; genus Rhipicephalus; species Rhipicephalus sanguineus. The sequence goes on along the minus strand of NC_051180.1, from coordinate 15,170,286 downwards.
ATCACTTTGTTTGCGTGTCAATGTGTGCGTTCGCGTTCACTGTGCTGGTTGAGACTATGTATCACCTGTGGCACATACCCGCATAACATAAACTCTGCTATGCGGGTATGTGCCACACGTGATTGAGAGAAAGGGTTTCATGACGTACGCGACAGGTATTTTGCGTTATTCATGTCATGACCAGCGAATCGTGTTCCTCATGCAATGATCCCCTGTTATGCCAATTTTGGTATATTAGAAGTTATGGAGACGACCAGGACAGCGCTCAGACGTAGGCGGCTAGATAGATAGATAGATAGATAGATAGATAGATACGTAGATAGAAACGCCCAAAGTGCCTGGGGTTCGCTAAGAAATGCTTCGCATTTAAAATGGCTTCCGCAGCCTGATGGCAACGCATTGCAAGGTGTGTGAATGCTACGCCAAGTTCAGTGAAGCAAAGTTTATAGGCAGAGCAGAACAAAAATATCACACCATATCCCACTAATGGGAACCATGTGGGGATGCGAAGCAGCGTATGGGTCGACTTTAAGTTCCGTTCATCATGGGCACCTTGCCCGATGTTAACGCGTCTTTGCAAGTGGAGCACATCATGAATTCACTCTAGTTGCTGTTGCTGTTACTCGTCCCGAACTCCAGTTGGAGCACGACACGCGGGAGCATGCGCGTTCATCGCGCGTCTGCAGAATATCGTTCTCCGACGTCATCACATGATCGCTGAGAGAATGTAAGGGGGAGAGGCCACAGCGTCTTACCCAGCCCCTTACACAGGCCCGGACGCGCTAGCGCGTGCCAGCACACATGGTTCCCGAGCGGAAGGTCGGCAATGGAAGGACGGACACAGCCCCGAGCAAAAGCTGCTTCGCATCTCAAATTACACCATCTCCCGCTAAAGGGAACCATGTGTGGATGCGAAGCAGCGGGGAGACGGTTCGCTTGAGCGGGAGCGTCGGTGCACGCGGCGCTTTGAAGACGACGGCCTTGTGGTCGGTGAAGTGTAGCGTCAAGGGCGCGTGAGAGGGGGGGAGTGTAGGAGGGCGCTCATCGCGGCGTTGCGCAGGAGAGAATGAGGCGCGCGACAGGGGGGGGGGTCGTAGGAGAAGAGAGAGAGGGAGAGGGGACGCGCATGCGCAGTTAGGGTGTGGACGCCGCGGGAGGGATGAATTGACAAAGCCCCCGCTTTAAGCTGCTTCGCACCTAAAACGGAAAGAGAAGTAATAGAGGCGCATTATATTAGACAAAGGGGCGACGCATGCGTCAGCACAGCTGCATTATGACTTCAATACAAAAAGATTAGTTTTCTCAGCAGCACCTTGCGCTTCTTTGGTTTTTAAGAAAAAACAGTGATGCGCGCGCACGTAAGCATGTCTATTGACTATGCTATAAAATCTTCGTTCCTCTGTGGAATAAAATCAGTTGGAAGTTGGCGCCCCTCCTGTCTCTTTGTGCTATGTGTGCTCGTTGAATATGCGCCGGAAGGTCTCCTCAGTTATGAACCAGTACCAACTAGCTCAAACAAGGTTTCTGCAGTTGTTACTCCTGACCACCACAACTGCAGCTCCACAAGCTGGAGAAACCCAAACGTGATCGTGGCATTATGTTTGCATGCCGGTTAATGAAAGGCATATGGTCAAACTAACCCGAGTTTCTTTGCAAAGGAGTCCTTTACAGCTTCACGGCACACTATGCAATTTGGTGATGTTAAAGTCCATAGCTTCACTTTTGAACATCCTAACGGCTTCAAAGAATGGATTAGGACAACGGCTGGCCATTCTTCTGCTCTCCCCAAGGAAGTAACAAGCAAGCGTACATAATCAACTATGCCACTAAGCTAAGACGCGCAGATTTTGTTAGATTTTTCTTTGCAACGAGTGCCAAATTAGCGGGAACCTTTAGAACACACTTATCGCCCGGTAACAGCACAAGTAGATGTATGGAAATCGATTTACATCAGAGGCAAAAGAGACCTAAAGAAAAGGTGGGCTAGGTTGGTGGCAAAATATAGTGAAAGCGGCTGCTTGTGCACAGTGCCATGAATAGTCATTCGCTGCGGGCGTGCTTGAGAACGAAAAGTGACCCGCGGTAGCGCCGTCCCCAGAGTTAAAAAGCCGCCGGACAAACGCGCTGCGAGGAGCGAGTCAGAAAATAAGGAGAAAGAAAACAAAAAAACCCTTGGCTTTAACGAGGAAGTTTTAAGGAATTAAGTCCGAACGGTGTAGACAAAATGAAAATAAACAGGACCGCACAAGGGCCTCAAACAAACGAGCTCCCTTTCGAAATAAAAGTTTCCAATTCATCGGCCTTGAATAGAGCGATTTTCACGGGGAAAAAAAAAAAAAACTAGCCGGAAGAATGAAAGTGCGTGTAGAGAAGACTGCGGGAAAGCAGGATAACGCCGGAGCGTTTGCGCATATACGCGGCGGCATTCACCGCCGACCACATTCGACATTCCGTTTTATACCTTTGAAGTAGCCTCCTTGCCACCGTCATTTGTCGTCCATCTCTTTCGTTTCCGCTGCCTGCTATTATTTTTTTCTCTTCCTCTTCTTCTTCAGCTCATCTCTCATGTTTCTCGTTTTGCTTCCTTTTCCACACATATCGCGCAGAAGTCTAGTGTCAATCCTTTTTTCTTGTTCGTTTGTTTTCTTTTTTTTTGCGAAAGAAAGTAATGTAGTTGTAGGCATCTATCCTCCTGCTATCCCCATTACTCCCTCCCATACATCCACGTGCTTCCATTTCGAGTTTCTCGTAGTAATTTCGAAAACGCGATAAAGCAGGAAAAAGTAACCACAATACCCGTTGAAGAGAACTGAGCAGCTTTGAATGGAGAGGCTATCATCGAAGGCTCGTGTTGTATGCAAACCCGGCGGGCATCGCTCAGTAATTCTCTGCCGGGCTGAATGAGGCACGGCGGCCACTTCGAGCGGCAGCAGCCGCGGAACAGGAGCGCACCGACCGTATCTGCGTGCGCCTCTCCTGAACTTTTCCCTCTCACCCCCGCAAACCGAGGAGCTCCATGTTTGGCTGTCATCACGGTTTCTTTTCATTGCACACGTTGCAACGCGAAATTTTAATTCAGGCGGAACGAACTGAGGTTACTTATGTATGTGCGAGATTATATCGAGGTTGATGAAAGACAGGGCTGCCATTACAACAGTGAATAGCATGCAATAGCCAACGCTACACTCTTAGAAAATGTTAGTGAACAGTTAGTAAACATATGCATTTACTATTTTCGGCCGTGTTTTACTACCCATGCGACAACCTTCATTAGCGAGCAGGTAGTGAAGCTGGTAAATTTTGCTGTTACTAACCAGGGAGGCTGTCTTAGTGTCTTCAACTACACTCTTAATAAAGTCCTGGCTAACTCATGCTCTGTAGGCGGGACGCTTCAAAACTCAGGAAAACTCCCGGTTATAGTAGGCCTTCGAACAGGAGTTAGCCGTGACAAGCGTATATAAAAAACGTGCACGCTTCACCGCCGCCTTATAGACGGCCTGCAGTATTAGTCGCGCGTCGGTGTGGGCCGCGTAAGTGAGAATCCTGACTACAGATCAGTGTATGCTCCCGCGTGTTATAACTTGTCGGCGCAAGCGTCGGTGTATACGCATGCGCCGACAGCGTCAGCCGCAAAGGCGAGCTATGCTGCGAGGAGGTATACGCATGGAGCTAACTACGCGCTCTCTCTTGCGTGCGTGAGAGAGAATAGGGGCTGCAACACTCTCCATTGCACTCCGCTTCTGCTGTTTTTGCGCAGAGAAAAGAAAGGAAGGAGGTAAAAGCGAGAGTTCGAAGATATTGTGCGACGGGAAGGGGGTTGCGTTTTTGGCGCGAGTGGTTAGTTTTAGCGCGTTCCACGACAGCGGCGGATGTTTAATAGGTTGGTGTGGTTTGTTGAGCGTGCCGCGTGAGCCGGTACTCGGCCGCCATGGAAAAATTCTCTTATCTCAATATTAAGGGGGTTTTGCGAGGACATAGCGACATCCCCTTGCACGTGCCATGGCTACACGCAAGCAGTTGACGCAGGATTACACGACGCTTTCGCGCCATTTCTGTCTCGCTGGTGCGCACACTGCGGACACAGCCCGGCGCATCGTACCCGCCTGGGTGAGTGTTCTTTTTTCTTCACATATATGCTCGTGCTGTTAGCGTTCACATTGTTGCATGCTTGCGTTGATATATAAGAATGATGGTATTGAGCTGCCAGAATATTCTATTGCCGGCATTTGAAATAACTATATGAGTATGCGTACAAGTAACTATACGAGTATACGAGTACTTATCTTTGTTGTAATCGTGCTCCGTCTCTATTCGCCGCGAGATCGACCTATAGAGGCAGCACCGTCGCCGCGTTAGTGTGGAGAGGCGGTCGGCGGCGCGTATACAAATGCACACAGCGGCGCTTTGTTGTGAGCTGTTTGAACCGATTGTCGGCGAATAAAATGCGTTGATTGCAGCTTATCTGGTAATATACGCTCTTCATTGTTCAATCGATGCACGAAGATCATCCAACGTTACTATTACTAGCGAGAGAAGCGCAATCTGCCGATGAAAGGTATGCTCGACCTGGGTGACAGTTGTTTTCTCTGTACGTGTATACCTTGTGTTCTGTGTACTACGCACTGCTGTAGCACGCCTGAACTACTTAAGTGTTTACTTCTTCTTCGTTTGTATACCCGCCCATACCTGTGCAATGAGTTCAATAGCACTGTTCGTGCGAATACGCATACGCATGTAAGAGTGTTTAGCACAGAGTTTTCATCGATTGATTACGTGCACGACAGTGATGCAACAAAAGTCCGGTTATTTTATGGAAGAATAGTTTTTTTTTTCTCGTGCTAATCATGTCCGCTATCTTCCATCAATTTATAACAACTCCACACAAACGCTCAAGATAATGTAAAAAAAAAGGATGAGGTTTTGCGTGACATTATACGACAAAAATGTAAGGCACACCGTCGGGATTAATTTTAAACATCTGGGTTCTTCAAAGCGTACCTAAATCTAAGCACACGGGTGTTTCTGCACAAATTTTGGCCCAAGTTAAAATTGCGCGCGGCAACTCCGTGTCATTCCACTGTCTGCTTTCTTCTTTTTTTTTAGGCCAGTTTGAGTACCCAAGTGTCAGACTTCACTTAGAAATATTTCGCTGTAGCGGGACCACGACCGTAGAATAAAAGGACATCTTAAGCACAACTACAGCTCATCATGAACTACAGTGCCGCAGTTATACACCTAACAGCAACGCGAAAGTGCATGAGCCTCGCTTTTATTTACCACCGAGTCGCTAAAACGCGGCATTCAAAGACTATTTATTGCTCCTTATGTTTGGGACTATGCCAAGCGCACTTTAGGATGTGCTTGAACCAGAAAGCGGCACCAACACTGAAATGATTCTGGCGAACGAAAGGTACGACCCCAATACACAGCCCTCTCGAAAGTCGCACTCACTGATCTTATTACAATGTGCATGCAGCCGAGCAAGCCCATTTGTTTCTGTACACCATGTTAGGTACACGTATTAGCAGTTAAACTCGCGCTAACATAACACAACAAACCGCCCTTTGAGAACGTACATGGCGTACGCGCACATGCAAACACGACGTGGCTAGCAGACGACGCAGGGAGCAATCCACACTAGGCGCGCTCCAGCCAGTAGCCGCCAGGCGGCGACTGTGCTCGATCTCGCGGCCAATTCGCCGCGAGGTCGGGCTACAGGTGGCAGCACCGTCGCCGCGCTAGTGTGGGTAGGCGGTTGTCGGCGCGTATACAAACGCACACAACAGCACTCGTTGTGAGCGATGTGACCAGATTTCCGGCAAACAAAATGCGTTGACTGCAGCTTTCTGGTAATATGTGCGCTCTTCATTCCCGAATTAATGCACGAAGCGCGCCGAACGTTACTATTACTAGTGAGAGTAGCGCATCCTGCCAACGAACGCGTTGCTCGCCTTCGGCAACAGTCGGCGTTTTCGCAATGGATGACGTTTTCTTGTTGTTTTGTTTTTACGTGTTTAGCTTGTGTTCCACCTACTACGCACTTTTGTAGCGCGACTGAATTAAGTATTTACTTCTTGTTCATCTGGATACCCCACAACAAAATGAAAGCACGATGAGTTCAAATAGCACTTTGTGCCCTGCGTGTTGAAATATTCATCCTCATGCCTTATTAAGTTCTCCATGAAATGTAGGACAGTTGATAGGTTTACTGAGGAAAGCTACATGGCTGACCGCGCTTTAGCGCTACGAAGACGTTTAACACGCACACGCTTGTTTTTATTGTAGTAACAATACACAAAGGTAACTGTACAGCACGGAACTTTCTTCGATTGATTACTTGCACTACAGTATTGGAACATAGGCCCGGTTATTTCACGGGACCAAAGTACGTTTTTTCATGCGAATAATGTCCGCTGCCTTCCGTCAATCTATAACAACACAACACAAACGCTCAAAAAAAAGATGTGGTTTCGCGTGAAATTACTACGACATAAATGTAAAGTACGCTGTTTGGATTAATTTTGACCATCAGGGCTCTTTAACACGTACCTTAATCTAAGTACACGGGTGTTTTTGTATAAATTTCTCCACAAGTTAAATTTGCGCAAGGCAACTCAGTTTTGCGATTTCCGTGTGATTACATTTTCTGTCCCTTTTAGGGGACAATATAAGTACCGAAGTGTCAGACGTGACTTGACAGGAATATTTCTCTGTCGTGGGACCAAGACCGTACACAACTAAAGCTCGTCGCGTAACCTATAAACGACAGTCCCGATGTTATATACACCAGACCACAACGCACAAATGCATGAGATCCTTTTTTTACCACCGAGCCGCTAAAAGGCTATATTCACATGAGATTTAATACTTCTCATCTTTAGGACAACGCCAAGTGCCCTCTGCAATCCGCTTGAACCACAGAGCGGCACCTACACTGATATGACTCTCGTGAACGGAGGGTACGACGGCCACACACAGCACTCTCGACACGTGCAACCACTGATCCTATTACAGTGCATATACAACCGATCAAGGCCAAATGCTTCTTTACATCGTGTTAGGCATACGTACGAGCTATTAAGTTGCGCTAACGCGACGGAACAAACCGTCTTTTGAAGACCTACATGACGTACGCGCACATGCAAACACAACGTGGCTAGCAGACGACGCATGGCGCAATCCACACTAGGCGCGGTTCAGCCAGAAGCCGCCAGGCGGCGACTCCGCTCGATCTCGCGGCCATAGTCGCGCACGTGTTGTCGTGCTGATCGCATTTATTGTAAACTCTGGTACAGTTCAGAGGCTTTCGTCGCTCTTGACAGGTGTCACTGAGATAATCAATTGGTGTTGCTTTACAAGCTGTGTAATTTTAGCTCTCGCATGGCTTCTTATCTTTCGGCTAGTAACTGTCCTCTGCATTTATGGTCAATGATACAATGCGGCAATCAAAGGAAGCATATTTTTGCTAGCAGTTGAATGATGATAGGACGTCCTTTCATGGTAGGTCGTTATACTTCGCATTTACATTTCTTTTTTTTTTCCTTTGGGAAGCGGAAAAGTTTTCCCCCAATCAAAAAGTAATAAAACTGCACTTACGAGTACCGAAGACCAGGGGCGTAGCCAAGGGGGGGGTTGGGGGGGGTTCAAACCCCCCCCGAAATTTTTCAGTTTTGCTTGCGTATATAGGCACGCACACATACAAACGCACGCACGAACATACATAAAGTATGGTTGAACCCCCCCCGAAAAAAATTTCTGGCTACGCCCCTGCCGAAGACGTTAGTACCGTTTCATTGGATCAGGCGCTCATAGATACGACTAGCGGCATCTCTTGTTTTTAGGAGGAAAAATCTGCAATTTGACTTTATGAATAGCGACAGTCTTTAAAACGCGTTTTGCTGGCTAATTTCTAACAAGTTTTAAAGCCAGCCTCATTCATGCTCATGAATACATTTGCGTATTTACTCTGCCCCTTCACTGATTTCTGTGGTTTCGGGTCACATTTGCCCATTGGTCTAATGCAGTGCCAAGTGAAGTGTGGACAAGTACATCAGTGCATCATGCACCAGCGGTGGTGCCTGTGCAAATTGCTGATCTCGATGAAGGTAAAGTAATGCGTCATATGTAATTTAGGCTTTAGCTAGTTGATGGCATTTTTGTTCTCTCATCCATCATTTCATGCGATGCAACAGCGATATATAACCGTGGTAGTATACAAGTATTGTTGTTTTCGTTGGCAGCTTATTATTTATGTTGGATTGATCATTGTTAATGTTATTACAGAGAAGTGAAATTCATACAGCAGTCGTAATAAGGGATGCAATTGTTATTCATCCTCGTGATAGTATACACAGAATTTGAATACGTTTGGAGGTGACAAAACCTTCTGACACAAGAGCCAGGCGCACAGTTTTATCGAGCAACTGGCCAGGAGCTCATACCTTGCAGGGTCTCCAGCAGCAGCAGCAGCAACACCGGCCGTGGTGTTGTTTACAATGCCGTAACTGAGCATACGATCTTTCTTCTTGTGTTTTTTATTCCTTTTCTCTTTTTTGCGTTTCACTCCCATCTAAAAATCTTATTTACTTAACAAATGAATCGTGAGTCTACTGTAAAACTGCTTTCCTTGTACGTGATTCTCATCAAATTACGACTGTGCTGTGGTTTTCACTTGCAGCCGACATTCGAAACAGAGCTTCACTTCTAAAAAAACTGGAAGTTTCATGGAGAAGCTCAACAAAGTCAGTCATCTTCGGTCAGACGTTCAATGCCCGCGTGTATTTATTTCGTGGAGGTCGACGAGTATTTCTGAGGAACTAATGTTAAGCTTTCTTTCATAACTGTGGTAAGTTTATGGTTAAAATACTATAAGAAAGCTTCATTAGCAGCTTCTGAAAACACTTTCGTAATTTCCAACTTCTGTGACACTATCTATTTAAACAAAATTCGACAAGGTGTACAACAGAATGAGAACAACCGCTTCCCAAGTAGAAGTTTTTTTTTTTCTGATGGGCAAAAAGGGCAGGTGATCTAAGAACATAACGCCGAATGTGTCTTCTTGCTTTCTTTTTCCGTTAGGATGACATGCCAGGAGCCCGCCCATCGCCTGACCCCGGAGTTTTGGAGGGAGTACGACAACAAGCCTTTCTATTGCGATCAAGTGCAAGAGAATTTGAAACGTTCGGTTGGCACAGTTCTAGAGAAATTTGTGCTTGACGATGTACGATACGATTATTTTGTGCTTGACAATGTACTATATTAAGGTCCTCACGTACCCAACTGGGTATGCTCAATGCTTCGTCTTGTGCAGAGTGCAATGAGAAATACCCAGTTGTAATTCCCAGGTGTTTTGCCGTTGGGAAGCTGCTGAAGAAACATTGAAACGATCGAAAGAATTGATCAAAAGCACCAGAATATCGGATGTCACGTTTATCGTTTCTTTCAGCGCTTAGCATTGCTTTTAACGCTGTTTGTATTTTTTTACAATAAATACTTATTTTTACACGTGAGTAGTACCTGTTTCTCGCATGCTGAAGACACAGCACGCTAGACACAGCAGGTACTGTTGAACTATGAAGCTGATAGGGCATTCTCAACGAAAATGATTCCGCTGAACGATACATTTACGAGGAACATGGTGCATCCATGCTTTAACCGCCGTTACTGAAAAAAAAAGAATGCGCAGTTTTATACGTATGTCTAAACACACTTCATGCTTATAGTTTCCAAGTTACTTGTAGTGGTTACTCTAGGTAACCATCAAGGGGAAAGTGAGCGTAAGAACTCTCCTATGTGATGTAGTCGGTTCACGTTAAAAAAATCCCAAGTGGTTAAAATTAGGCACTATTAAAACTCGGTACCCAGAGCTTCGTGTGCACAGTTTCTTGTGTTTGTTGCCACTGCGCATCTGTCAAAGACTAGACACTGGTATACGCACGTTACTTTCCGAACACAGTATAGCGTACGTGCCCAGCCAACGCAACGTCTGCGTACACAATTCTAGAACTCCATTAGCCAACAATCAACCACTACACGGCGTGCCATTTGACGTCGAGGGAGTCCGCATTAGGGATACCGCAACCTGACTGCTTTCTTCGTTCTTGTGCATGCCACAAACACACAAAAATAGTAATGAAGACGCTACATAGGATCAATGGGGGATTAGGGAAGAGACCTTCGCCCTCAAGTGGACATAAAATAGGTTGGTAATGATGAAAAACAAAATGCTTCCTTGGACAAATGCGCGAATCGTTTGCCGTGAAATGTACGTACATAATTTAATGCTCTATTAAAAGCAACGGCATGCTGTCGAAATCATGTGCGATCAGAGCTCCCACGAGGTTTCTAGATTTCGCAAAACCGTTCACGCTTTTCTCCTAAATCCATGTTAAGCAGTGCCTAAGTCTAGAAAACAATATTTGCATGCTTAAATTACGGTCCTCTGGAACGTACATATGTGCCAGCGCGAAGTGCGTACGCCGGTGGGTGTACCTCGTAATAACATCGCTTCATTGGCCTAAAAAGTTCAGAAATCGTCAAACACCCTCATGTTCGACAAATGGCCACTCTACGTTAACTTTCTTGGGATAATATATCATAGTTTAGCAGTTTAAGTTCCTCGTGACGACTGCCAAACTGAGGCGAAACCGCTTTGTATGTGCGCAATAAAAAAAATTAAAAATCCAGCTTGCACCAAAAATTGCATCCTTCATAGACCATACCAACGTTACTAGAACAAACTCAGTTTAAAAGCTCCGCCGGAGAGGCGGTCCGCGTGGCGGTCGCGAGAACTAGTGGCGCTGCAGTCACGTCTAGCTCCCGCGGCTGGCGCTTGTTGTGATCGGCGCCGCCGATGTACGAGCGCACGTGGGTTACAGCGTCGTCTGCGCTTCGTTAGCTCGTCATTTTTGCGACTGTTCTTGACCAGGCTTAGCGTCTTGTACGAAGATACGTGCATGATGTACGGAGCGTAACGAGGACGAAGAGATTCACGGTGCGGTATGCAGACTTGTTTTGCGCCTGGCTGCAAGAACGGCTACCGCAACGACGACTCCGCTTCACGACACTTCTTCGGACCTCCAAAAGACCCCACGCCATTCAAGCTTTGCATGGCAAAGATAGAAAGCTTCCTGCGAAAGGCAAGGTCTGTGACGTTCATTTTGAGAGTGACGACATTGTAAAGCACTATCATCGTGTCGTTGCGGGACAAGAAGTTTTGATCCCACGTGGAAAGTGGGAACTCGCGTTCGGTGCCGTGCTGCGCTTGTTCCCAGCACTTCCACCCCACATTTCAAAGCCAAAATGTTCGGGGTTTAGGCGCAAATCCCCCCCAAAACACACGGCGTCCCGCGAAAGCCCGGTGCCCAGTTTGGAGGAGCCGCCAGAAATATAATAGCAAAACGACAGGCAGGCAATTACCTACGCTACCGAGACTGAGAGTTGCATCACACTGACATTCGATCAGTTGTCAGCTGTCGCTATGCGTTCAAAGCAGTGGATTTTCGAGAGATTTTACGACGAGCTATCGAACAAGATGTGCGGAATATTTTACACTCGCCGGCTCGGGAACGGGCTGCGCAGCGCAATAATTTGACACGGTACACATAGAAAAGACGAGGAGCAGCGCTGGTCCTCGTCTTTCCTATGTGTACCGTGTCAATTTTTTTGCGCTGAGCAGTTTAATAATGGAATACCAACTAGCCCAATCCCACAGTTTGCTTCGGGAACGGAGACTTACTTGTGCAAAAGATAATTGTAGTTGACGAGCAGTTTAACTGCTTTGTGAACGGCTACAGCACGAAACGCAAACGGCTGTCGTACAGTATAAGAAGTGCTGCGGGCATGAAACATCTGCTCGGTGAAGTTGAAAAACTGATGTTGAATACTGACGACTCTTCTAGCGACAGAGTACGCGCGAATAACTGCTCGGTGCTCACATCACGGCCGATCTGTTCGATTTGTTTAAGGCACCGTAGAAGGATGCGGCGTATAAAGATGAGACACCGAAAATACAACTATCCGCCGAAAAAATTGCTCAGAGTCAGAGACGACATCTATTCGATATAATCGCACACTGAGATTTCATTTACCGAGTTCTCGTAAAATTTTCCGATTTTGGGTCAGTATCCCTTTAACCGTCACGAAAGCGTGTCTTGTAAACATTACAAAGCATTGGTGATGTTTTTCGAGAAAGTTTTCTTCAATAAATTGTAGACAACACGAGTACTGTTTTTCTATAACGTTTTTGTATCTCGAGTAAGTACACTTCTTTGTATACTATAAAGGCTTTTACAAACGTGTTTGGTTGTTCTTGGTCTAAATAAGACGGCAGCGGCTAAAATTGTGGTGGTAGTTATAAAAATTACGCTGAAAACCCTCATTCGCTTAAAAACTCCTATGCTTGGAAGTTAAGCGCAACGTAGACAGCTCAAATATTGTCACAGGGTCGTGACGTTGACGAAGGCAGCAGTCAGCAGGTCCGAGATAAAACTCTTTACTTGGCCGAACTTGTGGCCGGGAAACAAAGTCAAACTACAGCAATAGACTGATAGCGGCGAACAGAGCGTCGATCAACTGACAAGCAGTCAAGGGCGTCGGCTTTTATACAGGCGCTATCGAACTTTCCAGCGATATCGCTGGTGGCGGCGTTATCTCTCGACAAAGCTGGAACATTCGCGTGCGGCGCGCAATCTTACCAAAACGATCTACTACAATCGCGAAGCTTCTGGAACACTGCTTCGCGGACAGCTTTGATAACCGTCCTTGCTGGTCAAACCCGAATACATGAAAATAAAACAAGTGGGCGTGGCAATATAGACCGAGCATCGAGTCTTAGCCAATCAATGAACAACGCACGCGGCCAATGCATACAGACGACCTTATGCATATCCACCTAAGTATCCACCTAACTAGTACAATAAGAAAGTTGCCGCGCAGTTGCCGCGAGCAAGTGCGCGGCGGACCGCAGCATTATGCCGTGGCAGCAGACGACGCGCCGATAGTGGCGCAAGACGGAACTGCAGCGCCGCTAGCTCTCGCGACCGCCGTTCGGACCACCCTCCTCCGCTGGCGGAGATACGGAGCTTTGAAACTGAGTTTGTTCTAGTAACGTTGGACCATACGTTGTCTTTTAGCATCTGCGCATAGCTCTGCAACACTAGAACCTATTACTCGATGGTGTCAAATTCATTTTCTATTAATGCACCACTATACTACGTTCTGGATTTCTGGTGTGCGCCACACCTCTCAGTAATCCGCACATAAAAAAATTAAGTGCGTGTACACGTAAAAAACCCCAGAAGGCTATCCCATGCACTCTATAGCACAACAAACTAACAGTCGCGTGTACACTTAAAAAACCCAAGAAGGCTATCCCATGCACTCTATAGCACAACAAACAGTCGCGTGCGCATGCAAATGCAGCTGTGTGGATGTAGCTCGCCAATTTTGCGTGTACCGCCGTATTAATCGCTGCGAAATATGCCAAAAATTTATTGAAAGGTGAAACTTGTATAGAGTTAGGCACTGCATGCCCATGAAGGTGCCTTTCGCACAAATACTGCGTATAGTACATTGCATGGACTCGCGCTTCCAGAAAATATTCTAGTAAACTTATGTGAAAAATATTGTATCATCCAGTGTGAGTTTAGCGAATTCTCCGCTTTGAGACGAGTATGAGGTGATTTAACTTGCGCGGCGGGACCGCTATACCCGCATGAATCGAGATGTTCTAAAAAATATGGCCACTGATGGAGTCGTAACAGAACGTCGCAAATATTTCGGCGATAACTACTGGCGGATATAAGATCCTGTTCATGTTAGCAGCCAATTCCCGCCTGCGCACTGCGTGTCAGACAACGGCGAATGCCGAGCCGCCATGTCTTTAGCGTGGACAGCCCACTTCACGAGTCACGTCTGTCGCGCGAGTGTCGTCCAAAGTAAGCGTATGTGAGAGGCATTTCTTCCGCGGCGCAGTCCGCCGAGCGACCGCGAAGCTGTATGCAGTCAGCTCTACCTCCTCGCTTCCATGGTCGGCCGAAACGTGGGCCGCACTTTCTGTTGAAGCAAAAATAATATCTGCAGGAATAGTGTCATTCGTTTGAGGGGAAGCGACGTGCACTATGCAACGTTTAGAACCAAGATGAGTTCCTTTACAAGTGAAGGTCATCTGCAGTGCGTGCGCGGCACACCGCACCTGCTCGAGCGTGTTCGCATATTATACATATTGCCGACAATACCACGGTTATCAGCGCATGTTCATCTCAGTGTGTAATTATTACGCGGAGAGGGTCGAGCCAACAACGGTAAGAAGTAAAAGATCCTGGCATAAGAGCGTGAGCGCTTTGTTCTGAAGCACCGTCGACTACGGCTTCGAAATAAACTGAATAGGCTTAGTGAAGATATCGGCTACCGGCCCGGTAACCATCGGCGGTGAAGCGGCCAGCGACGTTACTTAGAACACGGCTAATCTCCGTCGTTGCTACGTCGTTGCTACGGCTACGTCGCTGTGCGGTTGGCACGGATGGATTCCGAGCTCACGTCCCACGGCAAGCGAATCTTGACGTTGAAAACTCGTTCAATCCACGAAAGGCAACAGGCTGGCGGGTTACGTGAATAGAACTGGGGTGTTATGAACGCTAAGATTCCTTAAATGTCACTGAGGTGCCAGTGCCAAATATATGCGGAACAGTTTTACCTTTTATAACAAACACGCAAATTCGCTTCAAGCATGCTCCGAACAAAACTTGAGTGACCCCGTATATATTTTCACGAATGTCATTTAAAAAATGTCTCCTTACGTATCAGTGAACGCTGCATGTATAATAACGATCTCCACTGCACTAATACGCCAGTGTGTAGCGACCTATTGGTACATATAAACCCCCGTTCTTTTGCAACGCTGTCGCCGCGGCGTGATGTGGTGTAGTGGTTAGCGTACGCGCTTGCTGATCGAGTGTTCGCGAGTTCGAATCCGCGAGTGTTTGTTGTGAATTTTTCTGTGGTTTACTTCTGAGTGTCATATGTGTATATGGATTATGCATATCATAAAATATGTGTCTAAGCCTCCAAATCCACGATTAGAGCTTAAAAGGTGGCTTAAAATCAATTTTTTGTTTCGCCGCTTCATACACCGCCTGTAGCTAGGACGTGCCGTAGCTGGGACACACCGTAGCTAGGCTCACGCGGAGCGAGGAGATCTCCATAGCCGGCCTCGTAACTAGCCGGGATTCGAGACGAAAAATCTCCGGCCTATTTGAGTCCCGCCTATGATATGAGCCGCTGAGAAAACTACTACGCCGCGGGACGGCTACGGGCGGCGCCGGCTACAGGTTGTGCCGGCTAAACAAACAGTCTATAGGCGTTAGATTTTTCGTCTCGTTTCCGGGCTATAAACTGCAACTTTAAGCAGGACATGATTAAGAGTGTAGGTAATTACTAAGCCACCTATGTTGTCAGATGCTTCGTTGATTCCGTAGTATATAATGCCTTATCTGTGACAGTCTTATGCAAAATGTAGGCAAACTAATTTTCTTGATTACGTTGGAATAACTGTTTCGTGCTATGTGATGGCACACATGTATTCAAATAGTACAAGATAGTGGGTTGAAAACATTGGGTATTCTTCTAAATTCTATCGCTGCTAACCGGTACACGATGTTCTACCCAAAGTAGAGAGAGAGAGAGGCAAAGGAAAGGCAGGGAGGTTAACCAGGTTGTACCCGGTTTGCTACCCTCCACGGGGGGATGGGGAAGAGGATAAAAATAATATAGAAAGCAAGAAGAAAGAGAGAATAAGTGATATGCGCACACACATGCGCACACACATGCGTACTCTCCTCAACGGAATTACAACTCCATCAGCTCAATGTGCACTGCATGTTCTGGATTTCTTAGGGCCAGTCCTTACAAGCCTTTTTCAACATTTCGGATTCCAGTCTACTTTTAGACAACCGCGGAGGAACCGCTCTCAAAGATTTCTCTGCTGTGACTGTCTAAGTGTGCGCAGTGAACCAAAGTAGGAGCATATATAGCCTTCGAAGTGCTCCTAAGGTAGATATCGGGTACGTAGAAGTCTTGATATTCTGTGTGTGCGTGAGTGTGTTCTCGATTGTGGTCCGTTCCTTCCTCTAGGTACGTTGCTGTGTACCTACCGTAATAATTACTTGAAGTAATTAGCGGTTATCAATAGTGTAAGTGGGACAATGCCGTTTCGTTTTTTTTTTAATTTTATCTTATATGTGCTTTTGTAACAGAAACAACTTGGTATTCCAATGCACGTGCATATAAAAACAAAGTAGGCCAAAACCTCTTGTTGGGTAGTTGTAGTTCACCAAATTTAGTACGACTGCTAAGTTGCTATTGGGGTTACAAACATCGCAGTTGCGGACCGACCATTCGATTTAGTACTATTTACTTATTAACCGGGTAGCCAATTTCACTAACCTGCATTTGACTACCTTGACTTACAAAGGCGTTAGCGTTTTTGTAACAAGTAAACGGTGAGTAGTTAGTAAATATGCCAACCTTTTCTTCTAAGAGTGTAGGCGACATTGGCCATCAGTTAGCTGGCATTATGCACTAACCGACGTCGATTATATTTAGCCTGCATTAGCCTACACTGGGTGTGTTCGCTATTATGGCCAGAAAAGTAGACAGTCTACGCTTACACATTAGAAGACAGCGTCGAGCCCGGGTCGTCTGCGTGACTGAACACGTGTGGATGACGTCTCTGCAACATCTCACGTCGACAAGGGAAAGCTGAGAAAAGCAAACAGGCTCGTATTTTTTCACTTCTTTCGTGTTTGAATCTACGAAGAACTGAACGTAGCTCATATAAAGCGCGTAGGCGAGCGTCTAAATGTGGGCAGATGAACAAACTGGCGAGATCGAAGGATTCAGCAGTGCCGCCATCTTGTTTGAATGTTAACAAAGCAGCCTGCGTCTCATTTGTCTCTTATGCTTTTTTCGCGAAGCTGTCTATTGTGCGGTCTATGGCGGGTACTGGAACCTACCCACAAGGCCACATTGGCGATACTACGTAACCAATATTATCTTTCACCAGCGGTGCTTAGGCGGACATTAGTGACATTAGCCAAGAGCTAGCCAACATGAGCCAATGCTAACCAGTGCTCGTAGTATGCGAGTATGTACGGTAAGCCATGGCGGGACATCAGAGTATAGCCGCTCCGTCGCCGTTCATCGTTCAAAAATCTCAGGGGTGTGCGATAGGCTCTTTCGCATACAACTGTGCGGAAACCAGAGACGACTATTGCCAATGTAAGCGAACAGCTGGGTGGTTTCGCAAATATATTCATTATTATTGCATGTACAAAAGCGGGTTACATAATACATACAGAATCAGGAGGTCCCAAAGTACGAGACTGTCAGGGGGACCTCCTATAATTAGTGGCGTACATAAAAGGTAACAGCAGCAAAAAGAGCGAACAAATAAAAAATGCAGTCAAAACAGAACGATCTATACTAAACAAGAAAAATATATTTACCATAGCAGCATTATACAAAGCTTAAAAATACCAATACCAATACCAATACCAAAGCTGTTCACTTTGTGAAAAAAAAATTATGTAAGTGATTTGGCCTGCTTATTAAAAACACAGACACCTAGTCCACATAAAGTTAAACTAGTTTGTTTGTGACAACGTACTAACGTTGCAGCATAAGAGAACTAACGTTTGAAAACTACCACTGTACACATACTTTCTGTGGTACACTTGGGCTTTGTCTACAACTGCGAGACTCTGCCGTATAGCTGGATACTGCAAAGGTGCGTGGCATAGAGACAAATGTGCCTCTCAGGTTACATGAGCGAGTTCCATGCATGACTGTTTTCAATGCGTTTCAGTGTAAAAAAAATATATATATAACGCGCAATATCTCTCAAGACGCACGTGTTCCACACTACTGGATACATTTACAGTGGGAAATCGCACAAAGATGCTTTATTCTATGCAAGAACAATGCTCCATTTCGGAAATGTTGAGAAACAGGATGCCTGTGCGTTTTGCGGCGGTACCGCCTTTGATTTAATCTGCCTTCGTCTTATATGACAGATTTCAACTTTGATGTTAATTTGCCTCGGGGAGCTCACGAATAATGTATTTCTTGCATTGTTTTTGTAGCAGTTCTTCACACAAACACCGAGGGACAGAAAGGAGGACTTTCCGTATTAGACTTGGGAACACATTGTCAAATCTTCTCAATGAGGAGACTGGTGTTCGTCAAGCAGGTGTCCTGACAGAGACAGATGGAAGGCAAAGAGAGATCAGGGAGCCTAACCAGGTCGCACCTGACCTGCTACCCTTCAGCTGTCAAAGAAAGAAAGAAAGAAAGAAAGAAAGAAAGAAAGAAAGAAAGAAAGAAAGAAAGAAAGAAAGAAAGAAAGAAAGAAAGAAAGAAAGAAAGAAAGAAAGTGACTGTGCGCGCGCAGGTAACAGCGTTGATAGCTTTATCACAAACGGTCACATAGCTCAATAATCTTCCGAAAGTGCAGAAGTGCTGCTATAGCCGGCAGCGAAGATGGCGGTCGAGCCCATGGTCTAGTATTATTCCTTCAGTGAATATTCTGTAAAGTCGTTTTAAAGAGGTACGCAACGTCTTCCGTTTGTTATTAAAACAGGGGTAGTGCATGTGTATTAGTCTCATGGTATAAATTGTCGCATTTGCAAACGCTACCCGAAGCGCTGCGGGTCATCCATGCCTATATGGAAACACTAGGCGCTTGTTAAGGCGACGCCCAACCAATATCGACACATTAAACTTATCCCGAGTCAAGGTTGCGGTACTCAAACTTACAATGAAGGATCAAAAATGTGCAGCCGTGACTTGGCACATCGTGGTGAATTCCAATTTTGCATTATACTGCGACTGGCAAATATGCGAATGAAAGAATCGGAATGGAAGCTGGGTGAGAAATCCGCATGTTCAATTCAATTTAGCTATCTCGGCAGCGTATGACGTTGCGTTCAATATTATGGAGCTCGGTTTGGCGTATCTGTAGGCATTCGAGTGGGCTCACACTCCTTAATCGCAGGGAGAACCATTGAGGCGCATTTCTATGTCATACTTCGCGTTCTCGGCAGAAGCGCTAGACAATCAAGCGCACAGAGAATTCACTGTTTCTAGTTTTGCATATTATTCAGCTCAGTCATGTATGCTGAATGGAACCTTATGCATTTTCTGAGCCTATGTCATGGTCGGACTAGCGGACCGGGCTAACAGTGTCTTGAATTTCTCTTGCAGTGCACTTCGTTATTTCGAAATGTCGGGGCTTTCGCAACAACTGCGAGAAACCTAAACCTGGCACTTCAGCTGCTTCCTCTTCATGCTCGTCTTTCGCTGTAATCCTCACGTCGAGTTCCTTTCAAGTCCTCGGTGCGTTGAGGATTTTCAACTAAACCGGCGACGGTCAAATACAGGTACCCGTTAGGAGTGCAGGCGGGTGAGCGTTCTAAATCCTTTCGCCTACCACTGAAATGTTGTCATTTGACATTTGATAACGAAATGCTGTAGAAAAAGACACACATCTTCTGAATAGAAGCCGAGTGCCGACGAACGGCGTATACGAACCACCTTGTGAAGTGTTTAAATCGGCGTCATTCTTAACGTCGAGTCCCGAATAGTTCAAAATCGTTGTTGCAATCGCCGATGCTATTGCATTATTATATTCGCCAAACGCGCACTTTCTTTTCAATACGCGTTTCTTCTAAAGACGAATTTGCGCCTCATTAGAAAGCTCTAAAACTGCAGATGCGCCGTCTCCCACTCAGGCCCCTGTGACAGATTCTGAGGCAGACAGCAGCCTCGAATAAATTCTAATAATAAAAATTCGGCAGATCCCACGTACCATGGGAATCGATGTTATGCGAAGCATGCGCGGGAAAGTGACCGTGGCGTAATTTTTCACATTGAGCAAAACGTGACATAATGACGCTAGAGAAATGTGTAAATGGTACACACGCACACACACACACATATATGTTGAAGAGTCGCACACGTGTTGAACACCAAGTGGTCGAAATTCCCGAGCACTCCACTACAGCGTCTCTCATATTCATATCGTGGTTTTGGGTCGTTAAACCCTAACAATTATTATTATTACATACTTTTGAAAGGGTGTCAGGGCGTATGTTTGCTTTAACATGCCACTCCGCTTTTGACATAAGGGTCTAATTTTCATATTGCATCCTTGAAAATTGATGCATAAAGGGTGTATGTCTGTGAGGTGCGCCTATGAAAAGGGTGTAATCCTGCTCGTTACTCCCTTTCCGTGGGGTGTATGGGTGTAAGCTATAGACGCCTGAAAACGCCTTAATGTGTGTAATATGGTTTACAGTGCACGCCTCTATGCATCGCTCTTAGTCAGCTACAGGTAAAAGCCCTGCGAAGAGGAACGACCTCTCCGGAGTTTTCATAGCATTCTAAGGGCAAATCCCATTGGTTGTTTTCGACAAGCAGCCCTCAAGTAAACTCTTGTATCGCAGTCGGATCTCCAAAACCTATCAGAGGAGGGCGAAACGCTCGCCGATAGATCGCAACGGAATTTTTGCGCGCAGCTAATGCCTTGAGCATCGCTTCAGGTCACACGTCCAAAATGCTAAGGCTATATCTGCGTCTCAAACGCAGGAGCAAAGAGAAGCTGTCGGCCCCAGAGTGATTTAAACCCGAGGCACTAGCGGAAAACGCTAATGCAATTCTAAATCGACAAGCCGGAAACAAGTTCTTCTCAAGGGACTAACAAAACTTCCGTTATGTAAACCAGATAAACTAAATATAGGTTATACGTTTAGCTGGTCTTCCTTACTCGGTCGAGTTATAATTGCACAACGAGGTACCGCTTTTAAGCTTCTATATTCGATCCTCCTTGACAGCCCAAAGCGGCCAGGGTCGCGACCACCTGTTGACCTAGGAGACCGTGCCTGCAAGGGGTCACCTCAGCTCTAGATCGCTGGCCGGTCCGGCGCGCCTTTTCGTAGCCGAACATATGTGGATCGATAAAGCCGGGGTGCGTTGCAGTCGTACGCACCTGCGGTTTGCACTCGGGGAGCAGAGGAGTGGCGGCTGCGTCGGACATCTCCTTCGCTGCTTAACTGGCCTAAGTTCTAGAAATGAAGAAGTTTGCCCTCTGCATTTATATATACCAGTGTTGCAGAGTTGCCTCTCCGGAATTGGAATGACTCCGGAATCATTCCACATTTTCGCGACCCCGGAAAGGAATGGGAATAGAATTACGTCTTTTTCCGAAAATAGAGCACATTTTCGTCGGCGCGCTGTATTTCAAACTTCAAACATTAGTAAGTCAGAGCCTCTAATTTAACAATGAACCAGTATTTTTAAAATGGCTTGGCTGATTACAAGCACGGTACATTTATAAGCAACGCGCCTACTACAATTTTGTCCTTATTCCATATTCGATACAAAGGCACAAGGTGCCCGAGTGGTGCACTGTTCCAACTTATACCAGCAGACCTAGAGGGTTTTGTTCTCCATTAACCAAACCTTAGTTTTCTCCATATTCACGACCGCTCCAGACGCGTGGTGAAACTCCTTAGTCTTCGTTAACACTACTTTTGTCAGCATAAAAATACGCTACGTCGTCAAAGTTAGCATTAACACATTTAAGCTTAAACAATATTAAAACATCACCATTCGTTTAAACACGCTGACCATGCAAGGTAGCGGGAGAACTACCCCTATGGGAATTAGTAGGGTGGTTGTACTGCACGAGATATGTCGCCAAGCTACTATCCCTCGACCTTGGTAACGTGTTTTGCGTGGTTTTGCAGTTCTTAATGCATCTGATGACATCAGCTTTATGGGGCGTTCATTCTTAGCTCGATAAAACTATCAAGGTGCCTTTCCTACGTTGAGGAATTACAGAAATAGAACTGAACTGCCCGGCCATTCCCGGAGTGAGAATGGGCTACGTTTTTTTCTTTCCGAAGAATTGAAAGAAATGGAATTGCGGCAAGTTCTAATTCCCCGGAATGGAATTGGAATGGAATGGAGGCGCCCATTCCGCCACACACATATATGCACAGAAAGATGTTTCTGCGGATTCCGCGCTTTGTAAACGTGGAAAATGACGGACGGACGTGCGAAAATGTTTCTTTCGTCCTACGTTTCGGCCGGGGTCCGGGCTTCAGGAAAAGAAACATTTCAAGCTTCAAGAAAAAAACATTTTCGCATGTTCGTCCATCATTTTCATGTATATATATATATACTGTAGCGAAGCGATCGAACTTGGTAATGGGTCGTCCTCTCGAACACCTTCTAGTGGGTCGCCCTCTTCGGCTCTTTTCAAAGAGAACGCAACTCGCGCTGAGAGTCGACCCCGCCTTGACTGTCGCCGTTGAGTATCGTCGACGCTAATAAACCTCTTTATAATTTGGTGGAGAGTGCTGAGCCTTCACAACAACTTCGGCCCCCGTTCGATGCCCCTGTCTCTTCGATCCCGTCACGCGATACGCTGCCTCACCTCACGCGATACGCTGAAACTGCTGCCCTCCCTGCGGCTACAGCGAGCGATGTGGCCTCCTTCCTGCTCCGCCGATTCATGCTGCGTCACGGTCTACCCCAGGAGCTGCTCAGTGATCGAGGCCGTGTCTTCTTGTCGGAAGTCGTCGAAGCCATTCTCAAAGAGTGCAACGTTGTTCACCGCAAAACTACTGCTTACCATTCGCAGACGAATGGCCTCACCGAACGCTTTAACCGCACACTCGGCGACATGCTCTCGATGTACGTCGCCGCCGACCACACAAATTGGGATGCCATTCTGCCCTTTGTTACGTACGCCTACAATACCGCCCCTCAGAGCACTACTGGTTTCTCACCCTTTTTCTTATTGTATGGCAGGCACCCGTCGCACACAATCGACACAGTCCTTCCCTACAAGCCGGATAGCTCTGAATGTGCGCCTATTCTGCCACAGCCAGACTTGCTGAGGAGTGTCGTGAGCTCTCCAAGACCTTCACTACGCATAACCAAGAGCGGCAGAAGAGCATTCGCGGTGACACCACCACTTCTACTTCTACGCCACCGTTCCTCCCTGGAGCGCTCGTTTGGCTCTCTGTCCCTACCACTGCAACTGGCCTCTCTTCCAAACTACTGCCCAAATACGCAGGCCCCTACCGTATCGTCGAACGCACATCCCCGGTCAACTACCTGGTCGAACCCATAGAACCATCTTCGGACATGCGCCGTCGAGGGCGCGACATTGTCAACGTGGAGCGCCTGAAGCCCTACCACGACCCCCTCATAGTGACAAGTTGCTAGGTCGCCAGGTGGCTCCCTTTTCATACTCGGGGTAATTGTAGCGAAGCGATCGAACTTGGTAATGGGTCGTCCTCTCGAACACCTTCTAGTGGGTCGCCCTCGTCGGCTCTTTTCGAAGAGAACGCAACTCGCGCTGAGAGTCGACCCCGCCTTGACTGTCGCTGTTGAGTATCGTCGCCGCTAATAAACCTCTTTATAATACATATACATGACGGTCAGGCCCGTAGCCAGGATTTTTTTCGGGGGGGGGGGGGGAGCCGGGCCCCTAGGCTCCCCCCCCCCTTTTCTACAGGCGTCATAATGGTGTAAGCTGTTTCTGTATAATCTAATGAGTCGCTTGTCACTGTCTTTTTAATTGTCAGTACTCGGTACAGTGCGATGATGCCGATATCTCCACCTGCACACAGTAAACGCACTGCGCAATCTTGATCAATCTATGGAACAGTCATATTTACACCGAGGGCAACTAATCGTCGCAATACAACAGTCGTGTTTGCACACGTAAGTACAATTAGAGAAAACCATATTGGACCTTATAAGTATTCGCAGCTGAAGGCACTTTTCCAGACAGCGTGAATTGGTATTGCACGCGCGCGCGTTTGTGTGTGTGTGTGTGGGGGGGGGGGGGGGATGGTGTGTGTTTGTGTGTGTGTGTGTGTTTGTGTGTATGTTTGTGAGAGAGTAAGAGAACGCACATGGTCTCTACCGCCGTTTTTTTTTCCTTTTTATCTTTGAACCTGTCTACCCCTCATGATAGGGTATATGCCAGATTTCTCCTTCTGATTACTCTAACTTGCCTTTCACCTCTTCTCCGTTTCTCTCTTTCTCTCTATCTCTTTTTCTTGTAGTGTGAATTCTTCTATGACCTAAAAATAGTTCAGGGGGCGTTTGATACCTACTCTGTTTAACGATCGTACTGATTATTGTGGCTTAATGTGGATCACATCATTACCGTTATTTTTTCAAGGCGCTTGTGCGTCGCTATTGTTCAGGCGTATACATGCATATTGGTGTAGTAATTCGCCGTCTCTGTTGACTTAGCCCACAGGCGCGCGAAATAAGGTTCAGATTTGCGTAGGCAGAACAGGCGCCTCATTTCGTCTATCCACGAAAGTAAATAAAACGTGTCAGTGGAAGGCCATTGTCGCACAGTCGTCCTACATTGGGCTGACGAAGGCGTTGGTGATGCAAGGAAAAAGATTCGACGCTAACTGCCGAGTGAAGCGACGATAATTTGCTACATGAATGTGTTGCGTCAGCCGCGGGCACGCTGTGATTGTAATCACGTTGTACTTCATCGTGGGTGGAAAACTTCGGGTAGAGTCAATAGACGGATGAAAAAGATAACTTTTCTTATTTCGCTGAATTCGATCCTCGCACTTTCACCGGTCCGCGTTACTTTCTTGCCTATTCGACGGTTTCTTTTTTTTTTTTTTCGTTCGAGAAGAGTGAGGAAGAAAGCGAGAATTGGAGCGTGAGAAAACCAACGTCAATTTTTTCAACTAAAACAAATAAATAAAAAGTGTCGAGCTCGAGGAGGCCAGGGACGCTTTCCAAATTGAAATCTAACGAAGTCATTCCGAGAACCGCACGAAACAAGCCCTGCAGCGATTTGCAAAAAAAATCAATAAATAATCAAAAAAGATATCTGTAACAGTAAACAGTTTGAAGAAAACAATGCTTTTTTTTCTTTGTTGCTGTGTAGGGGAGGGGAGGAAAGGAACAGCTTGTTTGCTTCCAGAGTTGGACGACTGCAGCAAGAACAGCGCCTCCGTTGTTGCTGAGGCAGAGTTGCGTGTCCGTTCATCGGCGTTCGGCAGGAGCTCGCTAACTACGAATGCTTTTCCGTGGCAGCAACCGTCAACGGGTGCTTGATAATACTGCTGACTCTGCTAATGCAGTTTGTCGAGCAAACACTCTCAGGTGGCCCCCGCTTGTCCTGTCCGATAGAGAGCTGCAACTCGTTCTTGTCGAAGTTCGCTTTTACTTTGCGCTCGTTGGCTCTCCTTTCATTTGGGAACTCTCCGTGGCGAGTGCTCGGTCATCACTGCCGACCCCCAATGAGAAATGCGACAGGGAGTTACGAGCGCAGATCGCTGAACCTGAACCAAAGCGTGAAGTACCCCGTCTCTAATTTTAGAAGTAGCAAAAGTTCCTGATTCAATAGAAGTTCGTGCTTCGAGTATACATGGCACGATACGAGCTCTTCTAAAAATCTTATAGAGTCCTATAGAACTCACCTATCAGTACTATACGATTGGGTGAAGCGGATTTTGTAGCGTTAGCTACACTTGCCTAGCCCGAGCCGATTTCGCGTGGAGCGTCATGAGCCGTGCTGCGCATGCGCGAGGATCAGTGATCTCACACAGCTGGGTCACCGGAGCTGGCATCTCACGCGCTCTACGACAGCGCCGCGCGCGGCTCACCGCTGCTGGTCTGCGCCGCATTCGAGAGGAGTGACGTCGTAGACACAGTGGCGCCAGCGCGCGCGCAGCTATACGCCTTCGCTGTGCAGTCGCCGTCTGACACTGCGCTGGGGCCGCTTGATAGCGCCTCTGACTGGCGTTTGCAGGTGGGTAACGCCATGGAGAAGGAGAGCGCAAATGCTGCTCGACGGCGCAGAAGAACGGAGAAGCTTATCTCACCGGATCCCGAAGTAGTTGCCTGGCAATTAGCGGTTACTGTGTTGGGGCCATAGAGACGGCAGCGTGTTACTTCACTGACCACCGAGCCGTCTTTGAGGCAATAGAGAAGCAACCTGACGTTGAGCAAAAATAAATATACATTTGCCACATAATACGTATACCATGTGTGTGTCACTGGAGCAGCAGTAAGCATGACAATCAAGCTAATCCTGCACAATCTGGAAAGCTAAGAATAATCAGCTGAACCTTTGCTGACGCTACGTATATCCTGGCATAGCAGAGCTAAGCCACTGCAATTTTTTTCCTTTTTTAGCATTTTATAATTCAATCTATCGCAGAATTCTCGAACGTTCCCGTTACTACATCAATCAATCAATCAATCAATCAATCAATCAATCAATCAATCAATCAATCAATCAATCAATCAATCAATCAATCAATCAATCAATCAATCAATCAATCAATCAATGAAATCTTATTTCCGCTGCAGACAACAGAGTGCATAGTCATTGCGAAAAGAGGGGGCCAGAGAAAAAAAACTGCGTTTTCGCAGCTTGACTCCACCCTTACAGCAGCATTGACAGGACGAAACATCTAAAAAAACTTAGAGACAAAATGCACAATCCTATTACAAAAAGTAGTTTTAGGATGAATAGTGTTGTTTGTGAAAAAAAATGTATCTTTTAATGTACAATCACTTTAGTGAATCCAGCGACTGTAGATATACAAACGTGAATCGTTGCAATACGTTTACATAAACAGATGTAGTAAGGCCTTTCTAGTAATATTAAGAACATTGACATTTTTTAGTGTAACTCAGTTAATGTGCATAGTCGCGAGCACATCAGGATCACAAATTACAAATCGGCATACTAGAAATTTGGCTCATTACCAGAAGCATGAAACGCAGCATATGTTATTTTTTTATTCTACACGCAATGTTTATGCTCTGCTAACTTAGTTCCGAACAATATTGCACCTTGACCAAATGGCTACATACACATAAATTTACCACGTTAATATTAGTAGCCACGTTCTGTAATGGCGCGTATTCCGCAAGTGTAAATATTATGCTCGTCGCCGAGCGAGTCGTTGTTCGCCAGTCGGTTAATCGCAGACAAAATGACGAGGCACATTTGAGGTCGTGAAAGGCGGGCCCCCGCGGCACTGAGCTGAACGACGAGTCCCATTTCCAGAACACCCGCCGCGCGTCCGTAGATGGCACAGCAATGGCATTCCCGCTGGTAATTCTCCGTCCTTGTTCTTATCATTCTTCGGATAAGAAGGTTTACGACGGTAGCGCGTTAAACCTAACACAGCGGGTGAACCTGCACGCAGTAAGCGCGGAGCCACTGCCTGCTCCGCACACGACACTCCAGAGAGGCGTCTATATAATTCAGCAGAGAGATGACAGCGACGACTATTTCTCGACGACGCACTCATGCGTTGGCTCTCGCCTCGTGCGCCCTTCACGAAGGCGTACCATCGCTAGATGTTCCATCTCTCGCTTAATCTCTATCGGTTATACAGTAGAGACAACAAAAATGTATTAAGAGATGTACCGTCTCTTAAGAGACGACCATGTTTACTTTACTGAATGTGCGCGCGCTATATAGCGACATGTGCGACTCAGCGTGAACGGGAGTAGCGCCACACTCGTTTAGATAGGTACCCACGACTGAAAAAAACATGGCTGATCCCTCTGTCAAAGGAATTGGTATAACACGAAAGTGAAACGTGTCTTCACAGACGTAGTTGAGCGTTTGCTGTGCATTCTTTCGCTCCAAACGCGAAGGAATGAATGCTATAGCAACAAATTCTAATGTCACGCGAAGAAGGGCAAGCAGCTCGAAACTTGCAACGCGCTGCTCAAGCAGAAAGGGCGCACGGAACGAACATACACAGGATGAGCGCGAACTAACTGTCACAGTTGTAACTTATTTCTGTGTGAGCAGCGCGCTCCTTTCGCAAAAGCGGCCGCTGCGGTGAGCAAAGTGATCTTCGTGCCGCGAACGAAAACTTGCAAAGAGAGCGCAAGACGTACACGCCACCGCCGTCACGAGCTAAGCCCGCAAACGAGCGACCACGCCCTATAGCGGCGCGCGCTCATCCGCGTGGGGCGACGCCCTTTAAAGCGCGCTCATCGAAACCTTCGCGCCATCACGCTAGTGATAACGAAAACAGGCTGAACTGCCACCGCTCTCTGAGTATTGCCATTGGTAAATGGTGTATATAAACTGCTCGCCGTTAGCATGGCAGAGAACGTGCCGTTTGTCGCTGAATTGTTTTGCGCTCTGCGCTGCTGAGCGAGGGGTCGTAAGTGCGACTCCCGGTGACGGAACTTTTCCTTCTGGTATTTTTCTTTGCCAAATGTTAGTCTTTATATTTTACAACGCCATATCCGTGACGGAAGAACGTCAGTAGAGCCGTGGTGGACCCCGGCGTAAAACACTTTTGTGTTAAAAAAATCAGAGACAGATGTGCGGGATTACGTCCGTTTTACTTGGCGGTACCGGTGCGCTGTTTCTCTCAACGTGACACCGTAGCGGTGGTAATCGTAGCTGCATCTCGCCCGTGCAAATCCTCCAAGTAAAGCCCGATTGCGGTGTTCTTGTCCTTTGATTTCACTGACGTGTCACCCTATATTTTTCTCTGCTTGAACGCAATTTCACTTAAGAAGACTCTTTCATTTCAAGCTGTCCTCATTCTCTAGATTAAAGCTTGATTTATAGATTTTTTTCCTGGGCTTAGTCATTTCACGACATTATAGCGACACTTCGCTAAACGATCTGGTTAAAATAAGCGCCACGTGATGATGACATGAAAGTTAAAATGGCGGTCTTTTTCTCCTCTTTTCCTTTTTACACCGCAGGGTAGCCAATTAGGCCTACACTCAGGCCTAGGTCAATCGCTTTGCATTTCAGCAAATCCTTCCTGTCATAGGAGATCGCCAGGGAGTTTACAGACGCTCATAACGCTGACTTAGCCAGTGAGGGGGGGGGGGGGAGTCAACCCCTCCCCCCCTCCCATTTTTTTATAAGTTTGCTTGTGTATATATGTGGGCACACATACAAACGTAATTCCCCCGGAATTTTCCTTCAATTTTGCATGTGTGTATATACGCTCACACATATAAACGCACGCACGAACATACATACAGTATACTTTATGTGTGTTCGGGTTCGTGAGACAGGGACGTGGCTAGAAATGTTTTTCGGGGAGTGGGGGGAGAGGGGGAATTCAACTATATATGGCATTCAAATATATATAGTTGAATGCCTCCCACCCCCGAAAAAAATTTCTAGCTACGCCCCTGTCTCATAACCCCTCGTTCAGTTTAAATCTTGAATATCTGCGTCCTTTAAATAAAGACAGTAAATGCCACCTCCCAAGCATGAGGGCAACGTTTGAGTGTCTTTCCCGACCTATCTCATTGGATTAATTTTAACTAACACGAACGCACCTTTAAAATTTCAACGTCATTTTACGTTGCCTTTGAAATGTGACAAAAATATGATGAATATATTCAAAGCATCGCAGAGTCTCGTGGGTTCAGCGGCAAACAAGTTACGAGGCCAATATGCCACCAGGATGTCAAATATGTCCTGAAGAAGTTTTTCCTCTTCGCGTGTGCGGTGGTTGCTTATTTTTATCTCTCGCTTTGCCCTTTCTCCGCTAGAGGGCGCCGGAAGAGATATTTATTCTCTGTTCTGTTCTTACTGGCTTGCTATGTCAAGGTTGAGGTCTATGCTACCTCAGTTACTGCATTTGTATAAGTTCTGCAGGGAAGAAAAAGAAAAAAAAGAGGGTCAGAAAAAAAATGAACAAGCAAAGAAAAAATATATAGCAAACTTAAACAATTAAAGAAAATAACAATGACTTCCTTGTTTCTTGAATCTCATTCGCTCCCTCTCAATTAGATAAAAAAAAGCGTTGCAGAGATCATCGAAGTTGGCCGTCAGTGCCTACGACAGCTTTGTTATGCAACCTGCTGCATATCCTCCATGCCATTCACGAATCACGAAACGTTATGGGAACGCAACGAAATACACGAAGCGGCAACCTCGCTACCAACCCCAATATCAAATGATTTAGTGTCTCTTTATAAAATATCGCCTAATGCTCCGTATAAATGCGATAGCATGCTTACCCTGTACTGTCTGGAAACTGAACAAAAGTAAGGCACGCGAAATTATCGTTATTTCTTGTGCGTTGTATGATATCATAAACGGCCTCTTTCTTTGTTCACATAGCTAAAAAGCTTCACATTTTTAAAACGCTTCATTTCCTTTCTTTCTTTCTTTCTTTCTTTCTTTCTTTCTTTCTTTCTTTCTTTCTTTCTTTCTTTCTTTCTTTCTTTCTTTCTTTCTTTCTTTCTTTCTTTCTTTCTTTCTTTCTTTCTTTCTTTCTTTCTTTCTCTCTTCCTTTCTTTCTTTCTTTCTTTCTTCCTTTCTTTCTTTCCTTCAAGATAGGTGCGTCGCAGAGACTCAGCCAGTTCTAGAATAATTTTTTGTTCAACAAGACGTACTCGTAACCGTCAACTTCAGTACACGCGCGCAAAATTTATGTGTCTATCGCAGAACAAGTGGTGACTTGAACAAAACGCCTGTACCCAACTCGGCTCGGTGGCGAACTGTTCCGGTTGCAGAAATAGTAGCCCCATCTAAGAATTATGGGATGTGCGCTTCATAAATTCCCAATAACCCATGCGTTGTCCTTGCGAGTTCGATAGGTGGAGGCTAATATTGCAGCCTTCCAAGAAGACATAAGGAAACTGTCAGAGTGTTACGTCTGACTACCTTGCGAGGCAGGGTGTATCCGAACGGTAATCATTGCTCAAGTGCGTGAAACGGTCGTCGTACTATGGTATAATTATGGTAGAGCGAGCGGACTTTCGTATTACGGCTCGTCAAACGGAGCGCAACATCTGAGTCGCTTGATGAGTACATTATTGTAAGACCAAGCGCGTGGAATTTCGGCTGAGCGTTCACTACCACTGAAAACAACTATAATTTGTAGCAAAACATTTCAGGCCAAAGGACAGGACACAAGAGACGTGTATTGTGATGAATACGAACGGGAAGACAAAAGCGGATGTCAGGCAGCCTCAAACTCAGCTTCGAACAATACCCGGCTGTCACGGTTGAAAACGGAAGTGAAAGAGGGTGATTCTTACATCAATGGGTAATTCCTTCACTCCATTTGCGAGGGGCGTCATGTCGTGATAAAATATAAAGATGTCGAAACGACTGCTGATGTGTGCGTGTTTAGTAATAAATCATATTAGGGAGCTCAAACATTCTGAAAAGATTGGTTTTGTTCGATTGAGGAGGGGACGCCGTTCCGTCCGCAGTCAGATGACAGTCCACTCAACGCCAGATCTAAACGCAAGCAGGCTGTCCCTACAGTGTCGTCGGAGTAGCCGAGAAATCTGATCGGCTACACTCACGTTGTGATCAGTGCGACGACTATTGTATTACCAGCGGCGGCGATGGGCACGTTACCGGATATTCGTTTTCTTCTTTCTTAAAGGGACACTAAAGTGAAACAATGAATCGGTTTAGATTGATAAATTCTACTATGAGAACTCTAATTTCGTTAATTTCAACGTCATAGGTTTATTAATAGAGGAGAAAATCAAGGTCAAGGTTTCATTCTTAAATTTCGCGCCGAAATCGCCACGCGTGGCGTCACGGATTTCAAAGCGTATTGTTCGAATTTTGGCGACATTGGTTCAACGAAATTTCTTGAAACTTGCTATGTCAAGTCTGTGGCCCCCTAAGAGGGCAATGTATTTCACTTTTACTGATTAGGAACTGCCGTAAAAATCTACGACGTCACAGCGTTTGGTGAGGGAATTTTAAGGTTGCGTCGCCACACGCGTTTTCTTTTAGCGCGTTTCTCGCTTATCAAGCGCGTTTTCGCGACAAGTATCATGATTTTGGAATCATGCAAGAGTAACTTACTAATATTAGAAAAATCTTTTTTTTTCTCTTTAGTGCCCCTTCAGCGTTTCGAAATATAGCCGGCTGCTCGGTTGGCGCCGATATTTCCCACGTCGATCCAGCGGGCTTCAGTGATCGTTTCAGTCGGATTTGGAGCATTACGCAGGCCAACCGAAAATGACATTAGTTCAGTCGACCTGTACCAATAAAAAGTTAACTAAAGTCTTAAAAAAGAAAATTGGGATAGTTAGTGCGGTTGCTTCAGCTGCAACATGTTTCGTAGAGTGAACGCTTAGAGAAAAAAAAAGAGAGCGGAACAGACAGCATAGCACACATAATTTTTAGCACGAACCAAGAATGGAGATAAAGAAGGAAAATAAAGCATAGCTTTAGTGTTTTGACCTTTTACTTTCGTTTTTTTTTTTCGTAAGGTGATCGTGATAGGAATTATGTCGCAGCTAAAATAAGGAGGCTGGAGCAGATGCTGTCAGATTCTATTAGCTGATAAAGCGCTACTGCGTAAGCATCAAAAGAACTTCACCGCTTCCATTGCTGTTTTTTCTCTCTTCTGGCTTTGAAGCCTTTTTTTTGTTCACTTTAAGAGCAACTTTTGGCACGTGTGCTTCGACCTTTCGTACATAAGTTATTTCAATAAAAATCCTGGTCGGTCAGCGCGCGCCTGCGTATTGCCTTTCCTTGTCTCTCTTTGGTACTGCAGTGGAAGGAGAAGAAGAAGAACAAACATTATTTCAACACCGGCCGATGGTTGTCCCCAAGTGAACGGCATCATCGGTTCAGAATTTTTCTTTTGTACTCCCACACTCCGAGTAATTTCCGTCTTGAGTGTCTCTTTAATAATGTTAGATAGCTGAAATGAAGTTATGGAATAGTACAAAGATCTTAGAGGACGCATGGGCCGCCGTAAAAGAAACACATAAACGAAAGAATGGTGGTGGTATTACCACAAAGTTGAAGCGCTGCTTTTCTGTAATGTGTTGAATTGGAATAGCATCTGCTCAGGACTACTCAGAAAAGATCAAGGATTGCAAAGGAACCGATGGTTGTAAGTAACGAGTTTAGGTGTACTTTCCGGAAGAAATATCTTAGAGCTACAAAGAAGTGCCTTGAAATTCGCAGCAGTACGTTTGACGCTGCGTCAGAAGTGATAACCTTATAGCCTTCACTTCCTCCGCTAGTAGCGAAGGTTTTAGGTCCAGCCATAATCCGTCGTACCATTCTCTTCATAGGGCTCAAAAGGAAATTCTGACATCGCCGATTGTGCGATGTCAGGCAGGTATTCTGCACAAAAAACTCACAGGGGCATCTTATGCAATGCCTAAGACGACTCGAAGGCGAAAGCCATCTTTTTTTTCTCAGTCCCCTTCTCCCCCCTCCCCCCCTTCTGCACGCCTCTGAAAGCTGCCTGAAAGTAACGTGGTTTTGTACAGCCTCCGTGATCTGCCTGCCTTTGATCAAGAGATGACTCCCTGCGATGACTTCACAAATTCTGGCGATCTGTGACGCCATGGTATAGTCACAGGGTGACGTCATTGTAGGCGTCATGTTACACTGAGGTCATGTGAGTTTTATTACGCCGACTGCATACACATATTCACTTTAGAATCACGTGACTTTTGACCGACTTTAATTGCATAGTTTATTTTCTCTCAACATTCGTCAGGTCTCGCCAAATCTCGAAGACGTCGACGTTCAGCCTCTGCGTTTGATGAGGCATCTAAGGCTTTCGCCTTAATCATTCCGATGCACCTTGCCCTGCATGGTTGCCTGCCATTGTTTAAACTATAGTGGATCCTGTAGATGTACCACTTTACCAACACCCTCGGCGTTCACCTGCATACAATTACGTTCGCCCTCTATGTGACGTGTAGTGTTGCGTCGCGGATGTGGCGCACTCACCCTTTTTGTCGTCGATGATTCCCACGTCGGCGCATCCCGACATTCCCAAAGGACTCGCCCTATAACTTTCCTCCCATCGCGGCTGCAGCCAGCGCACCAAGTTCTGTGCTGCGAATATAGCCACGACGCCCCATCCCCTCACAGCAGGTATGACGTTGC
The DNA here is from genome assembly GCF_013339695.2 of Rhipicephalus sanguineus. Taxonomy (NCBI): domain Eukaryota; kingdom Metazoa; phylum Arthropoda; class Arachnida; order Ixodida; family Ixodidae; genus Rhipicephalus; species Rhipicephalus sanguineus. The sequence goes on along the minus strand of NC_051180.1, from coordinate 15,136,328 downwards.
CTAGCAACCGCATCGGCGGAGGAACCACATATCTGCCGCCCTTAGAGAACTATAAGGGCTCTTTCTCTCTGAAGGGATAGCCGTGGATCTCTGGCAGAAAAGACCGTCTACCTCACCGCTTGCTTAACGAGAACAGATCGGCTTAGAAAAGAAAAGAACAAACACGAATGGTCCATTGCGTGCGCAGGCGTTTGCGAGAAAGGGTTCCTTACGAGGTGAAGCGTTCCTGTACGGTCCCGCATACTTTCGGCAGCCCCTAAAAGCAGGAACCAGACGCGCCTCGCAAAGAGCGCATTGAGATGCATCCAAATGGATGCCGGCAGTACCTCTTACCGCCACTTCTCTCCCTCTCGTCTCTTTGACTCGGCCTCGCGAACTAAGATGGAAAAAGTGCAGATGGCTGGATCCTTGTGTTGCTTGTTCGCATGCCTAACTGCGTATTGACTTTTTCTTATTTGCTTGAACTAACCCATACGTCAACTCGTAGCTTTGTGCGGGAGAAACAAACAAAGTAAAAAATATTACCTCGTGCGACACCTACCTGTTGGATTCCTCAGAAGGCACGTTAGGTGAACAAAGCGAGGTGACAATAAGCATCAGCTTAGAGTGCCGCAAGTATAGAAGAAGGAAGAAGAGAGTCATCCAGCGTCTTTTGTTTGCATCTTAGCTATGTTTCTTGCATACGTAAGGTTGTTAGCACCATGCTAACGGTATGAATGATATCTCCAATTTTCACGTCACAAATCTCGAACTTCGGTGTCTTCCTTGCTTGAATGACTCATAACTCTTCGTAAGGAGCAGAATCGACGAAGGGCTCGTTTTCTTTTTGGACACAACTTAACGAAGCCAACTGACAATGAAGACATAGGGGACATTATTTGTAGTTTTAACTGTAGCGTAGCAATTACCGAATCAATGGAAAGGAATTACAGTCCACGAACGAACATCTTGATTTAGGTGGGTAATGAACGTACAACCTCGGGTAACGTGTCGCCCCGCCATGGTGGTCTAGTGGTTATGGCGCTCGACTGCTGACCCGAAGGTCGCGGGATCGAATTCCGGCCGCGGCGGCTGCATTTTCGATGGAGGCGAAAATGTTTGAGGCTCGTGTACTTAGATTTAGGGGCACGTTAAAGATCCACAGGTGGCCGGGAAAAAGTAAACTAAAAAAAAAACTTGGAGGACGCTTCAGCTTCGCCTTCAAGAGTAGAACGCGATAGCGTAATCGGACCTTGTGTGCAACGCCTTCTCAATTGCTAGCGCTGACTTCGGTTCTTGGTGCATGCTGCAACCGTGCCGTAAGGAAATGAACGACTGTGCGCGTAACATTGGCTGTCTCAAACTATCCTAGAATGCCGACTACAAGTGCATACGCTAAATGCCCATTACACCATAATTATTCCTTTTGCGAATCAGCGAAGGGCCCATTACACGTCCTTAAGGCAACGTGCCAACTTACGCGGCTGTTCCCTTTGTTGATGCTTTTGCAGCTGATGATGATTAAATATGTCTGAGCGCTTCGTAATTGGTGGACCTATAGAACAACCACTCGTTGCGCAATTCACATGTTTTGACGCCTCGCGCGGTTCTACGCTTCTGCCGCGCAATATTACATGCGTTAAGGAGACTCATACCGCTACATGACATTCATATAGTGTTTTTTTAGGGGCGAAGCTCCTTAAGGCGGCACCCGTTCGTCCCTCGTAGTCGTAGTCGTAGTAGTCGTAGTGCGTAACCAGTCTTACGCTTTGACCTCCAAGGTGCATGGTGCCGGTGGGAGATTTTTCCTGTGCGTTGTTGAACAATAAAAAAATCACAGCATATCCACGGAGTGAATGATGATGAGTGGGCGAATCGGTAAACCGTGAATCTTCCGTGAATTCTGCCCAGTACATCATCACCGACGTGAGATCGGGCGCGTTTATACTAAAGGTTCGATGAGTTATGACGACTTGCAGCTCACTTTAATTTTACATGTACGCCGTGAATTTTCATTGTTTAGAAAACCATTGCTTTAGAAAACATCTGGCGTCTTTCGTTAAGCAGCTGGCGTCTTTTCGTTTTGCTTTAGAAACATCTGGCGTTCTTTCGTTTTGCTTTTACAAAACATCTGGCGTCTTTCGTTGGTTTATTTCATCAATCAACGGCGTTTTGAACAAAATTTTTATTGTTTAATGACGCACAGGAGAAATCTCACCAGGCACTACCTTGGAGGTAAACAATGGCTGCTAATGGGAATGAGAGACAGAAGAAGTCGGCTTTTAGCTAACACTCACACTTCTACTTCTACTAACGTTTCCTACTGGAACATGCCAATGGCTGCTAATGGGGAATGAGAGACAGAAGAATTCGGCTTTTAGTTAACGCGCACGCTGCGAATTTTTTATTGTTCAACAACGCACAGGAAAAATCTCCCACCGGCACCACCTTGGAGGTCAAAGCGTAAGAATGGTTACGCACTACGACTACTACTACGACTACGAGGGACGAACGGGTGCCGCCTTAAGGAGCTTCGCCCCTAAAATTCGCAGCGCGCGCTTACTAAAAGCCGAATTCTTCTGTCTCTCATTCCCCATTAGCAGCCATTAGCATGTTCCAGTAGGAAACGTTAGTAGAAGTAGAAGTGTAAGTGTTAGCTAAAAGCCGACTTCTTCTGTCTCTCATTCCCATTAGCAGCCATTGTTTACCTCCAAGGTAGTGCCTGGTGAGATTTCTCTTGTGCGTGATTAAACAATAAAAATTTTGTTCAAAACGCCGTTGATTGATGAAATAAACCAACGAAAGACGCCAGATGTTTTGTAAAAGCAAAACGAAAGAACGCCAGATGTTTCTAAAGCAAAACGAAAAGACGCCAGCTGCTTAACGAAAGACGCCAGATGTTTTCTAAAGCAATGGTTTTCTAAACAATGAAAATTCACAGCGTACATGTAAAATTAAAGTGAGCTGCAAGTCGTCATAACTCATCGAACCTTTAGTATAAACGCGCCCGATCTCACGTCGGTGATGATGTACTGGGCAGAATTCACGGAAGATTCACGGTTTACCGATGAACCTCCGCAGCTTCGCCCACTCATCATCATTCACTCCGTGGATATGCTGTGATTTTTTTTTTCGAAGCATTTTCAAGAAAGCGTGGCTGTGAGGTAGTACACCTGCTTGCCACGCACACGACCTGGGTTCGATTGTCACTCGTTCCTAAGATTTTTATTATTTATTTTATTTGCATCTTTCTCGATTTTTTGGTCACGGACAAGATGATGATTTTTCGCTGACAACCAACGGCGCCGACACTGACGCCGACACCGGAATTTCTGCGAAACGAGCTCTGTAACGCTATCGCCTTAAAACAAAGGGAAATGTTTGCATTCGGACTGCTGCGAAGAAACAGCCAGCTGCAGGGGTTGGCGCACTCCACAAATCGGGGCCCTTCTGAAGGATCCCATCAACGCGGGCGCAGTACAGCAGCCACGGCCGCACTTAAAAAATGGCGCCCTTGTCTCTTGCCAGCATGTTTTATAAATGGGACGCAAGATAAACGCATTGTAACTCTGGGTTTTTTGTCTTTCTTGCGGCCATCCTCTTAAGAGCCAACGCAGGGTCATTTCGCACGAACTCCAGTTGTTTTACAAGCGACGAAGTTGCAGACAAAAACAAAAAAAGGTCACCGTCTTACGAGTGGTTTGGACTCTAAATATGTCAGCCAATGGGGCTTTCTTAAATCTCTATACAGCCATCTAGTGACGGTCAGGTGTACGGTCGATGGAAACAAAAGAAAAAAAATCACATCATATCCACGGAGTGAATGATGATGAGTGGGCGAAGCTGCGGAGGTTCAGCGGTAAACCGTGAATCTTCCGTGAATTCTGCCCAGTACATCATCACCGACGTGAGATCGGGCGCGTTTATACTAAAGGTTCGATGAGTTATGACGACTTGCAGTGCACTTTAATTTTACATGTACGCTGTGAATTTTCATTGTTTAGAAAACCATTGCTTAGAAAACATCTGGAGTCTTTCGTTAAGCAGCTGGCGTCTTTTCGTTTTGCTTTAGAAACATCTGGCGTTCTTTCGTTTTGCTTTTACAAAACATCTGGCGTCTTTTGTTGGTTTATTTCATCAATCAACGGCGTTTTGAACAAAATTTTTATTGTTTAATCACGCACAGGAGAAATCTCACCAGGCACTACCTTGGAGGTAAAGAATGGCTGCTAATGGGAATGAGAGACAGAAGAAGTCGGCTTTTAGCTAACGCTGCGAATTCTTTATTGTTCAACAACGCACAGGAAAAATCTCCCACCGGCACCACCTTGCAGGTCAAAGCGTAAGACTGGTTACATACTACGCTACGAGGGACGAACGGGTGCCGCTATAAGGAGCTTCGCCCCTAAAAAATTTCACCATCTCCCACTAATGGGAACCATGTGGGGATGCGAAGGAGCGCGTGGGTCAACTTAAAGTTCCGTTCATCACGGGAACCTTGCCCGATGTTAACACGTCCTTGCATGTGTAGCACACCATGAATTCACTGTAGCTGTTACTCGTCCCGAACTCTAGTTGGAGCACGCCACGCGGGTTCATTGCGCGTATGCAGAATCTCGTTCCCCGACGCCATCACATGATTGCTGAGAGAGTTCAAGGGAGAGTGGTCGCAGCGTCTTAACCAGCCCCTTACACAGGCCCGAACGCGCTAGCGCGTGCCAGCACACGCAGTTTTGTCTGCGTTACGCCAAGCTAGGAGAGTATACGGCAGCCCGGGCCCCTAAAGTGCTCTGCACGTATCATTATCAAGGCGGTCGAAGAACAAGACGAAGAAGACTCCTCCTTGGCGCAAGCGCGCGCTCTGCACGTATCATCATCAAGACGGTCGAAGAACAAGACGAAGAAGACTTCTGCTTGGCGCGAGCGCGCGCTCAATATGTTACAGATGGCTATGGTAGGTTTTAGAAAGCGGACGGTCGCCAATGAAACTACGGACAAAGCCCAGCGCAAAAGCTGCTTCGCATCTAAAAGCTTGACGGACGCTTGAGCTTCGCCTTCAAGAGTGGAACGCGATAGGGTGATCTGGCCCCATTCTCAATGCGGTCTCACTCGCTTGCCAGGCGTCACTTCTCAATGGACACTTCAAGCACGCAGCAGGGAAAGAATTGTCTGTGCGCGTGACATTGGCCGTTTTAGTCTCCTAGAATGCCTACTGCGAGTACAGTTACGAAGTGAGAACTTTGCAACTGTACTGAATCATTTTTACGAATTAGTGAAGTATAGACACTACACGTTCGTAAGGCAATACGAGCACCTACGCAGCTGCACACTTTGTTGATGCTGTGGTTGATGATGATGATGATTAATCCCGGCCGCGGCGGCTGCATTTTCGATGGAGGCGAAAATGTTTGAGGCCCGTGTGCTTAGATTTAGGTGCACGTAAAAGAACCCCAGGTGGTCGAAATTTCCGGAGCCCTCCACTACGGCGTCTCTCATAATCAGATCGTGGTTTTGGGACGTTAAACCCCAGATATTATTATTATTATTATTATTATGATTAAGCAAACATCGGAATTGCTACGCGAGAAGTCACCAGCCCTATCACTACTCCACTTAAACATTTAAAGTCTTAGAAAGCAAGCACCAGGATGATCTTGCTGCGTTGCTTTCCTTGCTTGAACATTCATTCTCTGTCATATGTTCATCTGAAACTTGGTTATCTGGTAATGAGGGTAACTTGTACGGATTGCCAGGTTATTATTCTGAATACTGTAATCGGGAGCTCTGTCGTGGTGGCGGTAGTGCCATACTAGTCAACTCATCCTTAACCTACACACGCCGCAGTGACATAACGTTCAACAATATTTTATGTTAATCCGTTTGGCTTGAATTCAAGCATAGTGTTATACCATTTAATAGCCGCAGTACTAATATAGCTTCCATTTATCGGTCGCCTTCATTATCGTATTCCGATTTTTGTAATCAGTTAAGCATAATTTTAAAGGGGTCATGAACCACTTTTCCAAGTAATGATCTAATGACCTCAGTATCGGAGTTTACTGCCTCCCGAATCGATTGCCGCAAAAATTTCTCGAATCCGTCAAGAATGAGCGGAGTTACGGGGGCTTGGCGCACGCTCTCAGCGCTTTCTCTCTTTTCTCGTGCCAACGAGCGCACTGAAAGCTACCAGGGGAGGGATGGCACAAGGGAAAGAAGTTACGTCAGCGCGCGTCATGAAACGTGATCGCTCTCCCGCTGTGATTCGCGTGCGTGAGTGCGGCTACCATGTATTGAGGAGTGCGGCGCCGGCAAGTGGCGGCACCTCGTGGCAAGAAGCGCATCTGATCCGAACGCCGCTCTCGATTTACGTCGGCTATCGGCCAATAAGCATGCTATGTCTCTTGCGACGTAAACTGGCAGATCCGCGACGTCAACGTGCAGACGCCCCGCCCACCGACGAGAGTGAGAACCGGCCTCTGTTTGAAAAGAGGGTGCCTGGGGACACGAAAACTTCGCGCTCCGCTTGTGGCCTTTACGCGGCGCGCACGACTGTAATATTTGGCAGAGCAGTTCATAGCCGTGTCAGCTTTCCACAGGATGTGTTTTTTCAACAAGCCCAAGGGGTGCTTCATGACCCCTTTAATAACCTAGTGAGGGAAAATAAAAACTTTGTCTTATGTGGTGATGTTAACATAAATATCATTGATCCTGATAGTGCATCGTGCTTAGAATATATGAACTGTTTATACTGCTTTGGCTTTACGTCGCATATTTCAGCACCAAGTAGAAACGATTTACTAGGTTCGAATACGCTAATAGATCATATTATTTACAACATTTCCACTGAACACGTTGCAGGTGCGATAGATCATAGCATTACAGATCATAATCCTGTTTTTTTTTTTTCATTCTGTGCTCCGAAAATACCAAGGCCAGTAACATCTTTACGAAACGCTGATTCGATGCGGACAAATTTGTGCAAATAATTAGTGCAGTAGACTGGACATCGGTGACTAATCAGGACTGCGCAGAAAAGGCTTTTGAGTCTTTCTCAGAAGTAATAGCTTCAGGTATAGAAGCATGCACCACTTCCACCACTGTGACGAAGTGGTATCGTTCACCTATAGGAATCCATGAATAAGCAACTCGTTGTTGAAGTCCATCAATAAAAAGAATAACCTTCATAAGAAACTAAAGTCGCAGCCATATAACCTTGCATTAAAATCCCGCTTTAAGAAATACTCAGCAACATTATCTTCCTTATTGAGGCGTGCTAAGCGCAATTACTACCGGGATCTCATTGTAAAAAACACAGGTGACACGAGACGCTGCTGGCAAATCATTAAAGAATTTTTGAACAAGAAGAACTGCTCAGCGCCCGCAATAAAAATAAAGTAAGGCGACGAAATGTATACCAACCCTGTAAGAGTGGCCGCCACGTTCAGTGCCTTTCTTCGGTAAGATAATTGAAAAGCTATTCCACATTAGATTATTGCGTTATCTTAAAAAATTTAATCTTTTATCTCCACAAGAATTCGGATTTCGTCAAGGATATTCAACTGAGCTGGCACTAATTACCTTAACGGAGGAAATTAAACAAGCTATTGACAGAGGGTTACTTGTGGGATCTTTATTTATCGATTTGACGAAGGCTTTTGACACTATAAATCATCACGTACTACTTGCTAAACTCGAATCGTTTGGTATGCCTGGTCCGCCACTAAATTTTATTAAAAGCTACCTCAGTAACCGGTCTCAAATGGTACATGTTAATGGCCATCTTTAATCGCCCAAGTTAATTAGCGTTGGTGTTCCACAGGGATCAATTTTAGGCCCGCTTTTATTTTTTATGTTTATTAATGACCTACCTATCATTCTTACAAGGACCAAGTGCATACTTTACGCTGACGAGACAACCACCTTTCAATCATCTAAATCAGTTTCTACACTCCAGTCTGACCTCAATTGACAGAATTACATAGCATAACTTTATGGTGCCAGGCCAATTATCTGCAGAGCAATGCTACTAAAACCGTCTTTATGGTGTTCCATTCCCCGCGCATTTCACTTGACATACAACGTTCCCTTCGCATCGGTAATACCGTCATAAACATTTCCGGCGAAGCGCGGTTTCTTGGCGTCATCTTAGATAGCGAACTAAAATTTCATAAACATGTCGCATCACTCGTTAAAAAGATTGCATTTGGTATCCACGTTATCATCAAGACACGAACTTATTTTCCGCCTCACATCATACGTGCTTTGTATTTTGCCTATATTCATAGCCATAGTTCGTATTGTGTATCATCTTGAACCAACACATATTTCACGCACATCGAACGTTTGCAGCGACTTCAGAATCAAGCAGTTAGACTAATGACTTTCAGCGCATTTTACTTCTCCTGCAGCTCGTTGTTTCCTCAGCTTAATATACTCCCATTGAGACAATTATTTTGTCATAGAATGTCCATAGTCGCCTCTAGACTCATCATGCATGACATTTTTATCGCATGTATTGATCATCGTCACTTAACTAATAGCAACATCATCCGGTTTTCCCAGTGCAATGATCTTCTTTTGCCGGCCGTAAAGACAAACTACGGCAAGTTCTCAACCTTATTTACTAGCATAGCCATTTGGAATTCATTGCCTTTCGAATTGAAATCATCGCACAACATTCATATTTTCACCTCGCACAGCAAGAAATATTTCGTTCAGGAATTAATCAACTCATCCGAATTGTCTAATTAACTGTTAATAGCTCTCAACATTTCTGTGCTATTTGATTACTTCAATTTGCCTTTGTATAACTGATAACACTGATAGTGAAACGAGTTGCATTGGTCACGTTGAGCAGTTCATTAATATTGTTTTTTTTATTTCCTGTTTCATCACTTGCTTTTGATTATTTTCATGTTATTTTTGAATAGTGAGTATTACTATTATGTTATGTATTGATTGTATTTTCATTGTTAATCAAGCTTATTCATTATTACTCACATGTCCGTTTACTATTGCAGTATTTTTTGTAATTACCCCATTCATGTAGCCATAGAAGGTCCCCCTGTGAGTTTCTCTGAAACACTGGGACCTCCTGCTGTAATGCGCTAACCATGTAACTCAACTGAACTATTTAATAAACTTGACTTGAAAAAAAAGAAAAAAAAAGAAAAAAAAATTATGCTTGAGCGCTTTGGGATGGGTAAGCCTTTAAACCAACCACTCGTTATGCAGTTCTCATTGAGTGACGCCTGGTGTGATTATACGCTTCTTCCACTCAATAGGACATGTGTCAACGCGATTCCTCTCATTTCATGGCACCCGTATAGTGCTTTTTTTTCCGAAGCAGTTTCAAGTACTTACGTGGCACCACGTAGACCTGTGGCGGATTCCAGCTCGAACTCATTCTTTTTATTACTTGCATCCATCGTGACTTTGCGGTCACGGACAATGCCGATTTGTGGCTCACAGCCGACGACATCGACGCCGACACTGGAATTTCTGCGACATGGGCTCTTTATAGCTATCACGATAAAAAAATATGGCCGCCGGCGCGAGCTCGACACGCGCTCCCCTGCGCAGCGCAAGAGTGCGCCGGCCGTCCGTCGCTTTACGTCCATTCCATCGCTTCTCTAATACCTATCAAACGCTTCTTCCGTGCGGCCTCCCAGATGCCTCCACTGCTACCCACGCGAACAAATTGAGCGAGCGCATTTTTCTGTTTATTTTGAAGAGCGCATTTGCGTTGCGGAACTTCCGCTGGCGTTCTGCTTCGTCGAATGTTTATTTACCTGAAATCAGGAATTCCTCTCCGGAAGCAAAAGTCCATCGGTGCGACTTAGTGAGATGGTTGGCAAATATTTCGAGCACATAAAAATGAGCGCACCGCCTCCGGCGGCCAGCGAGCGGCGCTCACAAATTGATGCTTATCAGTGTCTGCGGAAAACAGATGGGCGCTCGATGAGGGAGGGAAGCGGAAACACTGTTTTACACAGACAAAGCGGCAGCTATATTCCGAGCTGCCGTTTCCGTAATTACTTTTGTTCTAGTCATTTTATATCTTTTTTGTTGAATTTATTTATTTTTTATCAGTTGTTCTTTGTCCGAGATGAGAAAAGCGCAACCGCTTGTGACTCAGTATATGTCGCGTCCTGCTGCTAGTCATTGATAAGCATGCGACGGTTGCAGGTAATCTAAGGCTTTCCACAATTACTTAACTTACAGCAGGGAATGGAAACCGCCCCAGTGGTCTAGTGGTTATGGGGCTCGACTGCTGACTCGAAGGTCATGGGACCGAATCCCGGCCGGGGCGGCCACGTTTTGATGGAGGCGAAATGCTGGAGGCACTTAGCTTTAGGTGCACGTTAAAGAACACCAGATGGTCAAAAGTTCCGGAACCCTCCACTACGGAGTCCCTCATAATCATGTCTTGGTGTTGGGTAGTAAAACCTAAACAATTATTATTATAATATTACAGCGGGGAGTGAATGTAGAAGGCGTTATATCCTAATAAAGTAAGCCAATTGAACTGACACTTCAAAAGATGTCCGGTGACTTCTACGTGTTTTGTGATAGTGAGACGCCTTGTATCAGCAATCAGAGTGTTGTTGCTGTGCTTATATGAATTTTCCATGAACTGTCAAGGAAAAAAGCGCTTCACAAGGCGGATAAACTCTAGATTTGAATTGTTCTTCTGAAGTGAGGGCTGTATGCTCCACGGCGCCTGTGGCATTTCTTTTTCTTTTCTTTTTTTGCTGTTCTAGAAAAGACTCACGAACTCTGTGCTCTTTACAAAGCGTGTCATGTTAACCGAGTAGCAGGCTAGAGCGCTCAAGCTCAGGCCGACCTCTCTGCCTTCTAATAAATTCGCTCTATCTGTCTTGAAATGCGTCGGAGCTTGTTCATAAATAATTAGGCTTGTGCGAATAGCAAATTTTAGGTCCCAAGCGAAGTCGAAGCGAACAGTGATTTGGTCGAAGAATTTCGAAGCGAATTCGAATAGTGTATATCACATATTATAAAGAAAAATGAGTATATTTGTCATGACCCAACTAAGCTGCGCAATATTTTTAAAGTTGAAACAAGGCATATGCATACGTCATTTTTTTTGGTTTAAAGGGAAGTGGAAGCAACCTTGAGTAGCAGCAGGATTTGACTTTCGATAGAATGCAAGTGATAACCCGTAAAATATGTTATGTTGTAAAATTTACTACAGTTAGAGCGTATAAGCCGGTATAACAAGCTTTTAAACGTAAAAAATTATGAATCAATGTGATGGTAATAGTATGTTCATTTAACCTTGAAGTGGGATTTCGCGGCAGTGCGGATTTCTCTTGGAAAGATGTATTCACGTATAGCATTACTCCACTGCAGTGAAACAACCTTTACAGGGGGTTACATGCGGTTTATATATGTGTATTCGTTCGTTCATTTCGAATACTTCGAAATTTCCAAGAATCTAAATACGTTTCGAAGCGAATTCGAATGCTGTAATATTCGTTCGAATGTTCGAAGTGCTCGAATATTCGCACAAGCCTAATAAATACTGCTGCCCGCCAGTTAATGATGCACGTATGCCAATTATAAAGCTATTTATAAAATGTAAATTACAAAGCTAAGCTGACGTATTATAGAGTTATTAAAGAACTTGAAATCACAAAGTTCTTCGTTCAAGGTTTCCTTTAATTAGGTCATGTTTCGCTTCAGGAATCATAATGATAGCCTTGTAAAAAATAGTGCCCCCTGTCTTGTGCTATTTTGCGTGATGAGTGGACAACTAAAAAAACGTGTGAGCGGCGCTAAACATACTTTAACTAAACCTATATACAGAGGCTGTTCAACGAAAAGTTGGACGATAAGAATCAGTAATGAAAGTGGTGGCAACGAGCAGGAAAAACACACAGTCACCTCAGGCTGGTCATGATTTCCCTGCTTTAAACAAATGAATAGAAGGAAATTTAATAAGCTCTCATCTCTGCACACAACCGTAGCTGGCAGGTTTATATAAGAGCCTTAAGTTTCAAGGGAAGTTTCTTCCTTGTGCAGGATTAAGTTCCTATCGCCGATACCGAATCTTGAGTTCTTCGCACATCTCAGCTAAGCGCGCCCGCTTCGTCGCCTATCGAAAATTTGAAAACGCTGGGGAGAAGTAAGCGCAAAGCATTTCAAAACATTGTTCGAAGGGGAGCCGCGCGCTGGTCAGCGCTGCATTATTGGGCGCTCAGCCCGGCGGCTCTTTGAAAATGAAGATCGTCCCTCCTTACTTCACTGGCGATAAAAGAGAAGAAGTGCAGTGAAAACAAAGCCAGGAAGAGATTTGCTTTACTGGAAAAGCGAAACGAGATGAGAAGTTAAAACACCATAACTCTAAAATTCTACAGACGTTAGGTAAAAGAAACCAATGCGTTGCACACTGCATGTTGTCGCTGTGACACGGAATGGTCAGAGACAACACACAGAACGATGATGTTTAAGTGATATGTCGTTTTGAAATTTTCTCGCTGATCTGCATAGGCAAACGACTAATCGAAAGAATAAGTTCACCACGCTGCCTTGTGTGTGGCATGCGCGAAGACATAGTCCACCTTGCAGGCTCTGTAGTCCAAAAAGATAAGACGTATTTTCCGAACTCAACATTCATGGAATACAGCATTTTTGGACCATGAACAAAGACCAGCTCTGAATTTCTTGTAACGAAACGCCTTTTTAACTTTAAGGACAACAATCTCATTGAGATACCTTGGTTTGTTTGGTGTTGTGACGCTTCTTGAGCATGTTTTGCATCCCTCTAGCATGGTGTATACCACTTCATTTTCACTTGCTCACACGGGATAGCATTTTAAGCCTACCACCAGGCAAACGTCTCCACTACTAGTAAGTAAATAACCTGTATCTAGTTCACTATCTTCCTCGCAGAGAGAAAGAGAGTAGTATCTTTGAGGAATTGAGCGTGCTGAGCGAGTTAATAGTATAAAAAAAATGATGGCTCCATACAGGCCCATTTGGGGAAGAGATCTAAGTGCGGCTAACAGTGCAAGCTTGGCATTACCTGCTCTTAGAAATGACGTCACTCTTTAGGCCGCCATACTTAACCGGTACGTCGTGAGCCCATCGTAATCTCCACACGACGATGCCAGCCGAAGCCAGTGTGCCTTTGTGACATGGCGGGCAAAGTACAGGGAAATACGATAGTATAGTGCGGGGCATGCAAAACTGAGCACGCGATCCTGGCGATTATGAAGCTCCCGGGTGGCCGAGAATCGTGCGCAGTTCGAATAAAGCAATCCAACATTCCAGGAGAGGAATTTCGCAAAAACATAGCTTTGTACTTTCCTTACAGCAAAACTTTTATTTCTGCTCTAAGAGGTATTCATTTTGAAGGGCTCATTTTTAACGTAAATGGCATTTCAAAAAAGTAAAACAAAAACAAAAGAAATTTGACTAGCGTATTGCGTCTCTCTGCAGCCTGCACTTAAGTGCTGGCAGGTGGATAATAGCCTCAGGAACATCTGAGAACGACATTAAGAAGTGTAGCAAAGATATTCCGGATAATTATTTTTTCACAAGGTCGGCAAAGAAACACTCTAGAAAAAACGCAATAGATTGCTACTCGGTCTCGGCCACGAACGTCATGTTAGGGCAATGATAAATGAACATCTAGGGAAATAACTCGCTCTGTGTGGGGGTGGCGGGAATAAAGCATGAAATTTTCTCAACAAGCTTAATTTTCTAGTAATAACGATGACATAAACACAAGCCATGCAAATAGAGAAATAAAAAGCAAGCTTGACAACACACAACACAAGAAAAAATGCTGGCTTCCCACTGGAAATGGTTCGATATGTTTTCCAATCTAAGCTGGCGACTCCTGCAACAAACTGCGCACGCGCATCTGTTAGTCGGAAAACAATGCAAGCAAGATACATACCAAACAAGCTTCCCAAACCACAGCGATGCCGTGCATGACAGAAACAGACGCAACTTTCTTTTTTTTTTTCATTTTAAGAAACAGGCATCAATTACGCCTTCTGAAGGAAATCTTATGGTCATATTTTTTAAAATAACATCCTTGTTTCATCGGACATCCTAGATTTCATTAAGCCGTCTCAAAAACAGTGGTCGTAAAGTACAGCACGCGTGCATTTGCGAATTCTTACCAGTGCGTTATAAGAAAGAAAAAAAAAAGAAAAACGACGCCAGTGGAGGGACGTCCAATAAGAAATATAAAAGAAAAAAGTAAGGTCCATTTCACTCTCCTTTTTATTTCAAGAGCATTACTCTTGGCACTCGAAAAATTCAGCGAGCAGCCTTATTCACACAAGCCATTCAACTCTTTGCCGTTGTTCTTTCAGCTCTTGCGTGCCCCTGTAAAGACTTCCCATAACAACGAACACGGTGCCCGTGTCATGGGATGTTGTCGTTTCGCTATATTAAACTTTGTTTTTTTTTCTAACAGCGTGCGCTGAGTATACCGGAGGGAGGGCTTGTTTATGGCGTCCAATATGCGTCGAATGGCAGGCTTCGTAATAGCTTCTATATGGCAGCTAAGCCGTATATATGCAAGCCGAGGTCGAGCCTTATTACGCTTCTTGGAATTTTGTTCCGCTGAACAGGAGTCCTAGAGTTACATTGTGTGTGATAAAAAATCCTTCAGCAAGGGGTCTAGCCAGAGCTAAAGTGGTCTTGTTTTCCTAAAGGCAGCAACTGCCTAGCTTAGCATGTGTATATGTCTCTACGCATACACACGCGCTAAGATATGTGTATACACGCGTTAAGGCAAGCAGTTTCAGCGGTTTCAGCCTTGAATTGGACAAGACCGCTTGTCGAAGCATTGGATCCAGCCACGCCCCGTGCTTACGAATTTTTCATGTCTGCCTTGGCGCATGAAACCTTAGCGCATGTGTGTTGTGCCAACTTGTTTTACATTTATTTTTATTGTTATATCACTTTCTTTATTGTTGAGTTAGCCGGGGTACATCTCGACTACGTTGATCGTCGCAGTCGCCGCAGTGGTCTAGTGGTTGTGGCGCTTGAGTGCTGACTCGAAGCTGGCCGGATCGAATCCCGGTCGCTGCGGCCATTTCATTGGATTCAAAATTCTAGAGGCTCGCGTGCATAGATTTAGGTGCACCTTAAAAGACACCGGCTCTAAATTCCGGATCCCTCCACTACGGCGTCTCTCGTAATCATATCGTGGTTTTGGGGAGTAGAACCACAGCAGTTATTAATGTTATTAGACAAATCTTGCATGGATGCTAGGAAGCTAGCTACTCCCTTACAGACGTCATTTCCGTGACGGAAATTACGTGGGATGATGGAGTGTTGATGGATCCAGGCATAAGACACTTTTGTGTTATGGAAGTTTCCTGCATGTCCATAAAAGCAGAGTTGAAAGAACCATTTGTCACTCTCAGAGTAGAACTCGAAAAAAAAACGTATGCATGACCATCGCCGCTGCCGTGCGTGACAGCTTTATTAATTTTTGTTACGATAATATACAGTTTGAACGAGTCATAATTGAACATACCATAAAAAACAACCAACGTGCGCTTTTTTCAATGTCATAACCTGAAGGTCGACTTCTTTCATTCATTCACATTCACAGAAATTGGCAGTCCTACAGGCCAGTTTGTGTCAAATATATCGATGAAGCCGAGAAAGTTGGGCAAATTATGTGTTTACAGAGAGGCAAGCCCATGCCATTTCAGGCTAGAAATATGCCTCGAAATGTTGTTTTCCTCATAGGTTGCGTGTCTAGACGACATGAAAGATAGCACACAAAGGCAGAGCGTGTAAACTGTCCGAAAGCGCGGGGCAGACATTTGTCTGCTTTCTCATACAGCTCCCAAAGGCACACTCTGTTTAGCGCTTTCGGTGAGGCTGAGTCCTTGGGCGTCATGTTGCTTCAATTTCTGGCCACACGTTGCTCAGCCAGTCCACCAATTTATGTTTTGATCTTCATGAGGGCGTGTGCCTACTGCTGGAGTGTTTCACTACCATTGCTTTTCATTTTCTTTATATTGTCACGGGGTCGTGACGTCGACGAAGGCAGCAGGCGGCGTCTCCAAGATGAAACTTTATTTGGCCGAACTTTCGGCCGGGAAAAGGAAAGTCAAACTACAGCAATACACACAGTACACTGATAGCGGCGAACAGAGCGTCGGCCGTCGACAAAACTGACAAGCGTTGAAGCGGTGACAAGGGGTGACATGTGCCGTCGAATATTCCAGCGTTATCGCTGGTTGTCGCGCAAGCTCTAGGATAAGCTCGAGTGTTCGCGTCTTGCGCGCAATCTTAACAAAACGATCTACAATAATCGCAAAGCTTCTCGAACAGTGAGGCGCGTTTGCGCTGAGTGTTGCAGACAGTCTTTATGGGCGAAAACCGAACACACCAAAAGTGATAATAAGAAACGCACGTGCAATATTTCTTTGCTGTCGCTGTTAATGAAACCTTGGCGCTTGTAGACGGCGCCATTGTACTGTTCTCTTCATTGACAAATGTGCTGCGAACGAAGGAAAAAGCTTCAACCGAAAATTTCTTGGTCCATATCCTGCGTTTCGCGTCCACCCAACGTTATACACATCATCACCTCGCGTTACGGATTGTCATCTTAGCGAACTTAACCTAAGCTAACAAAACCCAGTGCTTGCACCACGACGATGTTTACTATGTAATATGTTACGGTTAACTCTAGCAAAGTAATTGTTTGCTTATTTTTTAATATTTTTGCCTAATTATAATGCGCAGACTTGTGCAATATAATCAGGTAAACAGCGCTTGTGCTGTTCGCAAAACATGACAGATAACAGAACACCGTATTGTTCTAATAATACTATATTGTGTTAGATTTAATTTTTTTCGTTTCTTTTTTCTTTGATCTTGGCTAGGGCACAACGCATAAACATTAGTGTTTTCCCGTATTAATGTTTTACACGTTTAAAGCGCCTCCTCGCGCTGTTCACACTCCCCTCCCAACCTCCATGTTTTTGTTAGGTGCACGCACTTCCTGTCTGCCTTATCGTGCCAGAATTCACCGAGGCGCGCTTAATTTATGAAAGTGCTCAGCTTGCACGCCAGCGAGTTAGGTCATCCTTCGCGCACTTGTTTTAGCGTGACTTGTGGGCAGAGCTTTCGACTAAACGGTCTAGAAGAAATGACCCGCCGCGCGTCGCGTGGATCGAACAGCCGAGGGAGGCGGAGTTCAATGGGCTTCGCCAGTGTAAGTGTCCGCCGCACCTCCATTGCCCTTATCGAAGCAAATCGGTTAATCTTTTTCGCACTCTCACGAGCTTTAAGCAGATAAAAAGACATATACAGCCTAATATATTATAGAAAGCAAAGGCCGGTAAACCTTATCAAGCTACGGCTTCTCAGAATAAAGATGCGTACTTTTTTTATAGTTAGTGTATCACCCCTTTTTGTTTTGTTAGGTATAAATCTTAGTTGTCTGCTCCTCGTAAATTTCGAAACACCGTCATCCAGAGTTCTCGCTGAGCACGTCGACTAATACAGCGCAGCTTGCTCGCACCTGATTTTGTATGTTTACTTTACGCGAATTTTTCTTAGGATACTCCTATGAATCCTTCCTTTTCAGGCACGAGCTTTAACTAGGAAAACAATTCCTGCAATATTTTTCAATGTATACTTGAATGAAAGGCGTTTCGCAAAAAAATTCTTAGGTATACGAAAATAATTTTTTTAGAAGGAATGAAAAAAATTATATAGGCGTAACAGCAAACATGTGGGGCTGCTCTGCAGCGAGTAAGACATTGTTACCTGGAATCTGTACCTGTACTAGAGTAGTGCGGCAACTCGAGAAGATTGGTAAGGAGGATTACGGGAAAAAATCGCCGGGCCGCAACATTCATATGGGATGGATTACCAGTGGAGCTGTATTCGCGTTTCTGCTGTCGTCCCTCCGCTCTTTCCTCCGACGTGAGCGACTGCAGGCGGAAGCTTCCTTCCTCGTACTCAGATTGGCCTCATTCTCCGCTTCTGCATGGTCCCGCTTTCAATGTCTGTATCCGCTTTGCTATTCTCTACTTCCCTCGGAAGGACGAACACTTTCCAACGCGCGCCAACGAATGGACGATCGGCCGCTTCCCGTGCAGATGCTCTTATAATACCGTCCCCATCTCGCGTCGGCCCACGGTGCAGTGATGACAAATCCTGGGAGCACGCGGTGTCGCTGGAGCCAACGTTTCGACAAGAGGTGTTGTCTTCTTCGAGGCTGCAACTGCTGGACCCTTGAAGAAGACAAGAGCGCTTGTCGAAACATTCGCTCGAGCGACACCCCGTGTTCCAAGGTTGTTTCATCGCTTGAAGGTTCTATCTACCCCTGAGCTTCTACCTTACTTGGATTTCCACAAGGCAGTGAAGGCACTCTTGCGCTTTTTTAAAGACAACAAGCTTGTGCGAGCGCCTCTGACTTGTGGTGCAGTGCCGCATGCCTCAGTGAGTTCAATGCTCTTTCTTTTTCCTTCCCTCTCTCTCTCTCTCTCTCTCTCTCTTTCACCTTTATATATCAGTTCCTTAACACACGAGAGTAGGGCAGCCAATCGGATGCTTTTCTCGTTAACCTCCCTGCCTTCAGCCTTTCTCTTTCCTTCCTTCCTTTCCTCCTTCGTTCGTTGCTTACACGGCATCCCAGCATCTGTTCTAATTTCGGAACTGCTTATCTCCTATTACGTATCCGCAAGAGAAACATCTTATACTACAATATTATTACAATCCACTCGTAATACGCTTTTCGTGTCTTTTTACATATCACCGGCGAGACCCGTATTCAGCCATCCTACCGAAGTGAGAGAACTATCAGCGTCTTTGTCTGGATCATCTTTAAAACCGTCGCTATGCATTTCGGTTTTCTTTATCTCGCTCTGCTTCAAGACATTCAACATGTGGCGGTGGCCTTTCGACCTTGCACGTGAAAGCCGACAGAAGTAACATGTTTACTCAAGTAATTCAAGTAGGCCGCTGCGCGGACTATTTGCGTTCGGAGTTCCATCAGCAACTCGTGTCATGTGTGGAGTAACGCATACCCAGTATTTTGTGGCAGGGTTTACTTTATCGAACACTGCCTTGCCGAGATTGTGTCTCCCTTTGATGTCACTCGGCACTGCGAGCAATGCTAACAAGAGTTAGGTAATGGAGATCGCTCCAAAAAACAAGCATGACCATACCGGAATCTTTGAAAGGTAACGATAGTTGAAAAGAAATTCCAAAAGGGTGAATGTTTGCACTAGTTTGTAGATAATTAAGAAAGGTTAACCTAGGTTTATTTGTAAGTTACCGCTCATGTAGTCTATGTCTTTCTTACCGAATCCTTGCTTACCGTTAAGCTCGTCTTGCAAATACATGTTTGTTATCGTTTCCTTGGAATAGACGCGTACGGTGAAGATATAACATGCTGTTCGTGTCGAAACAGGTGCGTCGCACTATCGTGAGGAGCGGAGAAAACGAGGAACAGCGCGAACCACAGGACAACAGGGCTGAGACGGACTCGGTTGTCCTGTGCTTCGCGCTGTTTCTCGCTTTCTGTGGACAGGTACTTTACATAAATAAGCACTTTACAGCGGAGAAAAATAGCAGTGAATTGGCCCTTCTAGCAGTCATATAAAAATGTTACAACGATATATATGTGTATAACAGCAACCTAGCTTTACTGTGAGCTTAGTAAAGTCCCAGTACTGTGACAGCGAGCTTATTTTGACAGTACAGCTTCCTTGCGTCACTTGTCAGTGTCATCGAAGTAGTTGCCAAACAACTTTTAAAGCGCAAAGCCGCAAAGCTGAAGATATAGAATTTTTGTGACTCCATCTTGTTGCCCAGCTTTTTTATATACATAGCATACAAAGTAAGAAACCAGGGTAGGTGGTGCTACCTGAATGGGATAATTCGTGACTGTTTTCTATCGCATCTCAATGTAAGCGAGTGCGGTGTTCATTCTTGCATAGTACCCTGCGTTATTGACGAATAGTATACTGCTATAAAAACGCTCAACGGAAGTGCGCTACATCTAATTAATGAGTAATCTAATGAGAGCCCATGTGTCTGCATTTGCTCCGAAAGCACCGGAATCGTTGACGTTTGCGGGGCGTAAATTACCGAGACGGGCAGCTAAAAGGTGGAGGCTAAAATTGACAGGACTAAAGGCGGGTGAGCGTGGACGCGAATTCCTCCGGGGATTTACTCTCGAAGGCACTGTGATCCCTCAGGGTGAGAAGCGATTCGCACGAAGCTCTAATGCGAACGGTGCGTTGTGTTTCCTCCTTTTATTTTCCATTTATCTCCTAATGTATAGATAGCTCTGTACGTGCAACAGCCGTGCTAGCTCGCACAACGACAGCGTACGTATCCGTTTCCCTTTATTTATCTGTCGTCTAATGTTGCCTTTTCTGCCACCGTTACCAAGGTGTGCTTCCGCTAGCGCTACTTTCTTAAGGCACGTCTTGTGTGCCAGGGTGTTCACTGCGTTGAAACAAGGAGCACCGAACAAAAGGGCCGCCTGGCCGTGGTGCGTACCTGTGGAAGGGCGAAGGAACTCTTTCGCTGATTGGCACAGTACGGGGAAATACAATAGTATGAAGATGTAGATGCAGTAGTGTAGGAAGAACCCGGCGCACTCTATGGACCGGAGCGATGTCAAGATAAGAATAATTTTTTCGCTGCATTGCAGGGCCAAGATATTTGCGCGGCCCCTCGGAAAAGACGCTCTATTTTACTATAAAGGGAGGATGTATGGGGGCAGGGTGGTTGCGAAAACAGAACAGAATGAAAGTGACCGGAAGTATAATTTTCGCATTTATACAACACTACGAGCATGCAGAGGCGGCAAAGACGTTAAC
Source organism: Rhipicephalus sanguineus (assembly GCF_013339695.2). Classification (NCBI taxonomy): domain Eukaryota; kingdom Metazoa; phylum Arthropoda; class Arachnida; order Ixodida; family Ixodidae; genus Rhipicephalus; species Rhipicephalus sanguineus. The sequence goes on along the minus strand of NC_051180.1, from coordinate 15,115,500 downwards.
TTCACCGGAGTTTAACTGTAACTGACGCTTTTGCTTGCGCATAGCTAAGCCATTACTGGGTGTGATTTCATGGCCTGGAAACCAGAGGGTTCATAGAACAGTTTATAATGCGTGAAGGCATTAAACGTTACTTGTGCAAGGTTTGGACTAGGATGGCGTCCAATTCGTGAGTTAAATTAAAAAAGTCTCAACGTGTACCGCGACACCTATAACACACAGCAGAAGGGCATCGTAATTAAACCGTATTCATGCAGTTGAAGCAATGATTTATTTATTTATTTATTTATTCACCATACTCTTGGTGACAGCAGCTCGGCACCATCATACTGGAGCCTTTTTTTTTCTCGCCATTCCAGAGTTACCCTTTCACACAACTTGCGCGATCGTCTTTTGCTTATCAAGTGCACTGCACGCAATTCAAAGCCGGTGACCCCTCACGCTGGCTGGCCAAGAGCATTTCGCTGATGTACTCCTGCACACACGCCAGTCCCATCCAAGCAAGAAAAGTAGTGGCGAAAACAGAGAGGCAAGGGAAGCGGGGCTATGACAGCAACAGCGTGGGCAGTGGCCTGTTGCCCCCTGGCAGAATAGAAACAGCGGCGCTGTTCGCGAGGAAAAGGGCAGTGATGGAAAGACGGGAAAGGTGGAAGGGACAGGCGCGGCCTTGCATTGGAGGCTACAGTGGCGTTAGCAACGGGCAAGTCACTCTGTTCGCTGCGTCTTCCTCGTCCTCTTCGCTCAGGCACGCACTGACGGATCAGTGTGGCCATCGAAGTGTGCGAGAGACAGCGCCGAAACAGCAACGCATAGATCGGCAGTGCTGAACACCGTTGCACGTCCAACCGTCGAGAAACTAGGCCTGTCTTTCCCATAATATTTTTGCCTCTGTGTCCGACAAAAGCTTCTGGCGTGTCCTCTCCTTTTTTTTTTTGCAATGTGTAAAGTCATACGCGCTATGTATATACTTGATTGGTAGGATTTACCTGGGTGGCAAGTCATGACTTTTATACAATTGTTCTTTGTATTGCAAGGGACCGAATGAGCAGCTTCAGGTGCACCATATTGAAGCAATGAGGCAAGACAGATTTCCCTCGACCAGCCGTGGCAGCCTAGCACGCAGGGTGTCGCGCTGCTAAGCTAGAGATTGTCGATTGAAGTTTATACCGAAAATCATTAATAGGTTCAAGGTGTCTTACTTTGTTAATGATTGGAAATTCTACGCAGTTATCATACTTTAATTCAAGGCAGTAGACAGCCGGTCGCATCAGAGCCTTGCACACACAATAATGCCACGCATAAGATTGCCTTGTACGCGAGGACAACGTTTGTTTTTTTTTTTTTTTTTTTTTGCTTCTTCTGTCAGTAACCACATGCAGCACATTATGTCGTGTTCTGAAGCGGAACACTTAATGGGCAAGCAAAATGGCTGGCACTTCCGTTAGGTAATGTCCTTCTGCTTGCAGTTTCATGCCATTAACCGTCACTGGCACTTCTGCGAATGTTGCTTCTTGACTATACGAACGTAAGAATTCTCGACCAACCTCTGAAAAAAAAGGAAGTTGTTTGATCATAAAAGAAGGTATGGCGTTCAAACATTGCCACTAAAGAAGCGAATAAGACGACACAAACGCCGACAAGGCGCACTGCGGTGGAAAAGAAAGCAGACCGAAAAGTTATCTGCGCATGCTCTGGTGCGGTAGCAACACATGTCAGTCCAGTACAGGCGGGCCTTTATGGAAAAGATAACTGTTCAGGCCTTTCATAGCTTCTCTATGTAAGTTATTCGAAGGCGTTCGGATTGCTGTATGTTGTACGTTTTCGTTTAGGCGAACCGTAATGTGTGCTTAACATTACCGTCTGTATATAATTAGGTAGCCCTGATTTATTTTGTGCTTCTTGCGAAGTAAAAGAAGTTCTAGTACAACCGAATACCCGTGCAGAGCCAGCCGCGGCGAATGCGTGCAGCGTGCAGGCTGCGCCGCGTACCACATCGCGCGAAATCGAAACGCCTCAGTACCGGCTTGAATGATAAGTTCTCGCTTCTTTGCAAGCGTCGCTATCGTGCTCGGCAGTACTTATTTGCAACAGCTCGGGGTCACTTGACTAGAGAAGAATTATCACGTAGGACGTCAGCGGTAGAGCAGTTTGCTAAGTTGCTTTTAGGAAACAGTCACGTTGGTTTGAGCGGCTCAGTCCAGGCTCTGGCCAGCAAAATCGTGAGAAGCGCAAGGCCTCACGGCCTACGTCACTGGGCTCCCAGTAGGGTTGCCGGGTTTGGCTACTTTGCGCCAATTTCGCTACTTTTTGAGGACAGTGACGGCAGAAAACACGTCTTCGCTACTTGGCTACTCTTTGGCTACGGCTTCCTTCTTCCCTCGATTAAAGCTGAATTTTAAGTACCTGTTGAAGTCGCCGCCGCTGGCATTCGAGTATGTGGTGTGAAAACCTGGCTGCGATAACGTGCTTCCAGCTTCCAGAATTGATTTAAGCACCTGTATTACACAGAATGAACTTTAATTAGGTGAATGGCTCAGTTGCCTAAACAGGGGTAAGGCTCAGTGGTGATGATAATATAAATATTAAAAAACTACACTTTTATAACATGCCAGTCAAGCAGGCCTTGCGCACAAAAACAAAAGGAAAGGCCTTTGGATAGGTGGCTGGGACTCAGAGAAAACTGTTGCATGGTGTTCAATTTCGCAGGCCCCCTATTGCTGAACCCGACTAGAAAGTGTACAATGCAGAGCGTTTAGGGCGCTCTGCATTCATCGACATTAGAAATCTGTGAATATCCGACGAACTGCTTCTCATTTATTAGTATTAGGTACGATCTGCGACTCTGTAATAATTACTGCTAGGACTGCGTCATCGCGCAAGAAATTACTGCAAAAGCGACTACAGCTTGTGCTTCAATCCCAGCAACTGCAATTTTGGGCATACTCGTGCCGTTTCCTTCGATTATTATCGTTACGTAGTCCTTTTTAAGAAAGGGCACGCAGGACTCATGAAGAGAGTGTCATTTTTGCAACAGCGCAAGAAACTTCGTCATCCTACGCGATATGATTGCTAAAGTCAGCAATTTATGCTTTAATCTCAGCAATTCTAATTTTGAATGGCTTGTGTTCTACTAAATTACATTTGCGCCGACAGGCTTTTGCATTTAGTCGTCTAAATAAAATCGTCGAAGTTGTTTCCGAACACGCGTGGCTATTTTTGGCTACTTTTGAGTACCTTGGCTCAAGTTGGCAAGTTGTTGGCTAGTTTTTCGAATTTTCGGGCTATTTTTTGTGTTTTCGACCTAGCAACCCTGCCTCACAGTACTACGGGCCAATCAATCGCAATGGCAAAAAGATAGCTGATCCCTCTGTCATAAGAATCGGTATAACACGAAAGTGAAACGTGTCGTCACAGAAGTAGTTGACTGCTTTAGTGCATTGGTATATCAGAGCTTGTATAATGTCTGTTGTCGTTAGGCAGATGTGGCACCACCTGATCTGGATGCACTCACGTTGACGCCTATAGTGGCACATATCCCCACCGACGACTAACGCCCGTAATCATGATTTAAACCTTGCGGTATAGCTGAAGTTCTTAACATATACGTGGACACCGCGTATAGTGAATCCCGCGCAAATATGGCATCAACAAACAGATAATAAACACTGATACTCGATATGCACTCCTCCAAAGCGTTGTGAAACGCGAAGAGAAATGCTACGAGCGTAGTGTCTTCCCTCTAGCCTGGCAGTTAATTCTCACAGGGCGAGCGGGGAACGCGGTACGACAGCCAGGCGAGCGTCGGAGAGCTATTTTTTGATATGAATGGGCGCTATGAGCGAGGCTTGGGCTGAAGCCACCACCTCGCGGTGTGTTAAACGAAATTACACTTCTATTGGAAACGCGCCGAATGGTATGGTCGCAGCAACGACGCGTTTTTTTTTTTTTCCAGCCTGGTGGCACACCTGTCACCACCCCGTTATATAGGGGACGCTCATAGCATCCTTCCATCCATCCATGCAAGTGCACTGTGAGAGGAAAGTGTGAAAGATAAAAGGCGCATGCGCGTTCATGTAGCCTCCGTTATGTGTTTGGCGGTAGCTCAGTGGGCTGTTGCGTGACTGCAGTTCGAAAATTTCCGACAAAAAATGTTTCACGACGTTTTTCGCGTTACCATTTCATTATAAGGCAGTCTGACCGGTAGGTTTATGATTTAACTCTTCATGGCTTGTTAGGTCCTTTGTTTTCTGAGCAAATTTTTTCTTTCTCCTTCCGGGTGAATATGTGGGCTGGGCGGCCCGTGAGGCGTCGCTGACGACGGAAACACAGCACCGACTTGTGGCTCGTAAGTGAACACACGTGGCACCGATGTCTCTTTTATGTAATTTGCAAACTTATCGAACAGAATCGACGTGGCCTGCATGAAGTGCACGACAAGACAGATGGAAATTGTCCTGCATTTCCTCTTCCTCATCATTTGATGCATGCGTCTAAACAATATCTTCTCCAATTACGCTGTCTACACGGCGCTCAAGGATTGCTAAGTTAACCCAATTCCCAAAGCAAAGTTGTCGGAGCGTCAACTTCGATTTATCGTTCGAGGCCCTCTGCCTACCGAATGACAACTTCCTCGTTACCTAACTAGACAAAGACAATACTACTACGCACACACCTTTCACTTTCGTTATGGCCGAATGCTGTGACAGAGGGATACCTTATTTTTTTTAAATGCTAGGCTTTCTTTTTGGTGTAGCTGAAGAAGAAAGGGACAGATGCAGATCAATAGTGGAAAACCTTGCATGTTAAGCAGACAGGCGAATTTCCGATTTGCTACTCGGTGCTGGAGATGACTAAAAAGGAGTGAGCTGAATAAATAGTGTGGAGGAGGTGAGAAAGTATACCACGCGTCATCACGAATAGCATAATGAATGTTTGAAAAAAGTATATATATATCACTATCGTCCGCACGGGCAGTTGTCTGAAGGAAACGCATGTACTTCAGTGCTAAAAGACGGTCAGGCTGTCTTAGTGTATTTCGTGCATGAAAGAGTGGATTTTAAACTCCCCGTTCGCTCAAAGGACTGTGATCAGTACCAAGTACATTGCACCCTCAGTGGTCTGGGTGCCGATTCGCTTGAACGTGCGCAGATGATGTTTAGTAATGACCGCGTATAAATGAGAACGCCACTTGTCAATCTACAACTGATCTATCATCAGAAAATCCAGTGCGTATATGTCAGTAGAGGCAGCATGCTGCGTCTTCTCAAAGACCTCCGAGTACGACAGATGGGAATCGTTGCTAGTTCCATGCTTCTTTCGCGTGGTTGAGAACTCTTTATTACGTGATACGAGTGGCACCACCGGTATGCAAAAAGGCCATTCACCGGGGACCCGGGCATCAAAACGTTTCTGCGATGAGAGAAGCAGTAGGACGACACAAAGCCGGTTCGAGCTCTGTCAGAGGAACACAGCCTGACGGAGACGGAATGCCAAGTCGCGAAGTCATCTCCCTCCGCAGAGTTTCGCAAAGGCAAAGCTATTTGTCGCATGCATTCCGTTCGTGCCAGGCAACACGGTCCTACAGCGCTGTCTACCGACGTATACGGCGACGAGTCATAATGAAGCGGCTGAAGCTATGCGCGGCCAGCACGTTTTGGACCGGATCAAAACACTTGCCGCGGCGAATATCTGCGAAACAACTTCCCTGCACGTGTTACGTGTATACCTGTTACGTGGCCACGCCTGGCTGCATCTTGCTTCTTTGAGACATACTGCTTTTGATTCTGCTATCAGCCCCGAAGAAGCTGAAGTGCTGTTGAATCCAGTAAAATCTCCCCTGAGGGATGGAGTCACTCGCTGGTTTATAGTCACACAAATTCTAGGTAAACAGAAGCCTAGAAAAGACAGGTTGTAAACATCGATGTCTTGCTCTTGTGTTCCCCACTCTTGCTGCATAAGCAGAATCAAATTTTCTTGACAAGGTTTTACGACTTACCGTGTTTTGTTAATGTTATGGGCCGAGATATGCATTCTTCATGATGCGTATTAAAGAAAATACATTCAACGCACGTTTTTTTTTATACAGGAGTTAAAGTTTCGGAAGGCGCTGCACACTGCCAATGTTCGCAGGTGGATCTTCAACAGACACTATTTCGACGACAATTTTTTTTTTGTATTTTGGCACATCGTACACAGAAAGCTTCTAGTCATTAGCGCAACTTTCATTTATAGTGCCGCGAGTGACACGCATGCTTCAAGCTAGAAATTTACTGCCGAAATATGTATGCTAGAAAAAAAAGTGAACTGAATTAAATTGAAAGCGCACACAACACCAAGTCGACATTTTTTTCTAATTATAAAGCAGCCCTGACGATATACTGACTCATTACAGCTTTCATGCCACCCTTTTCTTTAGTATCAGTGTTATGTTTGTCCAGTAAACATATTTTTATCGCCAGATAGTACAAGGAAAGACTGTTATTCACACTCCTATGAAAACACTAAAATAATGACACTCGCGACTGTGCCTGATAACCACATTGATCTGCGAAGAACTCCAAGCCATATGGTACAGTAGGCAATGAAGGAAATTATGTAAAAGCTGTGGCAATTTCTTTAACATCATTATTAAGACATTCCTTCGTGACCTGTGAAATAAGTTATGCTTGACGCCATTGTTCAATTACTTGACAAAGTGGTCTACCATGTAGCACCCTTAGCTACGTTTCTATTAAAACACGATCCTTGCCCGAACAGGTGCTGCCACGCCGCTTAGACATCGAGGTAGCATAAACGCCTTTCTGCTTGCATCGCGAAAAACAAAAACAAAAAACAAAAAAAAAACGACGACGATATGTGAGTGCCCGGAACCAAGCACAATCGGAAGCCTGTGTCGAGCAAGGAATTACGCAAAGTATCCTCAACATAACACGCGGCCAGAAATATTTCACAGTCGTCTGAACACTTGAAATAAGAGCCTTTTCGCTGTGCAGAAAATGCTCGAACCTGGTCATTCCCGAACCGAGATTAACGCTTAGACACCGGAATATCCCTGAGAAGAAATTGTTCTTGGTCTGGTTGGTGAGGTATAGAATGCATAATTTGCCACTAAAAAAACGCACACAAAAAAGAGGACACAAAAAGAGGCCGCCCGTGTCGTCGTCCTCGTCCTCTTTCTTGTGTGCGTTTTTTTTAGCGGCAAACTATGCATTCAGTGAAATATCCTTCTTCTATATATATATATATATATATATATATATATATATATATATATATATATATATATATGGTGGTGTTTCCAGATCCTCCAAACTCAGGGAAAGGCAATATTTGTTCGCGCCTTCACAATTGCTTTGTCTGCTGCCGCAGGCATATTCGGGCAGTAACTAAAAATTTAAATTAACTTTCTACTTAGTGGAGGAGGAGGCGGAGGAAAAGAAAAATCGAAGGACAGTCCGGTTGGCTACCCTTTGCTGGGGAAGGGGTTAAGAGGAATGAAATATGATAGAAAAGAGATGTTACAAAAAAAAAGAAGAGAGAAAAGAAAAAAACATGGCTGATCCCTCCGTCATAGGAATCAGTATAGCACGAAAGTGAAACGTGTCTTCACAGAAGTAGTGCTTATTGTGTAGTGATATATGAGAGCTTGTACAGTGTGTATTTTTGTTTGGCAGCTACAGCACCGTTTTGACGTGGATGCACCCATATTGACAGCATGTCTATCGCGGCGACTAACGCCCATGATCATGATTAAACCGTTGTGGTAGCTGACGGTGTGAACATATATATAGACACAGCGAATCGTGAATCCCGCGTCAGGATGATATCAACTAGCTCATAATCAACACTGGTACCCGGTATGCACTTCTTAAAGCGTCATCAATTAAGGAGAGAAACGGCACGGTGTGCGCTTTCTAGTAATGGGTAGCCGACGCCTGTGTTCATGCATACATAACACACACTGCGCTTCAGCAACACGGGATGTAGAGGTTCGTAGCCTGAGCCGCAAACGCGTGCGTCCCGCTGGCCTCTGTCTCGCAGGTGCTGCTCTCGCTCCACCAAGGCACGACATTCGCCCGTCGAAATCGCGTCCTTTCTGCAACGCATATTGCAGCAGTTTTGTTAGTCGGTGCTCTCGCAATTGAAGCAGTCGGCGGCGGAGAAATCCCGTTGGCGCACGTCGAAGCTGCACTACTCCGATGAGCCGACGGACACTAACACGAAGCCAAAGGCAAAGAACGTAACTGCGTCAAGGGTGCCTCGGCGACACCAGCGCGGCCAGTCTACCACTCTGGTATCGAGACGCTTTAACCATGACCTCCAATATCGCGTGCAATCTCGGAGTAAGCGCTAGTAAGTGTCGATCGTGGTGGTGGTGGTGGTAAACATTTTATTCAAGAAATTCACAAGAGAACTGCTGTGTGCCTGAGTGGCAGTCCCTAGTCCGGGACGCCATTGGAGATGGCCGCTGCCCGGGCGCGTGCCACCAAGGAGCGTTGCGCATCCAAGGTGGAGCAGCCGAGCAGGTACTCCTCCCAAGCCTCTCTAGTTGGGATGGGGAAGGGGGATGAGAAAGAAAGTGGAGTTGCAGGACACGAAGCCACAACGTGAAAGGTGTCGGCGAGGACCTGACAAGTCGGGCACGTGCCAGAGATTTCCGGGATGAAGTGCCGGGCGACCGCCGGACTAAGGAAAGTATTAGTCTGAAGGCGGCGTAGTATTCGTTCGTCTGCTTTCGCCAGACCGCGAGCAGGGCCAGGGTATGTCGATCGTGAAGCATTACTTCTTTTCACATCTCACAGACGGCGGCCCCGCTCCGCCAGCCGCGAAAGAGAATGTGTGAAAGATATAAGGCGCGTTCGCGCCGTTTCTAGCATCGCCCGAGTTAGCTTAGTAGGTAGCGGGCCGGGCGCATGCCGTCGCGGCCGCAACGACGTGGGTTCGATTCCCAGCGGGGTGTCTTTTTCTTGGTTTTTTCTTTCTCACCCGTTGGCGTCCATTTTATCAACGTCATATCCGTGACGGATGTACTTGGTGGACCCCGGCATAAAACACTTTCGTGTTAAAAAAAGAACAATAACTGGTGGAGTTCGCTGGTGAGGTCAAATGGGAGAGTTGAAGTCTTTCATGCGAAGAACCCGTTGCAGATTTGAGATTTCGGAAAAGCGGGCTCTAGTAATAATTGCTATTGTAATGGAATTCACCTAAATTCAGCGGCGAAACCAAAACCGAAATGCGGAAGAGCGCTACCAAGGCGCTACTGCCATATTCTTCTGAGACATCAGCGTCCTACACCTGTGTAATCTTTGTCTTGGACAGTGACGTCATTGTGGTTGCCTGTTTGTTGCGCTCATCGGTGCTTCGATTTCGATTTCGCCGTTGAATTTGTTTGAATTTCATTACGCCTCAATAATTGCTAGAGGCCGCTTTTTCTATATGTCACAACTGCGATGGGTTCCTCGCATGAAGCTCTTCCCATTTGACATAACCGCCGACCTCCACTAATTAAAGAGTTAATTAATTTAACTTTCTTAAATAAAGTCCCAAATGATGTCTTTAACGATCTTAAGACGCCTGCCGTTACGGAAAAAGCATTTGTGAAGGCAGTGAGCAAATATCGCATTTTCCTGATTGTTTAAGATTTTCCACACATTTCTCGAAACAGCCAGTATAATCAGTCACGATAACATCAAACGCGAACGCTCATTACATTCTGCGGCCCGTTGTTGCGTCACCGTACGAAAGCGGCTGGTGAAGAGTGGAAAGGGCGGTGCAGTCGTACCTAGTTTACACATGAGAGAGAAGCCATTGCTCAAAGTTGCCTGAAATTCGTAATTAAGAACCTGCCCCAAAAAACATGAGTTCGTGCATAATGTACGCGCAGCCTATTGTAAGTCATTTCGTTCAAAACCGAGGGTACGTCTCCGCTGTTGCGATGTATGTGTGTAAACTCACCCCCCCTCCCGCCCACCTGGCGTTTCACCCAATTTACACAATTTCACGACCATACATGGACAACCTGCATGAACGCAGGGCTGCGTTTTTACGAGTTAAGCGTTCCGCTAGGCGGGCTCATGTACGATGTCAGCCTACGGCGCACGGCATTAGCGCCGCCGGAAATCTTGGGTAGCGTTAAGCTACGTGACTACCCTTGCACTCTGGTGCCCGTAACTGCAAGATATTATTTTTATTTTCATTCCCTCGGCGATTTGAGGCTCCTTGGAACGTCGAAATAGGCCATCAAAAGCGGAATGTCTGCCGCCGTTGAAGGGACGGACATATTGTGCATAGTCAGACCTGCCGAATGAACGAGGCGCCGTGAATTTTCCACCAGTGAAATGAGAATCGTATTCCGCAGTGTCTTGTCATCCACGAAGGTATAAAATTACTTTTACCGCTAAAGCTCTTATCATATCACAACGGCAGCAACACCTGCAACACTTGCACTGAAGATACAGTTGCCTGCAATCAAGAGAAACTTTCAATCGCTATCCGTATACGACAGGTTCGGTCTTGTAAACATTTCCCCCTTGTAATGCTTTTAGGTCATTGTTAAGCGCTTATTTAACAAAAGCAAATCTATATCCATGTACACGTCTTGCTTCGCTGGAATTAGAATTAGAGCATGTCACATTAAACGCTTCAATCAGCATTTTTCTGTAAAACTTCCATTAATCTGCACGAACTGTACATTTAACATTCCTCACTCACTGTATGACTCCGTAGAAAACATGTAGTGAGGGACGAGAAGCTTTTAATATTATACCTACAAGCAGGCTGCAAACTAATGATTGGCAATTCTCGTTTAAGCCCCTTAGTTATCAAACTCACCAAATAATTTTTCTGCATATTGAGCGTTTTTCACATTTTCTGAAAACGTCACATTCGTGAGAAATTAAGCTTTTTGTGAAAATTGTAGAACAAGCATGTACCATTTTTGATCGCTCATGGCCACACCAATTAGCTGCAAAATGTTGACAGCCCACTCGAGCTTTTTGCGAAGATAGTTTAATTACTTTAAGGAAGGAAGAAAAGTAGAGGCAGAAGGCAGGGACGTTAACCAGACACGTATTCGGTTGGCTACCCTTCGCTGGTGGAATGGGAAAGGGCAGTGGAAAGAAGAGAGAGAGGAGGGAAAGGATTGAATGAAATGATCAACGAATGCACTGACGCGCATGTGCCGGGGGCACTATACAACAGTCAAAGGCGTCGCAAGAATGCTTCCGATTATAAACTGAAAGAATTGTCGCGCGTTTAGTGTCAGAGGTAGTGCGCGAAAATTCACGTCAGATAGTACTGTGCCGACAATAAAAAAACTTATTTCTCCTTGATTAAGGGGGTGGTTTTCTACCTTGCGACGACAACTGCTGTGCAAGAGAAGAGGAGCGGTCGGCGCCACGCATTGGCACCAAACTTTACTTATATACATTTAATTTAAAAAAAAAGGGGGGGGGGTTCAAAAGGCTTAATATATTGATTTAATGTCTTACCTGATAATCGACGATATCTCCGTATTCCGACATGTAAACGACATTCAGAAAGGTAATTCACTTGCTGTGCAATCGTGTATGTATATTATGAACGTTGGAATATGGCGATTACTTGAATAGCGTTTCTTCGAGCAGAGCAGAAGTTATCGCCTCATTTTTTGAGAATTCAACGCCGGGTATTTTCTACACTACTATTATAACCGAAGAAATTCGTCAGAGCTTGCGTGGTGTCGTGGCACACAATGTTGTTCACTCCTATACTGAAGTGCTTTGCCGCTGACAGTTGCGTCCTATACGGCGAGCCCTATTGAAGCACCTCGTTGTTTCGACACCACTACAATAATTTTCCAGAGAATAAGAACTTCTCTTGTTTATGTATGTCTGACACGCCGTTCCATGTGCAATTGTTTATGATTTTTCAAAAAGAACCTGTGCAGCCCTACATTATATGTCTGTACATTTTCTTCTCATATGCAGATCATTTTTCGAGGCTTACCAGAAAAAACGTTGAAGGATTACGAGAAACAAACCCTTGCAGACAATATCGATATTGAAATAGTGCCTGATTTCCGATTCAGCGAGATTACACCACTGAAGAATGAGAAATTGTGTATGCAAATTTAATTCTCAACCTCAGAATGTTGCTCAGCGATGTTTGCGAACGCATACCGTATAATATTTTCGTTCTTTTCCTATCAAACGCTTCTCAACGTGTCGGTTTTTTCAAGCATCAGGAATGAACGACGCCGGTGCGCCCTTCAGCGATTGGCCAAAGAAAAAGCGCAGGGAGTAATTGCTGAACAGATTGTCTCTCCACGGACGCCGCTGATTCTTGCACCACGAACTCGAGAGTACATACGAACAATCAAAATGCTTGATAGGTTTGCTTTTGCAAGAGTCACTATATCTTTAGGACAAGGTCCACTGCACAGATGTTCACGCTGCGTCGTTGAATCACGTTGTGAAGCACTACGTCATGGCGAACTTCTTTGCAATCCAGACCTCCTTTTTTTTATTTCCACATGAAAGAGCGCATTGAAAAGCAGGACAGAAAGATGCCATACACATTATACGCGCTTCTCGTGTGTGTGCGCGCGCGCGCGCGCGCGCGCGCGCGTGTGTGTGTGTGTGTGTGTGTGTGTGTGTGTGTGTGCGTGTGTGTGCGTGTGTGTGCGTGTGTGTGTGTTTGTGTGTGTGTGCGTGTGTGTGCGTGTGTGTGTGTGTGCGTGCGTGTGTGTGCGTGTGTGTGTGTGCGTGTGTGTGTGTGTGCGTGTGTGTGTGTGCGTGTGTGTGTGCGTGTGTGTGTGTGTGTGTTTGTGTGTGTGTGTGTGTGTGTGTGTGCGTGTGTGTGTGTTTATTACGTCCATATTTGCTCTGCGCTGTGTTTGAAAATGAAGTAGTAATACCTCGCACAAATCGCAGTGCAGTGTCAGACTTTTTGTCAACCTGCCGACAGACGTGGCTGCAATTTTTTTTTTCATAGTTTGCCTAGGCGTAGCGTCCGCCTACCCCATCCTGCATATGATATGATACATTGAATCAGCATCACGTGGTCGTGCTGAACTACATGAGGGCAGCAGTTTGGTTACTTTGCTGTAGCAGCTTGGCTAATTTGCACTGAAGTACAGCTACTAAATATCGATACGTAATTTTTTTTCGTTGCACAAAGGCTACAACAATGTATACAACAGAAATATTTTAACAGTTACTCACGCAATGTAGACAGCATGTTAGGAAAGCCACAAGAATAAGAGGAAAAAAAAACAGCGATACTATCTTCGGCGTTTTTCCTTTGGTTACGTATTCCTTAATTCGTGCTACGAAAACGCAGGACTGTATTGTATATAACTCACAGAGAAGCTGAGTCGATAGTCAAAGGATACCGCTGAAAGCACTATACACTTAACCGAGAAGCTGGAAGAACATAGCGTGAGCATTGTGTTGCACATAACTGCGCGAAGCAGCCGTAAGCGTAGGCACGACAGGAATGAGCTGTGAGGAGACGGGGGGTGTGTGTCTTGCTGAGCGACGAGCGGCGGCGTTCCCAGGCCGGCGCGTCTTTACCCGTTAATTACAACCGCATGCGACGAAGCCCTGACGAAAGCGGTGTTCAGGACCGGCGCTTCGCCCGTTTTCCTCCCTATTTCCCGCCACTCTGTTTATCGGCTTCCCATTTCCCCACGCCACCCCGCGGACATCAAAGGAGACCGGGAATACGGCCGGGAATTGATTCATTCTCTTCGCCAATCTTTTGCTTTCTCTTTATTTTCTATCTAGTTTTATCTATCCAGGAAAGGTTTGGGAAGCGTGCCGTCGTAAAGGGCAACCTCGTGTACCGGAGCACGCACTTTTTACTTCGCTATCAATGACGCCTACGGATACGAGCCTCAACAATTGCTTTATTTTTTTCTCGACCTTCGCTCTCTTAACAACTTTCTTCCTGTCAATGCACGTGCATGCCTGAGTCGTACTTTCGCGTCGCCATCTATAATACAACGGGCTCACCTTCATCTATCCGCGGTCTGACATTATGCACGGGTAATCAAAGGGGTGCTGCCTAGGGTCTCTTCAATAAAGCCTCCACGGCCTCTCGTCGGCGGCGCCGGAAGTAAACGTGCGCCGCTGTTCGTGGAGAGTGGTTTTTAGGAGCCCGAAATGCTTTGGCGACTAATACTCGAGGGTTCGCTTAAGTAGTTGGTTTCTTTGTTTCTTTGACATACCGACGAGTAAACTACTGCTTATAATGGGAACACCACGATTGCACGCAACGGCACTCATGCGTCGCTACAGAACCTGCTCACTCGTGTTGTAGAAATTATCTTCACCCTCTTACCTCTTCGCCCAGCACAGGGTAGCCAGCCGGTCTAAGAACTGGCTAACCTCCCTGTCTTTCCGCTTGTTTGTTCCTTCCTTACTTCCAGTGCTTGGGCACGTCACTTGCACCATTCAGATGATCGGCGCAACACTTCAGGTTCGTCAGTTTTCAAAGGCAACAGAAAAGTATTAACTCAGCGATTATTTCCTGTAGAAAAACGAAATAGACTAAGGTACGCCTGAGTGTGCAGCCTCAATCAAAACTAAAATATATTACCTATATAAGCAAGACTGATCGGATTCTCAAGCTAACAAACACACTGGCCCGCGAGCAGCCTCGGTTTTAGCGTGATTGTGTTTGGTATAGAACAAAACCAAAAACCTCATCTCGTCGATCAGAACGGGGGGAAGCCGTTTATACAAGTTTGTGCGTGTGTGTGTGTTCTATTTCAAGCAAGCCAGCGAAGAGGTGACGATAAAATGAGGTGCGAGCATCTCATAAATACGGAAGATGGGATGAAAAAGCACCAAAAGCTGGTTAGCACGGGTTAGGGTGCCCGTTTTTTCGAGTTTGCTTCGCCGTTCGGGATCCCTTCTTACTTTCGCGTGAACACTGTGCAAAATTTGGGGGAGGAATGACGGCGAAATCAATCAATCAATCGATCAATCAATCAAAGAACTTTATTTTCACCAAAAACAAGAACATTTACGGTGAAAAAAGGTGGCCGGGAAAATAATTATCGGCCGGGAAAATAATTATCGGCCGGGAAAATAATTATCGGAAGAGCATGGCCGCGATTACTCGATAGCGGGCGCCTCAGCCAGAGTGTTCGGGAACAGAGACTATGTAAAGAAAAGGGCCGGGCAATACTGTGTCCAGGAAGGGCGACGAAGATAAAATGACAACGTAGGTGACAAACGTGGTTGTACCAATTCCTCTTGTGCTCATGGAACTTGAGTTGAAAAAAAATCACCGATGGTTACGATGCTGCCTAATGCGAATTCAGAGCGCGGCTTCGTGTTAGGCAAGGCCAACTGTGTTTGAAGTTTTGGCTTTCCGCAAGGTATCTACTACGCCATAAATCATAATTTTTGTGAAGACAGCACCGACTGCGCCATTATTCGTCTTTCTCCGGATAAGCGAGGTACCCGTTACACATCTGTAATTATGTGCACTTTATTGTTGGCGCATATGGCTGATGACGATGAAGAGGTATTGCTGAGCACCTTGCAGCGGGTGGGAAGCAGTAAACCAAACACTCGTTGCGCAATTAGCATTGCGTGATGACTGGTTGTTAGTTCACTCTTCTGCCACGCTAAATTAACGCGATTCCTTGCCCGACATGACGCCTGTACAGGGTATTTTTCCAAATGAGTTCTAAGAACAAGTGTGGCTTTTCACACGGGTACATTATCTGTCAAGGCATTTCAAGAAGACCGTGGTCTTTTCTTATCTTGGGGGCCCGATTGCGTCGTCTGTAAAAAACCGGAAACTACAGACCACGTTTTCTTACATTGCTGGGAAGGAGTTTATTTTTGGGATGTACTTCAAAGGACCATGAAGAAGGATTTACCGTTAGATCCACATGGTGTAAGATTTCCGCCAGTAAATGATAAAGAGGAACTGCCTTTTGACTCGATTATACTAAATGGTATTCACTGTTTATGGCGGGCTCGTATAGCGGGATTTTATTGCGATCCAGATGCAGGGCCCGCATGAACGTATTTATGAGAGTGTATGACCAAGTTTGTGGAACTCCAGAAAGCTCAGGAGTTTGTACCTGACAGGTTGTCGAGAGTAGAACCCTTGACAGCGCTGAAGGAATCTTAAACTTTTGTCTGTACAGTAGGACTGACACAACTTTTTGTCGTTGCTTTCATGTGCTTATTGTTTGGTGTACATGTCTAATAACAGGCAATAAAGCAAAAAAAAAGTGTGGCTCTTTGGTAGAGTATGCTTGACTGCCACGTAGAGAGCCGGGGTTCAAATCCCATGCGATCCCAGGCCTTTTTTTCTCACTTTTTCATGTCTACCGGTTACGCCACCGACGGCAATGGCGACGGCAACGCTGCTCAACGCCGAAACTGGCGCCTAAGTGCTGCTCTCTCAAACAGATTCATGCTTCCTCCGATATCACTCTTGCGGTTTCCATGCCGATGACTTTTCAGTTAGTACATCACTGTATCTAAGCGCACGCTTAGGTTCCCGCAATCCATTGTATCACTACGGTTTATTTATTACAGACAAAAACTAAAAAGTAGTCATTCCGGTTACCCAGAACACCAATGACGAATTCCTTTCTAGGACTGAGCCAGTAAAATAAGTTGTTTACAACAGCCAAGGGTATGTAACAGTATACAGGAAGTTAACAACAATGTGAAAAACATAAAGAATAAATACAAAACGGCAGTGTGATTGTGTAAACGACATCGAAAATGAGCGCAAAACTTTAGCGAACAGCGAGAACGAAAGATATGCGTCGAGGCTTGTCCGTGCACTGAACGTCCCCCGAAACTGAACCTCCAAAATGCTCAAAGGAAATATAATATAAAGGAAAAATAATATAAAGTAAACAAAGGCAATTTCATGCACTTTATCTGCACGTTGTACGTTAGTCCTGCGGACTTGGCAAGAGCAAAGGGTTTTTACGAAGGCACCGAAAAAAGGTTAGGCAGCGCGTCTAGGAAGAAATGGTCAGCGTGAATGTGTATGTGGAAGTGCACACGAGAGCGCGTTCGCAAACATTCCAGCACTCCAATCGTCCACGTGGAAGATGAATGGATCGCTGCTGTAGCTTTCTCGGCAGACAGATGCCACTGGATGACGGGCGGGAAAAAGAATACAGGAACGGGAGAAAAGAACATGAAGGAAGTGGGAAAGACGAAGCCTGCCTCTTCAATTCTGTTCAGCGTCAGCAAAGCTGTAAGTAGTGTCGTCAA
Organism: Rhipicephalus sanguineus; assembly: GCF_013339695.2. Lineage (NCBI taxonomy): Eukaryota > Metazoa > Arthropoda > Arachnida > Ixodida > Ixodidae > Rhipicephalus > Rhipicephalus sanguineus. The sequence continues at coordinate 15,098,260 of NC_051180.1, read as the reverse complement.
TCCAAAGGTGTAACGATTCTTACGGATATATGAATTTTCCTGTATTCAGCCTGGCAAATGCAGATGAAAACTCCCCTGCGCTGTTTACCTCAGGGACACTGCAGGATGCGGACACTGCGAGAACTCTCGCTGATGTAGACTTCGACGAGACTTTTACAAAAAAAAATTCATTGTCAACTCGGCAGCTCGCGTCGCCCGCAGGGCAGTTTATGTCCTAGGGTTACGTGCATCGTTCGGATTCACATTTTTCAATAGTGTTCGCATGAATGCTGCACATAATTGCACGGCCACATTCGTAGGCTCAATCGTGACGCGGTAGTCGAGTCCTTAGGCCACCATGAACCATTCTTAGTCGTAACCAGCTTCGTGGATTTAGCCTCTCGATGGCTTCTACCAACTCTACGCTTTCGGCGCGATGCACGGGATTAGCTTAAAGAGCGGCGCAGAGTGAGAAAGAGAAAGCGTGCAGGGACAGCGCCACTCCTGACGGGTGCGAGCCCTTATCACGATGCCCGAACCCGCGCTTCTCTTCGCTTCTCCTGTCTACTCACTCATTGTTGTTGTCAGAACACGGCGCTGGTCTCTGTGTAATCTGTGCCATTGCGCCTTTGATAAACGATCGACAAAGATGGATGTTCGTGTGGTTCAGATTTCTCTGACCAGCGGGCGTTACGCGTAGCGGGACACTTCGGAGAATAAGCGCCAAGTGCCCGCTTTCTACCGCTCTCTCTCTCTCTCTCAAACACGCACACACACACACACTCGCTCTTAATTTATGTTTTGGCGCGCAGGGTTCTAAATGAAATTCCAGATCGAAGAGAGTGATTGTATGGCGGAATTCACTTACGACTGAACGGTTGCTCCCATAGGTTTGCTTCAACCTATTTAGACGCCTGGACTCCCCTGAATCAGCTCGTCGAAAACGGGTGAAAAATTAACCTTGGCCTTTTCAGTCGTACGATGTGACGGCATCATTATCAAGTTGGCGGAAGAGAAACGTGTAGCGGACGGATTCTTTCAAAGGTGAAAGTGAGAACAAAATGGGGTGAATTAATGGCATTGACCTGTCACGCTTTAGACATTTCGTAAAATAACCTTTTTTTTTTCTCTCGAAGTCTATTCCTTTGTTATCCCTTATCTGCCGTGTGGCCAAACCTGGCGATAACGGAGAGGGAGAGGAGGGGGAGGGGAGAGGGCTTCGTGCAACGAGGGTGGAACCATCCTTGTTGGCTAGACAAGGGTGGCTGGGGAGGCTTCGTGCGAGTCAGTTAAAAAAAAACAAGAAAAAGAGAGAAAAACTCGTTACCGGAAAACGATTGTAAAGCAGTGTTGGTAAAGCGTTCGCTTTGCTTGAATTATTCTTTTGTTATCATCCACAGTTCACGAAGGGTGAATCGCGGTGCTAACTGGCTGAGCTCCGAGTGTAAAACTTTTTTTTATTTAAGTAATCGTGCGTGTAGGAGAGGTTCGCATAATTTCCTACATCATAGTCATCATCGTCTGCAGAGTCCGCTATTCCTCCCCTCTTAGGCTTGGGTTACGTTGCATAGCAACGATACCTTTTCTTCAAGGAAACAAACGGTCACACAAGGCAGCCACAGTACTGAAGAAATGTTGAACTGCTAGGACTATTCGTTTTAACAGCGAAGCTGTTAATGCTGTCGGTAACTGGCGCTCCACCGTGAAAAAATAAAACATCATCATCATGAACCCGCATGCGCTCTATTTATGAATCGGCACGCGCTCTCTTCATTCTCCTTACAGTGACGCTGTTTAAGCTATCGGTAACTTGTGCTCCGTCGTGCAAAACTCCTCAGGTGGGTATGCGCCCGACAGGAATTGGGCAAACCCCATTATCGTGTACAGCAGGTGCGAGTGTCAAACAAACGAAAACGAACACGTGAAAAAGAAAGAGAAAGAAAGGAAGCTATGAAAAGAAAGAGGAAGAAAAAAATAGAGTGAAATAGAGGGAATAAGGACAATAAGGACAAAGAGAAACAAGGACGACCTCCCAGCTGCGCTCTCCCTTCAGGCATGTCACCACTAGCGCGAAGCTGGCATACTTTTTTGGAGGAGGAAGAGCAAGGGCAGGTAGGTCAACTAGACGCGCGCCGGTATGCTACTCTACTCTACAGGGAGGGGACAGAAAGATTAAAAGAAGTAAATAAATCACCCGCACACTCAAAGTTGTGCGATGGTAAATAACCATAGGTGGTCAAAATTAATCCGGAATAACTCACTACGGCGAGTCTCGCTGTCACCTCCTACTTTTTTTTCCTCAGCCGGTGAGCCAGAAATAAACAAACAAACGCTCGTTTCATACGGCAGCCGATTGTAGCCGGCAGTTGTGTAGCAGCATGACTGCGTTTGAGAGAGCGCAAATAACCCCACATTAGCGCAATGCTCCGAAAGAGGCGAGGTTCTAGTCGCAAACGAACGAAACGGCGAGATTGGTGTGTCCAGAAAGCGCAGGCTAGTCCACTCGCAATTGCAAAGGACGAAAAGTGGGGGGCATTCGATGCGGTGCTGGAAATTTTGGAACGCCTCAGAATCGTCCGCCTAGTTTTTTCTCGCAAGAGGCCCGTCGGAGAGAACGGCTCCCGTTTTCAATATCGCAATAATAAATGAACTCACTGTCGTAAAACACATTTCTTTTCCTGAGCGAAGAGACTCAAGACAACTGCGAAGGCGACGTTACCGCACAGAGTCCACTTGATGGTTCGCCTTCGCAGCTCAATAAACGACACTCGTAAAACTAAAACTTCCTGGTCGCTAAAAAGTGTTTACAGGTGTTATTTTCCCTCCACGAAATGGTACCCTGGAGGACTGGCTCGAACACGTGTTACACTGTTCTTCGTTTTCTTTTTGCCGCCACAGTCGACCAATCTCGCTTGTTTACTCGCTCGAATTGGGGAGAGACGTTTGCGGACCTTCCCTTCTTGGAGATCGAAAGGACGCCTCGTGTTCTGCGGGGTTAAATGACCCGCGAAACTGCCGCAAGGAAAAGTCTGTGTTCAAGATGGTGTACGGTCGAGCGGGTCGGAAGCACAAGGGAGGCACAGTGTTCCAATTTTCTCAGTGAATCAAACAGTAGAAAGGTGAGGCAGCGGACTTAACGTCGTCGAAAGGCGTATTATGGTACCTAGGAAGCAATACGTATCATGTTGGAGTATTAAACTGCGTCAAGATGGCAAGTTGGGCCAGTTGGTTAACGTTCATGTTTCATAATTTGGTTGAAGCGCACCGTAAAGCACAGACTAGAAGAAGCAGACAGGACAGCGCTTACACTCACAACCGAAGGTTTCTTAATCAGAAGTATACAAGCCAGATACACGGCTTTTTGGTGCGCTTCAACCAAATTTTCAAACATGAATATTAAACTGCGAAACATTTCACTAGTCATAAGTGGAACATGGAACACAGAGCGTCATTGTTTTGAATGGACTGACATTCTCGGCTTGCTTGCTTGAAACAAAGGTTACTTATTAGTTAATATTTAACCAAGCATAAGCATAATCTCCCAGTTTTGTACGAATTCATGCTTCATCGAAAGTGTAACGACGATTCTTTTATGCTGCATAATCTCGTCATTCGTCCGAATACAAGCAGCAGTAGCAAATACGGTGGTCATGGCTTGTTTTCTGATGATAGGGTGGGTAAAGGTGTATCTGACTGTTTCCTTTCTTCTTTGCCGACTTGTTCCTATGACAGTTACGTGCGCCCTGAGACGTACCTGACGAATAACAGATATTCATGCGTTTGCTTCACACCGAATTTTTTATACCAATGAACGGCCAGTGATACCGACGACTCTGGAGCTCGATTAGCCGTTCGTTAAGGCAAAAAATTGCGACATCCTTGCTTCTCCAGCGCCCCGCGTTATGCAGCACGAAGCCGTTTCGCCGCACCTGCCCGGGTCGCGTCACTTCCAGACGCGTAGACCCACCGGATGGCCGCTTCAAAGCCTGCATACATCTGCGGAAAGCATGTTGGCCAAACACCGGATCCGCGCTGGGCAGCATGGTCACTCTCGCCCGCGCAAAGTGCTTGCTAATCTCTCCATCTAGCTGCCCTCCATTCAACTGCTGTCTGTGCGCGTTGTGAGTCTACGTATGCCTCGCGTGCTTTTTTGTTTCAGCATGTTTTACTACGTGCATTCTTGTTGAGTGCAAGATGGCACGTGCAATGGGGCCGTCTGTCCCAACCATCTCGAAAGCCGAGGGGGCCGGGAAGGTGAGCGAGAACCTCATTGTAGAAAACGGAGAGGAGCGCGTGTGCGCGAAGTCGAGAAGAACCTAGAGCGTTTGCCTTCAAAAACCAACGAAATATCAATAGAGCGTTACGAGTGCTTTTCTTATCTCTGGCAATATCTTTCGCAGTGTAATTTTCTTTTTTTTTTACGTTTTTCCACCTTCCGTCGGCATCGCCTGTGCCGTCTTCTCGTCGGGGCTTTTCCCTCTTCCCGCGCTGTTTCCGGCGTGTGTCGCTGCCGCGCGCTTTTGGCAGCTATAGGTGCGCACTTGCTGCTGCATCAGATGAAGCGGCTGATGCGGTCCGTTGCTGCATCACCGATTGCGCGCATCTAGACTCCACTCTTTTTCATCTCATATTCCCCTCCCTCTCACCTCCTAGTAAAGTCTCTGCTAGTACCACGCCTGTCCCCTTGACCACTACTCATGTGACTGAAGAGATGGTTCGTAGAGTCACTTAATCAGCGTTCACTAACTGCCTGCACTATTCAAGTCCTCTTCGAATAGCTGAACTTCGTTCTTGTGTACGTGATATCGTAAAGCGTGTGCGAACGTTTTCCAAAATGTCGTCCTATGTAACACACACAGCAGCATGGGCGTCGTGGTGATCTCTTTTGTTTTGCACGCTTAAATGTACAAAAGATGTCATTATAGGGAGAGCTTAGTTAAGTGCAGTTTAGTCTTATTAGAGAAGCATAAACGCCAGATTCCAGCTCCTTGTAAGAATTTGTCTGCGTCAACAGTTCCAGACTTTCTTCCACAGCCTATCCTGCAGCCCTCCTCTCCCCCAATCTCCCCCTACCTATTCCATGCCACTTTTTTTGCGCTTCGTTTTCCTACGTTTCAACGTTCAAGTCACTGGTTTAGCTTCATTAGAGAGATATGTTGCCAGTGTCACGGCATTTACAGCTATTTGGGGAACGCGGTTCTTAGCAAGATATTTTTTTCCCACTCTTCATTGTCTTTCTTTCGCCGTCTTCTCTTGTCTGCCATTGCGCCTTTGAAGCCACGATCAGAAGTCCACATCACGTCTTGGGGCCGTTAGTTTCTGCTAGAAGGCGGCAATGACGCGGCCTCCTCCCGGAAGCGCCGCTGCTTAGCCTGATTTACAGCCATCCGGAAAAGCAGAAGCACCCGGAGCTCGCGTCTACAGCGTTTACGCAGCGCTGTCTCCCGAATCTGCGCAGCGCGAGGTCGACGTCATGGCCGGAACGGCCGCGTAACAAAGCAAACAAAGGCTGCAATACATACAGCACGCACCGCGGTCCCGTGCGATCTGTCCCGCTTAGAGCAACGCCTCTGCTGTCCTGGCGCACTGAACTCCGTCAGTGACGTGATGTTGATTTGCGCGAGAGCAGTGCCTTAAAATAATTCGTTCTTGCTTTCTTTTTTAACACGAAAGTGTTTGATGCCGGGGTCCACCACGGATCCACTGACGGATTTCCGTCACGAATACGACGTTATAAAATATACACTAACAGATGGCAAAGCAAAAAGCTAGAGTAAAATTTCCGTCGGCGGGAGTCGAACCTACGACCCCTCGCGGCGCAGTGCAAACCGACTCGGCCACAGACGGCACGTTCTTCGGCATACTAACGGCAAGCTATCTATATACACCTTTTACCGTTGGCGGTACTCAGGAACCGGTGGCACTGCAGCGTGTTTTCGTTATCAGTTGCGAGATAGCGCGAAGGGCTCGGAGGACGTGTTGAAAGGTCGTCGCCCCGCGTTATGCGCGCGCGCCTCAACAAGGCACGGTCGCTCGTGCGCTCGCACTTATCTGGTCATGGGGGGTTGTTTGTACGTCTAGTGCTCTCACCGCAAGTTTGCGTTGAATTTACAGACAGCGCGAAGGTCGCTTCGCTTACTGCAGCGGCCGCTTTTGCGAAAGGAGTGCGCTGCTCAGACACAAGTTACAACTGTGACAGTTAGTTCGCGGCACCGTGGTTCGCGCTCATCCTGTGTATACTTGTGCGTTCCTTTCGTGCGTCCTCCTTTGTGTTTGAGCAGCGCACTTTAAAGGGCCCCTAAACCACCTCCGATATCTTTTTCAAACAGTTCAAGTAAACACGCGCATAAGCCGCGGGCGCGCCACAAATTCCAAGAAACAATTTCTTTTTCTCTCCGGGCCCTTCCGGTCTGCCTAGTGACGTGTGTGACGTCAGCGTGTTGAATCTGTCATTCGGTGTGCAGGTGATGTTGCGATTGGTCGAACCAGAACCAACGACATCCGGTTGGTCTTCAAGCAGCTGCCCGCGCTCCTTGCTGTTCTTCGTCGTATTGCCCGCGATTGCGCGCTTGCAGATCGGCAACTGCGGCCCGTAACGCAACTGCCAAATCGCTAGCGTACCAGCACAGTCACGCCTAGCAGTCTGATAAGCTGTGCGGTCTGAATCCGACAGCGTTTTGCGATGGCTTTCACGCATCAGTGATTGGCTGCAAAAGCGCCGACTGGCAAAACGAAAGGACGCGACACGCGTCACCGTACGGGTCCATCATGTTGGCGATCCTTTGAAGGCGTGGGCGCAACACAGGGTTTATACCGGCACAATTCGTATGAGCACGGGCCGGCACGGCAGCAACAGCGGTTAGCCAAGAAGCACGGAGTTCACGGAGTTGCGGCAACCGGAAGTGCCCGCTGTTTCGAAGAGCGCGTCAGCGATGACGGTATGTCACATGAGATTGGGAGGGGCACTCGGCGAGGAGGGCAAAGCGGCTTTGGGAGAGGAGACCAGCAGACGAATGAAGGGTAGCGAAGGAAAGAGTTAAACGAGCGATCGCAGCGTTTCGATTATCAAACGTGTGTAACTCGGCTAGTACAGCACCGTTTCGAAAAATTCTCCCGGCTACGTGTTCGTTGTAGACTCGTGCACAACTGTCACACCACAACTAAATTTCGACCTCTGGGTGGGTCAGGGGCCGTTTAACTGTCGAGCTGTGACAGTTGTTAATTCGCGCTCACCCTGCGTATGTTCTTTCCGTGCGTCCTTCTACTTGAGCAGAGCGTTGCAAGTTTTGAGCTGCTTGCCGTTCTTCGCGTGACATTACAGTTTATTGCTATAGCATTCATTCTTTCGCCCTTGTGCCTTAACAATGCACAACAAACGCCTAACTACGTCTGTGAAGACACGTTTCACTTTCGTGTTATCGAAAGTGAAACAGAGGGATCAGCCATGTTTTTTTTACTGCAAATGGGCAGAAAGTTTGGGACAAAAGAAGTGCCGCATTTAGAAGCTCCATCGCCGAAGTCGATGTGTCACGTGATTTCAACTTGCGTCACGTGCCAATTTAAGCTTCGCGGCGTGACGGAGGGCCTTATGTGCTGCCAAGTGTACGTGTGCCGGGGTGCAGGTAGCGCTGCAGTGATCTAGAAGTCACGCTCTGCCTTAAGATAAGGATCTTTCTAATGACCAAGAGAGCCTCGCTTGTCTATTTTTAGAGCGTCGTATTGAATACTGCGTACATAGCATTGGTTTATTTCTGTTTACAGTTTACTTTCCGCAGACCATTTCGTAGTTGCTGCAAGGTTTCGTACTCTTACAATATATAGCTGCTGGTGGTGGAAGCATAGGTATGGTGGTTGTGACGTTGGGACGGGGGGGGGGGGGGTAAGATGGCAGACCTGGCTGATACTCCAACTTAGTCTCCCTTTCCACCTCGTGCATCTCACTATGTATTATTTAATCTCGTCTTTCGCAAAAGGAAGTTTAGAAGAATGCGCGATACCTTATTGCACAGTATCCGTAGTCCTTTTTAAAAGAAAGATAGGTTGAATGTGCTCGTTCCGTGTTCAGTGTGTAGTTGGAAGGAGTGTTCTGGCGTTACTTCTGTCCGATAAGGCGATGTGTGTTCGCATATGTTACCAGGCCATTATCGGTTAGTGGTAATCCTTCCACCAGAAGATGAGTGGGAGACCCCGCTGCGCAAGTCGAATCCTATATCGCATTCTATGCTGAGAATGCTATACCACATTCTCAAGCGCGCATATGGAAGGTCGCGGGATCGAACCCCGGCCACGGCGGCTGCATTTTCGATGGAGGCAAAAATGTTTGAGGCCCGTATACTTAGATTTAGGTGCACGTTAAAGAACCCCAGGTGGTAGACATTTCCGGAGCCCTCCACTACGGCGTCTCTCAAAACCATATCGTGGTTTTGGGACGTTAAACCCCAGATATTATTATTATTGTTATTACAAGTGCGCATATGAGGTTGACAGTGCCCTGAGCTGCTGGTCACCAAGTAGAGGAATGTAACCGGCCCTACACAACGATCTCGCAAAATAAAGGTTTCTTCTCTTTTATAGGCTTGCGGAGCAGCTCTTTAAGGTGGCCGCTAAAATGAGATGATAGTGCTATACAAAAGTGCACTTTACTTGTGAGAGTCCAACCAAGAAGAGGCATCGGAAAAGCCACAATTTAAAAAGGCATACAGGAGTTATAAGGCATAGTTGCCGCTAAATGCACGTACACAACGCATTATGTCTCATAGCAAGCACCAACAAGGCCATGAACAAGTTCTTTGAAGCATACAGGGACTTGATTCATTAAAGGAATAGCGTCTTTATCACGTTTGTTGCCGTGGGGATATTCAAATAGTGTGTGTCACTTCATTCCGTTGTCGTTCTGACAGCAACCAGCACATAAATGGAGGTAGTTCACGTGAGGCCATACAAGCCGATGGGGCTGCATATACGGTGAACCAAAAAGCTGGCGAAATTTGGCGAGACCTGGCGAGATTGTGCCAGTCTTTGTGTACGTGTAGAGTTTACATTGTGTGACATTGTGTACAATCAAAGAGTGTACATGGTGTTGGAATGTGCAACAAATCTAACGCCAACGACTCTAGAAGCTTCCGTTGGATTTCAAAGAATGTTTCTGAAACGAAACGGAACAACAAAATGTTTTTGAGGGCGTTAGCATACCCTAGGCTATGGCTTCTAACTTTATAATTTTATTACAGTGCGCCCTCCTACCTCACCCTCGCTTTCTTATGTGGCTCTGCACTAAGGAAAAAATCACAGCATATCCACGGAGTGAATGATGATGAGTGGGCGAAGCTGCGGAGGTTCATCGGTAAACCGTGAATCTTCCGTGAATTCTGCCCAGTACATCATCACCGACGTGAGATCGGGCGCGTTTATACTAAAGGTTCGATGAGTTATGACGACTTGCAGCGCACTTTAATTTTACATGTACGCTGTGAATTTTCATTGTTTAGAAAACCATCGCTTAGAAAACATCTGGCGTCTTTCGTTAAGCAGCTGGCGTCTTTTCGTTCTGCTTTAGAAACATCTGGCGTTCTTTCGTTTTGCTTTTTACAAAACATCTGGCGTCTTTTGTTGGTTTATTTCATCAACCAACGGCGTTTTGAACAAAATTTTTATTGTTTAATCACGCACAGGAGAAATCTCACCAGGCACTACCTTGGAGGTAAAGAATGGCTGCTAATGGGAATGAGAGACAGAAGAAGTCGGCTTTTAGCTAACGCTGCGAATTTTTTATTGTTCAACAACGCACAGGAAAAATCTCCCACCGGCACCACCTTGCAGGTCAATGCGTAAGACTGGTTACATACTACGCTACGAGGGACGAACGGGTGCCGCTATAAGGAGCTTCGCCCCTAAAACGAAAAAAATTACACCATTTCCCGCTAAAGGGGACCATGAGGCGATGCGAAGCCGGAACACTTGCACGATCGCGTTCCGTTGGCGTTCTTTGGGCATGCTACCGACCTCGCGTCGTGGAACGCGAAGAGGAACGCTACGCGCGTCTTGTCTTCCTTCTAGCCTGGCCGTTAATTCTCACAGGGCGAGCGGGGAACGCAGTCGGCAGGCGTACGAGAGGGGGGCAGCGTAGGAGAGGAGAGAGAGGGGGAGGGGACGCGCATGCGCTGGTGCTCGTCGCGGCGTTGCGCAGGAGAAAATTTCGGCATGTCTAGCCCGCGTTTCAGAGGAAGAGTGGAAAGGGGAAGTGGAGAGGGGGAGGGGAGAGGGTGAGTGGAGAGGGTATGCGCATGCGCAGTAAGGGCGGTCACGCCGCACACCACCACCACCGGATTGAACTCCGCCATAAGATACTTCGCATCTAAAAAAACTGCCATTTTGGGACTCGCTCACGATCTGCTCTTGTAAGTTGTGTGTTGTCTGCCCACACAAGTCAATGATTGATCGAAACAGCGATGGCGGAACGAAAAAAATTAAAGAATGCCAGATACCGTGCCAGCCTTTTCCATTTTCCTAACTCAATTATTGCGAACAGCCGTTCCGTGCTCCCATTTCCTCACATATAATTGAGCACTTCTCTGCGGTAACCTTGAATAAAAAAATTGAAGGGAACTACATGGCGTTCGCTGAACAGTTGCTCGAAGCTCCTCACACCGATATGAAGCCCTTCCTCGCAACCTGAAAAAGCTGAAAAACTATTCGCGAGTATTGCGTCCAGTACGCACTCACTCAAATTACGTAATGCAAGTTGAACCCCGCTGTTACGTTACTCACTGTTGCGTTTTCGTGGCTGTTACGTCGTTTTCCGTCGCTCCCGGCATAGCGCCCATATGATCCAATGTATTTGGAACCCCACTGTTACGTCGCAATTGCCGAACCGTGCCGGTATGATATTTTGCGAAGTGTGCTCCGAGCCGGCCGAGCGACCACGGGATAGAGCGGCCATGCTGACTTTTTACGCAGCTTGGCCGAGCTTGACCGTAAGACTAGCCGCACGAATGGCGCAAGCGACACACATAACGTACTTTCGTTTGCCACGAACAAAAGCATAGCCTTCGATATTCCTATTGCAAAGATGGCATGTGTTACCTGTAGTCCAACATTATGCCAACAATGCTACATCATCGCTCGGAGACGCTGACGCATCAGGTGACAATCTCTCGAAGGCATTGCCAATAATGATTGCTTTCCAGGTGTCGGCCGTGCTGGCATTAGATTTACTAAAATAATATGACAACAGTTGCAGGGGCTCAGAAAACTGTTAGTGCTGCTCTTGCATGAGCAAACGCATCAGGCAACGTTGCGCGGTTTTTTCAAGCGTAAGCAGTGAAATAAAATTCTGTACCAGTAAATATTTTTTTCGTTTTTTTGTTTGTCGGCTCTTGCGTTTCCTGGCTCTTACGTTTATTTCTTACGGTCCCTTCAAAAACGCATCAGCGGGGTTCTACTTATGCTGTATAAAGTCCTATCTTATACTTGGACACTTTTAAACATTCGTGCTCTTAAATTTGAACCTGAATTTAAAATTATCAATCGCGTTTTAGCTAAGTAATTAGTTATCTTCAAATATCATAGGGGCAGCTTACCACTGTCCCTTAGTAGCGTAAAGAGTACTCTAAATCGTCTTCCCTTGCTTAAACGTAGCTTCTCGACAAGTTGGACTAGTTCACGCTTTGGCTGTGTGCGGCTACTTTTGTCGCATTTTTTTTTGTGGCAAGCCACGTATGATACGAAAATACACAAGGAAAAATATATTATAAGGCCGCGTATCGCGCACTACTCGAATGCATGGTTTTGAAGGAACATGTATCTCTAGCTTGAAAGAGCATATGCTCTGGCGTGTTGGTAATTCTCAGTAACTTTTAAACGCACAAGAACCACAAAATATTTAAAGCGCTGCGTCCGCGTCGTGCCTTTCAGTCCTTTCTTCAGTTTTGTGTGCAACATAAGTTACTGTGTATCCACAGATCCATTGTCACTGAGGCTCGGGACGCGTTGTTTGCGCGGAGGGGAAAAGAAAAAGAGGGTGAGAGGGTTCAGCGGCTTCAACATTACATTTGGCCGGAACCTTCAAGCAACAAGAAGCAGAATGCAAGAGAAGAAAGCAAGTCCCGTTTTCATAAAGAGCGCTTGCAAGGACTCGCCGTTATAAGGATACGCTCCACGCTCTGTTTTGTTCATCGCAGAGAGCGTTCGGTGCTGGCTGCTTGCCTCTGCATCTGCTGAAATAGACCTCGACGCTCGCAAGAAAACATCCTCCTACGAGGCGTGATTCAAGAAAAAAGATAAGGAAGTTTAGGGAAGACGGAAAAATCTACAAAGAACATGGAGAAAGCGGGGTTTTGCAAGAACACTGGATGCAGCACGCAAAGGCGTATGTGCATGCCATCCCTGGAACGTGCCTCAGTGTACTGAACGGGAGCGCTGCAGCAAAGCAAGCAAGCAACCAACCAGACTCATCTAGTGGGAGGTCCCCTAATTAACTTGCTATCGGGAAGCGGGAATATAAGGGGAGAGCGCTGTGTGCGTGATGTGCTTCGTGGCAGAGCAGCGGGGAAGGAAGACAGCCTGCGTTCGAGACGAGCAAGACAGCCGCATCTCATGCGGGCTCCTCTAGGAAAAAAAATTGTTTGAGGGTTTGGAGAGAAAGCCGCGCGCACGCGAACTGGGAGGCACGCAAGCGGAAACGGAGATCACTGTACATTGCGATACCGCATGCGGGTTATGAAGTCGGAAGAGAACACGTGTGGGAAGGTAGTTCATGTAGAGATGATATACTTTGTGAGTACAAGGCTCTGTGCTCACGTTGGAGCTGTCAGCATGCATCCTATATGTCCTGGCACAGCCATCACCTACACTGGTATGCTGTATACAATGTCATTACGCTGCTTGATACTTCAGGACACAGGTGTGTGTACATCACGGCCGTTATTAGTAAAGTGTGTTAAAGGCGTTTCCGTTGTTTCAGAGCTCCAGAAATGCCCATCCCAGCGTAATGGCAAACAAAATGGAACAGTGATTTACATAGGCTTGTGTGGTGCAAATCTTGAGACAAGAATTTTCTCTTAGCTTGCTGGACACCGCAATGTGGACCAGTGGTGAGTAGTGGGAATTTACCCAATTTCTGTGGCACATACCCGTTTATGATGATGATAGTTTTCGCCATTCACACCTTTTACCTCCAGCTTTAACAGTTTCGCTGTTAAAAAATAGAGGGAAGAGAGACAAGGAAAGAAAGAGAGAAATGAAGAGAAACAAAAAAGGTCACCGAGCTCCGCATTCCTTCAGGCTTGGCGCCACTACTGCGGAAGAGCCTTAATTTTTTTTCTTAGACAATTTCAAACAGCATAACTTGCAATATTGAATGGTGAGCTGCCTACTTTTTACACAGCGTTGCTGGCAAACACCTGACGGCTTTTTTAAAGCCCCGGACGTGTAATAAAATAATAAGAGTGCTAGTAAGAATCGCCTGTGGAGCTGTACCTCTTAATAAAATGGGCAAAACGGGTGTGTTGCAAAACAATTTTCAGCGCACTGGCAAAATACCGAAGTTGTCGGATACGACACTGAGCTTAGATTGATTGCTGGCGCTCAGATTGCTTTCTCCGTCTATCACTCAAAGGAGCGCGAGAGATGCACCGGTTGTAAACCGTATGCTGGGGGGAATCCATCGAGGTTTATCGGCATTCATATTTTCGCCCGCACTACTACAAACCTTGCTATTCCTTTCTCTTTTGTTCATATTTTACTACGCGGCTGCTTTATTATTTTTTCGCCGCACTTGCTCGGTAATACTTTGTATAACGCAGGTATTTCAGGGTACACGTTGCTGTCAGACCGAAAAAGAGACACGACACCAATCTCTCTCTGCTTTTTCTTTTCTTTTTTCTTGCGGAGTAGTGTCGAGGGTGATACAAGCTTGTATTTCGTTGTAGGCGAAATGCTAGAAGCCCGTGTACTGTGCGATGTCAGTCCACGTTAAAGAACACCACATGTTCGAAATTTCCGGAGCTCAACCATACGGCGGGCCTCATAATCATATTGTGGTTTGGGCACTTAAAACCTGAGATATTAGTTATTATTATTGGCAATACACGCAGCGTCGACGGAGAGAGCCTACAGTGAAGCATGCGTTTATAGCATAATAACTCAATTCGACAGCAGCCTGGCTGCTGGCGAACAACTAGGGGTCAGGTTACAGTGTGTCCGTAGCAAGGCAGTGGCAGCAGCTTACGAACAGTTCTGTGCCCAAGGAAGAGAGATAACGAAGCAAGGAAAGGCAGGGAGGTTAAGTGCATACGCATGTCCTGTTTGCGACCCTGCAGTGGGGTAAGGGATAGAGGGGCGAAAAGAGAGATGGTCAAGGGAGAAAGAGAGAAACGAAGCGTTAAGGCAGGGAGGCTAGCCCAGCTTTGGCTCGGTTGACTACCCTGATTATGAGGTGGGGGAAAGAGGGAATAATAAATACAATATATGAGAAAGGGCGAGATAAAGAAGAAATGGCCAAGGGATGTGGCTGATAAGCACGGCGCACGAAAGCAGTACGTGGCGTTATCACAGTTCGTCACCGATATACCACAAGTAGCGTGAATGAACAGCGGCAATGAACAGTCTTAAGATACGGTACCCAAAGCTGCGCGTTAGCGTTTGTTGACACTGTGCATGCGTCATACGCCAGCCTCCTGGGTATGCGCGTTATATTTCGAAAATAGCACGCGTAACCAAGCAACGTAAACGCTACGAACCCCAACCCAGACCTCCCAATGTTAAGGCTGCTGCACGCAAGGCCCTGAGAAAGCAAAGGAACGTGTATGCTGATTTTGTGTTGCCAGCCGCTTACCTTGAACATGCTTTCACGCATATCGTTATGATCGCTCATGTCGCTATCGCCACTTGCTCTTTTTCCGTGCTGTGTACGACCACCTCTCCACTTCTGTTCGTCCATCCATCATCCATCATCAGCCTGTCTACGCCCACTGCAGGGCAAAGGCCTCTCCCATGTTCCGCCGATCAACCCGGTCATGTGCTTTCTGCTGCCACGTTATACCTACAAACTTCTTAATCTCATCTACCCACCTAATTTTCTGTCTCCCCCTCACGCGTTTGCCATCTCTTGGAATCCAGTCAGTTACCCTTAATGACCACCGGTTATCCTGCCGACGTGCTACGTGCCCGGCCCATATCCATTTCTTCTTCTTGATTTCAACTATGATGTCCTTAACCCTTAGAGAAGTGAGTAGGGCTAGTTGGTGCGTATTAACTATGGACATATCTACTAGCGCGAAAAACACAAAGGACGAGGTACACAAGGGACGAGGTGTCCTGTCTGCCGTCTTTACCTCGTCCTTTGTGTTTTTCGCGCTAGTAGATATGTCCACAGTCCTTAACCCCCGTCTGTTCATCACGTATTTCTTATTTTCACTACTTGAAAGACATGGCGCAAAGTTAGAACTGAGAAGAACCAAGAAGAGACAGACAGAACACCAAATGGCGTTCTTTCTGTCTCTTCTTGGCTCTTCTCGGTTAAACTTTGCGCCATGTCTTTCAAGCATAGGTCAGCAAGCTCGCTCATGAGTCGACTCAATCAGACTCAGATCAGGCCATGAGTCTGAGTCTGAGTGAGTACGGGAGAGTAATATTTTGGTGAGTTTGAGTCCGAGTGAGTCCGGTTCAGGAAAATTTTAGTGAGTCTGAGTCCGAGTGAGTCTGCTTGAGAAAAATATTGGTGAGTCTGAGTCCAAGTGAGCCCTAAGCGCAAGTTATATTTCTTGAGTGAGTGTGAGTTCCATCTTTTATTTCCGACCTACGTATAGTCCTATCTATTCATCTTCGGCATTGCTATCAGCTTTATATCGGCTTACGTTTATACTCAAATCTGGTCACATATATTTGCACCTAACAATTTATTGATCAAACGCGTGAGTTAGGGGGGGGGGGAAGCGTGTCTTGACTTTCCCCCGTGAAAAGTTCTTGTTAAAAATATTTCGTGTGATCGAAGTATTTCATAAAAGTGCCTTTACTGGATTGAAACCACTGATATTTCAAACTACTGGCATTTGAAAGTACAAGATCAAAAAACGTATCCAAGAGCACCGATTATGTGAGATATTAGCATTTGAAAAGCATCGACACCATAATGGAAAAAGCTAAGTGTATACTGATGTAGTAGGGGGTCTGCCCATAAGACCGGAGCCAGCCAAAGTCCCGGGGAGATGTCGAAGAGAGGAGCCGGTGCGTGCTAGGTTCAAGGTAGCGTGCTACTTCAATGTTTCTGGTAGCATCATGGAAGCTCTCGGAGCTCGTGAGAGCTTGAGAGAACTTGTGAGAGCTTGAGAGAACTTGTGAGAGCCTGAGAGAACTTGTCGGGAGCTCATCGGCGCTCGCATTTTATGTCCTAGCCTTCCCAGGGATCCCTGTAGGAAAAAAACAATGGAGGCCAGGACAGTCCAATGAAAATTTCCATCTTCACCTCCGCCCCCAAAAGGGGAAGGTGAAACGCCGCCTCCTTCCCAACCCACGAAAGGAGAAAGAGGCACATCCAGTTCGTCCCATGGCGAGGGAAAAACACTGCCCACCGCGCACACACGGCACAGCACGAAGACGTTTAGTCTTACGTGGAAGTCAATTTCGTAGTCTGTTGCAATGATGGGTATGCGCGACAGACTACGAATTGTGGAAACAGCGGCAACAAGGCGCCACGGAGAACGTGGGAAATGCATCCGCAGACGGTTCCCAGACGCTGGGTCCTTTGTCCGGGGCACCTTGACGACAAAGCAAGCCGCCTCGACGGCCAACAACTCTTCCTAATCTGTCAGTCGGTCAGGCGTGCCCAAAGGGTTCTACGAGGGGCGCAGACAACCTGAGAATATTAGACGAACGACCTTCGTGTTGTCGCCGCTCTTGGGGCATCTCTGGAACCGCTGACCCGGAAGAAATCAGGGTAGTCTTAGCCGCAACGTCTCATGCGTCAAAGCGGCGCCAAGCCAGGCAGGCCGATCATAACAATACGCTAACGGACTCATGAGTCGACTCACTCAGGCTCACTCAGACTTAGGTGAAGCCGTGAGTGTGAGTCTGAGTGAGCCCTCAGGGGAAAATATATTTCTTGAGTGAGTCTGAGTTAGCTCCAACCTTCTTGCCGACCTATGCTTTCAAGTCGCGATGCACCAAATGGTCCAACATAGTGTACTGTTATTTATATTTTCAGTTTCTGGTTCATTTCGCCGGCATAGACTCGGTCACCTCATATAAGAAAATGTCACAAGAGAGGCCTCATTCAAGCGAAGCTCCTTCCTTCCTGATTTCTAATTTATTATTTTGTGTTTCTCTCTCTCCCTTTTTCTCTAAAGTGACCGTACTTTTGCCGCATCTTTAGCCAAGACAATTGCAGAGTAAGACGCCTTTGTGTGCTGTGTCGAAAGACACAGACACTATTCAAAGGAATTTATTACTCTTGATATCTCTCAATAGCCATCGTACAGAAGCATAAGGAAACTAAGGGATATTCCACTAATGTGGCTCTATATTTGCCGGAGAGTGGCACCGCCTCCCAGGACGGCGAAACTGTACGGAATAAACGAGAGAAACGATAATACATGAAAACGCCGGAAGGTATTTTGTGCAGTCGTTATACCTGTATTGATGTGCTATTTTGTTAAGGCCGCATATGGAAACCATAATACAGGTTAGCTGCCTAGTTCGCGTGATGTCGTTTTGCCCTCATCCTCATTCAGCTTTCGCAGCGGCTTGTGAAGTCTGCGGCTTAGGTATAGTTAGGGCGGAACACTGCAGCTAACCAAACTTGATCTACAACTCGAACGCACAATTTCTTCCTCTTACGAAGCCACCTAACCCGACTGCTCGTCTGATGGAACTGCCTTAAATGCGTCTAGCAATTTCGTATCTCACTTTTATTGCGTTTATAGACACAGCCTGCGCAGACAGAAACAGCAGAATTTGTAGGTTATAGAAGCCATCTTTAGCCAAAATACTTTTGCAGATTGCAATGCGCGTAAATAACGTAATTTGTCGGAGGCCTTGTTGCTTCGCCGCAACTGTTGATGTCGGTAAGGCCCTATACTGTATTCCGAGCCTGTTATTTATAGCTGGGAATCGACGCCAAATATAGAGGGTCGCATTTCTGCGGGGCAACTTTGATACAGCCGCTGAGCTCACTAGCCAGCTGCGCGATAATTATTGCCGGCTTCATATGATTATTAATAATTGATATTTTCATTCCCAATAGGGATTACAACAGAAGGGCAAAATTATGCAAGGACTTAGTACAAAAAAAGAAAGAAAAAAAAATGAAAAAAGTACAACCAAAGGTCGCCCAATTTTTTACCTTCTTGTATATCAGCCAGTCCGCTCGTTGCGCGACGGGCCGTGAAAATCGGAGCGAATTCTTGCTGTCGGAGTCGTAATCGGCGCATGCCTAATTGTTTCGGATCGCAGTCCCGGGAGCTCATGGACTACCGCCCTGCCTTCCGTAGTACACCCGTCTATATCAGACACGACAGTGGTCGGTCGTAGGGCGAACGAAGGGAAGGTCCCGCGTCATCTAGCTCTCTCTGCGTCGTCGAACATCGAAACGCCGCACTTCTTTCACATGCACCCACTGATCCGTGTCTGCCGCTGCAACTTCGAGACAATGCGCCGAGTCCCAAGGGTCGTCCGAGGAGCCGCAGCAGCCTCCGAATTTCTTAGTCCTAATCGAGGATTACGGCGAATGAACTTCGAGGTAGGCTTCAGCCGGGAGGAGGAAGCACATCCCACTGCTCTCTTTTCTTGTATTCAACGGGAAAAGAAACGCACGTCGCATACGAGCGCAGCGACAAGTCTGGAATGGTCGTCGTTCGTGTCGGTAAAGCGCGCCAGGAATCCGGACGACGTCGGGAGGAGAGATTTTAAGGTAACGACCGGTGAGATGCTCGTAAGGAGCGCCGAACGAGCGCTCTTGCGGTCGGCCAGCGGAGAACGCGGCTGACATAATTGTCACCGGTACTGTGCAGATTTCCAATTTTCCGTTGGAGGCGCCGCGACTATCCTTTTTTTTTTTTTTTGTCGAGAGAGATTGTTACGTCTTGTACTTCGTTGCGTCGGTCTGTACGCGCGAGAACAATCGCTGGGCGAAGGACAAACGGAATCACGAAAGCCGGCCGTGGTTATCGCGCAGTGCTAGGCACATTCTTGCTGCCTACGCTGGCGCGCGCGAGCGTGTGAGGTGTGATATGAGGTGCAGCACTCTTGTGAGAAGTACGGTGCTATATACCTGATGACACCGCGGTCTCTTCTGTAATAAAGCAGGTCGGAGAACGAGCACTATAGGAGGACGTCGCCTCTGCCGAAGGCGAAGACGAACAGCAGGAAATAGTGGGCATTAAGCCGAGCTTAGTGAGACGTTCTCGTTGTTTCTTTCTACGTGCGTACTCTCTCTGGCAGAATTTGCGGCGGCTGCATTTTCGATGGAGGCCAAAATGCTGATGCCCATGTACTTAGATGTAAGTGCACGTTAAAGAACCCCAGGTCGTCGAAATTTCCGGAGCCCTCCACTGCAGCGTCTCTCATAATCATATCTTGGTTCTGGGACGTTAAGCCCCAGATATTATATTATTATTATTTCTGGCAGAATGTTTTACGCGCTGGTGGTCTTCTTAATGTCAGCGTCTTTGAGCGCTGGGATTTCCACTGATGTGCGAAACTAAGTGCGAGATTTAATTTTAGAATATGCCTGCGAGGATGCAGAATTATAATTACCTGCAATTTATTTTAAATTTTGAAATGGCATACATTTAAATATTTTTCTATGCATGCTGTTTTAGTGCAGTGAGCCATATTTTCCTACGTGTATGCAGTAAAATAAGAAATATTACCTTAGAAGTAAACCACGTACTGGGCTTTTCGACCTGTCGTGCTTCAGCTTTGCCGCCGTGGTGGCAGACACACTATAGGCTTAAATTGAAATAAGACCAACTGGGAATCTCCTGCAATGCGCGCTTCCATATCCCAGTTACCTTATATTTGTAACAGCCGCTTAATACGTACACCAGAACGTGCTTTTATGACTGCTGCTTGCTTATAAATTGGCTACAGAGCGACTGCACGTTGTACTTATATGTGATTGCACGTTACAGGAGCAGTTATAACTTATTGCCATTCCCATATTACTACTCATTTTTCGCGGATGGTAATCTGCGCTCTTTCACGAGTGATAAATCTTGCTTCAGAGCCACTTAAGAAAGAGAAAAAAAAAAGCGACAGAAAAAAGATGCGCTCGTGCAGAATTCGAAAACGAAGCGCAATATGCGCAGCTGTTCGTTTCTTTGCCCGTCACACGGTGTGCGATATTATTCAAAGGCGGATGTTGAGACTCTCGGTCACGGCTCGAGGAATCTGCCTGGCAGTTTTTCTCGCACGTGCGTATAGGCAGATCCGGAGAGGATCGGCCTGCTTCGGCCGTACACACGAACGGCAGGAGTGCATACGGACTTTTATGTACGCTACGTGCCGCGTGCCTCCACTCACCCAACATAAAAAAAAAAATCGCCGCGCAACGAAACACCTAAGCACACCTTATTGCCGCGCGCAGCTGATTCAGTACGTCTGCCGTCGGTGCAAATGGAGCAGCAGCCCTACTCGGCTCCAGCCGCAACGAGCCTCGGCGCAACGCAGGGAGTATAGATCTGACGTGAAAGACAAAATGGCTGAAGGTGAAAGGGAGAATGGGGCAAAGTCACGCTCTGCGAAAAGACGTAGACAACAGGAGGAATGCACAAGCGCAAGGACCGCATTGCACGCTTCCATGCAATGTGGGCAGATCACAACGTGGTTTTGCGGTTGTGTGCATGTGCGATCGTCACGTTTCGGGCCCGGCACTCGGCCACCTTTATTTCCAGCGGACAAGTATGCCGCGTGCACACGTTGGCAAGTGCTAGCTGGCGAGGTGATACGTGGGAGGGCGAACGAAAGATAAACGACCGCCCTTTCCGCGGGCATGGTGCTTCCCACTTGTTTCCCCCGGCAACTTGACAGGAATGCTTTTGGTGCTGGCGATTACGAAATCGTGCTGGAACAGCTCTGCACTCTCCTCCGAGGTTTGTTTTGTTCATGTGCAACTGCAGCGGCATGTGGAGTAGTATGTGTCCGTGTATATATACACATGCAAAATTTAAAAAAAACGAATTTTGGGCGCTAGCGCCGTGGCCTGCACTAGCGCCGAAAATTCGTTTTTTTTTTTTGCTCCCAGACCTAGGTCTGGGAGCGAAGTTTCAGGCCTTTGTTAGATCATTCCTGATGAATAGAACGGCTAGCATAAGGATCGCTAAACACAAGTCAGATGAATTCGCCTTAGGAGCCACAGGCACTCTCCAAGGAGCGGTCATCTCCCCCTTGTTATTCAATATAGTCATGAAGGGCTTATCGGAGAGGCCCAGATCCCTGCCCAATATAGGCCACTCGCTTTACGCGGACGATATCACGATCTGGTGCCCGGGAGGATCACTCGCAGAAGTAGAAAACGCGCTGCAATCAGGCCTAGACGAAACGGAGTTCCACCTAGAAGACACACGCCTCCAACTCTCTCCAAAGAAATCAGAACTGTTACTGTACAGGCCGGCCAGGCAAGGCGTTAGGAGACTTCCACACCTGGATCAAATTCCCATCGCCCTTTTTGCAAGAAATGAACAGCGCATTCCACGAGTGCATTCAAATAGAATCCTAGGACTACTGATTGACGCGAGAGGATGTAACGCCAAAACCCTGACGCACATCACGGCCAAAACCGAAAGCATGCTGAGACTTGTTGCTAGAGTATCAGGACGCAGAGAGGGACTAGGTGAAGCCAGCCTAGTTCGGATCTGTCATGCCTTCCTAATGAGCCACATTAACTATGTAGCATCGGCCCATAACTGGACTAGAACGGAAAAAAATAAGCTAAACAGTCTCATCCGTAAGAGCATCAAAAAGGTACTGGGGTTACCAGTAACCACATGCTCTGACAAATTAAGACAACTCGGCATGCACAACGACATTGATGAAGTGATCGAAGCGCAGGTCACCGCCCAGCTGGTCGGTCAGGCTGTCGTCAACCAGGGCAGGGAAACGTATCCTAGACGAGGCTGGCATGGCTCCCAGAATGCTTGCTGAAAGGAAAATCACCTTATCCAGGGAGGTCCGGGAAACCTTTGTGGTCAGCCCGTTCCATCGGAATATGCACCCGCAATACAATGTAGGCAGGCGAAAAGCTCGAGCGCGGGCGATATTACAGAACGCCGCCGAGAATCGAGAATCGACTGTCTTTGTCGATGCGGCTCAGTACGGCAAGTCTAGCACATTCGCGCTGGAAGTCATTGACGGCAACGGGGAATTACGCTCCTCAGCCTCGGTCAGGTTAGCTACGAGCGCAGTTGCAGAACAGGTCGCCATAGCCCTGGCCATGACCGACCGCTTGCGCACCAACGTATTCACAGACTCAGGAGCGGCCATCAAAGCTTTTGAATCGGGTAACCTAGCGCGAGAGGCTGCCTCCATTTTAGAAAAAAGAACAGACCCTGGCACTCACTTCATCTCTTGGTTTCCCGCCCATATGGGTGTGGACGTTCATCAGCACGTACCTAACCTCAACGAGCTTGCCCATGACCGTACGCGAGATCTAACGCGCCGCGGCGGCATGGATGCTTCATGGGGTCAGGATGAAATCCAGCATAACGATCCGCTCCTCACGTTTCATGAAATCACCTCTCACCATCGGCTTAGTAGAAGGGCCTATCCTCTTCCTCACCCGAAGTTAGATAGGTCTCAGTCAATTGCACTTAGAATACTCCAGACGGGCTCGTTCCCCTCGCGCGGCTTTCTCAGTCGTATCTCCACAGACGTTGACTCAAGCTGTCCGGACTGTAATGAGAGTTATTGTTCCTTAGCGCACATGCTTTGGCAATGCCCCGCGTTACCTAACGGCCCTCTATCCAGCGAAGCCGACTGGGAAGAGGCACTCCGGAGCCCATCGCTCCAGGCACAAATCCAGGCAATCCAGAGGGCCCAAGAAAGGGCGGAGCATCACGGTGTCCCAGCCCCGACTTGGACGCGGCCAGCGGCTTCCGCGGGTCCCCTATAGGGGTTCCCGCGAAAGCTCCTCAGGATTATATAAAGTTCATTGTCTGTCTGTCTGTTCGGCGCTAGCGCCAAAGGGGCTTCTCCTACCCCCTCGCCCCCCCCCCCCCCCGGCCAATGGTGAAGAAGGCTTTAACCGGGCTTATACGTGTGCCGCCCAGACGCGTCGGAAATTTCCGTGTGAGTAAAGCGACGAAATTGCACGTAGTGTTCCAGCTTACAATGATTTAATGACGACCCGTTGAAGAGCGACAACCGTAGCTGATGTAACTTGTTCTGCGTAATGCTATTGAGCGCAATTTCTTGCTTCTTGCCAACTGTGTGCGAGCCGCAAAAGGATCCGTATTACCAGTGGCTCATGTTTTAACGACGTCAAAACACACACGCACGCACGCACACACGCACACACACACACACTCACACACACACACACACACACACACACACACACACACACACACACACACACACACACACACACACACACACACACACACACACACACACACACACACACACACACACGAAAGGAAGAGAGGACGGAGACACACAGACGCGGGTAGTTCCGGTCTGACGTAACAAAGTCACGTTTCGTGCGCTCCGGGCCCGACCGGTTTCGTTAACGCCGTTAAAATACGATGATGAAAGTCTCAAATTACGTGCAACTTTTGTGGTTTCTAAAACATGCACATGCCATAAATTGTCATGCACTACAACTTTTAATATAAACACCTGACCTCAAGTCAATAATTAAAAGTGAATTAACGTGATTCTGTTAATTATTCGCGATAGTGTCATTTTAGCTGCGACAAAGTATTTCTGCCTCCAGACAGAGTTCGTGTGCGAAAACGACAGGAGCCTTACTGTCATAGAATTTTTGTTTAAAAAATCTGTATTGTCTAAAAACATACACCGTGTATATCAAGACATGTACCAACTAGTCCACCAGCGGAATCTTCTAGGACATTCTAAAGATGTTTTACGCGTTCTCACAACGCTGACATGTGATTTGGGTTTACACTGATAATTTACGCCTGTCAATTTCTACTTCTATATATATTTCTTTTTCTGTCAGTATTCAGTGCTGATATGCCGAGTGCCCCACTGGTATACGAATAGCTTGATGTAGTAAGTAAAAACTATGCAGCGCTAGCGCAGAAAAATGAAGATGGCAGTTTTATGCGCTACAGTTACGGTCACCTAGGAACTGAGGCTAAGAAGAAGAAGATGATGCTTAACGAAGCGAAAGGAGAAGAGGGCGGCCTGGAGGCCGGTTTCTAGCCTGCTACTCTTCACCGGGTTAGGGGAATACTCTCAGATTCCTTGTGGGAGGGCAATACCTTGCACTATCTGCCCGTCTGTATTGTTTTACTAGTAGGACACGTAATATAGTGCCTCGTCGATTGGAAACGCGAGCTCCAAAGGGATTTTGCAAATACGCGATGCAGTACTCGATTTCGAAATCTTGAGCGCTGCACTTGAAGCACACACATACGATGGGCAACTAAGGTCATATTGCAGGCTTCAGTACGAGTTGGTGTGGAAAGATGTCGACATCGTCGCGGTTTGCTCACGTTCCGTTCATTGAACATCTCCCGCCCCAGGAACATTGGTATTTCTGTACTGCGAGAGGGGTACTTTCGAATAGCGCAGGTATATTTGTCGTTGAATGCCTTCATAGAGTAGGCGGTATGCTGTTTCTCTATCTTGAACGCGATGGGCTAAAATTACTACATCTGTTCGTATCGCAAACTCCCGACTTCTGTGTGTGTGTGTGTGTGTGTGTGTGTGTGTGTGTGTGTGTGTGTGTGTGTGTGTGTGTGTGTGTGTGTGTGTGTGTGTGTGTGTGTGTGTGTGTGTGTGTGTGTGTGTGTGTGTGTGTGTGTGTGTGTGTGTGTGTGTGTGTGTGTGTGTGTGTGTGTGTGTGTGTGTGTGTGTGTGTGTGTGTGTGTGTGTGTGTGTGTGTGTGTGTGTGTGTGTGTGTGTGTGTGTGTGTGTGTGTGTGTGTGTGTGTGTGTGTGTGTGTGTGTGTGTGTGTGTGTGTGTGTGTGTGTGTGTGTGTGTGTGTGTGTGTGTGTGTGTGTGTGTGTGTGTGTGTGTGTGTGTGTGTGTGTGTGTGTGTGTGTGTGTGTGTGTTATCGAGACAATAATTGTCATATTTTGCTCGATATACTGCCGTTCGATTGGCTCATTGTTGCACTATGCAGAAATGTAATCAGCTGTGGAGTAGTTTCTAGAAACTTTCTTTTGCTTTCGCAATGAAGTTGTTAGGCCAGTTTTTTTTTTCTTGAAGGATAGATTCTGCCTGCAATACATCTTAAGTCCAAGTGACAGCATGATTTCTTATTTATGAGGGTCCCAGCAGTGAAATTTTGAGAACAAACGCTGGCGCAACGGCAAGATTGCATCTTACGTAACTATTGTTGTAACGGCGCACCGCACTTGTGGATACATGTACAAGCACAAAATCAGGCACTCGAGTTCTTTTTTCTTTTTTTCTTTTTAATGTTGTCACCGCGTCGGTGCCTTGCTGCATATCGGTTAGGCAACTAGACCACCAATATCTTTTCAGCGGTTCTAACGTAACACTTCGGCCTTGCGCACCGGCTTGCGTGATTTCGGGCAATATTGAACGCGCGGTGCGTCATATATTTGAAACAATAGTAACAAGAACCCCTTTGCTACATGGAAGGGCGACATGCAATCACTCGTCAGCTTGCTTCTAAACATGACGTGTACGCGTTTTTATAGGTTGAAGTAAGCACCGCTGTAAAGACTGCAGCTGAAGTTGGAAGCAAAGTAAGTCATTTTTAGAAATTTTGGAACTGTTTATGTTTGAACTTGGGTGCACTATACCTTAAATTCACTGTTTCCTTCCATTTAATGTATTTTTATCTTAAGAGCTTTTCAGCTTTGCGGAGGAGAGCAGGCACGACAAACTGCTACAAGATAAAAATTACAGTACCAAATATGCTGAATAAAGCATACAAAGTGGTGCAAAAAGCAACTTAGCAATGAAGCACATGCACTGGAACATAAGTCATTGACGGCTAAAGAAATCAAGTAGAACAGCAGGAAAACGAGAGGCGTCAGTTATTTGAAGAATGTCGCGCTAGACATTTCCAGTCTATACGGCTTTTAGACTCAGACTCAGAACTCAGAATATATTACAAACATGCCGCCCAATGTCAACAAAAAAGGATATCTATGAAAAGAGTTTGAAGATACTGAGTACGATAAAACTTTTTGTGGGGCAAAGATAGGTGAGACTACTGCCGGCGTGTCACAAGCTGGGGAAAGTTAAGCTCCGAATTCATGCAGAAAACTCTAGACCAAAAGCTAAAGTCGGACGATATGAAACGCGGCCCTCAGAAAGCACAGGACCGGGTTGATTGGCGAAACATGACATATGCCTTTGCCCTGCAGTGGGCGCAGTCAGGCTGATGCTGATTATATGAAACAGGCTCAGCGATTTACAATTGATTCTATGGGAAACTTGCAATGAGCTGGTGGCGCCGTTATGTGGGAGTGAGCGACAGCACCTCGCGCACTCCCTGCGGCAGCCGGCCTACGAGTGGAGCTGTGTCAGGTTAGCGCAGCTTTGCAATGTCGCGTATGGAGTGCTGCGTCGTCGACTGCGCTAATACCTATAAGAACAGCCCAACTAGAACGAATTTTTCCAGTTTTCCAGCGTGACAGTGCTATAGAAATCAGTGCGAACGCTGGATTCACAGCATGCGAGGTGTGAAGCAAGTGATTCTGGGCATGTTTACAAAATACAGTGTCGCTAGTTCGCTGTGAATTTATGCTCCACGCAAGTAAGCTGATACGTTTACAGTGCTGACGGAACCGTTTGGCAGCCGGCAAAGTGATCTCGAGTCTTCATTTCGTTCGCGGAAGGCCATCGACGGATACAGCTCCGTCGTACGCTCCTGCTGTTTTTCCGACGACGTACCACATTTCGATGAACTGCGCTGTCCGTAAGCGGGAACAGTGAAGAACAAGCCACAGATCCGTGGCACATCGGGAACCGCGAATTTTATCATTTACTGCACCTACAATGCTTATGCCCCTTCACAGCACTGCGCGTGCCAGCGAAGCCGAGTCACGCCGTTCTTAGTACTAGGTGACAGCTAAGATATCACATGCAGAGCTGGCACGTAACAGAATTACTCAACCATTCACGCAGCCCGAGCAACAAACACAAACGGAAATAAACAACAGCACAGATAATTTCGCGCAAGTGCTATACGGCATCATTAATTGCAACACTGCTCGGCGATCGTACACGTTTCTCGGGCGCCCATCGGACTAGGTTGTCTAAGACTTTTGACATCACGCTACAGCACATGTCGGATGCAAATTTCATCATTTAGTCTGTAATAAGAAGGCCAAATGATCAGAAAAAATGCACACAAACCTCGGTGGCGTATGCTTCCAGGTTTAAGCTGGCCTGGCGCACACATCGCCATTTCAGTTCACTCTGTCGCACGTCCGTGATTTCTTCGGTCGTGTCGAAAACATGCATAATTGCTTCGGTACAATTTATGTGCGTTCTCGTTGCTTGAGGCCCTAAAAAATTATACATGCCGTAGAGCGCCATGACGGAGCAAAAGAAAACTGTTCAGGCATAACGCTTTTCATTTTGGTTGCTCTCCGGGACGGCACGATGAAACGAAGTAAGAAACTAAAGCCGCAACGCTTAAAAATACGCCAACGCCGAGCTTCGCCAGGCTTCTATCTTTCGCTTTGTTGCGTGCAATGGAAAAGGCCGGCCGTTTCAAGCGGTCGCGGCCCTCCGCTGTATGGAGATTACAAGTGGGGCGAACAGGGCAATCCGCAGCGAAGCCCAGCTACACGGGGCCCCCGCCTATATATACTGGTACATGTTCGCGGACATTGTTATTTTCTTTTATTATTTACTTTTCTTCGCTAGTAGAAAAATGGGGTGAGCACGATACACTGATGCGCAGTATCAACAACCCACAATAAAGGCTCTCTGCGTTGTGGTATAGCTATGAGACGTTGCATGCTTCAAAGAATATAACAGGCGAAACAGGGACAACATGATGGAATACACAAAGGCACGGACGCTCATCCGCGTAGAAGCGTTGCACATTCGGTGCAACCGTACTGCGCAAGGCCGCCTGATCCCGTATTGCATTCGAAGCGCAACGGTTTTTTGTCTTTTCTTTTCTTATCCAGGCTGAAACCTCAGCTTTAGGAACCGCTCCACCGTCGCCAAACGCCGCCACCGTATTTCGCTACGGGCCGTCATAACCGGTCGTGTGTGCTCGCGAGCAGAGCGTCTTGAAGAGCCTTCGTGCACACAAGTTCCCGAAAGCTCTGGATTCAAGTTCGTGAGCATGCGAGGTTGGGGAAGAGTGGGCAAGGCGGCAGCAGCGACAGCACAATGCTCACGCGGTGCTTCTTTGTTGTGCAGTTTCTGGCCAGCCTTGTGGATTCCCCGGCACACTGCCTGGACGGCGCGGCGGTTCGGAATGCGTCAACTAGCGCAAACCAACACGTCGATCGCCGCAGATGCATGCAGTCTGCCCTTCCTCTCTTGCTGCCGAAAGATCGACTTGGTTCAACTATTGCGCCTGCGCTGTCCCCAAGTGTCTACGCTGACTATCAGCTGGGTCAACAAACCTTTGTCAAGCCCAACTTCGTGACGTCATCAGCATCGGATATAAAAGGCTCCCAGCCACAACGCAGCTTCAGTGGGCAAGGCGGCAGCAGCGACAGCACAATGCTCACGTGGTGCTTCTTTGTTGTGCAGGCATGTTATTTGGACAACGCACATTGTATCCGTTCAAATAATCGTTTCTTGCTGCTGCTCGGTTGCCCACAAACCGTTGTATCTCTATATGTTTCCATTTATGCTCAGCTTATGTACTGCGTGAGTTGTCTGTGCCTGAGTGGTGACGTTGAGTTAAACCCTGGGCCAAGGGGTATAAAGGGTACTTCTAGTAATTCCGGCACTGGCTCCGGAGTAACTATGTTACCGAGCGGGGATGTGCACGACGTGGCATCCATCGATAGTGAACCTTCTGTTTCTGCCATGTTTTCCAGCCTGCTAGCTGGACAAAATAAAATAGCACAGGATATTGCTGAGCTTCGTTCTTCAGTCAATTCGCGCTTTGAGGCTGTTGAGTCGCGACTTAACGCTCTAGAGTCGACTAGTACCGTGTCTAACGCACCTAAAACAATAGTAGACGATTTAAAAAGCTCAGTTTGTTCTCTTAATAAGAAGGTGATTACGCTCATGGCTCAGAACGATGACCTAGAAAATAGACTCCGCCGTAATAACTTGATTCTTCATGGTATTCCTGAATCTCCAGATGATGATAACAGGGCAGTGACCAACGTTGTTTCAAAATTTCTTACGGAAACGCTGAGCATGGATTGCCCACAAATCGAAAGGTGCCATAGGTTAGGTAGACGTCACACAGGTCGCACCCGCCCTATCATTTTCAGACTGCTGGATTTTCGTGAAAAAATTCATATTCTTAAAAACGCATCTAAGCTAAAGGGCTCCGATCAACGCATATCTGAAGACTATTCTAACAACGTTCGTTTTATCAGAAGAAAGCTATGGGAGGCAACCAGAACCCATTGCAACAGCGGCTCTTCCGTGCGCATTGTTTACGATCACGTGTTCATTGATAACATACGCTACAACTGGGACGTGCAGTCTAACACAATTCTTCAGTCTCGTAATCACGATACTGTAGCGATGGCATCTCCTTCGGCCATTACTCCTACTTCTTGTTGACGCTCCCGTGATTTCCCCGATAATCTTCGTATTTTAAATATTAATGCAAGAAGTTTAGTGAACAAGTTTCCTGACTTTTTGTCACTAACTTTGTCCTACTCCCCTCATGTCATCGGTGTCACGGAAACGTGGTTTCATAACGAAATTTGCGATGCCGAGATTTCGCTGCCGGGCTTCAATGTCATAAGAAGTGATCGGATCGATGGTAGAGGCGGTGGCGTTGCTTTATATTTACATTCTGACTTAAAGTTTTCTGTGCTTGATGCTCCGTCTCAAACCGAATCGGTTTGGTGTAAAGTTTATTTTGAAACATTGACTTTTGTTGTTGGTGTCTTTTACCGTCCACCTAACCTGATTGCGGACTCTTTGGTTTCCTTGAGTGCATTCGTCCAAGAAATAGTTCCTCATTCGCCAAATCTAATATGTATGGGCGATTTTAATGTCCCCGATATAAACTGGACATCGTTATCTCCGCTAGGTCATGCTTCCCAACTGTACAGAGAAACGATGAACTTTTCACTAACTTCCGGCCTAAAGCAAATAGTCAGCGACGCCACAAGAGGCACGGCGATTTTAGATCTTGTCTTCTTCAGCCCTAGAGTCTGCGATTATGGTTATGCGTGCACTGTTGTGGATGGCATATCGGATCATAAAGCTGTTTTTGCATCTATTTCTTGTCCGGTACCGAAAGCCCGATACATTTATTCTACTTTCCGCAATATGAGCCACGCTGATGATATTGGTATTATTGATGCACTTAGCACATCTTTCGCCCAGTTTGAAGCAATTAGTATTTTTGATGATGTTGATACTTTAACAAATTTTTTCAATGACCTTGTTTCAAAGTGCATCATGCGTTTTGTACCGTTAAAAACAAAAAAGACGAATCCAGAGCTGCCTTGGATTACACGGGAAATTTTGCACCTGTCGCGACGACTTGGGCGTTTGCGGCGTGCTAAACGAGCTGGTGATGCTGTTCTTGCCGCACAATTCATTGCTCTAAAGGAGGAACTTCGAAGCAAAACTAATGCTGCTCGTGAATTTTACTTTCGAGTTACACTTCCCGGTTTGCTTAGAAATAATCCACGTAAATTTTGGAAGTCTGTCCTGCCAATGGATTCTACCACTGATACATTTGAAATAAATGACACAGTTACGGGTGATACTGCTCTTATTGCAAATGCATTTAATGATTACTTTCAATCTGTTTTTACACTCGATAACTCCGTTGTTCCTCCTTTCATAGGGCATACTCCTAGTTCTATTGACGATATTGTTGTTTCAAACCAGGGTGTGCTGAATCTCATTTTAAAACTCGATCCGAAGAAGAAAGGTAGTCCTGATAACATAGACAATGAATTCCTCCTTAGGTACTCCTTATGGACTAGTCGGTATTTAACTATTATCTTTCAGAAATCTCTCTCGACGTCTGTTGTCCCTACAGCATGGAAATCGGCTAAAATTCTTCCGTTATTCAAATCCGGAAAAAAGCAGTCCTTATTGAACTACAGACCCATCTCTATCACATCCCATTCTTGTAAAATACTCGAACACATAATCTTCAAGCAAATCATAACATTTTTAGATTGCAATAATGTTTTATCTGATGCCCAGCATGGTTTTCGCCGCGGGTTTAGTACCATAACCCAGCTCAGTGAATTCACCCATGACATCCTCCAGGCCCTTGATGTTGGTGATCAAATTGACGCAATATTCATAGACTTTTCCAAAGCTTTCGACACTGTTTCACATTACAAACTGCTAAAAAAGCTCACTGTTATTCTTAAAAACGAAGCATTAGTAAACTGGATTTCTTCTTTCCTATCCAATAGGTCTCAGTACGTACTCTTCAAGTCTTCTCATTCCTCCACTTGTACTGTAACGTCTGGCGTCCCACAAGGTTCAATATTAGGCCCACTCCTATTTCTGATTTTCATTAACGATCTGCCAAGTAATATTCCTGTTAAAATCCGTATGTATGCTGATGACTGCGTTTTGTATCATACGATTAAAACTGCTCATGATCAGATCATCCTTAACGATTCATTTGCATCATTTCAATCATGGTGTGACACTTGGCAAATGCAAATCAACTTTCGAAAAACTGTATCCATGTCATTTACCAAGCGTTCTTCCCCCCTCCATTTACCTATTCCTTTAATGGTTGCCCTCTCGGAAATGTTACGCAATACAAATATCTAGGTCTCCTTTTCACTCAGGATTTATCTTGGTCTCATCACATCGAACTCATGTGCAACCGTGCGCTTAGAAAGTTAGGCTACCTGCAACGCACATTACGTTCAGCACCTCTCAGCATAAGACTTCTCACTTATAAAACACTGGTTCGTCCGATATTGGAATATGGCTCTGTTGTGTGGAACCCACACAAGATGTCGGATATCAACAAAATAGAATCTGTTCAGAAGAAAGCAGTACGCTTCATTTATCGTCGCTTTGACAGGTATTTTTCACCTAGTTCCCATCTTCCTATCTTACAGCTTATCAGTCTCTCTTCCCGTCGTCACGTTGAATGTTTGAAGTTTCTTTATACCTTAATTAATTCTCCACGGTTTCCCCTACTCAGCAAATACATCGCACCTGCTAGACCAACAACCACCCGAAATTACCATGAGTTGAACATGACTACTTTTATCCATCGTACGGTGGCTTTTAAGTATAGTTTTTTTGTTCATTCTATTGAATTGTGGAATGCGCTGCCCGGTTACGTTCGATCTTTATCACTCGATGACTTCTTATTGTATATTACTAACCATTGATGTTCAGCGCACTTGTTATGCTCTGCTATGTATATATGTATGTATTATGCTCTTCTATGTATGTATGCATTTGCCCACTCCTGCGATAGCCCTGCGGGGCTGCAGTATGTTGAAATAAATAAATAAATAAATATCCTCAGCCTGCGGAAGAGACGCGGCGAAACAAAGACGAAGCAAGCAGATCAATAAATATATTTCACGAAGTACAGGCTACAAGCATGTTTTTACATGTGGACACGTGTGCGTTGTTTTAAGTTGTGGGCTTCTTTTTAGCCGCTGCAAAGTTGCGCTTTGACGTCCTTTACATATAGGTGTCCGGAAGGCAGGAGTGGAGAAGATTCGAAATGGCTTTTCGATTGCGCACCGCACCGATAGAGTGGATAGAGATCGTTTCTCCATTTCGCGGCATGCGCTATGGTGCAGTCTCGCGTTCTTCAAGCGGGAAGGGCACACCGTCGTGTTTTATGGAAACGCTCGTATGACATTGCGCGCCTGCGCAGTCTCTGGCTGACAGGCGGCTGCATTAGAACGCTGAAAGCATTTCGGGAGACTCCTTCGGCCGATCGCCGGCGAGCTGACGTACGTGAGTGCGGAAGATTTTTTTCGCTCGTCGAGAGTTCGCTGCGAACGTACGCGCATGCACACATCTACAAATAGAAGCAGAGCGCGAAAAAGACGGGACACAATAGACAAGAAGACGGGACGGGCGCTCTTCTTGTCTCTTGTGTCCCGTCTTTTTCGCGCTCTGCTTTTATTTGTAGACAATGCACCAACTCGCCCAGCAACGCGTTCTATTAAGCATGCACACATCTCTGGAGGCCGTACTTTCGCTCGAGCGTCTCAGTGTAGCGATGACGAATCCGCAGCGGGAGAGATTGTAAAATTTGTTTAGGGTAAAATAACACTTTCGTATGACAAGAGCTCCTCCCTCCATCACCGGCAGTGTACAACATTGTCGCCCAAGTGAACAGCTGACATTTAAACAGTTTTTGAACGAATTATTTAGAGGCGTGAAATTTTAAACCTGGACAACTGATTTGTCGTAGCCTCCGCCAGAAAATTCTGCATTGTCCAATGAATAAATGAGTTGTATGCTAAGATATTAAATGGCCACATTGCGCTGAATAAATAGAAATTGAAAAGAAGTGGGAGCAGGAGTTGTTTTTTTTTCTTTGATGTGGAGTTGACTGAAAAATGCAAAAATGAAATTTCGCACATTTCACCGCACAGCGATATTTAAAAAAAACGTGTCAAAATAAGCAGGCATTGAGCGTTTTGTATAAATGATAAACTCCCTTTATCGTGGTCTTGCGATTTTGCAAAAATGAAACGAGCAAAGAAAAGCAGTTGAGTAGATGTCGCACTAGATGCGCTTGGGCCCAGTCGACTGTACGGGGCAGAGGCGTAGCCAGAAATGTTTTTCGGGCGGGCGAGGGTGAGGGGTTCAACCAACCTTGATGTAGGTTCGCGCATGTGTTTGTATCTGTGCCCCCCCTCCCCTCTTGGCTACGCCAGTGCTACGGGGCCATTTATCTGTTAGTTTTTATTATGTGTCTGCAGCTGTACACTTGTCATTGCCTCGCAATTGCTTCGATGTCATGATATTTTGACCTACAGTTCCGAGAGATAGCACGCACATAACTTGAGGAGCTTCTAAACTTCATATTGCAAAACGCGCTATCTAATATTGCGGAATACCGCTTTATATAAACGTGTTCGGGTGTCTTTCACGGGCAAAATGCGCTTGCTTTCCTGTCGCCAACTGTCGCAGCGCCACGACAATGCGTTTCAAAGAGGCGCAACATGGGCAGTAAATTCCGTGGCGCATTAGCTTTTTATTTTCTATAAAGAAGCGGAAATACAGTACGCATGAAATAGAGACGCTTGTCAACAGAGCGGTGAGCTCGATAGAAAAAAAAAGCTGACAGAAGTAATCTCATTGCCATTACGAAAGTGTGCTCGCGGTGCCTTGATTTACGTTTTCTTGCCGGAAAGTAGCAAGAAACAGTAACATCAGAACATCAATGATGTGTCCCACGCACGACAGACAACTTAAAGGGGCCCTCTAACACTCTTCAACCCCCCATTTTTTACTCGTGGATTGCGTAGACTGAAGTACGGACGAACTAGTGCAGCAAGAACGGCAGCGATAGCGGCACGCAGTACGAAGTTATTCAATTTAGAAAATTCAAAATACAAGAAAAAAAATGCCTGCCCTCAACTCGATTTTCGCGGGTTCACGTGACCACATTTCACTCTCTGCTGTGACGTCGGATGGCGCTCCAATGAAATGGGCTGAAAGCTCTTACGTAGGGGAAGCTCGCACACCATTGTTGCTTCTCCTTTCCAACGTATTGTTGACGTCGTTGCCATAGTAACAAACGTGGTTCCTCCTGACTTGTCAGAACTTGAGCGGGCGCTACTGCTTCGTAGCGAGGCTGGGGAGGCTTTGTCTACTGTTCCTTACTAGCCTCTCTATCCTTACAACGACATTCCATGTCATTCCCTCTTCTCATTCTGAGAAGGGAATTTGTGGAGCGGCATGGGCTGTTAAACACGGTCGCCCCTACGCGGGTTGTTGGGTGAGCAGCCCGACGAGTTACAAGTGTGCAGCGACAACAATTCAACGAAGAGGATTACTTGCACCGTTTCAACAACAATCATGAGCCTACCGCACATGCGGAAAGAGGCAGCTCGCAAACGTACAGACGCAAAAAGAAGGAAGAGGGGCAAGCGTTTCATATGGACATCCTGCGGCGCAGGCAGAGACTGCTGCGCCGCGCGGTGCACGAGCCGCTCCCACACAGAAACGACTCCTGCACCGCACGGAAGTGACGTCATGCGTTTTCCGGTTAGGCGCGCCGTTTGAATATGCCGTGAATTCGCCGAGTCGGCAAGCGAGTATGCCTCCCCATCGGCCTCCCGTCAGCCGGACTTGCTGCTGCTGCGCTGCTGGTGGTCCTGTCTACAGGCCCTTTGATATTGGATGTTTGATGATCAGATGCAGCTGGCTGCATAGGTTTCGCCGGCATCCGCGTCAGGAATGTGCACGACTTATCAAGGCTCGGATGACAGGACGTGGTCTCAAAACTGAGTCACTGGGCGCCTAGATTTCGCGAACGGCTCGTGGTGACGTACTATATCGCGATGGAAAGAAACGCGAACTGCGTAAAGCGTGGCTTTCGGCACAGTCGAACTTCAGCATGCTTTGAATATCGCTGGGCGAATCTGTGCTTTCGGCCGGCGTCACTGTAGCGCTAGAATATTGCTCCGGCTGGCGCTATCGCTTTGCGTGTGTGTCCCGAGTACAAGACATGACTGGTAGATGATAACCATAACAAATAATGATGGACAAGTTTCCTGCCATCATTCTTTTTTTTTTTTTAGCAGCTAGCAGTCACTGTTTCTCTTCGCCTCTTGTAGCCACGCCGAATATGCAACACGAAATCTTATGTCGCTCAGTTTACCGTTGGTACCGTCACCGCCTCACGAAGTAATCGGCAGACTAAGTCGCTTCAAAATACTGAAGTGTCGCCGTGATGCTCTAGGCTACACTGTATTCTAGGCGATCAGCACTTGATAAACGATGCCCAATGGCAACAGCTGACTGCGTTAGCCCACCTACCTACAAAACAGTGCCGCACAGTTTGTCTGCCTTGCTGAATACACGGCCGGTGACAGCACAGCATGATTTACCTAGCAACAGATGAACGGCCGCTACGTGTTCGCACTTTGCGAAAAACCTACAGTGCAGGAGCATTGGCCATCGGAGATCACAGGCTTAGTAAAAACACTTCGCAGCCGCACTGGGATTTCTTGTGCGCCTGGACGTTCACACGAACTGTGCACCAACATTTATTTCATCGTCAACCTTACCCTTCGCGACAAGCAAAATGAGGTACTCGGTTGCAAGGACAATTTCACCCTCGACAACACCACGTTTTTACATCGCAAACTAGAAAATGCAGTACTTCCAACAGCAACGCAACAATCCGCACATCATCAAACTCTGCCGCACATCGATTTTCTCGCGGCTGCTATGTTTGCCTGCTGTTACCTTTCGCAGCGCCCTCTGGATTTAAGGTGGTTGCGATATGTCATTAACAAATGTACATTAAATAAGTCATCAAACACGTTTTGTTTAATATTTTTGTAGGTTTAACACATTACAAAGTAATAATCTGGCCATTTGAGTTGTTTTAAGTTTACTTTAACGAGGTGACGTCACTTCCGTGCGGTGCAGGAGCCAGTTCTGTGTGGGATCGGCTCCTGCACCGCGCGGCGCACGAGACGCTGCCAAAAAAAAAAAAAAAGCCAGAGCAACTAGAGGCGGAATGGCAACCGGCGCCTCTGTCGTACTTTGTGGTTGTAGTGATATTTTTGTTGCGACGGCGGCTATTTGGAGTTCATTGAAAAAGCACAGAAAAGAAAAACGAAACACAATAGTAATCTCAACTTTGATGCAACGCCGTTATTACTTCTAACGTTACATTTATCCAATCATAGGCCAGCGCCCATCTTCGTCATTTCCGCCCGCAATAGTTCTGGCAAGCGCCACTACGCGCTGATGCGGTCAGCAGCGATGTAGCGACTTCAACGCGTGATTAAAATACTAAATAATTTGATATCGGTGCTTAAACTTATGCTAAAATTATCCCCAGCCATCAGTCTACGCAACCCGCAAGTAAAAAATGGGGGGTTGAATAGTGTTGGAGGGCCCCTTTAAGTAATGCCATCGTAATGTAAAAAGAATGTCGGAAATGCAAATATTGTCTCTAATAATGTGTATTCTGCGGGTAGTAAGCATATGGACAGCATAATAGACGGCACATCATAACAACTACGGCATACATACCGTATTTACTCGAATCTAGGCCGGCCCCGATTCTAAGCCGACCCCCGAAATTCGCAAAGCCAGAAAAGAAAAAAAAACCTATTCATTGTACTCGAATCTAAGCCGACCCCCCCATTTTCACACATAGTTTTTTCGAAAAAAACATCGGCTTAGATTCGAGTAAATACGGTATATACAGTCAGTCAGTGTTTATTTTTCACCAAACATAT
This sequence comes from Rhipicephalus sanguineus, assembly GCF_013339695.2. Lineage (NCBI taxonomy): Eukaryota > Metazoa > Arthropoda > Arachnida > Ixodida > Ixodidae > Rhipicephalus > Rhipicephalus sanguineus. Next base: position 15,060,562 of record NC_051180.1, on the reverse strand, counting down.
ACAACGGTGCAAATGAGGAGCCGCCGGGAACGCTTCGGACACTGCAGCTTGATTAAGCACCTCCTGTAGGAGCAATGACACGGTAAAAAAATGCAAAAATACAAGAAAAAGCAAATAATAATACGAGCAGACAGCGACTTAACTGAGAGCATAAACATACAAGCGAAAAACGGATAATTATTACGCACTTGTACAAACAAAAAACAATATTAGCACATATGGCATCGTATTTGTACATCACAAGAAAATAGAACGCATAATGACATTGTAGTTCTAGCCTTGGTGGAAAATAATGATATAAAGCAACGCAATATAAACATTATACAGTTACGAAGACAGTCTAATTACAGTGGTAGTGTTTAATGTGTGGATTTATGTCTAGCTGCTCATATGCACCGAGAGTGGTTGGTCATGTGTGGCTAAGCCTTTATGTGCCGTAAATAGTGCGTGATAATGGAATTTTCCGGGGGGTTAATATCGATGGAAGTGAATATGTTAAATGTCCTTAAAAATGCCTTAATAACGTTGACATGTATTCTTTTTCAATGGTCCGGTGGTCCTCGTGTTACTGAGAGAACGTTGAAAGTTTTTTCTTATTTTATTAATATTATTTCTTTATTTTTTAACAACACTGTTGCACCATGTGTTACTATGAGAAAGTTCTAAGATAGGCACTTGGAAACCCTCAAGAACTATGGAGTAACCACCGCCTGAGTTGTGCGCCAAGGTATCGTTATCCCAATTAAATAAAGCAGGAAAATTTTGCTCATTTCCAAGGCTTCCTATTTCCACGGGTAAGAAAACATGCGCAGTTGCTCACCTCATCGTCAACAGCGGAGTCATGCCCCAGTTATGCATGCCCGAGTTCTCGCGTCAATTAACGTGTATTCAAGATGAACGTGATCAATTCACAGATTCCTGCTCCCTCACATAACACCGATAACACGATACGTCGATGAAATTACTCGCATGCATTGACTCACGAACTTAGAGCAGGGTTGCCAACACGGACAGCGAAAATTACGAGCCACACTCCCGAACTTTTTCAATTTATGCCGAAATTCCCCTCGCTTCCGCTAATATTTTCAAGAAAGACCATTCTTGGCTTTATGTGCGTCACGCATCTTTCCGGTTTCGCAAACACATTCCCGACTGAAGTGAATATTCAGAATAATATTGCATCGGTTATGCAATAACGGAAGAATAACTGCACTTCATGTGATAAATATTAGGTTACGTGAAGCCCTGCAAACATCGCAATTGTGGCCTTGCAGGTACTTAACTAACCACACAACTCACTGATTTATTTAGGAAGATAACAAATTGCTATCTATCTATCTATCTATCTATCTATCTATCTATCTATCTATCTATCTATCTATCTATCTATCTATCTATCTATCTATCTATCTATCTATCTATCTATCTATCTATCTATCTATCTATCTATCTATCTATCTATCTATCTATCTATCTATCTATCTATCTATCTATCTATCTATCTATCTATCTATCTATCTATCTATCTATCTATCTATCTATCTATCTTATATTCGCTGCTGTTCTTGCTTGCATCGACACCTCTCACGACTCTCTTGATAACATACAAGCCTTGTCCGCTTGTGTAGAGTGCACAAACGCAGTACACGTTGCCTGACATCAACCATTGTCGTACGAAGGTCACTGTGCTCGCCTCTATCTATTCATTTTATCTCTTACAAGACAACTTCTTTGATTTTCATGAAAAGCTGCGAGTCAGTCAGTATTTTTAGGAAGACGAGAGCTTTGCGATCGGGCATGCAACTGCTCATAAAATATCGTTAATGGCTCGGGCCTTGATGCTTGCACAAAGGAAGAGAGATGTTGACAAAGACTCTTATGAGCGTACTTCAGTTAGACAACGCGCGCTCGTTCCATATCTATCGCGTCCGTCATCTTAACGCCGTGCACGCTCGTTTTGATTACCGTGGTTGCTGCAAGACGGGCTCTCAAGCCCTTCACAGCGCTTTGCTCCAGGTGTGAGTGGCACTGCGTAAACATTGCCGAAGGCCGCCGCTACGCTTCCGAAAGGAAGTTGCGACGACCGTCGTCTCTGGCGGAAATTATGCACGAGCGGCTTGGTTCCACCTGTCTAGTCAATAGAGCACGGCGCATTTGCGCGCATTAGATCGATGTGTTACCGATCAATGGAGACGGCAGAAGGAACCTCGGCAGCTCCCCTACACTATCGGTCTTGAGCACCTACTGTTACAAGGACAGTGAGTGGGCACCAGAAAAGTTTGATATTGGCTATATGATGATAGCATAAATTTTAACCTGCTCACAGCCGAACCTGGTTTTCATACAACGTTAAAAACGATTTGAGAACTTTAGCTTCGTTGAGATCATTCAGGTAGGCGGAGTGGTCAGTAAGGAATTAATTGTGAGGATCTCATTTCCTCTAAGTTGCTGCCAAATTACTGAATTGAGTCTGCGACCATCAACTCACCAACGGTACGCGTCATCATTGACTGCTGAACCACCGCGGCGGTTCCAGTGTCTTGAAACACCGAATGTGCTGTCGTTCAGAAGCCTTCTTTCCGAATGTACCCTAGCTTTGTCCTGGCGAAGATCCAAGAAGCCTTTAAACTTAATTTTCGAGAATGATCAAGCATTGATTACGCTTCGTTACTGACGCAAAATGCGTGAATGTTCGATAAGGAGCAACGTTGGCAAATTTTGGTTTTAATCTGTATATTTCAGGTATTTTGTGACTTTAAATTATTTATCCCTGATTTCACACATACAGTTAATTTAGTTATTTGGCTGTGAATACAGGTGCGTGTTATGTGTCTTTTAAGAGCTACGCTGCTGTAGTTCGCCGTAGTTTGCCAGGTGTTACAAAAAACTCCACAGGTGCACATGGGCATGAGCCACAGGAATTAGAGAAGCCCCACTACCGGCACAGCAGGTGCATGCGTTAAACGAAAACACTGTTGGGCGAAGAGAGAGAGAGGGGGGGGAGAAAGAGGGTGATAGAAAGAAAGCTATAGAAAGAAAGAGAAGGAGAAAAATGGAGAGAAATAAAAGGAATGAAGATATAAATAGATAGAAAGACAGAGAAGACATAGACAGAGATCGAAAGGCACATAAAAACACAAAAAAGACACAGAAAGAGAGAAGTAAAGGGAAACAAAGAAAGAGAGAGAACGAAGCAGAGAAAGAAAGAAAGAAAGCGAAGAAAGAGAAATAAAGATAGAAAGAAAGAAAAAGAAATTGAGAGATAGAAACAAGAAACAAGCAGATACAAAAAGAGATACAAGAAACAGAGAGAACAAACACATTACAACGTCGCAAATTACAAAGTCGCAAGAAGAACACCAAGCAGCTCGATACTTGCAGCACGCCCATCAACCGCAAACGACTCACGAAAAAAACACGCACAGGATGACCATGAACTAACAACGGTAACAGCTCGACACTTGCAGCGCGCTGCGCTCCTCAAACACAATGAAGGACGCTCGAACAGAACGCACAGATATACGCAGGACGAGCGCGAACTAACAACTGTCCCAGTTACTTATTCGTGTTTGAGCGGCGCGCTACAACCCAACGCTCTTAGATATTTTTAGATGCGAAAGCATCTTATGCTCGGGGCAGTGTCCGTTCTGCGGCGTCCGCATCCATACTGGGCATGCGCCAACTCTCGCCCTTCTCCTCGTGTGAGCGCGAGGAGGTGGCGTGGAGGAGGCGGCGTGAGCGCTGCCTCCGCTTCGTTTCTCCTCTCTTGTTTCTCTCTCTCCGCCACAGCTGTGCGCTCGTATATAATGCGGCGCGCGCTCGCTCCCGTTGCCCTCTCCTTCACAACGGCGCTATGGACGCTTGCGAAGCTGAACGTAAACGACAACGTCGGCAAGCGAATCTCGAAGCTGCGAGGCTGCGAAAGCACGCGTTCGCTGTGCTTCCGTCATGCTCTCTCTGTGCAACGGTGTGCGAAACGTCATGAACAACGTCAACGTCGGCACTAGTTGCAGCGGCAGCGCCACCGCCGCGGAGCAGAGGAAGGCTCGGGAAGCCGAATGTAAACGTCAGCGTTGGCTACCGTCTCATAAGTCACATAAGAGAAACGGAAACTCGATGCGCACCCCCCGCGATGCTTTCGCAACCCACCATGGTTGCCCGTAGGGGGAGATGATGTGTAAATTTGTTTTCTTGGAAGCGCGTGGAGTGGCCCCTCCGCGTTTCCTGCCGCGCGGTGGCGTTGGACGCGTTGTTTACCAGGCGTTCTACATCGTGTGTGGGTAGAGAAATGGGCCACTTTTTAGTGCGCTTCTCAAGGGCAGCTTTCAAACAGAAGCAAAATTCATCATTGCTTTAAATCGCCTGTTGGCAATGTCGCGAGTGATACTGCACACGCGGAAGCACCTCCGAGACCTGCATACCGCCAGCGTTAAATGGTGTATATGGTGTAAATGGTATGGTGTAAATGGTATATGGTGTTAAATGGTGTAAACGCTTGATTATATGGTGTAAATAAATAGCTCACCGTTATTATTCCGCACAACCGGTTGAGCGTGGCCGAATTGTTTAAAGCGGCGCGCTGATGAGCGAGGGGTCGCAGGTTCGGATCCCGGTGGCGTACTTCGAATTTTTTCTTTTTGATTAATTTTTCTTTCTTGGTTTTATTTATATATACATACATATACATATCCGGGGCATGGCGGCGACGGCGACGACGACGGCAAAAGCCAGTCGAGAGTGTCCATATAATTCCTATCGCAATAAAATAAAAAGAAACAATGAAGGTCACCCAGCGCGCTCTTCCTTCAGGATTGGCACCACTAGTACGAAGCTGCCATATTTTTTTTTTTTCGCTCTCCGGGGTCGTACATGGCGCTATCCATAAAGAACTGTTAGGCAGCTGGACTTTCCTTGCTCTTCGTATTTATTGGCATCTGTACGAGTGCACGTGTATATGTGCATTTGTGTACATGTGTACGTGCGGGATACGTGCTCTAAGGGGAGACGTAAGTGTCACCATACGAACACCGACACCACACATATCGAACAGCAGGAGTCCACCGCCAAACCTGGCCAGCTGCAACAAGAAAGCAGCAAGACATCTACCGACCTTTACGTCATCTTAAAACTGCATAGCAGCGATGCCTCCCTTTCTTGGTAATGATTTTACATTAACGCTGGGGCTCAAACATTGTTAAACACTTCATCGCATATTCTTACTTCACGCGTAACAGTTCATCATTTCACAGGAATGAAAGTGTGACGTGATTTGCACTCAGTCTTCAATCTGCTACAAACCTTTTCACTGCGGCCACCCTCTAACGTAATATTCTTTGTTCGCCAGTCTTCTTATTTTTTTTTCCCTTTCGTCATATCTCGCAGCATGTCCTTAGGTTCATGTGAGCCGTTCTTCGTAGCGTAGCAGCGCGAGAAATTGGTTGATTTCCCATTTTAGAGAGGGGGGTAATAGGCTAAGGCGAAGCACCCCGCTCTTTTTCTGTACCATCTTTTTCTTTTTTTTTTCTTTATGACTCGGAAGACTGTTTGCTTTAGCTTACTTTCACATCGGCTATCATGTTTGCCTCGGTGAACTCTTTTCGCAGTCATAAACCCAAGTTCGTTGCATCGATAGTAAACCCCCAGGGACGATTTTTATTCTCCTGTATTCCTTTTTTTTTCTTTTGCTGTTCTTGCTGCCTTTCTCATCATTTCTTGGCTGATCGCTGGGTACGCTGCAGGCCGGAGCAGCGATTGCTCCCTTGCTCCGAGCTAAACTGATTTCCTGGCCGGGTAAACAATGAAGCCCAGCGAACGACGCCGTCCGAGAGGAAGTTTGTGCATGGAAGCCCCCGCGCTTGCCCGGTCTCAGGTTTGCGGGACTTGCTTGCAAAGTAAAGGGTAACGTGGTCGGGTGCAGCGTGTTGCACTGAGTAAAGACATTGTCAAAGCTCGTTTGCTGCTTATACGTTTGTGTGATCAATCTTCTTTGCTTTGATAAAGAGAAACAAGGGCAACTAACTATTGCTCTTACTTAAACGTTATATGACTCAACAGCAATCCATGCACGACTAGAAGTAGTGGTATTATAGCGAACCTCTATACTTGCACCGCTCTTGGTTATTTCCCTTGGTAGGCAACAGCTGTTCTTGCTGTATTTCATGAAATTCACTGTGTCTAAGAATGGAAGGCAACAGGCAGTTTATGACACGAGCTGTAGTTAGGGTGTTTGGGGCAATCTTGACTATTTCAAGTTCTGTAACGTTTTAGTGTGTATATTGCTTTTTAATAAGGTAGACCTATTATATGCGGCAATTTCAATACCCAGTAAAAAAGCTTGAATTGCCAATTTACGCATGAGCACACTACACCTTGGACGAGCAGCCAACATAGGAATTGAGACTACAAAAACCAACACTAACAAAACAAACCGAGTCAATCTAGAATTAGTAAGCACTATGCCTTCGCGTTGAAATTCAAGTGTAACCTAATGTATCCATATGCACAAAAAGCACGAATGCCATTTCGAAGTAGTGCTTCCATCAAACATATACTCGGACCACAGCCTCGACTGAGCATCCGTGCCGCTGGCCATGACAGCAGTTGCGCATTTGCTGATGACGAATGAGCTCGGCAACGCAACTAGCTTTCATATTGAGGCGAAGGAGTAATTTGCGTACGAGAATCGCTTGTTCTTCCCTTGATTTGCCCTCTCCTTTCTCTGCCGGTTCTCAGAAGCGGCAGAGAAAGGGCCTTCGCACAGTGTAGGGTGGGAAACCGGGTTCAACCTGGTAGCATCGTTTCCGTTTTTATGCTCCCTCTCGCTTCCCTAAGTACAGCCGTGCAAAAATGCCGTGTAACCTGTCACTGCTATTGTCAGCCTTACTGCCAACGGAAGATGTCGCGATGTTGAGCAGAGCCCTTCTTATAGCGCACACCCCAGACGGCGAAAGTCAGCCAGGCTGACTTCAGTGCTCGTAAAAACGCAACGGAGAATGGAGCGAGCAGAAGCGCTTTCACGATTCAGCCCGTCACGTTCGCTGCACTGCATGATGGCACCCACAACGTACTCCATCCTCACGCCACCGCTACAACGTGACAGCCACGAAAGGGGACTGCACGCACGGAACGTGTTGACATCGAAGGTTTTTTTTTTTTTTTTTTTTCGCGTGCGCGTGCGTTTATGTTCGTCTCGTCTTTCAGCGTAATCGCGTGCAAAGGCCGCGCCCTTGTTGGCAAACTCGCGGCTTCAAAAGCGAGGATAACAATATCTAAAACAGCAACGCGACATCACTTGGGGTGGCAATTTAAAAACGCAAGGAACACACGCTTCCCGCTGCGTCGTCGTCGTCACTGCTCGAGGAGAAAGCGCGCTCGACAGCGGATGGGGACAAAAGGAAAGAGACGGGACGCATACAAATGCATGGATTATCATCCCGAGTCACGGCGACACCCAGCGTCAAAACCATGTACGCATGCAGCGACTCTTCGCACTTGGCTCGTGCGCTGAATCGCGGCCTTGTTCCTCTATATAACTTCTTGCCTTCATGCTTGGATTTTGTTTCAGTCAGCGTCTTCAACGACGAACTTCACAGAACAGGACAAAACCAGCAAAAAAACATACAAAAACAAACAACAGGTCAAACGCGTCCGCGTAGGCGCACAACAGAATAAAACCCAACGAGCTATCATGCACGACGTGGGAGAATAGTTTAGAGCGAACGTAGCAGACATAAAGTCGCCGAATCAGAAGACCTCCGTCGGAAATACATCTCGCGACGCGTCGTTCTTGCCTCTAAAAACTCTGAGCGGGTGCTTGTTTTCAGCAGGGCTTCGAAGACTGCGAAGAGATTTGAACAGGCGAGGAGCAAAGAGAAAGAAATATCAGTTCGGAGATGGTCGTCCCCGAAACAAAGTGGAAACGGCGTCGAAGAATTTGCTGCGGTTACTGCGAGGCACGGAATAATGAGCTCCACTCGGCGAGCTCTCATATAAGGCGGAAACAGTTCCGTCATTGTTTCTTTTCGCTTCCTCTTTACGGAACCCCTTTCCGTTACCTCCCTGTGATTTGCCGGTCCAGGAAAAAAAAATGAACTACGAAATAAGAAATGAAACCCAGAGAGGAAGCGCGGACCGCGAAGCAAGGCCGCCGAGGAGGAAACCGCGTTGTGGAAACAGCCCACCGCTTTGAAAAATGCACGAAGGAGCATAAAAGAAATGATAGAAATGGCGAAGAAATGAACACGAAACCGGGGCGGAGGAGGTCTGAGAAAGCAGCGTTTGCATAATCGGCACCAATATATGCACACAGGTGCGCAAAACGTGAGCCCCCGGGCTATATAAGGTCGGAGTAGAAATCCCGACAAGGCGATCAAGTATATACGACCAACAGGAAATCCAGGCTTTTTGCGAATTTCTCTCCTACGTAGAGCTCACAGTACTACAAACCGTTCTTTTAACTGAACATATACGACGCATAGCGTGTAAGGAAGTTCATGCAATTACACAACCCGGAAGCTGGCGGTCGAAATGGCGTTCGTAGCAGTTTCCGTCTGCGCGTAGGTCATCGAAACAGTGGGTAGGCAACAAGGCTCACCTGTCTATAGTATACTGCCTATCGAGTTGCGATAACGATGAGCCTCGGAAGTGACTAGGCTGTTCTCTGTTAGCTACAGCCCCAGGAAACCAAAAGACAATGAAGCCAAGGAAAACATAGGAGACCTCATTTGCATTCTTAGTGTAGTGGAAATGCGAAGCATGTGTTGGTCTGCCTCGAATGGTTAGTGATGATCGGTTCTCGCCTGTGTCAAGAAAAATTCTCTCATCATGCTCCAATCCACGTCGAAAAAGTCTCGAAACGTGCACTTTAAGAAAACAAAAAAGGTTATCGTTACTTTTTTTGGTGAGTCATGACTTGCCACATATATAATTTTCCTTAAAGCTATACGTTAACTCTCTTTTGGAGTCATTATACTCTCTTCGGGGAGTCGGGGGAGGCGCGACTCTCCAAAAGGGAGGTATCGTGTATCTTTAAAGAGAGTTATATATACGGCAAGTATGGTATAAGTGGCAAGCTAAGATATGATTGTGAGGTACGCCGTATTGGGTGTGGGAGAGGAGGATGAATTTTTGACTACCTGAAGTTCTCGTGCTGCTAAATAAAAGAACACGGGTGCTCTGCAGTGAGGCTGGTTACCTCAAGCACATGCGCTCCCAGGGTGAGTATTCTGGGCAGATCGCGTCCCTATACAGACAAAAATAAATGCACGCAAAAAATGGAGACGGCGCCGCTGGCAAACCGCGCTCACGCGGCGGTGCTTGCTTCACCCTTCCGCGCTGGCGCTGCTCTAGTATGGCGTAGAGCGATGCGGCAAACCGGCGGTCACCTGCATGCCGACGGTCAAACCGACGGTAAAAGTGCCTTGGGTTCGCTAAGAAATGCTTCACATTAAAAAAAAAGAACTGTATTTCTTCTTTTCGTGCTTCCTTTGCGCTTGACCAGCGCGCTGCAAGTTTCGAGCTACCAGCCGTTCTTCGTGTGACATTTCGATTTGTTGCTGTCGCATTCATTGCTTCGCCCTTGCGGCGAAACTTACTTTTTGTTTAACACAGTATTCTTAAAGTAGTATCTTGTGCCTTAAGATAGATGATACGTTAATACAGATACTTATCTTGCAGGGACGTATCGCGATAAAGATACAAGAGACTCATGAAGTATCTAAAATTATATCTAAGATGCATCTTTGACACTGCCCACGAAAGCTAGTGATCTCCCTTGACTGCAGCAGCGTAGAAATTACCATCTTAAAAGAAGTGGCTACATAAAAGCAACTTGATGGGGTGTTTGCAATCAGCCTGTACAAGGCTACAACTTTTCAAGGCGTAACCAGGATTCTTCAACAATTTTCGAACAGAAAAATTGAAGGACTTTTATGTAGTTAAAATTGAAAATATAAATGCTTGCTGAACTTATTGTGAGGAAAACGACCGCCAACGGGACAGGGACAAAAATTATATGAGCGCTTCCTCTTCAGTTGATTTATTTAAAAAAAGGCAATTGTCTTAGTGAAAAAGTTAAATGAATAGACGTCCCGACACCAAATGAAATAAACGGAAAAGGCGTTCGCATGCGCCGACTCCTTACTATTATTATAAAAATATTCAGTGAACACGGCACTTGATTGTCAAGAAGGCGATTTATTTACGTTCATTTATCGTTGATTAAGCTACCTCTAAAATAATATCCCCAGTGCCTCAATCTTATTATACACACCACATGGCGTTGATCATATATCTACCAATGTAGATATTAAGCTTGGCTGTAGTTGCGTGATAAACGCTGTACATTTAGATTTTTGCACAACGCTTCAACCTCCGTCTAATCGTAACGGTATACGTTAAAGGGACTGTCTACCATCCTTCATAGCCTTTCTGTTTTGCGTCGCAATAGAAAGCATACCGTCTGAAGCGTCCAACCTTGCAGCGGTTTCTCTGGAAAGCGAGTAGAAATTTTTAAAACAGAATTTTTTTATCTTCGTTCTGTCATCTTCAATTGGTGTGAGGTTGCCCGCAACAGTGGTTACTGCACACGATGAGAATTGTTGTGCCGGTGAAAGTCGAAAAATAGAACAACCACCGCAGTCTAGAGGAAAACTTGGTCTGTTCCAGCATCACTGGCGCGCCGGTGTTCTGAAACGAACTGTAGTGGTTTGACTCATGCCAAACGTACAATTAAAACGAACATGAAACGTGCTTGACATAAGAGGAGAAGGTACCTCCTGTTTTTCAGTTAAGTTTAGGTGTTCTGTGTTGCATATGCGACATGACGGCCAGCACTGACGCAATGCTCGCGCGGCTCGTGTTTCTCCGCCGTAGGCAGGCAGGTGAACGCGTCTCCGGCTGCGCCAGCGGGTGCCTCTTTGAAGGCGTGAAAAAAAAAAGCGAAAATTACTCTCTGACACAAAGCAAAGTTGCCCAAAGTGCATGAAATACAATTTTAAGGTGTACTTATTTGTATTCAAGCAAAATAAGTCTATCTGCGAGTTTTTTGCTCCTACCAATAGATTGAACCACATCGCTGTTGGGTGACGCTAGCGGTCATACTTTCACGACTTTCAGAGCCAAATTAAAAATATAATTCCTTTTTTATTGGACAAAAGGATGCTTGTTGCCGCCGATGTGACGAACAATCTCGTCATTTTCACCACAATCAAAAAATTTTTTTCTGGGCGTTAGAGTGTCGCTTTAAGTTTCAGTGTAGCCGGCTTCGCGTTAAGAAATACTGTCGGAGAGTTATTGCTGTGCCATCTGTCATAATTGCTGCTGCTCCTGTGCGGCACTGTAGTTCGCTAATTAGGAACTTCGAAAGCGAGGAAGGTGTTTATACTCACCTGGACACCTGCTTCAGGCGAGGCGACGCCGAGCGCTCGGGCCATCTGTCGAGCAGACGGTAGTGCGAACGGCGCCTAGTTTCTCCTCCCTTTAATTAGTGAACTCAGCAGAGCACGGGGAGGTAATCGTCTTAAGCGAGCGAGTGCACCGCATAAAGGGCTTCGCCGAGTCCAAAGCGGAAGCACTATACGCTTGCGGACCCTACAGGCATCAGTGGTGCGTCACCACGTAAAAAGCAGCCACAGCAAGTGCAGCGCTTCGTTGGTCTTTACTTAGCTTAGTCGTCGTTGCTCCATGCAGAATGACTCAGCAAGCTGGTCTCAGTAACGGTTTTTTTGTAATGACACCCGAGGCGGCAAAAGACCGCGAACTCAAGGACAGCGCAGTTGCAGAAGGTTTCAGGCTTACGTCAGTGAACTGGAATACAACGCTCACTAAGTGCGTTGTATGCAACTTTGAAAGCTGTTTAACTTTGTTGCTAAATGTGGAAACGTACCGGGGGATCATGGCGTATCTTCTGAATACGTGGTTGAGGGAAGCGCCGGCGTTGGTTTGTGTTTGTCTCAACACAGGTTACCACGTTGTTCATAGGTTACTGCGCAAAGGTCACACTGCGGAATTTGTGCGGGTAACGTATAGATTAGTTTCGCTTTGGGTTTTTAACCCCTAGACCCTACAAGAATGGCGCAAACAGAAAAACAAACCACTCGTAACTTTCACTTCATAAGTTACACCCAAACGCTGCATTATAGCCGCGGCGGCTGCATTTTCGATGGAGGCAAGAATGTTTGAGGCCCATGTACTTAGATTTAGGTGCACGGTAAAGAACTCCTGGCGGGCGAAATTTCCGCAGCCCTCCACTACGGCGTCCCTCATAATCATATCATGGTTTTGGGACGTTAAACCACCGATATTATTATCGGTGGTTTAAGGGCTCAAGCAATATTTAGCGCAACATGAGCTCAAAGATTGACATATGCTTGACTTTTCGATGTTAATTGTGTTATACTGTAACTCTTGCTATATTAACTTTATTTAGGAGCTTGCTTAACAAATACACATCCGTATTGTATTGCACTGTATTTTATTCTAATATATTGCTTGAATTTTGTATTTTGAAATGTCGTATTTGTTGTGCTTGAAATGTTTTGTATTGTATTAGTGATAACAACTGTAACCCACCCATGTAACGGCCTCAGGGCCAACAGTATGGTGAAATAAATATTAAAAGTTGCATTACAGGTTACCGTGTTTGGAGTGCATAAAATGACCGTATCCGAAGAAAAATAAACATGTTAACCCACCAGCCAACCAACAAGTGTATCTCGATGTGGCGTGGACTGCGCGGTTACAGCGTGCAGGAACTCTGTGTGTACATTCACTGCGCTTATGCCAGCAGCGGGAACATAAACGTTTTCCTGGCTTCAACAGAGATTACTGAACGTAACGTGCGGGTGCGCCCACTTCCTGCTTCATCGTCTTTGGAGCCAAGCGCACTACGCCCATTTCTGGAAACATTCTTCCAAGCGCAGGCCTTGGATGCGCCGTGAATGACGGGGCAGTATGGCGCCGCGATGCTGGCGCCGATGGCGACGGTGTAAGTACGACTTCAGGAACGGTATGATCGTGCAATAAAAATTGTCGCCAACCACATTATCTTCTGCAAAGCCATCTACTGTACACTTATCAGAAAGCGAGATTCCCAGCTACTTATTTAAAAGTGAACCGAATTACACGTCGGAATACTTGAATAGGAAGTTCAATAATAATAATAATAATATCTGGGGTACGTCCCAAAACCAAGATATGATTATGAGAGACGCCGTAGTGAAGGACTCCGGAAATTTCGACCACCTGGGGTTCATTAACGTGCACCTAAATCTAAGTACACGGGCCTCAAACATTTTCGCCTTCATCGAAAATGCAGCCGCCGCGGCCTGGATTCGATCCCGCGACTTTCGGGTCAGCAGTCGAGCGCCATAACCACTAGACCACCGTGGCGAGGCGTTGAATAGGAAGTTCCGAGACCCTTCAGAGCTGCACGCGATGATCGAGCAACAGCACCACCACCAACAACGAGGACAACGAGGACAACGACGACAACGACGACAACAAGGACAACGATGACAACGGATACTGACACGTCAGATTGTATCCTACTGTACTTCGCTCGTAATGTGACTCGCCAGCCGTTAAGCAAATGTTCACTAAGGCCGCGGCGGCTGCATTTTCGATGGAGGCGAAAATGTTTGAGGTCCGTGTACTTAGGCTTAGGTGCACGTTAAAGAACCCCAGGTGGTCAAAATTTCCGGAGCCCTCCACTACGGCGTCTCTCATAATCATATCGTGGTTTTGGGACGTTAAACCCCAGATATTATAAATGTTCACTAAAGCGCTGTCTTACAACTTGTGTGAATTGAAGCAACTAATAAGCACCTGTTGTTGAACAAGCTAACCGCAAATCGCCGAGTGAGCGACTCTAACGTCAGAGTTAGACTGCGTTGCGAATGGTAAGGGCTTAACGCTAAACTGTTATCTGCGCACATCCAAGAGAGAGGCGCCTGAGGTGTACAAAATGGAAACATTACATTATTATTCTTATTTTATTCTTTGTCAAGAATCACGTCGAATTACCGAGCGAGATTTAAGTAGGAGCGTTACAGCATTTCCACGAAACGAATTCACTGCAGCATTCAAAAATAAAAGTAAAAAATAAAAAGAGTTGATTTTTTTAAAGTACGGCAGTCGAGCGGCACCATTCCCCGAACTTGTTTGCACTGAAACACTTTTTTCTCCGCTTTTGCGGTTTTGCGCCTTCGGTATTTTTCTAATCTGCTGAATATAACGACTTGGGAGCATTAGGGGAAGGGGTGGGGTAGGCGCCTGGATCGTAGCGACATCCTCTGCCTCTTCGTTGGCCCCTCAGCTATTAGACTTGGCACTCAGCAAAACGATATTACTATACTTTAAGAAAATTACCACTTCCATCACGACTATACGGCTCCACTGAGAGCAGTTTGCACATGTGAGAAAAGTAAAAATAATAAAAAGACGATCGTGGTATTATTACATGCAGCCCTGCATTGTTTTCTGTGCGCGTTTTCTTCGCAGGGTTTGCGTCTCTCCCGAAAAGAAGCGGCCGTCGTCGTCATCCCGATACTTATACAGCAAGCCTATACTTAGTGAGGTGCCATTATTTCTAGAGCTTTCCCGAGTGTGGCTTTCGTGGGACATTTGATTGCGTAATATCGCATTACGTGCCCTCTCTTGCTAGAGGAGGGAGTGAAAGAGTGCACTGCAGAGCAAAACGCATGACTTAAGCGGCCGTATTTTGTTTCGTACTCTTGCAGATAACGTCTTCCTGGGGCACTTTCATCCAAGTTCTGTAACGGAGTAAGATTTAAAAAGTATGAAGAAAATTGAACTACCGCATTTACTCGCACGCTACCAGAATTGGATGGCACCAGGTACTTTTGGCTAGTGTCGGCTAATTGATGACCAATATCGGCTAGTCTTCGTTAATGTCGAAGCATGAGTTCGTTAAAGGGACACTAAAGGCAAATAACAATTTATGTCAGAGTGAATGGTCAACGTTTGAGAACGCCTAACACGTCACTATTATGCGCAGCAGCGCTTTAGGAACCGAGAAATCAAGGCAAGTGCCTGAAACGAGTTGCGCAACCTGTGGGGCGTTCTTGTACTATAGCACGATGGCGTACAGCCGCCCATTTTTTTTTAACCTGATCGTGCGAGCATCGACTGCCGAGTTGGTAAGCGCCGTACAACGGAGCGTAGTGGCGAAATGAACGAGAATGCGCGCATGAACGCCATTAGCAGTCCTGGCCAGCTGTCGTCTGCTAGGCTTTTCCGGGAACCGGACACCACCTCCGCAAATCAGGTTTCATTATATTTACTGCAGTCTAGCTTTTGACTTATCTCTACATAGATTGCATAGATACCTGTAGCACGGAACAAATACGGCCCTACGTCTTCCATCTTTTTTTTAGGACAACAGGAATAGGAAGGCTGTGGCGGATAGTTAGTTATCCTTCGGCTGAAGTCGTCAATGTGCTCGAGTGATCATGATCTCGGAACTTTTGGCAGACTACCCACAATGCACCGCTCAACTTTAAATGTCGTGCAGCGACACTGCATGATGATTCCTGATCTGAGTGAACATTTTATAACCGTTACGCTCTGAATGTGTACTTATAGCGCTAGATAGAGATCTGTTCGTAGCAGGAGAAGCGCTTGTGTGTGCCGTGTCTTTTCTATGCGCGGCGTCTTGTGCGTTTGCGCTGCTCCTTTTACCTCGGGAATATGTATACCAACAAGGCCCAACTGAAGTATTAGTGAAGGCAAGCAACGCGATCTCGGAGGTCATTGTTGTTGAAACGGAGAGCTTTCATTAATCGAGGTACGTCGAACGCAGCCTGAATGTACAGATGAAGTTTTGTATTGGCATGATGTAAGGAGATGTTGGCGCACAAATAAGGCGCCGGCTATTCCTTAGCTCTTAGAGGTGTCTAACAAAGAGCACATATGGTCCAAATTTCTAAGCAGGTTTTATGAGATGCGCGTTTGATCATAGCGCGGTTAGTGTCACCACGTCTGTCACAGCCGCTGCATGCACACCATGCAGGCAGAGTAGATGTGGCGGAGCCCCTCCGCTTCTGTTGCAACACTGAGCAAAAGGAAAAAAGAAAGGGCCCCTCTGAACTAACCATAACGCAATAAAATAAAAAGAGACAGCTTAAACGGAGAAAGCTAACGTTCAAAACAAATATGGCTGACAACCAGAAAAAATAGAAGTAAAAAATATAAGATAAACAAGGCCCGTGAAGACTTGGGGAATCCCCAAGGGAAATAGGCAGGCCTTTTCAGGAAAAGCGCTGCATTTCGGTGAAGGCATTGGGCTGAAACAATGATATGGCGCACTTTGAGAAGATGCGCGCGTGAGAACTTCGTGCATGGTTAGTTCTGTCTTCCAGAGAGCACACCGCTGACGCTGAATGTGAAGGGGTGAACGCAGCTCGTGCCTTTATATAATAGCCACGCGCCATTTTTACACGCATCAATGCGCAAAGTTACTATGTCGACGATGACTAAATGCAGTAACTAGAGTCTCGGTCATCGATTGGTGGGGAGCCGCTGGTTCGATGAATTCATACGCTAAGTGTGTTGCATGAGAAGCCAGGCATCCTTACTAAGTGGTCTGGGAATACTTGCCAAGTTTAACTATGTTTAATAGGGGGATGACGTTCAATAGCATTAATTTTCTTAACGGAATTATATTTAGCGTATTTCATTCTTGGGAATCTGGGTACGTTTTTCTGGGAAGTATGTGCCTGATGGGTGTGCATATCGCCGTTCTTGGTGAGTCCCCCACAGTTAGTGCGTGACCATGTCACACAAAGGTGCAGAATTCTTAAATGTACTTTTGACTTAGTCACCCAGTTCCGCAGATAGTGAATCAAGAAGTGCTTTATTGGTTACATTGTCACGAGTACCGTCTGCACAAAAAGGGACGGCGAAGAGAGACGCTTTATTGATTCGGCTTGTTGAATGCGGTAACCAAGGTCACTGACGCAGTCGATTGACGAACTTCATTTAAAAACAGGAAATGACAAGGCAGATTGTTGCCAGATGCTACTTCTTCTTCGGTTGCGTTCTCTTGTAAGCCTTTCATATTGACTCAAATAAACATAAGATAAACATAAAGAAAAAACAGGCCAATTACTGCTCCACAGTTCGTACAGCTTTCACTTGGGGTGGAAATGGCTTACATTTAAACGCGATAGCGTTAAAGAGTTCGTTCCACAGAAATTCCGGTGTCGGCTTCGTTGGTTGTGAGCTAAAGATAATCGTTGTCCGTGACCAAAAAATGGAGAAAGATGCAAATGAAATAAATAATATAAATATTTGGTTCGAGTGAGAATCAAACCCAGGCCTTCTGTGTGGCAAGCAGGTGTTCTGCCACAGAGCACGCCATTGCTTCAAACAGCTTCGAAAAAAAATTACACTATATGAGTGTCTTGTAGTGGGAGGAGTCTCCTTAAATATTGCGTGGCAGAAGCGTAGAATCGCGCCAGGCTTCAGAACATGTGAATTGCGCAACGAGTGGGTTTTTTAAAGGCCCACCCATTACAAAGCACTCAGATATATGTAATCATGATCAGCTGCAAAAACATCAACAAAGTGACCAGCTGCGGGGTTCAAGTGTTGCCTTACGATTGCGTAGTGGGCCCTTCGCTGATTCTCAAAAGGAAGAATTATGGCGTAGCAGGCATTTAACAACTGTACTTGGAGTAGGCATTCTAGGGTAGTTTGAAACGGCCAATGTTACGCGCACAGACGTTTGTTTCCTTGCGCCACGGTTGAGGCATGCTCCGAGAACCGAAGCCAAGCTAGCAGTAGAGAAGGCGATGTACACGGGGCCCGTTTACGCTATCGCGTTCTGCTCTTGAAGCTGAAGCTCAAGCGTACTCAAATTTTTTTTTTGCTTATTGTGAGCCGGAGTTAGACAAATAGCAAAAAGTTAATGTCATAAATTAAAGTATTATAGAGATATTCGAGTAGATTTCTTCACACTACGGCATAAATGCATCGTAGTGGCGTAGACTGCCTTGCAGAACAAAAAAAAAAGCTTTCCTAGAACGTATTCCCAAGACAGCCTTGCCGACAGGTTAGAAGAAAGCGTGAATGACAGCGAAGCCAGCGAGTGTGAAAAAACCCGCATTTCCCCGAAGGGGAGTATGAGGAAGTGCGAAGCACGGGCTGATGCCATGAGGCGGCGCGCACGACTAAACTGCAGAGCCGAGCGAAGGAGACGGCAGCGAGAGAGCACGCGCCAACCGACCCACGGAGGTCTGGCCGTTTTTAAGTGCAAAGCACTTTCACTGATGATGATGATCTGTCTTCCGAACTCGTTCCAAAGAACCCGCAACGCGTTCAACTTGTTGGCGGCGTTGCGCACGCCCGAGATGGGGCTCAGGTTGTTGTCGAACCACAGTCGATCGCACACCGCGCAGCTATATCCGAAGCTGCGGTCCAGGAAGTCTCGCTTGAAGCGCGCGTCCGGCCAATCGAATTCGAGGGCCCGTGCTCGCTCGCGCATCGCGCGTCCCCGCGCCAGATCGGCTTCGGGGTGCTCGGCTCGCTTCGCACGCTTTCGTTCGGCGTCTCGCCGCCGGCCTGCATCACCACAGGCAATGCGCGGGGCGCGCGCAGCCACGGAGCGGAGGGCGGAGCGCGCGCAGTCACGTGGGGCGTGACGTCGCTGCGCCGTTGCTACAGACGCTCCTCTCCTCTGCTCGCGCCGTTGCTATGGGACGGCGGACACAGGGTCGCTTATAAAGTGCATTCGCACTTAAAAGAGAAGGCGAACAAAGACATCAAGATTACTCAGCAATCTCGCCGCGATACTGCAGAGATTTTACTGGCTTGCTGAAGTTTTGCGTTAGGATAGAGAGAGAGAACGAAAAGAAGACTGCAGACAAAGAACAAGAAAAGTTGATGCACTAGCCTCGCCGAAGTCTTCCATCTATAAGGATCTCGTCAGGAAAACTCCCAGCGGAATTCGTGTCTCGCTTGGTTCACCTCTAGACTTGTCTCCTCACCTTTAGTGCACAGCTTATCTTCATCCTTTACTTCGCTTCGACGCTGCCGAGGGCGTAGTTACGAATGCGTGATGAAGACGACCGAGTGATACGAGCAGTGCATTAGCGATTGTGAGCTGGTGTCAAGAACAGTTGAATTACACGCGGCCGGCCAAAAGAAAAAAAAAACGCAGATTACTGCCTTATCATAAATAGGCAACGTGAGAAACAAGGGCCGCTGAGCGAAGCAATTCTTTTGTCGCTTTTAGATGCGAAGTATCTGAAGGCCGAGCTCAATCCGGTGGTGGTGGTAGTGGTGGTGGTGGTGGTGTGCGGCGTGACCACCCTCACTGCGCATGCGCATACCCTCCCCACACACTCCTCTCCACTCCCCCTCACCATTCCCCCTCTCCCCTTCCCTCTCTCCACTCACCCTCTCCAACGTCCCTCTCCCATTTCCCTTTCCCTTCCCCTCTCCCCTACCCCTCTCCCCTCCCCCTTTCCACTCTTCCTCTGAAACGCGGGCTTGACATGCCGAAATTCTCTCCTGCGCAACGCCGCGATGAGCTCGAGCGCATGCGCGTCCCCTCCCCGTATCTCTCCTCTCCTACGCTGCCCCCCTCTCGCCCGCCTGTCGACCGCGTTCCCCCTCGCCCTGTGAGAATTAACGGCCAGGAAGATGCGACGCGCGCAGCGTCCCTCTTCGCGTTCCACGACGCGAGGTCGGTAGCATGCCCAACGAACGCCAGCGGAACGCGATCGTGCAAGTGCTCCGGCTTCGCATCGGCTCATGGTCCCCTTTAGCAGGAGATGGTGTAATTTTCCTATTCGCCGTAATTAAGCAGTAGGCTGAATTACGATGTTGTATCTGTCCAGTGTTCGTCTTCGTGTCCCGTCAAGCTTTCGCATTTTTAAACGTTTCTGCAATGAACCAAGTAGCTAGTTCAGTAACACACTTGTTATGCTATGGCCATTATATTGTTTTAGAGCGCCAACACCCCAAAGAAGCCACTTGAGAGGAACGCTTATAGGTACTCTTAAAGGCTGCAGCACGAATAAGCGTGGAACAAATGATCGTACACGACTTGTCTGTGTGAGCTTACCATATCGACTTACCCTGCCGTCGGTCGCCATGCAATCCCGTGATTAGCGGCACAGCTTGTGCGTGTCGTCTGATTACAGCTACATTACAGCCTTACTCCGAGTGATAACTGCATAACCGACATCGTACACTAAAATGAGGTATCACACTGTTGCGACCGGCCTTTGGAGGCACCAGAGACTCCGGAGGAAGAGGCTGGAGGAAGGCAAACTTAACAGAGGTTTTATTTACATGGGCGAGCAGTTTGTTTCTACATGACGATTTCGTCCTACAGGACGAGGATTTCGTGTCTACATGACGACGATAGCGCGTCGAATGAGCCCGCGGGGCTCGTTTTAAAGGGTCTCTTTCCCCAGATCCCTAGATGGGGGAATTTCTGCAAGTTGGGATGGCCTAATCGCGTCCCACACGATACTAATGAGGGTGCCACCCACACTCGCCCAGGTCAGCGTCGTCGACTGGGGCGTGGCCACCTCTGCTGCTGTTGCACCAAAGGGGGCAAGATGTGGTCCCCGCCATGTGAAGGCCGTAGGGTGATGGGTCCCACGCTCGGACCGCCGGGCGCAACAAAGGGTCTGCAGCTCCGAAGCACCTCGTCGATCAATTAGCGGGGCTGGTTGACATCCGCTCGGACGCCGCTGTCTTGTCAAGGTAGATTTGGCGACAGGAAGCCATTACGGTCGTCTCGCTGAGCTCGGATGGGCCGGACTGCACGGCGCCTCACGTCCCATCTCGGGAGGACAATTCACGCGCTTGAACCATTGTCAAGGCAAGCAGAGCTTCGGCGCCCGGTTCGAAGAACAGGGGACGCCGCTCCCTAGTCGGCGCAGGGGCCGATCGTAACAACACTAACACGTGCATGACTTCCGTTGAATTTAGATGACGTGTATGTAAGAGAAGCGAGGATTTGGGGACCATGCCCGTGTGTGGCTACCATGTACAATTGCAATTTTTTAACAATACCGCGCGAGCGTTGAAATCTGAGCATCGTAGCGCGTAATACAAGAGACCGTACCGAGATTTCTCATATGATGCGCAAGCACAGAGCTCACACTCGTGTGCGAGCGCCGCCTGCTACACTGTTTGCTTGGAGACGCATACGCGGAAATTGCCCTATCTGTGCGATCATGTGTTCATAAAGCTGGTGAGACGCTGATCCTCGTATCCCTGATCTCGTTTCTTTTCACCGATATTAGAAACTACCGTATCCTAAGAATTGCCTCAGAATGATGGAATACAGTTTTTCGACATTTCCTTAACGTTTCAGGAAAACCACGTTTGCTGGCAATATTCTCCTAGATCTTCAAAACCGCCGTTAAATTTCTCGTCGAAACATTCTAAGATTGTAAAAAACGGTAAAGCCATGTCATGCCTTAAGTCTTCTCTCACTAATTCATGTGAACAAAAAATGAGTGCCAGCTTTAACGCACAGGTTACGTGTCCTTTAGGTGTTGGTTATCCTCGCGTGGCAGTGACCACTGTCGCGGAACGCTTGAAGAAATCCATTTTGTTAAGTCCGAGCGTGGTTGCAAAAAACAACAGGGAAAAGCGTGTCGTCCGTATTCGTCTATCATAGGCTAAAAAAGTAGGGGGTAGATACGGCGTTAATGTTGTTTCTACGACGGCCAATAAGCTAGGTAAGATATGCGCCGCGGTACAGAGAAAGAATGAGCGGGTGATAGACAAGAAGCGGACTGATATTCGTTTTGTGAAACATACCAACAAATCTACTGATTGCCGTACGTGTGTGGTGCATAAGATTCCGTTTTAGCTGCGGCCGCTTTTACTTAGGGCAAACTGGTCGCTGTGTTAACCAAAGATTAATGGACCATAAGTGATCGCTAACCGGAGGCTCGCCATCTAATCTATCTTTAGATTGTCAAGAGTGTAACTGCACGCCAAAATTCGATGAATGCGCGAATTTGTACCGGCACAAGAATGAAGAAGCGCGTTTAATGGTTCAGGCCTGGCATATGGATAATTGTGGTAGCGCATGCGTAAGTCAACTATCCATTAACCTGCATAAAGAAGAAATCAAGTGTCTGAATAGTTATCTCTCACGCAGGCCGCCACGCGTGCAGGATTGATAGTTTCGCCTATTGCTTCGGCATGCGCAGATAAGTTTTCGCGCCTTCTTTATTTTCCGCCGTTGTGCGCCTTTTCTGTTGTTAGTCAGCGTTCGTGGTGTTTTGACTTTTCTCTAATGTCCGTGTTTGCACGCCCTGTCTCTTTAACATGAGTGCAAATGAGCTAGTTCTTGGAACAATGTTTATTCGCACAGTTTACGCATTGATCATTTCTTTGTCGACCGAGATATCCTATCTTTATTGTGAGTAGCTCTAATCTACTAGATTCTCGCTAGAGAAGGACGCGTAAGGAATTCGATGTTTACGGCTGAACCCAAAGGCACATGCGAACCGACCATGATTGAATTAAGTGCTGCTAATTCGCAGAAACAAAGTAAAATAGAAGTCATGTAGAGCAGGCGCACAGAATCTAGGCGGTGTTGCCAGTTCATCGGAAATTCAATTACATGTGCAGGCTCTTTCCGCATCGTCTTTGGCTGTAGACACTCACACTCCCACTACATCTGTTTATCCTAGCCGCTCTATGTATACGCTGCACTTTTTCACTAATTGCATGCAATGCTTGAGATTGTGAGAGCGGCTCAAGCCGCGTCCTTTCTTCTCTGAACTGGCATGCAGTACACCAAGAAGGTTGCAAGTGCTTCAAAATGGTGATGTATTCGGTGCGCACATCTGAGAAGGGTGTGATAAAAAGGCGCTTCTTTCGAAAGAACGAAAGATTTCAGGACATAGTTGAGGGCGTTGCTTGAGCGATAGCTTCTTCCCAATCGCTGTTTCAAATAATACATATAACTGAGGCTTTTGGCGATCTGAACAACCGCAGCACGAGGAGCCGAGAGCGAATATCTTTCTTAGTGCCCTAATTACGTTAGTTACGTACGCGGTGAAAAGCGGGCAGTGCCGATGGCAGCCGCAGGAGATTGGAGCCGCACACCTTGCTAAGTCAGCGAGTCTGTACTCCCAGAGCTGCGGGCCGTCCTCTGCAAAAAAAAAAAAAAAAATAAATAAATAAATAAAATAAAATAAACTTAACGTCTCTTTACTTGCTCGAAATGTTTGCTCCGAATGTTGATAGCATATACCAGGGAAAGGTCGGCCTTATATATACCCCATTTTCTCAGCAAGATAATCATTATAATTAGGGACCTTATCGCGATAATTATCATCACTACAGCACATGTATGCTATAATTAGGGAAACAACTGTGAAATCACTCTGTGGCTCATTGATTGCATACGTTTTGGTATATTTGGCATGACTTTAATTCAGAAACAAACGACGTCGTTTGTTGCGATTAGCATTCTTAATTTGCTAACTCCATTTCCTATGCTGGCATTTAATCTTAATCGCACGACTTTCCTAACAAAACAGCCGACTTGTGTGACGCTGCAGAATCATAACGCAATTTTCAGCGAAGCTGTTTATGTCCAGCAGTTGGAATAAAGAGTTAAGTTTCATGTAACTAAATAACATGCATCAATGGGGCCTTGCAATACTTTTCCAAGTAATCATCGAATGGCTTTATTGAAAGCGTTTATTGCCTCGCGAATCGACTGCCGCAAAAAAATTGGGCAGATCCCACGCGTTGTGGGAATCGGTTTCATGCGAAGCAGTGAGCGAGTACTTTTATGCAGTATTTTGTGACTTTAAGTCAAGCGTTACGAGGTGGATCGACGTGTTTTTGTGAGTGTAGTAGCTGTGTGCACATCGCGGGCTTACCAGGCACGTCGACAACACTGGCGTTTAAAGGGTAACTTATGGTGCGAGGTAACTTCAGCCATAGGCGTGCGCAGGGTTCCCCATCAGGGGGGGGGGGCGAAGGTTCATCGCAGCGCCCCCCACACTACTAATTCAATGTATGAGGCAGATTTTGCGCCCCCCCCCCTTCTTAGGTGACTAGAAGGGTCAATGTACGGGGCAAATTTTGCACCCCCCCTCTTAGGTGATTAGGGAGGCGGCCGCCCCCCCTGCCCCCCTTGTGCGCATGCCTATGACGTCAGCCCTCACGTTAGAGTACACGCGTCAGTATTACCGAAACTAAGTGCACTTTCTCATGCAGTCATGAGAATATCATACGTAATTTTCGTTAAGATATTCCTCCGGGGTCGAGCGATGTATCAATATATATTGCTGAATCATAGCAATACAAATGTAATGTTTATTGGACTTAAAAAGCGGAGCCCGGAACCACAGATTTTAATGTGATATGACGCCTGTATTGTAGGAGTACATATCTACTGTTTATTGCTTTCTTGTAAAATTTGATAGCCAGCACCACAACCACAATTGACGTTGCACCGACATTACGCCTGAAAAGGCTGTTTTTCCAAACCAGTTTATAGACGTGGCGTGGCTCTGCGGTAGAATACCTGGTTGCCACGCAGAATGCTTGTGTTCGATTCCTGCTGGGATCCTAATTTTTATTCTTTCCATTCGTCGGGTCAGCGCTGCCGATGTCGGTTTCTGTTAACGCTATTGCGTTTAAATTACCAATGTGTGCTCTCGCCGTACCTGTGTAGGTAGAAGCTGTCAATCACCTGTGGCGCATACCCGTACACCGCGGCCCATGGTAAACGGGTATGTGCCACACCTGCCTGGAGGAAAATCTTTGACAATGTACGCGACAGGATTTTCACGTTATTTATGTCATGACCCGACAGTCATATTCGTTAAATGCTCTTACCCTCCCATGCCACTTCTGGTCTACACCAAGTTAAGGAGGCGATCATGAGAGCACCCAGACGTAGGCGGCTAGATAGAGAGAGAGAGACGTAGATAGAAACGCTCAAAGTGCCAAAGGTACGCTAAGGAATTCTTCGCATTTAATATTTTTAGAATACGGTCAGTACGAGCGGAGTTACAGGGATTTGTCGCACGCTTTAAGCGCTTTCTCTCTCCTCTCATACCAGCGAACGCGCTGAAAGCTACGCAACAGGGTTGACGACAAGTGGGCAAAAAAATGCTTCTACGGCAACTGTGCAGCTCACGATGCTCAAATAAGCCAATGGCCATGGACTTTGGGTGTATGGCACGTTCACTAGGGTAATGGCATCATTTGTCGAGAGAGGAGCGAACGATTCCTAGCTGACTTTGAGAATTAATTGCAAATTCTAAGAGGCATGCAACTTTATAATTTTTGGCTCACGTGTTCTAAGGAGCATTGACTACCCATCAGCAGCGTTTTATGACCATGCTGAAGGAGTGTTGCAGGGCCCCTTCATCGCCGGTTCATGACTATATAGAGCCCCTTTGAACCCTAGGCCGTATGCAAAGTTTTCTAGCATTAGTTAAGGAATTTTCACACATGCAGCATTCATTCACTAGAATTATTTTACTTCGCCGAAAAATTGGTGATAATGCCCCGCTATCCTATGTAGCTAAATTTAGTTTAGGTTACTTTCATAGCTCCGCCTTTGCACCGGTATCAATTCTGCTTTGTTTTAAAGCTCACTGACAATGTAATGAATTGCCAGCATGCCTAATTTACCGCTAAGGCCGCAGCTAGTGTATACACTTGAAAAGACGCCAACATACTAGAATAACCTGCCCCTAATTACAAGCAACCGTAGACAAGGTGCCTTGTTTTGTTCTGCGACGAAACACGAAAAACCTATTACGAATCTCGTATAGTGTTTAAAGAAACAAGAGTTCAGTAACTATTTTGTAAAGCTTTAAATTAAGCGAGGAACGTTTGTTAGTTAAGCCCCCTACTTCACCTAACATCGGCAACCAAGAGCATAACAGCTCTGTTGTAACAATTCTTATCAAGGCGCTCGTGATATCAGTAGCTACGGTTTTGTTATATCAAACACCTGCTAGATTTAGAAGTGATCGTAATCAGAGTTGCAGCTGGCTCAACGTCCCTTTTTTTTTCTCTCCGAATCACGAAAGGACGAGCTGTTTCAATCAGCATAAAGTAAGGATAATGCCTTAGAACACCATTTGAAAGCTCGCGAACAAAGAATGAAAAACTGAAAGAAAGAGTTGTTCTACATGAATTTTGCAGCTGATACTGTTCATATTCGAAGTCTGTTCATACAGGATACGTCTATATATATATATATATAGACGAAGGGGGGGGGCGAAGGTTATATATATATATATATATATATATATATATATATATATATATATATATATATATATATATATATATATATATATATATATATATATATATATATATATATATTATATATATATATATGCTGTGCCGTCTTGCGGCAGATGTGACCAACTGTTCCAAGGAAATAGCCACCTATAGTCTCTCGGAGGCAATAGCAGCAAGGCTGCCCGTAAAAACGCGCAGCGTTCCTGGGCAGGGATGACAAATGTTGCTACGTGACCACCAAGCGATGGACACTTTTCTGCTTAGGAACTGTTCCAGCAGTTACAATGATGTAAAAAGTGGCCAAACTGTTCTTATTTCTTTAAGCTTCACGTTGAAATAAAACAAGAAATTAAAAGGTTTACCTCAGCTACTTAAACTTATACTCGGTTGCTCCTATGCGAACGGCCTTCACAACCCGCTCGTAAATCAGCGGGTACGCATAACGTTTCTAGTTGCGTGCGAGAACACAACGCCGTTTCGAGGCTGTCTATTTATCTTTTTACGGCTTGTACTTAGCTTTTGATATTTGCGTCATTATATATGAAATGATTCACAACGGAATTATTTCTTTACTTATATCTTGGTGGCTTCTGCACCGACTTTGCAGTCGCCGGTATTCGGGGAAACTGGAAAAAGAGTGCGCCCAGTTTCCCAGTGAATCGTTACAAACGTCGAAATCGGCTTGCGCTAGCATCCATCCTCGCGCTTCGTGAAGCACGCTTAGACCGAACTGTGGTCTAAAAAGAAAGGCATACAATTTTCGGGAGAGCTACAGTACGGTCCATTGTTAAAGAAAACACTCCAATGAGCACCTTTCATTTTTGTGGCCCTCTAACGGCAAGTAGACAGGGAACCATTGTTCATGCACTGCACGAGTCTGTGAAAAAGAGGCAGAACTGCCAAACACCTGTAGTTTTATGCAAATCTCGGCCACTGTGTTTTTGCAAGAGAACGAAATCCAAACATGCCCTGCACGTAAGTGTTCCCTCTAACAGTGGACCCGTCTGTACATAAATTTTTGACGTCAATCTTAAGGGTTAGTGCAGTTTAGTAAGACGCGCTAAATTATAACCGATTGTATATTGCGACTCCAAGCCGGCACTGCAGACGGAATGTAGTCGACGAGGGCACCGGTGCGCGCTTGTTGGTTTGTCAACACGGAGTGGATTTTAACGTGGCGCAGTAGCAAACAAATGCAAAAAGAACGTGCAACAAACGGACGCAAACATTGACGCTTGCCGTAAGAAACCTCATCTACAACGTATTGTGTTTTTTTTGTGTTCCTGATGTCGTGGCTGTTCTAGAATTTCTTTCATGCTGTCATGTAGTATAAAGCTCCGATACCGCCGCTGTGCACGTGGTCTTAAGTGCTTAAAAGCACGAGCGATTCCACAATAACCTTTAGTTGTTGAACGTTAGCGCTTCAGTCCGTTTGAAAATTCCTTCACGTGTCCTTGTTCGCTGCTGCGATGTGCTCCACGTCGCTTCATGACTACAACAGTACTCTGGCGTCGAGATAGGAGGATGGCAGTAAAGGTTCAAGCCGGTTATTGTTCCGCTTTATAGGTGTTTCCTACTATAGACGAGAATGGCCGAAGAATGCTTTTTCTCACAACACCTCATGTGGTGGAGAAGGAAGCTTTACAGGGTTTATTCCCTTCAGACGCGAATTGTGATGCCCTCTCTGCGAATGTGTCAAATTCGCATAGCATATTTCCAAGGCATGCAATATAACATTCCAAAAAAGAAAATGAAGGAATGCGCAGTATTGTGTGAGTTTCAGCAATAATGGTAATTAGCATGGAATTAAATATTGAATTATTCCACAGTCAGTCATGTTTTTACATAAAGAGAATAAAATTGTAGGCTTAAAATATGCCATACATTAGTCTTTGGTTGTACTCATTTCAAGAAGAAAAAACAATACTTTTGACGTTAGTCCTGGAACGCGGCACGTCGAACGACTCATCGAACATCGTTTTGCCTTCACAAAAGTGATTTATTACAATCATAAGAAGAGACACGTAAACAGGACGGGCGCTAGACAGCAACTGAAAGTTTACTAACGTAAAACGATGGAAATCTACAAACATGTCCACAACCCCCAAAGAGGTGCAGACGGCGCTGCTAACACAGATACCTGCAATATCGCTTCAGGTGGGCTTTTTGCTTGGCATGCAAATCCAGCGAAAGTGGGCTCTCATATTTAGCTACCTCTAGATTGATGCGGTAAGCCTCATGGATTTCGCGAGCTTGCTGAGCAGCAAAGCTGTGCAAGATACGCTGGTCCTGCGCAAGGTACGCAAGATACGCTAGCGCCAGGGGCGTAGCCAAGGGGGGGATTGACTCCCCCCCCCCCCCCCCCCCCCCCCCCCCCCCCCCCCCCAAATTCTGGCTACGCCCCTGGCTAGCGCCCGTCCTGTTTACGTATCTCTTCCTTCTGTGTATGTTCCTTTGCGCTTGTTAAGATGCACAAGTTCAGCTACTACCAACAAGCCCAATTTTCTGCGTTGTACAGTCATACGCAGCACATTTAGCTTCCGTCAAGACATACTGACTATGCAGAAGGTTAAAGTCATCCAATGAGCAATGTATCTTGCTCTCTTTTGGCCACAAGTCGACAGTGACACGCTTAGCATAAATAAGTTGCGTACACAAATGTAGCCACCGCTGACGAACAGGCTATAGACGAGAATAGTCGACGAAAGCTTTTTCTCATATCGCATTATATAGTGGAGAAACAAGCTTTACAGGTGTCTGCATTTATAGACGACAATAGCCGAAGAAGGCTTTCTCTCATAGCACATAATGTGGTGGAAGAGCAAGCTTTACAGGTGTCCATCAGTTGCCCAGTTTTCTTTATCCGTGCCCAGCACGGATAAAAAAATTGTGGGAAGTTTGCACTAAGTTCCGCAAACCTTGGCACAGCGAAGCTGGTCGATCTTCAAGCCTTTAGGCTAACGCCGGTTGCTGCCATGTTGTAACGGGTTCTTGCTAGGTTTTCCTATGTTGTGAGTCTATATTGTTTTTCTCTGTTTATTTGTTTCTCTCTTTCTCTTCTTCATTCTATATTTTTTTCTTTCTATCTTTCTTTCTCCTTCTTTCCTTTCTTTGTCTCACTCTCTCTCTACTTCTCGCCTGCTTCCTCTTTCTTTCTATCTTGTTTCTCTCTCTCTTTCTTTATCTTCGATTCTCTTGCTTTTCTCTTTCTTTCTGTTTCTGCATTTCCTCCTTTCTGTTGCGCTCTTTCTCATTCTCTATATGCTACGCTACACTCTTTTCCCTCCTCCTCACCTTCGCAACTCTCCTCCTCACCCTCGCTTCCCTTTATGACCCCCTTAATACGATACTATACAATGCTATGCTATATTCTGTCAGCGTGCCTGGATAGGCGAGTGGCTACGACGCTTGCTTTCGGATCGTGGGTACGCAGGTTCGAATCCCGCCGCCTCGTGAGGAGTTTTTATTGCGATAGCAATTATATGGACACTCTCGGCGGATTTTTGCCGTCGCCGTCACCGACAAGTCCCGGATATGTACATGTATGTGTATATATAAAATTACACAAAGGAAAATAAAGCAGAAGAAAAAAATTCCGAAGAACCCGACCGGGGATGCGAACCAGCGAACCCTCGCACCGCAGCGCTCTGCGTTAGACAACTCAACCACGCGCCATGCATGCACCGGCGAAATAACGGCAGACTATTTATATGCACCATTTACCGCTGGTGGTACGCAGATTTCGGATGAGCTTGGGCGTGTTTTCTATCACGCAACGCTAATACATTTTCTTTCAATTTGAAAACTGCCCTTGATAGGCGCACGACAAAATGGCCCCTTTCTGTACTCACTCTCCAAGTGGAGCGAAAAAAGATAACAGAACACCGGGCACACCTTGCGTTAGACGCCCCCGTGTGGCAGGAGACGCGGAGGGGTCACTCCACGCGCCGCAGTTTAGAAGAAAAGAAGAAAAAGAAATAATTAGGAGCGTCTGATTCTTCATTGTCGACACTTCCAGCGCGTCGCTCAAGCACGAAGACGTAACAACTGTGACATTGGTTAGTTCACGATTGTCTTTTGTATACCAGGGCTTTCTTTCCGGGTGTCCTTCTTTGTGCTTCAGCGGCGCGCTGCATGTATCGAGCTGCTTGTCGTTCCTAGTGTGACATTCCACTTACTTGCTATCGCATTCATTCCTTCGCCCTTGCGGCGAAACTGTGGCTTTTTTTGCCAAGATTTTATCTCTTTCTGTTTCATTCCATCTCTTTCTTTCTTTCCCTCTCTCTTTATTCCTCTCTTTCTCTCAACCTCTTGCTTTACGCCGGACAAATCCACCCAATTTGCCCAACTTCTGTAGCACATACCCGTTTGTGATGTTTTTGGGTCATGACGTTATGCCGAGCTAGAACAGCTTCGCAGTTAAAAGGCGACGCTACAGCGTTCAGGACCAGCTGACGCGTCGTGTTTGGTCGCTGGGTAAAGCGTTCTGCAATGAGATCAGCTAGTCCTCTGTCGGTCGATTCCAATCAATTTTTTTAAACGTCCTTGGTTCCAACGAACCTAGAAATCACGGAGCTTCGCACGCGGGCTTTTTTGCGCGTACTTACGCATAACAGAGAATCAAGCCGCCGTGGTAGTTTAGCAGCTAGGGTGTAGCGCTGCTAAGATCGAGAACGCGTTTCGATTTCCGACTGCGGCGGCCGCATTTAAATGGAGACGAAATTTAAAAACACCAATGTACTTGATTTAGGTGCATGTTAAAGAACAATATGAACTTAAAATGAGGGGCACCGACTTTTGGGCGTAACATGGGCCTCTAAATCACTCTTAGGTAAGACGGTAGTTTACATCACTACTTTCGAAAGTTCTTGCGATATTTAGTTTCTAATTTCAAAACAACATACTTTGATATTGTTAACTGATCGCTGCTTTCGTTAAGCAAATAATCCTTTCTGCAATTTAATGCAAAGTATTTCACCGTGAATGTGCAGCTAAGTCCGCCGGAACAGCGGCAAGATAATTTTAGTGCGTCTACTAGATTAGACGTTGAAGTCTACGTATGCTAACGATTGAAAGCAGGAATTCTTACCTCGTATTTAAGCCATTCATTCTTCGTTCTCAGGCTTATACCATGAACTTTCCGGGCAGCACTAGGCTGCCAAATTGCACGTTCGAAGTTCGTAGCTCATTCTCACTCGATAAAAGGCCGACATCAAATTGTAGAGGTTTAATACGGCTTTATCAGTGTTGACGCTTTCTTTTATTGTTATCAAAGATAACATTTTCTAATGCTCCTGTACAACGGAGTTAAAACATTACTTTTACGACTAGTGCAATCAATTCCCGCGAAATAGATTGTTATATTTTTAGTGCGCGCTTCTTGAATGTTTTAGTGCTAGCGCAGAAAGGAACAAACGTGAATCTTTATAAAAACAGAACAACGCAGTCACCAGACCAGCAAGAACTGCGGCCCCTAACCCACATGCTTGCCGTCGTATCAGAGTATGGATTCTAATAAACAAGCCACCGCATATTGATCGGCGAATGTCGACCTCCGGCAGCATGCACGTCAGCAAGTGTTTTGAAAAAGAAGTATGTGCTAGCGAAGGGGGCTTCACAAAAAGCTCGGTATCGGGAGTATTCATTCATACGTTCGGTAGCAGCCGGCACAAGGCTGGATGGTTGAAGTTCCGTCGTAGGCGCTCTCTCTCTTTTTTAGACAGAGAGCTAACGTAACTGTCGCTATGGAGTGCCACATTATGGTCTGCCATCGGTGAATGCTTTGATCATCAGCTTTGTACTACGCACAAAAGTATGTACAAGTACTTAAAAGCAAGTTTGGGACCTAACTAAATCTGGTTTAGTTAGGACCCACTGAGAACGCTCTGATTTAGTCAAGCAAAGTAGATAGCTATGTTTCTTATAAGCAACTTTTGCCTAATCTCAAAACTGGTATAAAAAATCAAGCTAAAAATGAAACCTTTGCTAATTGTTTTAGTTTAGTGAATTTGAAGAAAAATTGCTACAATCAATGAAAATCATTCTTTTTTTTCAGTGTACCAAGCGCACAGAAGGTAACGTGCATGTTCATTTTACTAAGCCAGTTTTTTCGTTCTTAAAAGCACAATTTACTGCACAACACAATGTGTTTTGGGCACTTAGTTAGCAATACTTCATTTCTGCGTTTTTGTTATTATTAAAGGTGCCCTGAAACACTTTTACAAGTAGCCATGAAATGGCTTCATTAAAGGAGCTTATTTCCTCACGAATCAACCAGCGCAAAAATGTTTAGAATCCGTCTAGTACGAGCGGAGTTACAAAGATTTGTCGCACGCTGTAATTGCTTTCTCTCTTCTCTCGTCCCCACGAAAGCGCTGGAAGCTAAGCAGGGAGGGTTGGTACGGAGGAACAAGGTACGTCACGGCGCCTCGTGACGTTGAGCACTTTTTCTTTTTTTAGATGCGAAGCAGCTTTTGCTCGGGGCTGTGTCCGTCCTTCCCTCACGCGTCCGCTCCCCACTGCGCATGCGCCAACTCTCTTCCGTCTCCTCGCGTGAGCTCGAGGAGGTGGGGTGGAGGAGGTGGTGTGAGCGCTGCCTCCGTTTCGTTTCTCCTCCCCGTTTCTCTCTGTCCGCCACAGCTGTGCGCTCGCAGATAATGTGGTGCGTGCTCGCTCCTGTTGCACTCTTTTTCGCAACGGATCTATGGACGCTCGCGAAGCTGAACGTAAACGGCAACGCCGGCAAGCGAATCTCGAAGCTGCGACGCTACTCGAAGCAGAAGCGCAACGGAAACATCGAGCTGGGGGGGGGGGGGTAACATAAGCGGTACACAACATATACACATGTCCACACACAAATGAAACATACACGGAAACATACAAATGGAACAACAATGGAAACACAAGTGAACATCCAGCGCTGCTTCGCATTCTCACATGGTTCCCTTTAGTTGGAGATGGCATAATTTTTTTTACTTCGAACGCGCGGCGTACTTTTAGTGCGATCGCGTGCGCGTGCAGGCAAGTGGCGGTCTCCCGCGGCGGCCGCAGTAACTACCAAGCGCGCCATGTTCAAGTCAGCCAATGGCGGGGCCAGTGGTAGTGACGCCGTAAGCATTATTTTTGTCGAGAGAAGAGGAAGCACTTTTTAGCAGACTTTGAGAATTTATTGTAAATCCCTGGCCGCGTGCTGCGATATAATGTTCGGCTCGCGTGTTCTCGGGATGCCTCGACTACCGATCGGCAGCCTTTTCTGACCATGCTGAAGAATTGTTGCAGGGCCCCTTTAAAAATTTGCAGCGAAACATGTGAAGAATAAATGAAATTCAGTTAAATGCTTGTAAGTAAATTTCGCGCAAAAATTGCAGCAGCGATTCTTCAGACTTGTTCGTGCACTCATGCAAGAACACAACTTCAATTGTCAAAGCCGAGTCCGGGGTAGACAAGCAAAAGCAGCCGACGCAATATCCTTTTTGTTCGTTATTTATTCCATGTTCATTTGTTGCAATACACCCCATCACAGTTCAATATCAATAACCATGGCGCCCGCATAGTCATACCTGGCAGTACATCATGTAGGTACTGTACTCCTATAGCACACCACTCGTCAGAAACACTTGAACTCCTTCCTCAAGTACATCCTGAATTCGTTTAAAATTTGAGTCTTTGCACAGCGTGGCGGCAAAAAAAAAAGAAATAAGCTCTTTCTATCCACGTGGTGAATAACATTGCCTTATACGTGAAGGATGCTTGGCGCGATCGTAGTGGCGTGCTCCAACTCAGAAATAAAAGCACGTATTGACTTATTTGCATACTGCTTGCCGACCCAATATCAATACGGGGCTGCACCGGCATGCGCTGGCCTCGCTAGCCAAAGCGAATTTTAAAGCAGAGGCAAATCGAAGGCATATTTTTAAAGAATCATGAAAGGGGCCGCCTGCTATACTTACTGGAGGATGCTCCTGAGAAAGATTTGGAAGAACAGGAAAAAAAAGACAAGTTCTTACGTGATTTGACAAAGCACGTGGTGGGAATAAGTCTACATGCACGGATAACACAATAGAAGAACGTTTCCCATGTGAAGTTTGGAGATAAAACACTTCGTTCGGTGAAGCTTTAAGTGCACATATTCACAGGCGTGCACACACCGGCCGGCTGAGATGGAAGACAGGGTCGCGAACCGAATGCACGATGCATAGTTCTTGGAAATGAACACAGAAAAGAATTTCTTATTTGCATGGCTAAAACTATGCTCTGTACGGACGTAGCGAGTTATTTAGGGAGGGGCTATGGTACAATCCTTCCCCTTCCCGCTAAACCTTGCTTTTTTCTTTATAGTGTCACGTGGTCGTGACGTCGACGAAGACAGCAGTCGGCGTTTGCAGAATGAAACTGTTTATTTGGCCGAACTTGTGGCCGGGAAAATGAGAACTAGAACTACAGCAATACACGCTGTACAATGATAGCGGCGAACAGGGCGTCGTCCGTCGATCAACTCACAAGCGGTCAAGTGCGTCGGCTTTTATACAGGTGCTATCGAACTTTCCAGCGATATCGCTGGTGGCGGCGTTATCTCTCGATAAAGCTGGAACATTCGCGTGCGGCGCGAAATCTTAACAAAACGATCTACTACAATCGAGAAGTTTCTCGAATACTGCTTCGCGGACAGCCTCGAGCGCTGATAACCGTCCTTGCTGGTCAAGCCGTAAACACATCAAAATAAAACAAGAAGTGGGCGTGGCATTGCCTCTCTCTGAAAAATCATCGCCCCGATGCTTGTGAAAGAACAAAGAAGAGAAAAAAAAGAAGTGCATACATAAATAAATTACAATAACAAAGGTAAAAGTAAAGTCCCCAGATCCGCAAACGTGCAAAAAACGGCTTAAGACCCACGACATGGACGACTTCAGGTCCTGCGCGGCGTCGCTGGGAGTTCGTAATGCCGTCCGGGATGACCTCGTAGTCAAGAGCGCCGAGACGTCGAAGAACCTTGTAGGGTCCGAAGTATCGCCGAAGGAGTTTTTCGCTAAGGCCACGTCGGCGTATCGGCGTCCAGACCCAGACACGCTCGCCGGGCTGGTATTCCACGAAGCGTCGTCGAAGATTGTAGCGACGGCTGTCGGTGAGCTGCTGGGTCTTGATGCGCAGACGGGCGAGCTGTTGAGCTTCCTCGGCACGTTGTAAGTAAGCGGCGGCGTCGAGGTTTTCTTCGTCGGTGACATTCGGCAGCATGGCGTCCAGTGTCGTCGCCGGGCTCCTTCCGTAGACCAACTTGTACGGCGTCATATGCGTCGTTTCTTGGACGGCCGTGTTGTAAGCGAAGGTCACGTATGGAAGGACGGCGTCCCACGTCTTCTGCTCAACGTCGACGTACATGGCCAGCATGTCGGCGATGGTCTTATTTAGACGCTCGGTGAGGCCATTGGTCTGCGAGTGGTAGGCGGTGGTGCGGCGGTGGCTCGTCTCGCTGTATATTAACATCGCCTGAGTTAGGTCCGCAGTAAAGGCGGTACCTCTGTCTGTGATGAGGACCTCTGTGGCGCCATGACGCAAGACGATGTTCTCCACGAAGAACTTGGCTACCTCGGCGGCACTGCCTTTGGGCAAGGCCTTTGTCTCGGCGTAGTGGGTGAGGTAGTCAGTTGCTACGACGATCCACTTGTTGCCGGAAGTCGACGTCGGGAACGGCCTCAGTAGGTCCATCCTGATTTGCTGGAACGGCCGGTGAGGCGGTTCGATTGGCTGCACAAGTCCCGCGGGCCTAGTCGGCGGTGTCTTCCGTCGCTGGCAATCTCGCCAATCTCAACGTAGTGGGCGACGTCGGAGCAAGGCGTGGCCAGTAGTATTTTCCATGTATTCTGGCGAGCGTACGGGAAACACCGAGGTGCCCAGCCGTCGGGTCGTCGTGCAGGGCCTGAAGGACCTCTGGTCGCAATGATGAGGGCACGACAAGAAGATAGTCGGTTCGAAGTGGTGAAAAGTTCTTCTTCATGAGAACGCCGTTCCGTAAGAAAAACGACGGCAGTGCTCGCTTGAATACCTTCGGAACAACGGCGGTCTTGCACTCGAGGTACTCCATAAGGCCCCCCAGTTCCGCGTCGGCTCGTTGCCTTTCGGCGAAGTCGTCGGCACTTATAGTTCCGAGGAAGCAGTCGTCGTCGTCCTGTTGCGGCGGCGCGTCGACGGGGGCTCGGGACAGGCAGTCGGCGTCAGAGTGTTTTCGTCCGGACTTGTACACGACGGTAATGTCGAATTCTTGAAGCCTCAGACTCCATCGTGCGAGACGACCTGAAGGATCCTTCTAGTTAGCTAGCCAACATAAGGCGTGATGGTTACTGACAACTTTGAAGGGCCTGCCATAGAGGTAGGGGCGAAACTTTGACGTAGCCCAGATGATGGCAAGGCATTCCTTTTCTGTTGTGGAATAGTTGACTTCTGCCTTGGATAGTGACCGGCTAGCATAACTGATAACCCTTTCAAGCCCGTCAGTCTTTTTCACAAGGATGGCACCGAATCCTACGCTGCTTGCGTCGGTGTGTATTTCCGTATCGGCGCAATCGTCGAAATGCGCAAGTATGGGTGGCGTCTGCAGGCGTCGTTTAAGTTCTTGAAATGCTTGCACTTGCGCCGCTTCCCACCTGAATTCCACGTTAGTCTTCGTGAGATGCGTCAGTGGTTCGGCGATCCGTGAAAAGTTTCTGACGAAGCGTCTGTAATAGGCGCATAAGCCGAGAAATCGGCGCACAGCCTTCTTGTCTGTGGGTGGCGCGAAGTCGGCGATGGCAGCTGTTTTCCGCGGGTCTGACCCAGAAACAGGAGCTCGTCGTATCGGCACTTTTCTGGCTTCAGGGTCAGTCCAGATGTCTTGATTGCTTGAAGTACTGCCTCAAGCCGCCGGAGATGCTCGTCGAAGGTCGAGGAAAACACGACGACGTCGTCCAAATACACAAGGCACGTCTGCCACTTCAATCCGGCC
Organism: Rhipicephalus sanguineus; assembly: GCF_013339695.2. Taxonomy (NCBI): domain Eukaryota; kingdom Metazoa; phylum Arthropoda; class Arachnida; order Ixodida; family Ixodidae; genus Rhipicephalus; species Rhipicephalus sanguineus. The sequence continues at coordinate 15,023,301 of NC_051180.1, read as the reverse complement.
AGTACGGTGTCCATGACACGCTGGAACGTCGCAGGTGCCGAGCAAAGACCGAAATGCATGACCTTGAACTCAAAGAGGCCGTCGGGTGTTATAAAGGCAGTCTTTTCTCGGTCTCTCTCGTCGACTTCGATTTGCCAGTAGCCGGTCTTGAGGTCCATCGACGAAAAGTACGTCGCGTTGTGAAGTCGATCCAGGGTGTCGTCTATCCGTGGGAGGGGTACACGTCCTTCTTCGTGATTTTATTCAGGTGCCAATAATCAACGCAGAAGCGCAGTGTCCCGTCCTTCTTCTTCACTAACACCACGGGTGACGCCCACGGACTCTTTGAAAGCTGGATGATGTCGTCGCGTAGCATTTCGTCGACTTGTTTCTTTATGGCCTCACGTTCTCGCGTCGAAACTCTGTAGGGGCTCTGTCGGAGTGGTCGAGAACGTTTAAATGACGGCGCCTTTACTTTTGGTTAACACACACACTGTGTATGTTAACCAAAGTAACCAAATTAACACACTGCGTGTGTTGTCCAAATGTGTTATCTTGTTACGTTTTCACATGAGCCATACGATATGCACTTTGATTTATTTCTGAATGCGATGCTAAGAGAGCTGACAAAAAAAAAGATAGAGCAAGAAAAACAAACAAGCGATGCCTGGATTTAGAATATGAAAGGAACAGTTTCTGCTTTTATTTTGTGTTGCAGAACTTATAGAAATTGAGTGGCCGAGGTAATATAAACATCAACCTCTCCGCAGCAAGCCAGTTAAAACTGAACAGAACAGAACATGGCAGTTCCTTTTTGTCAAACAAACGTGTCCCTCTAATATTTACCGCGCTCATTTGCTGCGCCTATGTGTTATAATGCTAACTATTAAAGCTCGACGTGCAGCCATTAGCGCGAGATTAAGAGGCACCACGAATTAACTTCCTTTGTGTGGCTACCAATACCTTGTTTTGATTTCGCGGGCATGTTTTTTTAAAAAAATAAGCTCACTTGAAGCAATTACGAGGCGACTCGTGTACACAAGAAGCAGGTCACACTTTGTACGCCGCATAATGTAGTGTCGAGGGCAATTAATGTCGGCACTCTAATTCACCGGAGACTGCAGTGATAACGAGTAATAGCAAACCTCTCGACTGCCTGTAACTCTTCCCAAAAGTCCAATTATCGGCTGCTGAGAAAAAAACAAAGATAATAGCTTGCAGGCGTGAGCTTTTTTCAATATTTCACCGAGGAAGGAACCAGCAGGGGAAGAATATATTGATCTTAAGGCCACACAAGGCAAAAAGAAGGAGAGAGAGAGAGAGAGAGAAAGAGAGATAAAGAGAGAGATAAAGAGTGATGTTTAAAAGCTTTTAAGGTTATGTATGCACTCTAATGGCGCTCCGTTCGGTGTTTTCGTGGAAATGCAGCAATGTCACATAAACGGGTTAAGAGAATACATTAATGGAGTGGATGGTATGCTAAGCCTCTATAAATCTTTCCGCTAACGCCGATGCTTTCAGTGGCCCATACTTTAAGATTAGGCGCGTCACATATAACGCTGGCGTTTTTTTTTTTTTTTCGTATTACTCCTATGTGCTTGAAAGGAATTTTTTTTCTTCTGGTAGCCAGAAGATTAATACAAGATAGCGATATTATTCTTCGGTCGATTGGTGCTTAATGATTTGTGTACTAGTAAAGTACAATTTTTATGTTGTTTAAACCATCGTAGGTCCGACGATGATGTGTACGAAACACTCATGATTGCTTGGAAACAAAACCAGACATTTTTGAATAACTTTCTCTTTTAGAGCTTAAATTTCTGAACATTCTGATTACAAACGTCAAATTCTAGCTCTTGACTCGAGCTAGAGATTGTTAAATGACACGAGGGGGCGCTCAAAATGGTGGTCATGAATATGAGGCGTTCGTTACCTGTACTTCATAAATGCATATTTCTATTATATTCTCGAAAAGTAAGGATCACAAGGTCTTGTCCTGAAAATATTTCAATTCGTGTTTTGATGTGCATTATATTACGCAGTTGTATTCGGTGTCCACTTCGTGGAGTAATAACAGTAATCAAGGATAAATTAATAAAAAAATCAATGTTGATAGCGCCTCTGCTGTGAGGATGCATAAAAATGGTGAATTTTTTTTCTATTTTCAACAATTCAAGTCTAGGCGTTGCACATTACAATAATTCCTGTAAAAAGAAATTTCCAAATTTAGTCGCTTTATGAGACATTGAATTTCACTTGAATTTAAAGAAAAATTATGGCAACTTAGCACTAGTGGTGCCACTACTGACGGAAGAGCTCAGCTGGGTGGCCTTCCTTTTTTCTCTTTATCTTTCTCTCTGTTTCTTGTATCTCTTTTTGTACATGTTTGTTTCTATTCTTTTCGTTATCTTTCTATCTAGCTTTATTTCTCTTTCTTCTCTTTCTTTCTCTCCCATCTGCTTCGTTCTATCTCTTTCTTTGTTTCTCTTTATTTCTCTCTTCCTTTGTGTGCGACGTTTTCCGGTTCTGCTTGGCGTCGTCGATTTCGTTCTCGCGCACCTGCGAGCCTCGCTTCTCGGATCGCGGCTTCTTCCTCAGGAGTGAGATTTATCTTCGGATGACCCATGGCTGTGTATGCTTAGGCGCGAGCTGTACACTAGCTTTTATAACCGCAAAGTATCACGTGACAACCACGTGTTTCACGGCCATTGGTGTGCGGTTCCAAGTCGGTGGCAAGACGCTCTCCGATTGGCTACCACTGAAGGTCGCGTGATCGGAGGAGTACAAGCAGGTGCTACGGTAGACCACGAAATTGTTTTGGTGGGAACGGGTCACATAACCAGTAACGCCACTTCTGGCTGGAATGTGTCACATGACAGTGGCGCCACTTTTGGGCGGGAACGTGCCACGTGATTTTCTGAAATGTCACATGACTTGCATTACATTAGTTTTCATGAGGCCATGTCACGTGATCTCGGCTTTCTTTCGGCAGGACCATAATTGAGCACGCCATCGCTTTTGTTGCCTTCTTCATTTTTAGCCACAGTGGTGAGTAGTGGTATTTACCGAATATCTGTGGTACATACCCGTATATGATGATCATAGTTTTCTGGTTAGCCGCGCAGTGGCTCATGCCCGTCAAGATGATGATAGTTTTCTGCGATCGACTCACAATGAACAATTTGCTAACCAGCTTCGCTGTTCAAAGTTGACACTTTCATAAGTAGCCTTTACCATACAAACTTTACCATAAATAAGATCATAGCTGCTTCCTTATTCTCCAGCGACATTATATCTTTATATATTATAATTATATCTTTTATATGCGCTAATTCTCGCACTTGAACTTTTATATTACTCTGCGCAATTATGTCATTACATAACACTGGAAGAAAGAATACTTACCTCAGAGCATACTGAATGCGAATGTTTAGCATTGTTACCTTTGTTTGGAAGATGCATGACTTCATACGCAAATATCAATGTTGAAACAGAAAAGTAAGCAGTTGTTTGAAGAAACAGCGAACATGAAAAATTTCTTGTGATGGACCAACGATATTTCTTGTGAGCTTTTTTCCTCGGGGTTAATGTGAGGAGCGAATTCTTCATTATAAATTCCTTTTACGATGCCCAAGTTTCAGTTGAATAAGCAACCTGAACTCTGAAAAACTCGCTGCGTTTTTCTTAAGGGACAAAATCAAGTGTATCAATTTCTTACTTAAAAAAAGCCCAAGCCGGGATAAATCATCTCAGATGATCGGCTTTTCACGTATGTCCCAATGCCCGGGAAAACAAAGAAAAAAGTGTGATACCAGAAAGTGTCGCGACAGAAGCGCTAAGCGAAGGAGCAGCGAACAAGACTTGCCGTCAACAGGACAAGACAGCTTTCTCGGTCAAGGGAGCAGAACGAAAAGTTAAGCTTTAGTGTATTTGATAGGAACGCGACAGCATAGCCGAACGATGGGAAACACGGGCACTTCAGAAAATGACGTGTCCACGATAAAGAAGGCTCCGGAACGCATGACGTCGACGTGCCTTCTTGTTTTGTTTTTTTTTCTTTGAAGGATGACGTTGAAAAGAGTTCGGTCTAGGCGGCAGGGCTTTATATAACAATCTGGCATAGAGCAGAATCATGTCTTTCAGCGTGCACTGAACGTAGGCATGAGAAAAGAAGTTTGCTCTGTGAGACAGGTAGTACAACCATTTTCCACGTTTCTGCAAAAGGCGTACCTGGTGCCTCGCTTTATGAGTACTGACGTCATGTCATACCACAATACTTCCAAATGAAAAATTAGATTAGATTGGATTAGATTAGATAGATAGATAGATAGATAGATAGATAGATAGATAGATAGATAGATAGATAGATAGATAGATAGATAGATAGATAGATAGATAGATAGATAGATAGATAGATAGATAGATAGATAGATAGATAGATAGATAGATAGATAGATAGATAGATAGATAGATAGATAGATAGATAGATAGACGGACGGACGGACGGACGGACGGATGGATGGATGGATGGATGGATGGATGGATGGATGGATGGATGGATGGATGGATTCTTCGTAGAGGAGTAGGAGGAAGAGAGACGAAAAGACAGGGAGGTTACTGTTAGGGAGGTTACTAAAGAAGGATAGGAAAGCAAGTAAAAAAATAAAGCGCGAAAAGAGGAAATGAGAATACGACACTGCTTAGAACAGTTGTCCGCAACAAACGCAATAACGCTTTCAAGGCCTTCTCTGCTGAGGACGGTATCGGACAGTGTCCTAAGGCCCTTTCCTCCGACAATTTGCGATTGTCAAGTTCTCTACCTTGCATCATACCTCTGTGACAATTATGGCAGAAATCAAATGCTGTGTCCTTTTTAAAAGTTGACCACACTACGTGTCGCCACAGAAATCACATAATGGAATGCTCAACACGTACTCGATCGCAGAACTAGATCACGTACGATTTGCAGTTACAGCTATTGAGTTTGCCTCAGTTTCTTGTATCAATGTAGAAACAAGAGGGAGGATGCTCCTTACATCTTGCATCAACAAGATAAACAAATGGATTTTACCGTCGTGTCTCAATGATGCATGTTGTTATACACAATATTGACTGCCTTATTTCAATTTCTCCCCTATTTTCTTCCTTATTTTTGTAACACCTCTCTTCTATCATCTTTTATCCCCCTTACCCCAGCACAGGGTAGCCAGCCGGTCTAACAACTGGCTAACCTCCCTGTCTTTCCACTTGTTCCTTCTTTCCTTCCTCATTTCAATAAGTTGGACCATCTAAAACCACATTACACCACTACTGCTGTCATTTGAGACACTGCCAACTTTAAGATGAACGAGTGAGTTACGTCTTTTTTCCGTGCCATTCATCTCTTGATTTGTAATGTGTGTGTGTGTGTGTGTGTGTGTGTGTGTGTGTGTGTGTGTGTGTGTGTGTGTGTGTGTGTGTGTGTGTGTGTGTGTGTGTGTGTGTGTGTGTGTGTGTGTGTGTGTGTGTGTGTGTGTGTGTGTGTGTGTGTGTGTGTGTGTGTGTGCTGTTAAGTGTTTATCAATGTATATTGTGATATACATTGTGATCAATGTGGTATTGTCACGACCCCGCGACAATATCACAACTATCACCCTGCACCTGAAGTAGCATATCTGGCGAATACCCAAGCTAACATCTCCAGTATTTCATTAAAACATTTACCTCTCTCTTTCTTCTTTCAATCGAGATCCCCCTACTTCATTTGGCTTATGTTTTATTCTCTTAAATAAGCTAGTACATCATTCTCCATTGTCGTACTGCCTGCAAGGTCTGCTGAAGTATGCGAAAATAAGCAGACTAATATAAAAGCAGATCGAAAAACAAAATAGCGAAATGAACAAGATAAAGCTACTCGCTCCCTGCTTCGGGTGATTTTTTTTTATTTTTGTTATCTGGGCCGGATGTCCTTGTGCCTTACAGATGGCAGGGCAAAACACTTTGCTTGGCTTATATCTCTGAGCGACTTTCGCTTTATTTTTTGTCATGGCCCATGCTGCACACGAGGCCCTTCCTTCCGTCCCTGTTCGTGTCACCGCGTCAAGCGATGAAAGACGCGAGCGTTGTTGCGGGTCGCCAGCAGCTGCCGTCGTGGATGATGCGATCGAACCGCGCCGTGTCACTCGGAAGCGATTAATCCTGTCGACGTGGCATCGATTCTTCTGCCTGTTCCTCGCAGGAACTTTGTCGCTTCTGCGCTGAACGTTCCTTCGTGGCGATGAATTTATCGGCCCCTGGATATAAAGCGTCGCTGCTAGCCATCTTTCTGTGTAGACCTTCTTGTGTTGTTCTTTTTTTTTTCGCTGTGTATGCGCGAATTTTATGTTCTCTCTCTCTCTCTCTCTACACCCTGTTTCCGACCCCCATTTCCCCACCCCAATAAAGAATAGCAAAGCAGACACTAATAATTGGTTTGCCTGCCGGCAATCCTCATCATCTCTCTCTTGTGTCGACAATGCTACGTTGCGGCAGTTATCTTTGTTTCAGGCTTAACGAATCCGACAAGTTAGAATGTTGCGTTGATAGTAGATTGTAGACTAACTGTATTTCGATTCATTTTATTCTCCTTAACAGGAGTAACCCGGCAAGATATTGGGACGAAAAGCCGACGCACTAGGTTGACAATGTGAAGGATCGGGCTTGTTAGTATTCCATTATTTAAAGGCATCCAATTTTGACCAAGGTTTACAGTCTATAACATGGCAAGCCCTTTAGTATGATAACATGCAGCGGCGCGTTATAACAGAGTGAATAGTTCAGTTCATGTGAAAAAAGTGACAAAAGAAATAAACATCAGCAGATTCGAGGACACTGGATATTTAAAGTAGATATTTAAGATTCCACGGCTTCTCTTCTTGTTTCTACTCAAGCCTTGCAGGTAGACGGGAATTCAGTCACGCGCAGCTTGCCAAGCTTCGTGTCAAGCTTCGTGCGGTGCTTAGCGCGGTTGGATTACTAGGTGGGTTATGATCGGCTTGATAACCTACCGCTTTTCACGAGTGGCGCTTGCCCAAATCAATTGCCGACAACTTTCGCAACGCTAGCAAGCAACACTGGACTGCAAGTTTATTTATAGCAGGAGTAGGAGTCACAGTGGGAGCTATTGGCAGCGAGATCGAGCGGAGTCGCCGCCCGGCGGCTACTGGCTGAAGCGCGCCTAGTGTGGATTGCTCCATACGTCGTCTGCAGCCGCGTTGCGTTTGCATGTGCGCGTACGTCATGCAGGGCCTCAAAAGGCGGTTTGTTCCGTTGCGTTGGTGCAACTTTAACCGCTCGTACGTATGCCTAACACGATGTAAAGAAGCATTTGGCCTTGATCGGCGTATATATACTGTAATAAGATCAGTGAGTGCACTTTTCGAGAGTGCTGTGTGCGGTCGTCGTACCGTCCGTTCACGACAGTCATATCAGTGTAGGTGCCGCTCTGTGGTTCAAGTGCGCTGCAAAGTGCACTCGACGTTGTCCTAAAAATGAGAAGTATTAAATCTCATGTGAATATAGCCTTTTAGCGGCTCGGTGGTTAAAAAAAAAAGGCTCTCATGCACTTGCGCGTTGTGGTTAGGTGTATAACTTCGGGACTGTCGTTTATAGGTTACGCGACGAGCTTTAGTTGTGTACGGTCCTGGTCCCACTGCAGAGAAATATTTCTGTCAAGTCACGTCTGACACTTCGGTACTTAATTTGTCCCCTAAACAGAACAGAAAATGGTATGACACGGAAATCGCAAAACTGAGTTGCCTTGAGCAATTATCACTTGTGGCGAAATGTATACAAAGACACGCGTGTACTTGCAAGGTAGCTTATGCCTGCCAAATTTGCGCTTTGGCAAGGTCAGTGTCGGAAGTGCGTCAGGCCTCAATCTCTTCCGCGAAAACCCTTAAAAAAAGACAGCGAGCGAGAAAAATATATTCATCAAGATCAGCAGTGGCGATAAACTCGCTCGCGCATTTTCATCGCTTACGTGGCGAGTGAGGGCTCATAAAACGATACCCTTTACTATGCACCAGATCATGCATACACACTTGCCGCGTTTCGGTGCACGTACTTGCCCTGCGGAACACTGAGAACTGTTCTCGCGGCCGTGTAAACACAATGGAAAATGCGCGAACTACAAAAGGGCTCGGGGACTCTCGTTTAAACAGACTCATAGCGAGGGCGAACAAACTTTGCATTTCCAGCGCAGACGGTACATGAATGACAAAGAATAAATTCCATGGATTAATTTTCTTCTTTCTAGATTGATCCTCGCTTAATTTTCCTGCGGAAGTGTACGAAAATCAAAGCACAGGGAAGCTTCCCCGAGCGTTCGCTTACTGCGACCGTCTTCGCGTTCGTAGTGCACAGCAGCAACAAGCATACAAATGCACACATCAGCGAAGTTATCGCTGACTACTCACCATCCGTTCTCGTTCGCGGACGCTAGAATGCACCGTCGTCGAAGCGCTTGCTGCACACCATCGCGTAGTTGGAAGGCGTCTTGCCGTTACGAAGCCTAACGAGCCACCGTGGGCGACGTTCCGCGTCGGTGGGATAGAAATGGAAGCTTATCCCTCGCTCTGTGCAGTATGTGCGGCATTGTGGCACCGAACAAAACCTCACCATCGATAACGAAGAGTTTTCTGCGGGTACGAAACACAAAATCACGATGTGAAAACAGAAGCCCCGTACACTTCTACACACACCACACGAAACCAGTATCCACACTAGCGGGGTGACGGTGCTGCCACCTATAGGTCGATAGGTGGCAGCAGGAGTGGGAGTTTCACAATGCTATGCTTGCAAGGATACCGTTGTGAAAGCGACCCACGGAGAAACTGCTTAACTCGATGTCTCACGTGATGTCAGCGATACCGATAAACGGGACGTCAAGAACACAAAAGAAAGAAAAAATCGCCAGGCCCGCGCGGAAAGCGCAGCACAGTCACAGCGAAAACTGGAAGAGCGGAAAATCTCTTGTGGCTACTAATACAAGTAGCCGCAATACTAATAGCGTAGTGGGTTCCTCGCAAGTGCACTTGTAATGGTTACCAAGGAAGCCCATAAGCGCATGATCCATTTCCTCGGGGTCTCAGTAATGTTCTTCACCCCCCCCCCCCGTCTCTCTCCCACGACAATGTATGTTATACAGCAATGACGGGAAAGGGAAATAGCGACCGGTCGTCACCCAATGCAAATTACATAACTGGTGGGCCGTTTAAAGCTTCCAACCTATTACAAAGGGCTGAGCTATAATTCTTCATCGTAATCAGTCGTCGCGTCAACAAAGTGCACATAATGCCTTACAGACGTGTAGCTGGTGCCTCGCTTCTCCGCGGAATGACGAATTATCGCTTAGTAGGTGCTTCCCAACTTCACAAAAATTGTGATTTATGGCGTAGTGGGTGCCTTTCCAGTGTACTTGTATTGTAGCCCCAAGAAAGCTTACAACTGGCTCTAGAAACGCCGCTCTTCCAGCTTTCGCTGTGACTGTGCTGCGGTCGCTGTGACTGTGCTGGCGTTTTTTTGAGAAGTAGGGCAGCAGGCACTGTGCCATTTTTCGTCATTCTACACAGAGCCGTGGTACCTGCTAAATGCATGTAAGGCATTATGCGCACTTTGTTGATGCTGTGCCTGATGACGATGAAGAACTATGGCAGAGCCCTTTGTAATGGGTCGGAAACATTCAACAACCTACTCGTTGCGCAATTCGCATTGTGTGACGCCTGGTTACAGAATTCGCGTTGTACGACGCTTGATGCTCATTTTACTCTTCTACCACGCTATATTGCATATGCTAATGTGGTTCCTTCCCGACATGAAGCCTGTATAGGACCTTTTTGCAAAGCAGTTTCAAGCACCAGCATGGCTCAGAGGTTGAATACTGGGCTCCCACGCAGAGGGCCCAGGTTCGAACCTCGTTACATCCTGGAATTTTTTTTCTTATTTTGTTTCTTTTTTCTTATTTAGAGCGATACTGCATGGTTCACCGGCGGCGGCGGACAACTACGGCGCCAAAACGGCCGGTGAAATTATCTCGTAACAGCTCTCGCTGTAAAATGGGGACGGCTGGAGGCATCAGACTTGCGGTTTGCTAGGTTGTCGCTCCTGTTCAGCGTGAGCACCATGAAAAACGGTATCTGAAAAGCAGAACGCGATATTATGATGTGAAAATGAATATCCCGACACCCAAGCACACCCTCCGGCAGTCAGAGGCACTCCGTGAGCGGTTACTGACCGCATGTTTGACAAACGTAACCCATACTCAGATAAACATATGCAAGTACGAGGGCCCGAACGACACCCAACGCATGCGGACGCCGTCTACGTCGAGATCAGACATGTCATTTGCTAGAATTAGCACACATAACTCCCACAATCACGTACACTCACTTGATTCTGTTATAGCGTCATCGCAGATGTTGGCAAACCATGAAAACAGCAAACTAACGAATGAAAAAAGTGCACGGCGGCGGCCGCAATAACGGGCGCCGTCGAAAGTCTCTAGCTTTTCCGCCTTACCGGCGAGGCGTGTCCAACTTGAATGACTACCGCGTACGTTCTGGAAGCCACCGTACTATATCTGCACCTCAAACTACCGTCTTTAAGCCAACAAAAACCATTATATATAGTGCGTGTAAGCGTTCTGTACATAGGCTATTTAGGGGCGAAGCTCCTTAAGGCGGCACCCGTTCGTCCCTCGTAGTCGTAGTAGTCGTAGTGCGTAACCAGTCGTAACGCTAGTACCAGATCTTGACCTCCAAGGTGGTGCCGGGGAGAGATTTTTCATGTGCGTTGTTGAACAATAGAAAATTCGCAGCGTGCGCGTTAACTAAAAGCCGACTTCTTCTGTCTCTCATTCCCATTAGCAGCCATTGTTTACCTCCAAGGTAGTGCCTGGTGAGATTTCTCCTGTGCGTGATTAAACAATAAAAATTTTGTTCAAAACGCCGTTGATTGATGAAATAAACCAACGAAAGACGCCAGATGTTTTGTAAAAGCAAAACGAAAGAACGCCAGATGTTTCTAAAGCAAAACGAAAAGACGCCAGCTGCTTAACGAAAGACGCCAGATGTTTTCTAAAGCAATGGTTTTCTAAACAATGAAAATTCACAGCGTACATGTAAAATTAAAGTGAGCTGCAAGTCGTCATAACTCATCGAACCTTTAGTATAAACGCGCCCGATCTCACGTCGGTGATGATGTACTTGGCAGAATTCACGGAAGATTCACGGTTTACCGATGAACCTCCGCAGCTTCGCCCACTCATCATCATTCACTCCGTGGATATGCTGTGATTTTTTTTTTTCACGTTCCCACGCGCGGAAGCACGCACCACACTCAAGGTCGATGGAAATGTTATTATGAAGTAGACTAAAGTGCATCTCAAAACGACATCTTGCACCTTCAGTAGTGCAGACACAACGTGCGATCAGCAAGAAATGACCCTTGATAATTGTTTGCATCGCTAACTTTATGGGAGCTTGTACAGCAACGCGCATAACGGTGGCAACTCATTAACTGACAGCTTTAGTTAGGCATCCGCAACAGCCCCGCGGACACAGGCTCCTGTTGGAAATGGCTGGCAGATAACTTCCGCAGAACTGCTGCAGACGCCCAGCTAAAGCTGTATAATTAGTGCCTACGAAAGCAGTACACTCACCGTTAACTGGCGCCCGTTGTCCATATCCGCAGCTCCATGTATATTCCGCCCTCCAAGCGTCACTTCGTGCACGGAGCCGGCGTCAACACTACCGAAGACGCGCATAGACATGAAGCTGATGAAACTTCAAGACACGCAACCCGCGAAACCAACGCAACCACGCAACGCATTCCAATAGACGAGGAGACTGAGACGACTGAGGGAGAAGGCAGAAGCGGCGCGCCACCCCGGCGCCAACTCCGTCTCCGTCGGCGAGCAACGCGCCGCAACGGCGCCAAGGGGCAAGCGCGCAATATATATGGCGTATACGGCGGCTCTTTCATGACGGAAGCCAATCGAAACGCGCTTCAGGAGCGTCCACTGACTCCTTCCGAAATGCTAACCCTTTTTCTCGGCCTGTACCTTCCAAAAGGGGTCACATGGACGCCCGAAGAAAGTCACGGTTCCATGACCCTCTTTTGACTCTTTTTTTTCTTAGAGTGTATGGAAACTAGAGTGTACTAGTACACTCTAATGGAAACGTTCTTTCTGCGATCAACGCTGAACTGCCAGCTCGCGAGGAACAAGAACGCTCCCTCGCCTGCGAGAGACAATGCGGACGCAGGCAGCGTCTGCTAGCGAGTTTCTTGATAAAAAATCCACAGCATATCCACGGGGTGAATGATGATGAGTGGGGCGAAGCTCCGGAGGGAATGATCGGTAAACCGTGAATATTCCGAGCGAAAGTGAAAGCGCGCCAACAGCGAGCGCATTTTATTACAACGGCCCCCCTAGCGTACGTCGCTGCACTAAATCGAACGATAGCCTTCCACCAATGACACGCGTCATATGTGAATCTTCCGTGAATTCTGCCCAGTACATCATCAACGACGTGAGATCGGCCGCGTTTATACTAAAGGGTCGATGGGAGACATGGTGACTTGCAGCTCACTTTAATTTTACATGTACGCTGTGAATTTTTGTTGTTTAATCACGCACTGGAGAAATATCACACAGGCACTACCTTGGAGTTAAAGTCCAGTGCCTTTATATACTGGGTGGTCAGTGAACGGTTGTGCAGCAAGAGCAGTCGGTTTTTTAAATCAAGAAACTCGCTAGCAGACGCTGCCTGCGTCGGTCTTGCGAGGCGAGAGAGTGGGGGGGGGGGGGGGGGGAACTAGAGCACGCACCTGCAACGCAGCGAGCGCCTCCGCGGCATCTAGGGATCTTTCTGAGAACTATAGAGGTGGCTACGACAGCGCCATCTAGTGAACACTCCAAGAACTAGAGGTAGCTACCTACTACTACGTACTACAGAGGAGGGACAGACCCACACCCTTAGGAGCTTCGCCCCCAAAGAACCGACTGCTCGCGCTGCACAACCATACACCGGCCACCCCATATATATATATATATATATATATATATATATATATATATATATATATATATATATATATATATATATATATAATATATATATATATATATATATATATATATATATATATATATATATAAAGATTCGCAGCGTGCACGTTCATTAAAAGCGGACTGCGGGTCTCTGTGTCTAATCTTTCTTCTGTCTCTCATTGCCCAATAGCAGTGATTTTGCTGTGGGAAACACCAGCGCAGACTGCATGCTTCGCCCCTCCAGAGGTTTCACATTAGTGCAGCTAAAACACTGCCACGAGCCTGAACGAAACGTTGTAAACTTCTGTGGCTGTATGTGTTATGCGTTTATCAGTGTATATATTATATCATATCACCCAGCACCTGGAGTAGCATGTCAGGTGAATAGCCAGGCAAACATCTCCAGCTTTTCATTAAAATGTTTCTCTCTCTTCCCTACATGCTTCGCCCCTCCGCAGTTTTTCTGCCTGAGGAAAATGCTGCGTGAACTACAAGGAAAATAGTAAAGGAACGCACCACTTAATACTTACGTATTGATGTTGCGCCTCAGATATGCGTAATATTTCTTTTTGATCGACAGTCTTCACAAGCACGAACGCAGCTACAAGTTCAAGATGGCTGGGCGTTCAGCAAATGCTTAAACTGCGGCCGGGTGGCTGAATTTGAATCGTGTGACAGACAGACAGACAGACAGACAGACAGACAGACAGACAGACAGACAGACAGACAGACAGACAGACAGACAGATCAAAATTTCTGCGTTTAAGTACCCGAAGAATGACTATCGTCTTTAAAAAATGGTGATGTGCACGTAGTATAATCAGCGGGTGTGTATCAAATCCCATCCATTTCAAGCGCGACCATCTGGCCTTTTCTTATAACTTGATGGTAGCGTTCAGAGAAGAAAAATAAGGATGACGATAACGGTGCTCAAAAGGGGCGGGGCTAGTGTTCGGTTTCCGGAACAGCCTAGCATAAGACAGCGCCACAGGACTGCTTATTGACTTGGCAATCGACGCTCGCGCGTTCAGGTTCAAAACTGGGAGGGTTACAGCTGAGTTAACCGTGGCGTGCTTTTCAGCTCTCAGGCAGGTCACGTCTCTTTGGCTGCCCGCTGAATTGCGGGCCGGTTACGAGGACGAAGCCCTTTCGAGTGCGGCCAGGCTTCAACACAATTGCACCTTTCTCACGTTCTCGTGTCCGCACCAACGTGCCCCTAAGGTGTGGCGGTTCATGATTTCATTTTGACCGCATGACTTCGCAAACGGGTGCTGAATGGCATGGCCTAGTATCGACGTGCTGTGGGGTCGCGAGCCGCTTGGAACATTTTGCTTGTTTACAAGCGTCGCAGCGCTGGCACAAGATTCTTGCTGTTTATTTTATCGCGATTTATTTTTCAACTCTGTGAGGTAGTTTCGGCGTGATGCTTGTTCTCCACGCTGTTCCTAAAGTGGAAAGCTAAGCGCCATCTGCCTCAGGTGTGAATATGTGCACGAATGTTGGTTAGTTAACGAATTGAAATACGTTTTCTCGTATTCGTAGTGGGAATATAGCGTTGGCAACGTTCATACATAATACATAGGGCTTAATGTATCATTCAGTCTCGGACAATCTCTACTAAACAACGACGTTTCACGGTAGCTACGCCTATTGATGAAACAAATACGACCGACGGAGCAAATAACAAGTTAGTCAGAAGGAGAAAATTAAGGAGCTGTTTTTTCCAAGAGGTGCGTACGTCGAGATTTCCGAACATAAAACATCCTTGCAGGGGCCTACAGTGACCACTTTTTATTGTTCTGGTGTTATTATTTTTCATAGCGTCACGCATTCTCACGCGGAAGGAGATTTCATTTTCTCAATCATTTTATGTGTATGCCATTCCTTTTCTATGCAAGCAAATTGTATTAAAGGTCTGTTCAACAAATACTCGCCGATCGCCTGCATTAACGTATAGCAACTCAATGCAGGCACGTAGCCAGGATATTTTTCCGTGGGGGGGGGGCGGTGGGGGGGGGGGGGGGGGCAAGGCCTTCTTTTTCGAAAGAAAGCCTTTCCATGGCAAAAAGAAAAAAAATGTTGCCCGGGAATATAGAAGGCTGGACGAATAGCGGGGGGCGCCCGGGCCCCCCAGCCTCCACCCCCCCCCCACCCTCTTTGCCAACGTGCCTGGCTCAATGCATAGTCTGCAAATGGGCGATGTGAAAGCGCGCGTGCATGAGAATTTTCTCCCACATCTTTTTTTAACACGAGAGTTTTTTATGCCGGGGTCCACCAAGTACATCTATTACGGATATGACGTTGATAAAATGGACGCCAATGGATGAGAAAGAAAAAAAACAAGAAGAAAAACGCCAGGCCTGCGCGGAAAGCGCAGCACAGTCACAGCTAAAGCTCGAAGAGCGGCATTTCTAGAGCCCGTTATAAACTCTCTTGTCGCTACTAACACAATACACTAGCAACGTATTCACTACGCCACAAATCATAATTTTTGTGAGGTTGGCAAGCACCCACCAGGACATTACTCGTCATTCTGCGGAGAAGCGAGGTACCATCTATAAGGCATTATGAGCAGTTTCTTGATGCAATGGCTGATGACGATGAAGAATTGCGACTGAGCTTTTATAATGTGTTGGAAGCCTTAAAGAACCCACTAGTTACATAATTCGCATTGTGTGACGCCCGGTCGTTATGTCACTATCCCACTACGCTTTATAACATACGCTAATTTGAGAAAGAGGTAGAGAGAGGGAATGAACTTTATTTAGACCCTGAGGAAGCGGATCATGGGAGCCTTATGGGCTTCCCTGGCAACCAATAGAAGTGCACTTGCGAGGAACCCACTACGCTATAAATCATCATAATTTTTGTGAAGTAGAGAAGCAGCCACTATGCAATTTTTCGTAATTCTGCGGAGAACCGTGCTACCTGCTAAACACCTGTAAGGCATTATGTGCACTTTGTTAATACTGTGGCTGATGAAGATGAAGAATTATGGCAGAGCCCTTTGTAATGGGTTGGAAGCATTCAACAACACACTCGTTGCGCAATTCGCATTGTGTGACGCCTGGTTACAGAATTCGCGTTGTGTGACGCTTGGTTGTTGTTTTACTCTTCTACCACGCTACATTACATGTGTTAATGTGGTTCCTTCCCGAGATGAAGCCGGTATAGGGTGTTTTTGCAAAGCAGTTTCAAGCACCCGCATGGCTCTGAGGTAGGACACTGGGCTCCCACGCAGAGGGCCCAGGTTCGAACCTCGTTCCATCCTGGAAATTTTTTCTTATTTCGTTTTTTTCCTTAATTCGAGCGATAATGGTTACGGACACCGGCGGCGGCGGCGGCGGCGGACAACTACGGCGCCAAAAACGGCCCTTGTGATCTCATAACAGCTTTCGCTGTAAAAGATCCGCCGCTGGGAATCTAGCCCACGACGTTGCGGCCGCGACGGTAAGCGGCCGACGCTAAACAAACCAAGCTACGTTGGCAGATGCTGCACACTTCACGAACGCGCCTTTTATCTTTCAAACATTCTCTCTCGTAGGTAGGCGGAGCGGGGCGGTGCAGCCGTCTGTGAGGGGTGAAAAGAAGTAATGCGTCACGATTGACACTTACTAGCGCCTACTCCGAGATTGCGCGCGATATTGGAGGTCATGGTTTTTAAAACGTCTCGATACCAGCGAGGGACACTGGCCGCGCTGGCGTCGCCGAGGCGCCCTAGACGCAGTTACGTTCTTCGCCTTTCGCTTCGTGTTAGCGTGCGCTGGCTCATCGGAGTAGTGCAGCTTCTTCATGCACGAACGGGATTTCTCCACCGCCGACTACTTCGATTGCGAGAGTACCGGCTAACAATTTTCTTTTTTTATTTCGAGAGTTTGCCCAACGGCATAAAACTAAAGTAATGTGGAACAATCTTGGCAGAGAACAGCGCTTTGCGATAGGTGGAGAGACACTGGAAGTTGTAAAGGAGTACGTCTACTTAGGGCAGGTAGTAACCGCGGAGCCGAACCATGAGAGTGAAATAACTAGAAGAATAAGGATGGGATGGGGCTCATTCGGCAAGCATTCTCAAATCATGAATGGTAATCTACCTCTATCCCTCAAGAGAAAGGTATATAACAGCTGCATCTTACCGGTACTTACCTACGGAGCAGAAACCTGGAGACTTACAAAGAGGGTTCAACTTAAATTGAGGACGACGCAGCGAGCGATGGAAAGGAAAATGATAGGTGTAACCTTAAGAGACAGGAAGAGAGCAGAGTGGGTCAGGGAACAAACGGGGGTTAAGGACATCATAGTTGAAATCAAGAAGAAGAAATGGATATGGGCCGGGCACGTAGCACGTCGGCAGGATAACCGGTGGTCGTTAATGGTAACTGACTGGATTCCAAGAGATGGTAAACGCGTGAGGGGGAGACAGAAAATTAGGTGGGTAGATGAGATTAAGAAGTTTGTAGGTATAACGTGGCAGCAGAAAGCACGGGACCGGGTTGATTGGCGGAACATGGGAGAGGCCTTTGCCCTGCAGTGGGCGTAGACAGGCTGATGATGATGATGATGATGATGATGATGATGATGATGATGATGATACATAGTTGAATATACAGATGGAGGCCGGTTCCGCTATATGCATCAAATAAAACTGCTGCAATACGCGTTGCAGAAAGGACACGATTTCGACGGGCGAAGGCCGTGCCTTGTTGGAACGAGACAGAGGCCAGCGGGACGCACGCGTTTGCGGCTCAAGCTACGAACCTCTAGGAACTAGGCATCAACATGGGTGCATCCACGCCAAACGGTGCTATTAGCTGCCAAACGGGAATAGACATTGTACAAGCTCTCATGTATCACTACACAATAGGCACTACTTCTGTGAAGACACTTTTCGCTTTCGTGTTATACCGATTCCTATGACGCAGGGATCAGCCATATTTTTTTATGTTACGCTTCAAGAGAGGTCACGCAAATTTGAGTATTAGATAACCCGCATGGTTTTCTCCCTTTATCAACTAATTCTGCAATACTTTCACACTCAAAGCTAACTGACTGCTCAGCGGCAGTTTCTAAGATCGGTTGTTGTTATCACCTTGCAAACTCGGTATGTGGGAGTTATATGAGACTTTATCTCACCTTTGCCCAGTAGGTCAGGATATAGAGGTCTGTATTTATTGACGCTGAAGTTGTGCAGCTCGACTCGGACTTTCGTTGTGCGCGCACGCGCAACCAAAATGACCGGCCACGATTCTAGAGCACCGAACGGTACGCGCTAATCACTCCCTAGGGCTTCGCCACGCCCAATCGTGGTCAGTGGATTGGCCGCTGCGATTGCAGCGTCTTTCCGCAGAAGCGCCGACCGGTGGAAGAACCAACGTCGTCGGACACGCACGAAGCAGCAACGATGACCGTGTTATGTTGGCCTTTCGCCGAGTGCCCTTGTGAGCTTAGCTACTTCGGTGACCTGAGGGAGTCCTCGATGAGCCTCATTAACTACGTTAACGCTCGAGATTTGTACCGAAGCCACGCGTAGAATGCGGCTCATATTTGGCGAGGAAAGGCTTACGCACGACCGCACCCGTGAGTGCGCTTGCGTATCGATCAGGTATTTGCTCCCAATCCCACAACCCTTTCTCACACCAGCATTTTCACCGAAGTAGCTTTCTCTCTCGCACTTCGCTCTTTCGCTCATCAGTGTTCCCACCGGGATACGCATTTGCAACTCTCGCCTAATGGCAGCAACTCGGAGGTCGTCAGCACCGAAGTTGAACGCGACAAAGGAGGCAAGCATAATTTTGCGAGGCGCCGAAGGGAGCTTTTCAATTTTTCTTTTATTTTCATGCGGTTGTGTAACTCCAGACAACGCTGCTGCTTTCCGTTTGTCTGGGACTTTACGCTCACTTTCTATTTATGCCTCAATTAGGATTCACATTTCGATATTTCCAACTTTTCATGCCAAGCGGCACCTTCAGCAATGACTTGCTCCACCTCTACCATGCCTTTCGAAAGTAATCTAGAAACCAGGTCGCTTCATTAGTATGGTAATTTGCCTAATCTGTGCCTAAATACACAACAGGTGCATTTAGCCCGAGGTGCTATTGACCTCAGGCCAATTGCAGATTCACTCTTCGGTGTCGTTGCCCTATTATTAATTAACATCAGTATAGTGACCGAAGCAACCGTGCTCAAACATTGCTGAACAATTCTGTATACATAAAAATACCCCCGTGTCACATCTCGAATTTTAAATAAGAATAAATTATTATTTCCTATACATGTATTTGGTTTTAACATGTTCTCATTTGCCGAATTTGGCAAAAACCTCTAGCGCCAGAGTGAAATGCCTCCCACTATGTCGTTAATATGCATCAGTAGGTCATTGGGAGGTTGAGGTTTGTTGATCAAGTTTTGCAGAAGCAGCACGTACACTTGATCACTCAAATAAGAAAAAGAAACACAAGAAAAAACAATCGCGCTTTTGAAGAAGGGCTCGATGACGTCATTCAGCGGAATCCGGGTAATTCTGGCATTGTCGGTAACGCCCTCGCTAGCAAGGTTGCCCGATCTGCCCACGAAAGTACAAAGACTGTGCTAACTCCACTGGCGATGATGAACGCTGCAATGTTATGCAATATTAGATGATGCAGTTTGAAAGCACTAATGATCCGGGCTGCTTGTGATCGAGGCGGGGAGGTGGTTCCAATAGGATGCTGTCTTGGGCACGAATGAGTGGAAGAAAAGGTTTCTCTGGTAGCTTGCTCCTTCTACCTAGAAGTGGTGGTCGATTGGCGGTGATACATAATGCGGTGGTATGTGAAGGTCTTTTTTTTTAAAGCAAAATGGAACCGGGTGGTGCTGAAGATATTATTGTTCGAGCGAGCAGATCGCCACGCTTGTTAAGGTTTACGTTGTTCATTTCTTTTAAAGTGAAATGCCACCTTCTCGCAATTCGTCAGAACAGAAGCAACGTACAGGAAATAAAGATTCGTCGGTTACGATTGGGTGAAATGCGTGGGTGCACCACTAGAGAGCCTGCCGAGTTGAAAAAGATTTCTAGGAAGCTCGTTGTCATGCGTCTCGCTAACGATTCGCGGCTTTGCACGAACCCATAAAACATGTATACAAGTAACTAATTCGAGGCGAAGTCCGAAAAATAAAACAGCTAAAGGATAGACAGCTTAAATCTCGTTTGGGAGACATCTTGAGTCAAGCACAGTGAAAACAAATTAGTGCCTGTGAGGATATCTGTCAAGACAAACAGTGTGAATGACAAATTGCTCGTGCTGTGGCCGCAGCCCGTTAGGCACCCAGTATTTTCTCATCCGTTCCCTTTGTTTACGTTGGCAAACCATGTTGCGAAATACTGCGCACCGAGTGGCTGGGGAGTGAGTAGAGAGAGAAAGGGCAAAAGGAATAGTGAAGCAAGGACCAGAACGAAAAGGAGAAAACGAAATCATTAGTCTGTTTGGCTAAGAACAAAGATGGAATCACAAATGTCTTGATGAAAGAGCCAGGAAGCGTTGCCATTCCTCTGTCAATCTGTCAAGAAGGGTGGCGTGGTAACAAAACGAAAAAGCGACGACGTGTGGCCAAGCTCTTGGACCTTTTCACACAATAGGGGATCGCTAACTCGCTTATTTAGACTGAACGCCTATTCGATCTGATTAGGTTGGGGCTTTGCCCTTTCTGTAGATATCCCTCAGCCACGCCTACCTTGTTCAGCTAGTCTTCCGCATGGAACCCCCAAATCAAGTAGTATAGCGCCTGTCTTACTGACGAGGCGTTTCTCTATGGCTTTTTTCAAGGAATCGGAACAGGGTCTTTTTTTTTTTTTGACATTGTTTAAGGAGAAGTTGGCACTCAAATAAGGCGCTAGCTACTTATCTGCTCTTAGAGAGGTCGAACATAGAACTTACGTGGGTTTACATAGAATACGTAGAATACTAGTACACAACAAATATGCAGCTCATACAATATACAATTTGAATAACGCCATGACACTGCAATATGACGTCTTAAAAACACTAAGAACGATATCTCTTATATAAAGTTACAAATTCTGCTATCCTGCGCTATGGCTAGACTAGGTGACGTGCACATCTGCACCACTTATCACTACGCTGCTTCCAAAGGTTCTGAGGTGAAAAAATCTTGAACACGGGGAGCCAATGGAGCCAACGTTTCGACAAGCAGTCTTCTCTTCTTCAAGGCGTTGCTGCCTTGAAGAAGACACCTCTGCAAGCTGCAATCTTCCCTGAATTTCTGCCTTATTTGAATTTCTACAGGTTCTGTTTATTTTCATGCTTTTCACACATTTTCATCTGATTCATCGCTTTCAATACGTGTGTGCTTCAGTGGCTACCAGAGGAACGTCCACGTTTGTCCGTTGCTTAGGCAGTCATGGCTAACACTTCAAATCATCGTATAGGTACTTCGTGTCCTATCACGCTAGCACGCCGTGCTAACGCTACATATATGACACGGCGCATGCGCAGTATAACTTCACACAAGATCAGAACATTTATAAAACTGCAATAGAATAAGACATGCATATAGTGTAGAAAAATGTTGTAAATCCTCTTTACCTTTTATTGGCATATAGCACCGATATCTGGAACAATATGCTACTGGAATCTCCAACGATGACTGTCAGTCGTGAGGTCCCATTACTGCATTTAATGTCAGACATTGCACTAAAGGATTAGCTACGAGACTTTCGAAACCTATTCATTCACACTGGTACACGCACTGCGTTGTCGCGAAACAAGGACTCTTGGTGAATGTTGTACATTTATACATGCATTACTTGTCAAGGGTAACAACGCCGCAGTAATTACTGTGATTTGAAAATTAAGCTTGGGATCAGTACCAATGCCGAATATTTTTTCAGGTACGCGTAGAATACCAATAACGTTCTTGTCGCAAAACTGCCAAACCAATTTGAGCTAAGGTTGTCGTTTTTGAAGGAAAGAAAGCGTATTTTACAAATAAAGTGTAGGAAGCGAAATTTCAACTTATATATGAGTTGTTGTTTTTTACAGGAATTGTCGCAGATCATTACGCAAAAAATAATAAAACTAGGAGGTTAACGAATTTATAACAGTGTACCTGAGACAGATATAAAAGTTCTGTGGGCTTCACCTGCCGGGTTAAAATGAGGGCAAATCTGATGTATTAATAATCGTTTACGTGAAATTGCAGCAATGTTTTTGGGGGGGGGGATTTGGATTGATGGTACAAATATTTGCCAAACTTCAAAGTGATGCACAACCCACAAACCAGTTTAGCCTGCTGTTCAATTATTATTAGGGGCTTTTACAGGATTGCTTTATTGATCTTTATTGTTGCCTCACAGAGCTTTGTAACCTTGGCCTTTTAGGTTTTATCATTTCTAATAATTTTTACAGACAATTCTTATGAATCATAACCATCTAGTTTTTTTTTCCTAACTTCAATAAACCTCATCTAAATTGGCTGGGTTGCTGCTAGAGAAAACAATTTCTACGTGCCGGAGTGTGAAGAAAGGAACTCCCGAATGAAGGCTTTTGATTAAGCTATAGGCCAGTGTGATTTTAACGCAAAAAGGTTCGTGAGATCGATGATTGCTGGTTTAATGTAATTGGTGTTTCTGCGATCATGAATTTGAAACGCGGTTACTCTTATGACACAGCGCACCGTAATATTTAGTTCCTCCTTGCTGCCTGCCGGGACGTTTTATGCCTCAGCGGGAAATGATATGTTCAGGAAATACGGGACCCTGTGTGCACACAATGCAGTTAGGGACGCAGGCGATGATAATCCACCGTCGGTGCTGCTCTCAGTCATATACTGAAGTAACCGCTGAGGTGGCCGTGGCTAATTGCACACCTGGGATGCCGCTAGAAAATGTTACGTGTTTTGCGCACTATGCCATGGGATGGCGTAGTGTACTATTTCACAAACAGTCTTCTCTGCTTTGGAAGCATTGGTTGTTTGACTGTAGATTTTTCTTTTTTAGACATGCTTATCGCTGGGTGTGTAGGTTGCGACGAATGTCCCTGGTGTAATTCTGACTGGTTCATGTATCGCGTTTATGTGCGCGGTGAAGAGCTGTAGATAAGGTTTCGCATCAGACTCCTAAGAATACAAGAAGCCGCGTGTCTATCGGCATTTCGACGCTGCTATGAGCGCTGAAACCGAATGAACGGAAATATCCTTAGATGGTAATAACAAATGCTCGTATATGTGTATATTTGTATCA
Source organism: Rhipicephalus sanguineus (assembly GCF_013339695.2). NCBI lineage: Eukaryota > Metazoa > Arthropoda > Arachnida > Ixodida > Ixodidae > Rhipicephalus > Rhipicephalus sanguineus. The sequence goes on along the minus strand of NC_051180.1, from coordinate 15,000,019 downwards.
GAAATTACCGGTGTCCTTGCTTGTGACACATGACAAAATACCATGTCAATCCAAACAGAGAAGCAAGGACAATACGACCGTGTTTTTTGTCTCCTCATACTTGCACTCCGTCAGTAGGCTGCGTTCGTACGAGAAATATGTTTGACAATTATCGCGCTTACCCAGCTGCTGCATGCACAAAATGACACTAATTAGGAGACGGTATTCGTTTTACTCGATCTGTATTTTCTCTAGTTGAGTTCCTTGTTTGCGAAATGATGTTTCGAAGTAAGATTTCGTTGAGCCGCTAGCGTAGTTGATTAAGATGATCATGCTGCATTTTCGACGGAGGCGAAAATGTTTGAGGGCCGTGTACCTAGATTTAGGTGCACGTTAAAGAACCCCAGGTGGTTGAAATTTCCGGAGCCCTCCACTACAGCGTCTCTCATAATCATATCGTGGTTTTGGGGCGTTAAACCCCAGATATTATTATTATTATTATTATTATTATTATTATTATTATTATTATTATTATTATTATTATTATTATTATTATTATTATTATTATTACGACGATCATGCTTGCTGCCTGCTGATGCATCTCTGCGTCTGTGTGCGTGCACGCGCATGTTTTACTAGTAGCCAAAATAAGGCGTCTTTTATTGTTGGGATTTTGCGCGTAACCTAATTAGCCATGTCCTTGAAGATTACGCTTACAGTAGCCAGATTCCACCAACCATACAGCGACGCGCCCTGCCTTTTGTTTCATGACGTCATGCTGCTAATCGCTAGAACTGTTAGGCTCTGTCAGATGTGAGAAAACAAAATGCATCGGGAAGAGCAGTGGACGATCCTAAAGTTTACAGCAAAGCTCTTAGCCTCATTCTAAAAAGACAGGGCGTGCAAACAAGGACACAAGAAAGAAATCAGGACACCACAAACGCGGCGTTTGTGGTGTCCTGACTTCTTTCTTGTGTCCTTGTTTGCACGCCCTGTCTTTTTAGAATGAATACTTACCAACTAGCTCAGCTCTCTATTATTCTAAGCTCTTAGCCTCTATTTGGGGTGCTTCTGTTGTTCCTATCGGGTCACATAAAAACTATCATCAACATGAAAGAGCGGCACCTTTAGGTTAAAAAAAATCGACAGTGGCCGCACCATGGAGCTAAAGCGGCACTGGAGAAGCGGGCGTATGGGTTGACGCCTATGCACCCATAATAATAACAATAATATTAATAATAATAATGATAATAATAAACGTTTTCTCACTTTTTCTCTGCACAAGTGTGCTTAAAGCAAAGAAACTGGAACCAAATTACTGTTTGTAGACAAAAAGTAACAGTTTCGCCAAAAGGGTGAAGCGATGAATGCAATAGCAACAAATTGGAATGTAATACGAAGTAAGCATAGCGGCTAACTCGTTTAACATACGATCTGGTGTATTTGAACAAAGGCGTAAGGAAACGCGACCGCTGCAGCGAGCGAAACGACTTTCGTGCTGTCTATGGCTTCAACGAAAACTGAGCTGTGAGAACACCGCATCTACAAAGGTATGACCCTTCTGCTGATTCATGTAAAGATATAGGCGCCCGCGACCGCGCCCGGCCGCTCAAAGTACGCACTTGCTGTCGGAGCCTCTTCGGCTACCTTCGTACGCTTTCACTAGCACATAGATCGTATGACGTGCGGGGTGATGCTATCGCCCTTAGACTTTATGCGGAACCTCATTGCGATGACGACGGCGAGGCCGAAAATGCGCCTGGAGTCTCCATGTAATTGCTATCACAATAAAAGAACACGAAACCGTTTCCCACAAAGGTAACACGTGTGTATTTGCTTATCTCAGCAGATGGACCTCTTGCCTGTCACATATCTTGGCTCTTGCGATAGCAGTTAGTCATATTGCATCGTGAAAGGAAGCATAAACACATTAACCTTTCTAACTATGATTCCCTTTTCTTTTTGTCCACTGGAACAGGCCTTGCCATTTCTGCTGTGCTCAGTACGACATAGTTGAGTTCTATCTTCAGTTTATATGCGAACGGATATTGAACTTTTCGTCGCATTTACCTGCGCGTTTATCATCGCGGACCCTTACCCGGGGACTCGAGCACGATACCCACGCCTTAGCGCTATCCCTCGCACAACTCATTTCCGTAGCGTGGGCTATCGTTCCTTTTCGCTCAGTTGTTGGGGGAAAAATACACAGAGCAGGCGTACACTGTACGCCTCTTCATTTGCCCGATAGGCAAAGAGCCGCATGACCGTACTGTTCAGCAGAAGCTATGTAATTGAGCGTAGATCTGAAACGGTCTGTTCTAACGACTAGATTCAGCTGAACTAAAATTAGCGTGTCCTGCCTATACAAGAGTGACATCAAGAGTGACATCATACAAGAGTGACATCAAGAGTGACTACTAGCAGAAAGAGAAAGAACCTAATACGTCTCCTTATCGAGTGGTCGATAGAAGATAATGTGTCAAATCATTACGAGAGTATACCCTAAATACAGGAAATCTTTCCTGTAACAACCTATTTTTCGACGTGGTTGAAATCCGCGTCCTTATGAATGAATACGCAATGAATTGCCGTAGCATTTCTTGCTCTTACATGGCCCGACCTGCTGAATACGGCATGAAACTAGTTTTGATACTGAAATTATAACACGACGTCTCGAAGAAATGTTGGCTCTATGTCAAGGAACCTCGAGGATGAGAAAATTAAAGGAGAAGGTAGAGGATGCTTGCAAGAAAAACGTCCGATTGGCTGCGCTTTATATCCTGGGTTAAGGACACAGGGGGATACAAAGAAGAGATGCAGGGAGTTAGTGAATGTGTAAACGTGTGTGCACAGCGCGCTCCCATCAGAGGCCATCGCACAAGTTAGCCGTTAAAAAGAATTCAGGAGCCCTTGCCCTATCGAGAAAATCGAGGCAAGCGAAGCTAGGCGCGTGCGTACCTGACGCACTACTTTTCTTTCTTTCTTTCTTTCTTTCTTTCTTTCTTTCTTTCTTTCTTTCTTTCTTTCTTTCTTTCTTTCTTTCTTTCTTTCTTTCTTTCTTTCTTTCTTTGTCATTGCTCAATGCTCCCTCCTAACCGTTTCATTCCTCCCTGCCGGGAATGTACCTCATCCGCGTGCTTAGCAGCCCAACAGTTCAGTTGCTACAGGCAACAACGACGTTGATGCGTTCATATCTAGCCAACAATGAATTGTGGCAACGAGAAATGGCAAGTTACCGGGATAAAGATCAGGTTGCCATATCAGAAACGGCTGATCGCCGACAGGCCCACAATCGGGAGAGCATCAGTTATTGAAAAATGGCGCATAAAGATACATGCAAGTGACTGGCGCACCTTCGAGGGCTGCACGTCCTTCAGCTCGCGGGCGGTGGATTTTTCGCATACTGCGCCGCCACCTAAATCAGCGAGTTGTAAAAGCTTCTCATAAATAAAAAAACAACGCCTTCACTGCCTTCACTGCCTTGTAGGGGCGACAGGAAATGGGGAGAGCGCTCAAGCAGCGCCTGCATGACGGGAGAATAAAATTTAACGAAATATTTGGCTCATAGGACAGGTGTTCTGCATGACGCTTATTTCTCGCGAAAAACTACTCCCGTGTGTGTGTTTTTTTATAGTGTTACATACTCGATGGAAGCATCCGCTGATTGCTCATTTTCGTGGTCATTAGCCTGTAACTTGGTGACTTTGCTCGCGAAGCGAAAAGAGAATAAATTGCCACACTTGCGTACTATGTCGAAGATCTTTAAAGCTTACTCATCAACGTCTTTAATGCTTATTGCTCTCTGCTCTCTCGGTAAAACGGCGATGTGGGCGGCCATGTTTTAATCAAGCTCAATGTGTCGCTCGGGAGTCATTATATTTGCGGGATGAAAAAGAAGGTTCGTGTGTTGGGTACCACGCGGCAGGATCCTGTTACACTGGAATCCTGCGGACGAACTTCATTTGCATTTACGAAAGACAATACGCGACAAAGGGATGTTGGAAAATCGCTATTTTAAAAAAGCAGGAACTAGCTTTATCTCTTTCTTACATTCTTTACCTCAGGTGACACGGACTTGAAGTATCGGACACGTGTCTTTATGTCGGCTTCCTAACCTTTCAACTGCTGAGAGAGCGGCAGATAAGGAGAACAAGCAGAGGCGTGAACCAGGTTCGGGTTCCCGGTTTTGTGCCTTTGGCCAGCGTGAGAGAAATAGACCTCGGAAGGAGGACAAAAAAAAAAGAGCAAGAAGGAAAAATTGAGCTGGAACTGCGCTCCCAGCAGATACGTTCACGCAGACCGAATAATCGAAAAAGCGCAATGGCGTTTCTTTGCCTTTCTAATTTTTCGAACAATTTATAATAATAATATCTGGGGTTTAACGTCCCAAAACGAAGATATGATTATGACAGACGCCGTAGTGGAGGGCTCCGTGAATGTCGACCACTTGGGGTTCTTTAACGTGCACCTAAACCTAAATACCCGGGCCTCAAACATTTTCGCCTCCATCAAAAATGCAGCCGCCGTGGCCGGGATTCGATCCCGCGACCTTCGGGTCAGCAGTCGAGCGCCATAACCACTAGACCACCGTAGCGGAGCTTTCGAACAATTTGCACAGAGAAAATGTGCCCCGAGGGTGACAATGAACTTTACCTCAAAGGTGATCTATGACCATGTTTTTACAGATACACATAACAGTAAATGTAAAAGAGAGAATTAAACTTTATTGTCCGACCAGGCGCGCGTTCTCTTCGCCCAGAGGGGGGTGACTTCCTTATTCCAGGTAGCCATGGCTTGCAGCTGATGCCCGAGTCCTGTCCACCAGCCGGAGTTGGTCCTCAGGGTTTAGTGACGTGAGCAACGCCGCCCACTGGTCTTCTGGATTTTCTTGGATGCTCTGTTCGTCTATGGGCGGGATACTTGGGTTGTTTCGGCAACCCCATACCATGTGGTAAAGGGTGTTAGCACTCTCCGGGTAGTATCTGCAGTTCCTACTGAAGTTCCCGGGGTACATTGCGTGGAGTAGTGTACCGTGCGGATGAATGCCTGCCTGGAGCCTTCTCCAAGTCCCTGCTTACTCTACACAGCCTTTTGCGAGCAGGTGGATTGTGGCGTCGTTGCTTCCTGTAGAGCGCGAGTATTTCTGAATATTTCCTCGGTATTCGCTCCTCCGCGTTTCCGGAGTCCGAATATCGCTGCGGAAAAGTCCGGTGTATATACTCTCGGGCTGCGGCTTGCACCGCTGGGTTCCCCGCTATTGAGATTCATGCCCCGGTGTCCAGAGGATACTTGCGTCTTCGGAGTCGCTCTTGAGGAGAACTTGGGCTCATCTGCTAATTTATCCTTTTAGGAATCTTCGACACGGTTCTTGTGAATCGTCACGATGGTTACTGACGAAGAACCTGTACTGAGAACTAACGCAATGCCCAGTTCCTCTGCGGTGTTTACATCATTTGCATGTGTCGAAGCAGCAGCGAGCTCTTTACCCGTTTTATCCACCACGCTGGCTACATATTTTTTACTCCTCGGTATGTAGCAGCATCCGTGTATCGTACGCTCTCATTGTTGCTATAGCTCGCTAGCCTCTGCTGTAACAATTGTGCTCGTGCTTGTCTTCTTCCCTTATCACGCTTCGGGTGCACGTAAAAAAAGAGAACGTTCTTGCCTACAAACAACGGTTACGCTATCAGAGCAGCGCAGTAATCATCATCGCAAAATGACTGAAGCGGTTCGGTTCGCCGCCGATGCACGTCTGCGTGTATAACCTTGTTCTGCTTCCCCCCTGAAAATCTTTATAGTGTCATGGCGCTCTGCGTACTACAAAAACAGCATTAACTAAAATAGCCGTTGTATAATTTCCTGCTCATCGCTCTGCGTTAAATTTATAATGCACGATAAAGAAAAGAGAGTCGTTTGACTCTTTTTGTGAGTCCTGACTTGCCACGTATGTGACTCTCTTGAAAGAGACATGTGACCTCTCTTCGGAGATCATTATACTCTCGTCGGAGAGTCGTGGGTCCCAGAAAAATGCGAAGGAAGTTCTTATTTGCAATGCACAATGATGTATATTCTTGTATAAAGAGGTTCAAAGCGGCCTACCGTGCTAACGCAGTACTCGGAACAACTTGCAACCATGCCGTGCAACGAATGCTGAGTTGGCATTCCGTCGGCACTCGCTCATTTTGGGCAAACTTTGAATATTGTCATTCAATAAAATAGCATGTACTTTCATTCGCACGTAGCTCGAGTTACAGAGAAAAAACAGAAAATAATCCGATTGGTCAGGTGCCTCTAAGAGCGCTTCATGTTGTTTTCAAACTGAGGGATGGAATCCTATGACAAAGAATGAAAGTGCCGCATTCTTATTAAAGAGAAAGCCTCATGGATCGAATATCGCCCGCGGCATTGCCATGCCTCAGAGACTGGGAACCCGTAAGAAGCAAAAATCTCGGATATAGGACGGGTTTGAAATGGAAGCCCCGCAGCGTCATGTCTGAACGAGTCAGTGTTTACGGAGGATCACCCTTTTTTTTTTCTGCACACCTTTACCGCAGGAGCGAGCGTTCGCAGCATAATCTCGGGAAAAGCATTCGGGGAATGGGATAGGGTGCAAGCTTAGCGAAATAGATCCCACCATGTAAGTCTTGTAATCAGCTTTGTGCATTTTCGCTTCTACTCGTTAACCTTGTGTATTTACTTATTTTCGTGCACACTTCGAACTCGACATGAGTAATGTACGGTTCCACTGCGCAAGCATTAATAAGTAACCGCGGAGCAAGCTAGTTGGATTCGCAACAAGGCTTATGCTTCGCTTATACTTGTTATGTGCTTTCATGTAGCCGCTGTTTTATGTATATCGTGCCCTTTAGTGGTTCCCCTTTCTCTAAACACATTGAACAAAAAGCCTGTTAGTATTGGTTTGATAGCGCGCGCTTATAAATGCCGAAGCTAGAGAAACAAGGCCAAGCTCATTCCTGTGCACATTATGACTCTCGACACATTGCACGCCGCTTATGGATTGCTCCAGGAAACAAACTAACGCGTACACACGAAGCTCATCGGGGCCTCCGCCAGTAACATTCGAATGGGCTGCCTTGCTGCGAGTTAGGAAATGTGCCTCGAGCACGGACGCTGCGCGCAACAGAGATTTATTGACTGCGTATTCCACTATTGGCAGCGTCGTGGAGTGAAACAGAAAGTTGGGGTCTATCTCGCTCGGCTCTTCGGAAACGAACATTAGTGAGCCTACCGCCGAGTCGAACGCCGCAGTTGCTTTTGCCACTCCAACTGTTTTGGTTCATCAGGTTTCGATATTGTGCTTGCGTTTGGCCGTATCGCATGCCAAGCGCACGCGTCGTTTACTAGCAAGTTGAACGGCCATCATGCAGTATCTAGCATTTTGCAAGGCCTCGAATGGTTTAAAAATAGAAAGCGATAGGCCGAGATTAAAGTTAAAGTGCTTACGAGGGAGCAAATATCGTGTGTCTGCTATAGTGTTCATCCAATAACCGTCTGCATGGACCTCGCCTTCATTCAAGAAAAGCAGAGACAGTGCATCGTCTTATAAATGAATGAAATAGTTATTTGTTTGTTTGCTACATTTTCTTTTCGTTACCACGGAAACCACTTCCTTTCTTGTGCTACGGAACGCAGAGCAATGGAGTAGACTAGATTCTATAACCCTCAACCTCTCCGAATCAAACAAGTTGTAACAGAACAGAACATAATCCGATTAACAAGATGGACAAACAACGAGATTATCCCGGTTATATATAACTAATTCCATGTAAGGAGTAAGTGAAAAGGACGCAATTTTTGCGATTATGCGTCAACATGGTTGCAAGGCACTTTTGCGAAAATGAACCGAGCGCCTTGACTAGAACTTAGCGTATCGTTAGTCGCAGAAACTTTTGTTACGAAATCTAGCGTTGCGAATTAATTATCTCTTGAAGGTAATTATAAGACAAGCTAGCGGAATTATTTTGTTCCTGATTTTGCGTGAGGCTTAAAAAAAACTGAGATACGAGGTATTTTATTCACAGCCCACTATTTCAAAGGGAGTATAATGTACGTCAAGTCTTTTTTGTGCACCGGTTGCTGCACGTTACTTGTGGATCTCACTTGATTTCACTGAAGAACTGCTTGCTTTTTCTCTCTTTCTCTCCTACAATTCTATACAGCGCTGCAAACGACTGAATGCAACGAAACAATATTGTAATCTTATTCATCGCAAGCGCTCGCGGTACTCTCTGGTCGCACTCCATGCTGAATGGTCGCTATATATTACAGCTCCAGCACGAAGTGATCGAATTGAAATCTACGCCCCGGGGCGCTTCATTTTATGGATATAGAGAGCACGATTGCACGCGCATGCGCAGAGCCTGAGATAAGAACTGGTGCGCTGAAATCTGCTATTTTTACCCATCGCCCACAGTTAAGTCGCGTTCAGAGGTCACTAATATCATATGATGGGAGAATTTATCAGACTTCTACGTGTCCCTGTAGATGACATATGAGACGAAGTCCATAGGTAGACAAGGAATGCGCGTTTCACTTGGAAGACTTCGGTGGTTGCGCAAAGTTCCGCGGTGTCGTCTTTTGCGTACACCTGTGTCTTGCAAGCGCGGTTCCTAAATATGTTTTTTTTTTACTTCGGTGCGTTCTCATTTCAATTATTCTGGCCTCTATTTTTTTTAGCGTCGCGGCCTCTTTGTTCCGCGAGATTCGCTTGGGGCTCTTCGTTGATTGCTCATTCTGTTCGTCTTCAATATGGCGCGCGGCGCATTTCTTTTCTGACTTTCGAGGCATTTAATTCGGCTCTCGATCGCTGCGATCTGTACTACTGTTTCGTCGAAATTCTCTATCTTCTCGACCCTATGCACATTTGTCTTCGCCGGGGGGGCAGCAAACGGCGCATTTATTTTCCAGACGCGACGGCCCTCCGGAGTAAAATTAATTAGATACGGGACATGTTCGATTGGTTCGGTACGAGGAAAGGCTAAAGAAAAAGTTCAGGTTGAGGTGAGAGAGCCGAATATGCGAAACTTCGGACTCGCGTGAAAAGCGGTGACGCTAGATGAAACTAACGCTTCCTGTCGTACACCTCAGCAGCCTGCTTTCGTGTAATGAAAATTTCGAGAAGTAAAATTATGAACAACAATAAACAGACATGCCCAGAAAGCGCTCGCTCACAGATTGTGTAGTGTTCGAAGCTCAACTTGGAAAGGTGGAAATAAAAACACTGAACACAGACCAGAAAGGTGTTGTCAAAAATACAATGACGTTCCGGCTTCCACACGAAAGCCTTGTCCACAGAGTGAACAAGGCTTCCGTGTGGAAGCTGAAACTTCATTATATTTCCGAGAACACCTTTTTGGTCGGCGTTCAGTGTTTTTATTTCTCCCATGCCATTACATCCCGACCAGACAAAATTTCGGCCAATTCTAGATTTCACTCAACCTGGAAACTTTGATCGTATTGTCTTTGGTTGCACTTTCCCGGGCCGTTTCGTCTGTACCTGAAGCCGAGAAAGAAAGAATTAAGGTAGAGGTCGATGAAACAGTGCATATGCGTCAATCTCCTTATCGCAGAATTAGACGGCGCATACGGTCCTCATTGTATGTATACGTTCCAACAACGCTGAACAACGTTCAATTCAGTGCTCCAAGTTTATTCGCTTGAAAGCGAATACACGCGTTTGCTCCTTCTTGGCTCTAATATCTTGCTGCTAATTCTTTCTTCTTTTGGAGAATTGCTTTTGATGGTGATGAGTGTAGGCTCCTCTGTTAGATTAGACAGAAAGTGCAGTTATGGAAATTGCCTTCGCTTCTTTCGGGGGAGGGGTGTGTGGCTGAAGGGAGGGTGGGCTTTAATTGGCGCGCATACAGACCACACATTTAAGATATCCAAGGTCAGTTTCATCCTAGTTGCACTTTGGTCTCCTTTTAAAGACGTCATGATGTTGAAACCTTGGTACAATACATAGTTGAATTGGAGGATCGCAAGGCAACTCTTGCTGCTCACAGCAGTGCGGTGTCGCCGCCAAAGAAGTTGCTAAGAAGTTGCCATTGCCATGCTAATTAAAGATGGATTCTTTGTCACAATGACACAGCGCAAAATGGCGAAAAAACAGTGTGACAATAATATTGGGCGTAGCAAAAGAGAGAAATTTAACGATAGACTTGAGATGTTGCCCTCGCTGATCACCTGGCATGTTACAGTCGGTTGGTTGGTTGGTCGGTCGGTCGGTCGGTCGGTCGGTCGGTCGGTCGGTCGGAAAACATTATTTGGGTCCTGCAAGGCGCGCGTCAGCGCGCAAGGGGCGACTCACACGTGCTGGATTATAATTAGTGTGACAGCAGAGGTAGCTTAAGTTACAGTTTGCGCCGATAACTTATAATGGCGTTGATTAAGGAAAATAAATAAATAAATAAATAAATAAATAAATAAATATCATTCAGATTTCTTTGAAAGTATGTAGATATTGAAATTATTGGCGATCGGAAAGAACTTTGATAAACTGGAATAAAGTCAGAAAGATATTCACGTGCGGATGAAAATTTCGCCATATCTGTGCATGGGAGAAATAACTTAGATCAAACTTTAGATCAAATTTCGCGCTAGTGCCAACAAAATGACGTCACTTGTTTACCGGATATTGCGTCACGTCCACTTTGTTTTTCATTTCGCCGGAAGTGTTTCCGCACAGATGGCACTAAGCCCCATGAACAGCTGATAAGCCGCCATTTTCTGAACGTATGGGCTTCTATGGAAGCTTCGCTACCAGTTACATTTACCTTGGAGTAGATGCGAACTCTGAAGTAAGACTTGAAAACAAATTTCAACGTTCTTTTTTTTTTTCTGGTACAGTCTACCGTACGTAACTTGCGATCTGTGACTTGTGACGCTGTTGTACCCGCGAGGCACAGCGTCCACAGGCTAGGAAGCAAGCGAGCCATGCAACCAAGTCCGAATTTTACACTGCCGGAGTACTGCTGGATTTGGCGTTCAGCGTGCATGTTCCTGTGTGGACAGCATGCGCATCAACTTGTTCTATACGGCTGCTGCACCGAATTTGCACTTACGTTGACGGCACTGTATCGGGGCGTGCATTCATAGGAAAATTGACTTTCAGGCGACAGGACAGATTTACATACACGTGTTTGCTGATGCACTGCTTCGGCCAGCGATTTCAACGAACACACCCAAAGAAAACTATTTGCCCCTCATAATCGAGGAAGTTCAAAAGGATTTCGTGCGGCGTACGCTTTCTAGCCTCTAGTCCAGTGCTCAAATCATGCACGGGTCACCTCTGTAGGCACTTCGGCTGTGGCGATATTTTCATCACGTTCATTTTCAAAAACACGTAAATGGCGGCGTAATCTACGACGCGCATTTGGTTTCAACACCCCCCCCCCCCTGTCCCGGCCATGCGCTTGTTTTTTAACACTGGAATAAATACCACATTGGCTCTCTTTTTATGCTTTAGTTGTAGAGTCATGGTGTACTCCAAACCGACTATCCTATCAGATGCGGGTGTAACCATCCATTATGTCAGCGTTGCCGTGGTGGCTTATTAGTTAGAGTACTCGGCTGCTGACTCGAATCACGGGGGTTCAATTCCATCCGCGGCGGTCGCATTTTCGATGTAGGCGAAATGCTGTAGAGGCCCTTATACTGTGCGATCTCGGTGGCCGTTAAAGAACCCCAGGTGGTTGAAATTATTCGTCGTATTCCACTATGGCGTCTTTGATAGCCAAAGTCACTTTGGGACGTTATATGTCAAATACTAGTAGTGACTACCAGTACTAGTACTCACTGGTAGTTTCACTTCACCGGTGGCGTTAAAGTAGACGCAGTTCGCGAACGTAGTTTCAGTAATTTCTATAGCGACCTCTGGTAGTGACGATTCTGATGATGATGATAATGATTAGTATATTACGAATGGTAATGATGAAACAGGCGTACTTGCACTGGAAGTGTCACGCTGTCGGTACCGTTACTTCATAGGGTATGCTTTGGCATCACACAGCTGAAGGTTCCTTGTGACGAAGAAACACAATATGACAGAAGACATGACGTCTTCCTTTAAATAATCTGGTTTCTCTTTGCTTGGCGTCAATTAATAACCTTCAATCGGGAATATAACATGCTTTTAGCATTCGACTTGCCCCACTATGAACAAACCGGGAAAGTCGCGTTCTCAATCTCAAATAACCCAGGTGACGTGTATCACGAACTCGTTCTGATTCATTAAAGTGGGTTCGCATTTTTCGTTGCTTGCGATGCCGGCGTACGACAGTGTCCATTAAACTAAAGAAAATAAAATCGTGCCCTGAAGGCAGCGCAGCTCTGGCAGCACCTTTGTGCGGCGAATATATAGTTATTTTGGCCTCTGCGACCTTTTCGCCTTGCAGAGATTTCCGAACGAAACCGGAAAAGGTCACAATTTACAGCTCGTACAAATTGGAGTGAAACGCAAGGGTGAGGCACTTCTCGGGGACGAAGCCGAAATGATTCTAAACTTTTTCTCGCTCCCTCTTCCACCTTACCTCGAACTCAAGCTCAATCGTTAGTCAATAAGCCAAAGCATCAGCCCTGACTTAATCGTGCAGTATAAGGTGTTAGCGTACGCAGCTTGAAGATGAGATGACACTTAAAGGGACACTAAAGGCAAATGACAATTTTCTGTCTGAGTGAAAACTCAGTGTATGACAACGTCTAAAACGGCAATATTATCAATAGCAGTGCCCTACTTGCCGAGAAATTAAGCTAAATGTATCACACGATAAGAGCCATGAGCGGGGCATTTGGAAATGATCCCGATGACGTGAGAGAGTCCGACTACAATTAATCACTCGTAATCAAACTTGCTGCAATAAAAAAAGAACCTTCCGTGCATCAAGAGACGTAATAAAATGCTGCTTGTTCGTTTCTGTTTGATTCATGGAAAAAAGAACCTCTTTGACGTTGCCACGGGGAACGGCGCGCGTGGTTCAAAGGTTCCGTTTTCGCCGAACTGCGCTTCGCCCGGCGCCCTGCTTCGCTCACGCGGTCGCGTCTCAGTGGTAGTTTCGGTATCGCGTACTGCCGCCTGTGCTTTGCGCGCTCGTGAAAGTCGCTCTGATAAAAAGTTCGACAAAATGCCGCAAGCATGTGATGTTGCCGGATGCCCGAATGGTGCACGCCGCCAGTGCACGCCGCCGCGCAGTAAAGGCGGGCAACGTTGGGCACGGCAACAGTGACGTGAGACAGACCGCTTTCAGGCGGGTGATTTGAAGTGCGCTAACGCGATGCGGACCACTAAAACGTGATTTTATTCCAAAATAAGCACTTCATTGACACAAAAGTAGCACTACGAGGCTTCTGGACCGGTATTTCAACAATCAACGTCGACTTAATATTTGCCTTTAGTGTCCCTTTAATATCTGCATTTAAAACGCGATAGCGTTTCAGGCCCCGTTCGCATCGCCTTCTCATTCGCTTGCCATGATTCGCTTCTCAGTGCACACCTGAAGCGTGCCGTGAGGAAAGGAACGTCTATGCGTGCGACATTGACCGTTGTAAACTCTCTTGGGACGCCTGCTTCAAGCATAGTTGTGAAGTCCGCTATACGAAGTTCTTCAGCAGGGTTGCTGCTCGGGCGAGTTGGTCATCCGTAGTCGTAGGATGTATTAGTGCGGTACATATAAGAAAGAAACACGACACTCACGTAGAGGCAGGTGGGCACTAAACAGCATGCTTTGGTCCCGGCGAGTGCGCATGGTGGATGAAACCTGGAAGCTTCAGCTGCGAAGCCCCGTAAACGGGGCTCCTCTGCATAGGCCTCTTTCCCGGTAGACGGCTCTGGAGCTGCTTCACTTGAAGTTGCCAGAGCCATTCTGTGCTCTGGTCGACGAAGTGCGAGAACGTTCGAATCCTATCATTTGAACCTCCGGAATAATTGCTGAACCGCACATTACTGGTCAGAACTTGCCGGCAGAGCCGCACTTGGCGGAACAGCTCTGATCGTAGGATCTTGCAATTGCTAGACGAGTGTCCAGGTGACAGGATCAAGCCTCATGAGAGGCTATTTATGGCGGGATGATCTTGCGACGTGCACAGAAAGCAAGAGGGCGTGCTTTACGCGCGTCTTCCGCAATAAGCGAAACGATGGCATGAGGATCATGATGTGAGCAGAAGAACGGGCCCGTTGAACAAGAAATGAAGTTCAGCAGGCTCGCTGTTCAAGCGAAGTCCATAATTGTGGCGTGTATTAGCGCGGCACATAGAGACCGTTTCGAGATTGCGATAGTTGCAGCAAGCGTTCTACCCCAAGCAATTTCCGGTCACGTCATTTATCATTGTCTAACACCAACGCGGAAACAGTGTTCTTAAGTTGTCTCAGAGTAAGGAAAGTCTCTTTTTACGTTTGCGGATAAAAAAAGGGCGCACAAAATTCAAGAGTAACTGGTATAATCTTGTGTATAGCTTAGACGAATATTTATTTGCGATATTTGGATAAACACAGATAGAATTGGGTTGAAAGTCTACGGGCTACTCGTCAACGAATTTTCTTCCCCGCCTACAGATAGTATGCTACGCCAGGGGACAAAACCGGAAGCCGTCCAGGGCATGTACACTGAAACTGCGTTACTTCACTGTAACCGCGTCTATAAGAAAGAAATACGCAGAGAAAGTGTGGCAGCTGAAGCTTCCAGGTTTCGTCCACGCGGCGCTCTCGCTGGAAGCAAAGTTTGCGGTTTAGCGCGCATACCTGTCCCCACGTGTGTGTCGTGTTTCTTTCTTATACGTGACGCGTGGATACGCGCTACGATTGTCCACTATACGTCATTTTGGCAAGTAGCAAAGTATACCCGCTGTGCGTCTGTAAAGCGATGCGCGCACATACGTAGCTGCAAGTAGCTGCATACGTAGCTTCCATCATGCTGTGATTAATGATGATATTCAATTATCGCGGAGTTTCTTATAATGGGTGAGCAGCTTTAAGCCACTCACTCGTTACCGAGATCGCACGCTGCGACGCCTGGTGCGATTCTCTTCTTCTGCTTTAGAGTTATCGCGTCAAAATAGACGCAAATATGACATATTGCTCCCAGTGTTTCCTGTAGGGCGTCGTAGGTTAGTTCTTTGCGTCGCTAGGCTGCTAAAAGACGTTCGCTTCGTTAAGTACTCATCACCACCTTGCTAGTGTTAACATAATTTCACCGTGCAGTGCGATATCACCAACTCTAATGGCTATCTTGCCCTGAATTAGGCCGACTTACACAGGGGTTGCATACTTTTGTCATTAACTTTTATTGTAGTAATTAATAATTTAAGAAACTCCCTCAAATAGCAAGTATACACAAATGGATGACGAAACCGTATGCCACATAAATTCAATGCGACAATCATAATATAGCGTCCCTATAGGTCACACGACATTAAATGGTGCACGTAATTAATTAAGATACCCGGAATCAGCAGTCTAGCCAGCACAAACAGGAAATAGAATAGAGAGTGTCGTTTTAAAGCCTGTTTCCATTAAGCATTATAACGGGCTAACTCAAGACCGCTAGATCATGGCTTCGTTTTGCACCTCTGCGATTCCCTGATTACTGGTGTCATGTTTGCCACACTGCAAGTGCTGGAATAGTGACGAAGTGCGGTGCAAACCGACACAGGGGAACGACAGAGTGGCTAGTGCCATAGCGTAAAGAAAGAAGAGACTCGCACAAAGGCAATGGATTGAACGCCTAAGACGAAAAAGGAGGAGGAGGTTACAGGGAGGGGGGAGAGAAGGACCTTTATATCGGCGCACGTCTACTCTGCGTCACCCTTAACAAGAATAAATGGAAGGAGAGGACGTCACATTAGGAAAACTGCAGTTCCAATCCTTTTTTTACCGCAACGTGGCGCGCGCCGTCATTGTTGGCGCTTTTAAAGGGCCGCTTGACAAGGGGAGCCTTTCAACGCGGAAGGCGACCCATTTGGGCTGCGCTCACGGGGCTGCAGTCTCGTGCATTCGATGTATTTTTCTGGGCCACTTTTCTCTCTTTTTTCATGCTCATTCGTTGGCCTCACCTTAGAAAACCATCCCTCTGTCTGAAAGAAGCCTAAAGAAATCTAATTAGGAAATGTGCTTCCCGGAGGGACTCAACTGCCAGCTAGTTGAGACGAATCTCTTTCACATTTAGCAGTGCCCTCCCCCCCCCCCCTCCTTTTTCTCGGTTCCTTGTTGACGTTGTACACAGCTGACGATGCTTTTTTGTGGAATTGAAAATGTACTTTACTGCCTCTTCTTTCTGTACATCTTAAACCATTTCGAAGCTTTAATCTTCTCCCCCTCCTTCTTTCTCTAAAGAGTATTATTTTTCAATAACGTAGCACGAGGAATTTGACAATTTTTGCTAATCTTCTTGCTTCAGTGTGTGACACACTGTTGAAAATTTCTTGTAGCCATTAAAAACGTTCACAGAAGGACTTCGTGGAAACAAGATTGGTCAGCACAAAGAAGATAGTTATTGAACAAAAGCCGTAGAATGATATATCGTGAAAAGCTTCCTTGTTTAGGCAATTTTACCCATGGTATGAGATTTTGGAACAATGTCAAGATTATCTGTATTCTTCTCCTCTACGACAACCAAGAGGATAATAATAATAATATTTGTCGTTTAACGTCCCAAAACCAAACCAAGAGGATCATTTGCATGAGTGTTTACTCACAATGCTCACGTTAGTTTTCGCGCAACGTAGGATGAAACTTACGCTTTGTCCAAAACCACCTGGAATCGAGTACATATAACAACACAAAGGAGATGTTGCATCATAAGAACTTTACTTAATGTATTTCTTAATCATAGCTAAAAGCGCGAGAATCATTTAAAATTTTTGACCCATGTGGAGGAGGGAGCTGTGAGGAGGGATCATATTTTCAAGCAAGCTAATTTTTTTAAACAAGTAGGGCGACTTCAGTGCGCGTTACTTTTTCACAGATGCCATAATTCAGCAGGAAAACTCGCTCTCGAATACTGAGTGTACACAGGCTCTTGAATGTGCATCTACGAGTATTTCCGTTAACCCTGCTTTGTCTGCGTGTGCGTTGTGCTCCCGAGAGCGTATGTGTGTCACATGTCAGTGTGTCTTCAGCGACGTTCAATATCAAGGGGCATACTGACGTGTTTCACTTCTGTAAAGACACATTGTTGAGTAGCGATCACAGCACAAAAGTCCTTGCAGCACCTTATTGCGACCTTACTTTCCCATAAGCAATTGGGCCCTTGTTTACGATCCTACCAGCTACTTAGACCCTGCCTAGTGGAAGCATTCATTACTTAATGAAAACAAGCCCTGCAGGTGAAACGCCGTCAGCAGAATAAGGACTTATGGACAAGGCGTTTTCGTATAAACCTACGGCTGATCAATTCGAATATTCATCCACTTGTGATACGCACAGTCCGGATTTGATGTTTGACGTTCCTTATTTCAAATGGCACAGTAATGCGAAGGTCACGTCAGTCAGCAAAAGGGCTCTAAACGGTACGTTCGAGCAACAAATTTGAGTGAGTTAGTTCAGGCTAAATATCGTAGGTACAGCGCAACACATATAGAGAGGAAAAGCGAGATAATAAAGAACGCTCTTTCCTATCTCTGTTTTTCTTCCTATATTTGTTGCGCTGTACCTACCATATGCTCGAGACTACTCCTGTTGCTGTTTCTAAGGATCGCCCCACCACTTTATGGGGAGCCGTGGTGTAAGAAGATCAAGAGGAGATTTCGATGCGGGTGCAGGCAACAGATAGTGTTCTGCGTAGGACAGGGCATGGTTAAGAATGTATCCTTTATTCTTTTGCTTATATTTCCCTTGGCGACAATCTGGACAGCAGTCTTGACGGTGCCTTTGTGTCCACGCAAGAGACCCTCAGGAGGATGAATCGCCAGCCCGGAAAGTCAGGCTAAAAACACAAGCAATCATCGATCCACGCAGCCGCGTAAGGCAAGTCGGACCGCAATAGTTTCTCTCTTCGCTTCCGACAGCCCCCGGAAAGAATGTACGCCACATAAAGACGACTAATGTACGAGCAACGTCATGGCTACGGCGATGTTTCTTTCGGACGCGCTGAGCCAAATAACTATGCCCTACTGCGGTCGCCTCTTGTTTTTCTTCTGGTACTACACGCTCGTTATTTATTGTCCGCTTTGTAGTCATTTCTGCGTCTTTCTCTTTCTTTTTTGGCGCCTTCTTCGCGATCTACTTAGTGGCGAAACTAATGCGCATGGGCACAAACGGCATTTATCTTTGCAGCAGCGTGCGGTGGGCTTGATGTCATATTGGGCGTAAAATATGCCACTGCGATGTTTACGATGTGCATGACCCGAACTTACTGCAACGGCGCCGGTCCTTGGGGAGTAGAGAGGCTAGATGAAGGCTGCTTGACTTTCACGGAAGGTCACCGGTTTTATACGTAGCCACTGACTTCTCTTTGTTGCAGACGGCACCACTTTTTTTTTTATTTAGTCATTTGCGTTGCCACTGGCTGACCTTAAGGTCCGTTTGGTTCCGCTCCTGTCTTTACTTTTAAGGCGAAAGCCTTCTATGCCTCACTAAACACGAAATTTGACCGTCGGCGTCGGCGTCCCGCGTCGTCGGCGGCGTCTCGCGCCCTGCGGCGTCGGGGACGAGTGGTGCGAAAAATAATCATCACGCGACGATGTCACCATATGACACCATCACAACGTCACAGATCGCAAAGATCTTGTGACGTCATCATGACGTCACAAATTCTGGCATGACGTCATGTGACGTAACGCCACATAATGCCGTTGTAGCGCCCTCCTTTGGGCGGCGAACAAAACCGGAGATCGCGCGACTTCAAGAGAAGAAAATAAAGACGGTGCCTCGCAGTAGCACGTGAAGCCACTGCTCGTGTTCCCTGCAGGTGTCGATTCTGGTTCAGCCGTCTCGTTCCTTCGCTCCTGTGGCATAAGCCTACACCGTCATCGCATGACATCGCAGCATGGTCTAAGGTGGGCTGATCACGGAGGCAGTGCAAAACCAGGTGAGGTGCCTCCGATCCTGGATGCAGTGGGGAAACACGCTAGGTGCACAAACCTCTGCGAGAGTGGCGTAGCAGGACAAATACATCTAGGGAGCGTTTACATGACCGGCCGTTCATGTAGGCTCCCTAATACATCGATTGAGAAGAAAAAGAAGATGGCTTTCGCCTTCGAGTCGTCTTAGGTGAATGCGCAAGGGACCGTGTGATTTTTTTCTAAGGGATCCTACATGAATGACGTATGCAGCCCGATGAGATTAGTAGGGTGCTGTCCTTTTCTTTTGTCAGATTAGCTCTCTATATTTACCCACTGTTGCTGTAGTTTCGCAAACTGTGCCATTGAGTAACTCTGCAGACTGTGCAACCGCAAGTGGCACAGTCAAAGGCAAAAGCGCTTCCTGACTTAGACATCGATTTATTTGCACGTTCTTAGAGATTATCACTGTAGGTCCCGAGAATAGCCACCGGTTCGAGCGATGCATGCCTTGCTGCAGTAAAGGGGAACATTGTAGACGGCGCCGCATTCGCAGGAGCGCAGGAGGCCCGTCACATTCACATGATTGCACTGACCACCCAGCTTATTTGGGGCGCAGGATACTACCATTACGCCGGTGTGTCTTGCAGCCTTTTAAATAGGAATGCATTTCTTAGGCCCGTATTCACAAACCAACCTTATCCTTATCTTTTGCCTTCCTTACCTTTTCGACACCTTAGCGCGTTTCATAAACAAACCTTATGCGCCAATCTAGCCTTTCCTTAACCTTATCGCCGTGAAAAGGTGGCGTTCGATAAGGTAGCCCGGCAGCTACCTTAAGGCGCCACTTATGCGGCGCGCTACGGCTTATTACGCAAGAAGCTGTACAAAGTCATTAAAGAAAAGGTGACGTACGCGATCGGCGTCCATATGTGCAATTAACGCTGCGAGTACGTGCTCATGAACCGTCAAAATTCCAAGGAATAGTTCAGCGACGGTGTGTTGCTGAGCAGACTCCGCTTCTCGAAGCGAGCACTTCATGTCCCCGAGCTTGCCGCTGGAAACGAACAGTCCAATACGTGGTTTTCCCGTGCCCCCCCCCCCCCCTCCTTCAGCTGCTGGTGGCGCTCTGTTTCTTCGGCACAGGCACTTTTCAAATCGTGAACGGTGACTTGGTGGACATACGCTTGCCACACTGTCCCGCATAATAAACGTGTGAAAAAATCACTGCGCGTACGGCGCGGAAGCGAGCGTGTTTCACTGCGGTATGGGATATATTTTTTCTCACTTTTTTGCACTCACAGAGCCGCTGTACGGCCGCACGTCGCTTTTGCTGCTCTGAGCTGCTCCCACTTTCTCGTGTTGTCCTTCACTGAACACCCCGTGTTATCTCAATGCGACGCTTTCAAGTAGATGAGCAGCGCTGGATCTTCAGTAAAATTCAATTTTCGCCTTTCTGCCGCACTCAATAACAAGGCATATGTGTGATACACGCAAACATCCACACACGTACACACGCAGGCAGACGGAGAAAACGGCTCGCAACTTGGCGCGTCCGTTGGTGCCCTCGTAGAAATGAGCGCTCCGTGGCCCGGCTCATGCCGGCGCGTCTTCGACTGCCTCCGCTTGCGGCGGCGCGTCTAGGCGAGCGGACGGTTGCTATGACAACGGTAAAGCGATAACAAAGAAAAGGAGCACACGGCGCGACCAGACGATACGCGTTCTTTCCGCAACTCGCACGGTCATGCGTTCCTGCATTTGTCTTATTGTTTTGAGGAGCACATAGCTATTTTTTCTTGCTAATAAACCAACAATCAGCCAGCAAAAGTTCACAGCCTCGCTCCCATGCTCGTTCCTTATCACGACAAGGCCGCCTTCCGCAAGGCTACCTTAAAACCGAATAAGGCGAGTTTCTGAAATGCACTGCGGCCTTTTCTCATCCTTACACTTTTCCCTTCCTTATAAAAGGGAGCCTTATAGCGTTAAGATAAGGTTGGTTTGTGAATACGGGCCTTAGTCGGGCTATGTGAGGCATCCGGCGTTGTCCGCCCGCCTCTCCGCTCTCACTACCTCTCCCATAGCAACAGCTGCGGGCGCGCGCGCTTATCCTCGCCCCTAGCAACCGGAGCAGGTGGTGCGGGCGGAGTAGCGGAGAGTGAGTGGAGAGGAGGAGCGCGCTCTGGCGTGTGAGGGCGCTCGCTCCGAGCTCCCGCGTGTGTGGAGAGTGTGTAGGAGAGGGCAGGTGCAGTGCTTCGCCGCTCCTTCTCTCGCCGTTCGCTCTCTCTCCTCCCTGCGCCACCGCCTCAATGCAGTGCGTTTGAAACGCGTTTGTAGCGTTTGTGCTGCCTTGGCACAGCCTGAAAACAGCGCGTTCTAAACGCGTTTGTGCTGCATTGAAGGCGGTGGCAACATCCCCGAGGTGATTACGAACGCACGTAGGAAGCGTTCGTTGAAAGAGGCACCCAAAAGAGAGACACTTGAGCGCGTCGATTTGTCCAGCTTTAGGCCATTAAAATTACTACGCCGTGTACTCTCGGTGCAAGAAATGCATTCGCATTTCCTCACGATTCCCTTCGGGGAGGTGGGGGCATTTTTACGGTGAAGCTGCATATGGCTAGGGTATTCCATTTATTAGCGAGCAAAAAGGAATGTGCCACAAGAATTGGGAAAACCCCACTTCTCACCACTGGCACAATAAGAATAAAGAAAGGAACAAACAGGCGGCGAACACCAATCTAGGTCGTGCACGAAACGGCAAGCGCATGCGGCATGCCAGAAAAGACGACGCGTGTACGCTGCGGAAATGCTGTTTAAAGACGTATGCCACCCGGATGGAGAACTTTAATGGAGACGGCAACGAACCCGTCCGTGTTTGTTGCCGTCTCCTGTGCGCTTGCTATTATTGAGTATGGAGCAGCAACTAGCTCGAACACTAACGCTGTTTAAAGGAACATACGCTAAATTGAAAAGAGACTTTCTGGACAGATATTTAGGATTTAGTTGGAGGGTGTGTGTTCGTCTAGTGCTCGAAATTTTGGGTCAGCTCTGTGTCCTGTGCCATAAAGCTTTGCTGGGCTGGCTCCTCAATGTTTTTACCCTCTCCGACAGCTGGTTCTCGTATGGGATGGCGGCGGCTTAGATCCTATCTGTTCTCTCTTGCATGTCCCGGATATATATATATATATATATATAAGGCACAATGACAAATAAAGCAGAAGTAAAAAATCACAGCATATCTACGGAGTGAATGATGATGAGTGGGCGAAGCTGCGGAGGTTCATCGGTAAACCGTGAATCTTCCGTGAATTCTGCCCAGTACATCATCACCGACGTCGTGAGATCGGGCGCGTTTATACTAAAGGTTCGATGAGTTATGACGACTTGCAGCGCACTTTAATTTTACATGTACGCTGTGAATTTTCATTGTTTAGAAAACCATTGCTTAGAAAACATCTGGCGTCTTTCGTTAAGCAGCAGGCGTCTTTTCGTTTTGCTTTAGAAACATCTGGCGTTCTTTCGTTTTGCTTTTACAAAATATCTGGCGTCTTTTGTTGGTTTATTTCATCAATCAACGGCGTTTTGAACAAAATTTTTATTGTTTAATCACGCACAGGAGAAATCTCACCAGGCACTACCTTGGAGGTAAAGAATGGCTGCTAATGGGAATGAGAGACAGAAGAAGTCGGCTTTTAGCTAACGCTGCGAATTTTTTATTGTTCAACAACGCACAGGAAAAATCTCCCACCGGCACCACCTTGCAGGTCAAAGCGTAAGACTGGTTACATACTACGCTACGAGGGACGAACGGGTGCCGCTATAAGGAGCTTCGCCCCTAAAATGCTGAAGCACCCGACCGGCCATTCGAACCAGAGACCCCTCGCTACGCAGCACGGTGCATTAGAGAACTCAACCACGCGCCATGCACGCGCCGGCAAAATAACGACGAGCTATTTGTATACATCAATTACCGCTGGTGGTACGCAAATCTCGGAGGAGCTTGAGCGTGTTCTCTACCACGCAACGCTGGTACATTTTTCTTCCCATTTGAAAACTGCCCTTGAGACGCGCACAACAAAGTGGCCCCTTTCTGTACCCACTCGTGATGTGGAACGAAAAAAAAAGCACATCGGGCAGACCTGCGTCAGATGCCCCCGTGTCGCAGGAGACGCAGAGGGATCATTCCACGTGCCGCAGTTTCTATTGGTTGGTTGGTTGAAAAACTTTATTTGGGTCCTGCAAGGCGCGCGTCAGCGCGCAGCGGGCGACTCCCACGTCGGGACCGTCAGACCAAACAGAAATATCTAAGAGCGTCTGATTCTCCGTTGTCGACACTTGCAGCGCGTCGCTCAAGCACAAGGACGTGACAACTGTGACAGTCGTTTGTTCACGCTTTCCCTCTGTATACCTGTGCGTTCTTTTAGGGCGTTCTTCTTTGTTCGTCAGCGGCGCGCTGCAAGTGTCGAGCTGCTTGTCGTTCTTCGTATGACATTCCAATTTGTTGCTATTGCATTGACTGCTTCGCCCTTGCAGCGAAACTGTCCCTTTTATAACTCACAGATTTCGGCATCGTACGCGAAAAACATGGCGCGAGCGAGCGTACAGAAATCGGCCCTCGAAGGTGCTCCGTAATATGCGTGTTAGCATGCGCCGTTTTCCAATACTTGATGCTCACTCGATCGTGGGCTTGTCGGCAATCAGTTGGTTCTGATATATCAATCAGGTCTTTTGTCGGGGTGACTTGTCATTTGACGTTGTCACATTTCATTGTTGTCAGGATATTAATGCACGACCGTCGTTGTTGCCTGTAGCAACTGAAGTGTTGCGCTGCTAAGCACATAGATTAAGGTCCAATTGCCGTCATGGAGGAATCAAACTGATAGGAGGGAGCATTCCGCAGTGCGAAAGAAAGAAAGAAAGAAAGAAAGAAAGAAAGAAAGAAAGAAAGAAAGAAAGAAAGAAAGAAAGAAAGAAAGAAAGAAAGAAAGAAAGAAAGAAAGAAATAATACGTCAGGCACGCACGTACCAAACTTCGCTTGCCCCCATTTTCCTGATAGGGCAAGGGCTCCTGAATTTTTGGGCATTCGTTCAATTGGGCTACTTCAAGATGCGCAGTACGAGGTCTCCTGCCCGAAGCCTCATAGCAGCATAGCAGCAGTGTCATCGCAATTACGGTGGGGCACATCCACTAGTGTGTGCGTGTGCCTATATATATATATATATATATATATATATATATATATATATATATATATATATATATATATATATATATATATATATATATATATATATATATATAGAGAGAGAGAGAGAGAGAGAGAGAGAGATAGATAGATAGATAGATAGATAGATAGATAGATAGATAGATAGATAACCCTGTATGACCCCTTATATTTCTTTTTTATTTTAGGGGCGAAGCTCCTTTAAGCGGCACCCATTCGTCCCCGTCGTAGTGCGTAACCAGTCTTAACGCTAGTACCAGATCTTGACCTCCAAGGTGGTGCCGGTGGGAGATTTCTCCTGTGCGTTGTTGAACAATAAAAAATTCGCAGCGTGCGTGTTCACTAAAAGCCGAATTCTTCTGTCTCTCATTCCCCATTAGCAGCCATTGGCATGTTCCAGTAGGAAACGTTAGTAGAAGTAGAAGTGTAAGTGTTAGCTAAAAGCCGACTTCTTCTGTCTCACATTCCCATTAGCAGCCATTGTTTACCTCCAAGGTAGTGCCTGGTGAGATTTCTCCTGTGCGTGATTAAACAATAAAAATTTTGTTCAAAACGCCGGTGATTGATGAAATAAACCAACGAAAGACGCCAGATGTTTTCTAAAAGCAAAACGAAAAGACGCCAGATGTTTATAAAGCAAAACGAAAAGACGCCAGCTGCTTAACGAAAGACGCCAGATGTTTTCTAAAGCAATGGTTTTCTAAACAACGAAAATTCACAGCGTACATGTAAAATTAAAGTGAGCTGCAAGTCGTCATAACTCTCATCAAACCTTTAGTATAAACGCACACGATCTCACGTCGGTGATGATGTACTGGGCAGAATTCACGGAAGATTCACGGATTACCGATGAACCTCCGCAGCTTCGCCCATTCATCATCATTCACTCCGTGGATATGCTGTGATTTTTTATCATAAGGCGAATCAAATGAAACAGACATTGAACGAATACGAAGCTGCCGCGCTCGTTGCCACGAGTGCACTGATCCCTTTTTGGTGTAAAAATTCTTATCGCTTCTTCCGATAAAAGGTACGAAAGTCATGGAAACCATTTCGACGAGCTTTCGCGTTACGGATAGCCACGATTTGGACATAAAATCCAATCGCGTCCGTTTAGTTACCAAGTCTTCTGTGTACGCTCGTAAACCGAATGGCTGGGACGCCATGTGGTGTGAGCGCCGAGGGCGAACAACAAAGTTGATGCCGTCTGATGTACTAAAAGATACGGCCCAGTAACTCCAAGAAACCTTATTGCCAGGCTCACTCGGGGGTCAACCGTGTCAGACGTAAGCCTGACGCAAACACCGTCACGGCTGCTGATTCGGTCGAGAATGAACTTTTGAGCTGTTTCTTCATCTCCTGTCAATGCACGGTCACGTGTTTAACGATTCTATTGACCCTGCCACCAAAGACAACGCGCTGGAGTACCAGTATCAGGCTGTGGAAAGGAGACAATTAATGGCACCATTATCGGCACAGGTTACATGCGTGAACAGTGCCTGTTCGTCCACCAATGCCCATTTTTTTCTCAGGAGCCGCACGTTCATTATTTTCTTATCAGTGGCGCTATAGTTGAGCCCGCGGATATCTATCTATCTATCTATCTATCTATCTATCTATCTATCTATCTATCTATCTATCTATCTATCTATCTATCTATCTATCTATCTATCTATCTATCTATCTATCTATCTATCTATCTATCTGTCTATCTATCTATCTATCTATCTATCGATCTATGATTTTTGGGGAGACCTTTTCACGCGTCTATTGAAAACGAGCTGGTATACGTCTCCTGCCACTCCACTTCGAGACTTTCTCATGGCTGACTTCATTGAGAAAACCACAAGATAAACGCAAAGGAAACAGAGGCAAATCAATGCTTCGCAGTTCGTACAGCTTTCACTTAGGGTGCAACTGGCTTCGAGTTTCCTAAACCTATATTAGTGCAACACATTACCAGATACGAAGCTGGGTATTGTACTGAAGGCAACGACATTCTCTTGTTCACGTGTACTGCCTACCGTCTTCTACGTGAAGGAACGCGCTGTACATATCGTGTGCAAGAAGAAGAAGATGTTTAATGACAAGAAGGAAGAGAGGTCGGCCTGGAAAGCGGGTTTCTATCCTGCTACTCCTCACGTTACAAAGACTGGGCGTGCGAAACACGGACAAAGGAGAGAAGTCAAGGCCTCAAAAACGCCCAGTGCACGCCCAGTGTTTTCAACATGAATACCTGTGAACTAGCTCAGCTCTCTGTTATTATAAGCATGTGAGCATATTTCTCGTATCTGTTCTCGACGTAGCACCTTGGCCGATGCGCGTGATAAAAGTCGACGAAAATAAAACAGTAACAATGATTTTACGAAAGCAGATTACCCAATTCAAACTGTGCAGCAGAGCGTCCGTGATGCGCTCATATGTTGTGGGTATGTTGCATAATCCCAGTGACACTATTATGAATTGATAGAGCACGTCATGTGTAATAGACACTACCTTTATACGGTCCATGCAACATAAAAATGTAATTTGGTTAGAACTGAGTACTCTCCTACGTGCGCCACATGTAACACTCGATAAGATTTAAAACACGTCCTGTGTGACCGTTCCCGTTACGACGCAGAACGAAATCATCTGAAGACAGCACTTCATTGGCAACGCGGCTTCAGCTAAGAGCTGCGGCACCTTCTCGGCCCGTGACAAAGCAGCGTTCTTGAGATGCGCAACAAAAAATCGTTGTTGGTGTTTTTTAGCAATACTCATCTGAACGAAGCTTTACCAATGACTCTTTTGTGTATACATGTGGGTTTGTGAATGTACGTATGATTCGTCTGTATATGTGATCATTGCTTATGTTATAATCATCACCCGAAACCTGGAGTAGCAGGCCAGGCGATAAACCAGGCTAACATCTCCGGGGATATCACTAAAAATGCTCTCTTTCTCTCAAACACACACAGTCATGGCCATATAGGTTAAATAAATCCGATAAAACTTTCAAATCAGTCCACACGAGATTGAGACGAGCAGCTTACAAGATCCACCAGAGCAGCCTTTGCCGATAGCTAAGAAGAATCCACCTTTATGGTATTAATCCTGATTGTTATTAGGTGTTATATAATAAGTGTATTAAGTGTAATCCTCCCTAAATGCAAAATATTAACCGGGCCGTCCTCGGAACTATAGAAAGAAAACGCACTTTCCGCGACTTCAGAAAGCAGCTTGCCATGGTGTCCGCTGCCTCCCACTTCTAAACTTAGTGCAGAGTTATAGATATTGGGATCTTCAGCCATTACTTCCACACGAAGACCTAGCAACGCTGAAGCAGAAAGAAAGAGAAAATAATAAATTGAGAGAATTGTCAGAACGACGACTGTGATAGTTCATGAGACTGGGAGTTGATGTAGAAGAACTGTAATAGTAAGGATCTATAAGTAAGCTGGCACTCCTGCGTCTTTCATTGTCGGAAGCGCAACTTGCCTCGTCGCTGTTCGCGATCTGTATTGTCTAGCCAACGAGACCGGATGAAGCGATCGGATGAAGAGGTTGGAGTGAAGTTGACGCCTTCTTTCATCTCAGCGCTCGTCGACGCCGCGGCGTAGAGAAAGCTCTAGGCTCACAAAAGAAGCAGTCTTGCCTTCTGTACTGACGCCTTAGTGGTTTCCGAGCACGCTTCGCACTTTCGTTTCACTCCACGTCCTACGTACTTTGACGTAGTCTGAGAAAATTGGATCCCGCTGGGCTGTGCTGTCACCTGCTGCGCCGCTTTCCTTCGAAACTCGCTCTGCACTGACCAGGCTTCCGAGCCCGAGATCGCCCTTGCGGTATTTGTAAGCGCTGAAGAAAAGAGGCCGAATGAGTTGCTGGCCATCTTTGGAGAGAGGCAGTCGGCATTCAACAGGTAGATTGATTTCTTGCTGAACGTTTCTCTTATTTCATTGTTCGCAAATTTCTTCCCCAAGTAGTATCAATCGGTGCGGTGAGCAACAGTTTTCTCCCGAACGGCTCAAGCTCTTACACTAGCCAGAGTGGGTCCTTGAAATAAATAAATAAATAAATAAATAAATAAATAAATAAATAAATAAATAAATAAATAAATACACCTGAAAAAGCTGTAGGAAACTAAGCAATGTCTTCAAATTCAATTCTGACCGAACGCATGCGCTATGATTAAAAGCAAGCATTAATTGATTAAGAAAAAAAGGTTTGCTGTGCAAAAGACGGCTTTCCCCTCCGAATACAGGAGAGGGTAACACAATGTTGTCGCCAACATGTATGGTGCTTGCCTCTTTCAAATTATTTATGCTTATCGAGTGTTCTTAGTATTGGTGAGACTAACGAATACGTCACTGGAATGCTTGGAATGCTCCCATGTCGTTGTGTCATTGATTGCTGCATAAAACGGCATAGTTATCCCGATGATTCGCTACGACGCCTTTTTATGATCGAAAATAAGTAGCTGAAGAAAGAAATTCGCATTTGCTGTTTTTCCCGATTCCAAGCATTCACTTTCTTCATTAACTTGTTTTAGTGGTACTGAATTACCCTTTCGCTTCGGCGTCTTAACCCGAAGAATTACATCGCTTGCCTAGCTACCTCGTACATCAAGTAGCCTGATTACCACATTGTCTGTTCGATATCCGCCGCAGCTCTGTTAGCCCTGCCCAATTTATAACGGTCCTTCGTTTGAACAGACAGCACGGGCGAGGCCCCAGATTTATTTTGATGTTTGCAGCAAATGAGAAGAGGATATAGCGAGATAGGCTTCTTGCACGAGTTTAACTAGACGGACAATATGTCTCGGAACGAAATAAGGGAGAAAAGAGTCCCTTCGGGAGCAGGGAATGGTAGGGACAGAAAGCAGCTGCCAAGATTGGACGCTATAACAAGGATTGGTGGCTGCACCGGTGTCTACACCGAGGCCGGGAACGGGCCCGTAGTGCGTTATACTGATGGGCGCAAAAGCCGCTAGACACTTGGAGAGGCGTCTTCAGGCCCGTAGAAGTAGGCGCTTTCGTAACCGCTTCAATGGGAAGTTATTACGTTGGCCTGGAAACTTTTCAATAGCATATGGGCGGCACGTACATCGCTCCTGGTTTCCTAAGTGACAGGGAGAAGAGGTAGGGGGGGGGGCTTGTCCACTGAAAGCTGGTACGTTATTATGATGCTTCGAGGTCGTAAATGGCCGTAAGGTTGACGAGCTCGTAGATAGCTACACGAATATTTTACCGCAAAGCTCTCTTCTCCGCTCGACAAAAAGTAGCGTCTGTCTAGCAAGCAGTGTTCTTGCATAGCACATTGTTTACTTTACGTTCAGCCTTTTGTTGACTGGTACAGATGTGACTGACTGATTCTCTCTTTGTTGTTTATCTCGTTCCGCAGAACATCAGTTAAAGAAAAAGACAGGAAATGTATTGAACCAACAGAGAAGACAATGTGGACGATGTACATCTATGGTAGACCGTAGATAACATTATTTTTGCTTGCACTGCTGTGACTTGCTCCAAGGCTTGTACGTTCGTGGAAGTATTAGGGTGCACAAGAGGGCGCTCTTCCCCATGCCCTCTCTTATTCGTGCACCCTGATACTTCCAGGGATGCATGACATAGTAAGTCATCAAAGAGTTCTACTTGTACGCTCACTCATATACTACGCCGAAAAAAGACCTTCAGAATGTTTTATCATGCCATGCGAGATACGGCTTCAGTGAATGCTGCCGCTTGGTTTGAGTGTGTTCATCGAGTGTTCCAGTCAAGTGGATTGCATATCCGTCAATTATTCACAAAGACGACATTACCACTTTTGGTTCAGTACCGTAAAAATGTCAGGTGCATTTGCCTTGTTTGAAACACTAAATAAACTTCCACTGTATTTAAGTAACAGCCCTTTCACTTGGGCGAACTGGTTCACACTCAATCTCAGTCGTGATGCATGTATCCTTGCATTTTAGGACTGCTATAGCGTGTGCCAGAGAAATTTACATAATGACGGCTTTTATTCTGCAGAGAATTTTGATTTCCCAAAACTCCTGTCAGGGTTTGGTAATATGACAAAAAGATCCATGGAGAAATGTATATTTTTCATTTAGTTCTATTTAGAAAATTTTCTCTGTATTGATATTTACCTGCTTCATCTTTCGAAAATACTTGACGGTCTAATTCAATAAGGGCGTAGTCCTGCATATATTCGCAAGATGCACAAAGGCGTCGAGAGCGGTGCAAATACGAGATCCCTATCAGTTTATTGTGTGCGTATGTATTTCCTTTGTTGTGGTTCCTGTATATTCTTTCTTGGGTGGGGGGGGGGGGGGGGATCTGAAAGAAGTATTATTCGCGTCTCCTAGAAATGCATGATTATCTTGCGCAAGACCTTACAGGAAAGCTCCGGCATTGCGGGGGCTGCACATTTCAAAGGCGTGTAAAAAAGCGCGGTCATTGATCTCCAGGTTGTGAGCCGGCGTGTGGTGATGTGCGCGGAGGCAGCTTACGTATACTGCAAAACTATTACCTCAACTTCTACGTTTCCTTTCTCCGCTTTTTCTAGAAAAATGAAACTTATTTTACTATAACTCCTTTCGTCGTGTCTTGTTTTCACAGCGTTTTCTTTTGCGCTTCGGCTTTACTTCAATGAATATAACTTGATAACGCGAAAACTGTGCGGCACTTACACGTCTCTGAGATCGCGCAGGTTAGGAGCTCTCTCGTAGGAGTCGTATTAGAATGCAGCAAACGAAACGTGAATAAAGCATATAGAGTTCCACCGAGAGCAATTTAGGTAGTCTTGAAAAGAAGTGTTTTATTATGCAGCTTTCTCCCTGCTTCGGCGCTCTTTGTTCGTGCGCCTTTTCGTTTCTTATTATGAACGCTGTCATCGCTGTATTATGCAGCATGCCCGGCCAGAAGCGTGCTTTTCGTCTCGAAACTTTATTGCCCTGTTTGCATAAATACGTTTTTACGAGAGATTTGTTAGCGCGGCTCTTTCATTACGAGTGGCCTTGCACATGTAAAAGAAACGAGGAAAAGAATGAAAACCGAGGCTTGGTAATATACTTCTTGAGTGTTAAGCCTGCTTTGTTGTAGCAGTTTTTTATATACGTTATGCCGGTAGCTAATGTTACGAAACGGGCATTGTAATGAAGTTGATTACAATAGAGCGCGTGCTTCTATAAACGTGAACGGGCCTTTTACGTAGAAAGCGCCGCTCGTTACGTCACCAAGGTCCAACTAGGATTATAAGAACGTGATTAAGCTGGATGAGGGTTTCAAGGCTGAACAATTCAAACAAAAGCAAGGAAAGCAAGAACTTCTGCGACTCTAGGTGTCTGCGAGGTTGCTTGATATAGCGTATTCTCGTTTGTGCATTTACTTTGTAGACGCATCTCTGCTGATGCTCGCTTCATAGTTTCTGTTTGTACAATTTGTGGCCGCGACAAATCTGTTTTCGCATGCGCTGAGAATGTGCATAAAAATTTTCAACCGATTTCCGGCGGCTCGAGGGACGCTAAAGAGGATGACTATGTTTCTCCGATTTGTAAATTATAATTTTAAAATAGCCAGAGAACCACTTTTTCAGCGCGAAGACAGTTTTGTAAGCGAGAAAACGCGCAAAAATAGAAATACATGTGGTTACGCTGCTTTGAAGGTCCCACACCAGCTGGCCGTAACGTAATAGAATTTGACAGCATCTGCTAGAGCCTACGCAATGGTCTGCCGTTGAATATTATTTACTTGTGTTCGAAAGGACACAAAGTCTTAGCATAGCTAGTTGTGGAAAACGTAATTGAGCCAATCTGGCCAGAATACGCCAGAAGACTTTGAAATTCGTGACGCCACACTGACGCTGAAGCTTCGGCGCGAAATTCAAGCATGATGCTTTGACTTTCATTTCTTCTTCTAATGGCCATTTCCTTTCCTCTTCTGGAGTTAAGGAGAACAGAGTTCTGAAGCAATAACCTATCTCTCTGAACTGATTTAGTGTTTCACTTTAGTGTTCCTTTAAGTACGCAGCTTGTAATTGGGGAAGCACAGAACACTTTAGCCTAAGACCAATGTAACCTTTCCACAATGGGATGGTGAACCGATTCCATGCTTCAGCTGATCTGTATGGCCGTAGCTTCACTCGCACACTTGCTGGCCGGAGAGCCTGAACTTACATGTGTCTGATACATTGGAACATCTGGTTTTCAACCACTCTGCCTACAAGTCACGATGGAAGACGCTGGTTTCTGCACTGCCGGCAGGCGTTATACAGCCCAAGCTTCAACTGAAACTTGTATCCCTTTGAGACGCTATGTACACAATTGTGTACACCGCTTCTTTGCCATTTGTATCGACTAGGGGCTAAGAAAGAGCACGATATATTGAGCTTTGGATGAATTGAACCTTCTGCATAATAAATTTGTCTTCAGTTAACTTCATTTTGCAGTGTACAGCTGTTGTATATGATCACTTTGCTGAAGGCACTACCACATTTGATGAGTCGTTCGACGCGCCGCTTCCGGCGACTCGCGTCAAAAGTATAATTTTTCTTTGTTCAACATGAACATAACCGAAAACGAGTTTGCACTATATTTCTAGCCTGTGATTTCATTCTATTTATGCAACGACAGAACGTGAATGGCTTCAGAATTAAAAAAATATTTAATTACATAGCAATTAGGAATTACTATAATGAACGCATAACGGCATTATTTTTGTTGCATTATAATATGGACTACTTGAAGTAACATTGTATCGATTTGACGCATTTACAGAAAGTTCTTCATAAATGGCGTCGGAAAGGAGTATACTGTCTGTAACGTGCTACCAGAAAGTAGCAACAATAGCTACAAAGGATGCTAGGCACTCTTTAAAGAACGCTGGACAATATTGCACACTGAGGAAACCGCTGGGTCACGTGCCTATCGTATATAGGCACCATCATCATGTCATACTCATCTCATACGTTATCACTCTTTGTGTCTCCTTTCCTTGTGCATTGAGTGGACGAGGAGGAAGGAAGAAATAGACGGAAAGACAAGGAGGTTAGACACTTGTTAGACCGGCTGGCTACCCTGTGCTGGGGAAAGGGATGAGGGGAATAGAAGACATTAGAGAAGAGTTGTTACCAAAAAAGAAAAAGACACAAAGAAAGAAGAGGACACAACTAAAAGAAAAAAAGAAAGAAGAATACGATAGTGCTTAAAGTATGAGGGCAATGTACGTGTGCAAATTATTGCAGCTAGTATTCTTCTCAATACCCGTTAGATTTGGCGGATTATTGAAGAATGTCTGTCCGAAATCTTATGGGACCTCTGTGTGGAGGCAAATATGAAAGTGGTGTTTGTGTAGAGCGAGTGTGTGCACGTGTGTTAGGAGAGTGGATGGGGGGTGCTGTAATTGTACAAGAACGTTAAAGCAAATTCGTTTAAATTTAGTGATCACACTGCCGTGCATGGTGGTGCTACTGAATGATTGCATGTAGAAACAAACGATAGCTGGTTTGAATGCCACACGCTAGTTAACACATATAGCTCTACATTTTGAAGGGCGAGCAGGCGCACGTTTCCAGATGGCATTTCTCGTGCGAATGTTAGATGGCTCTAGCGTAGGCGTGGTAAGAGTGCTCAGATTCACCAGTGCTCCCCACGCACGAGAATGGTTGATGTAGTGGCGAAATTGTGTTACATGGAGGAAGAAAGTTGAGGGTGACTGAGCCAGCACCGCAGAAAATCACTAGGTTGCCCAGTGGCCCGAAAGCGAGCGGCAGCCCAAATGGCACCCCTGCACGCCACCCGCCGAAACCGCGCGAAGCCGTCTTGTAATATACAACCCGTCCGCCACAGATGCCTGGTTGGTGTTTCAGTCGCTGTCGGCGCCTTTCCGCCCTTCGCGCGTTTGATGCAATACTCACGAAACTTTTTTTTCGGTTCCCATTCCTCTCACTGGGTACAAGGTCCGTTATGCTGAGCGTTTAAAGCGTCTCGCTCTTGTATGAATGGATTTTAGAGTAGACGGAATGTCGTAACGGCAGCGGTTGATGACGTCATCACCTTCCACCGCTTGCGGAACGCGAACAATCCGATGGGTGCTTAAATACTGATTAGCTTACTCAGCCCTTTCCGGTGCTTTGCATTTTCTGAAGTGAAAGGTCTCATATCGTTGACACATTCGTCGAGGAATACTATCCATGCACTAGTGAAGTTTTTCTGTAATACCGGCCTCACTCAACGATTGCAGTCAAGCTACGCATCCTTCCCTCAGCGTGCAGTGCTCGCTCTTACCTTATTTTCCTCTTTCTATTCCTCCTTCTCGCTACAAGCCACGTAGGGTAGTGAAACGGCACAATCATCTAATCGCTGACTTCGCGACATTTGCCCTCCTTGCTTTCTTTCCATCTCATTTATTTTTGTTAGTGGATGCTCCATTAAGAGAAGAGAGGGAAAAGTTTGGATGTCAATTTTAGGACACGGTTGGTGGAGGCTTCGTATGGACACATGTACTAGAAAACAAATGACCTTCACTCTAGTTAAGCATGAAGGAAATAGGAAGCCTTGGTGCATTAGAGCGCTCTGAAATCAAGACTGTTCGCCCTGAGGCAGAATTTATTGACTATCCAACACATCTTTCTTTATATTATGAAATGTGGAATCCGCATACAAAGCACGTAATGGCGGCTACCTTGCTTAGCGATATATATGGTCTAGTGAATTAGTGTAGGCAGCTTTAAGACTATTTCCTACACTGCCACGCCGGGAAGAGACAGTCATGATCGAATCATGACACGTAAAATAAAAGCCGGAGGTTTATATATGTGACTTGATATTTGAACATACTTAATTCCCACCTTGACCGCGTTTGTGATATTGCTTAATTCCATATGACGTTTTTAAGTTATTGCAAGGTTGTTTCTTTTTAATAATAATAATTTAAATATAAGGATGTCTGCATGTTTCTCGTTAGACTTTGAAGACGTAGGTGCAAGTAGCAGAATGTGGTAATATATACGGAATAGTTCATTTCGTTGCATCGCGAATGAATATTTTCTCATTAAGATGATTAACCTGCCTCTCAACGTTTAACTTACGTCGGAATACTTAGTTGAACATCTATTCGCGAATTCGTTACCTGTCTAGCTGCAGTAGAAACGCTCGCGCAAAAGCAAAAACAAAGAAGTTGGGCCTTCTTATAATGTCATCATCATCTGATAATTAACGCGCAATCTCCAAAGTGCTTCCTACGAACGCAACGAATACTGGCGAACTGCGCTCTCGCTCCGTCTCTTCTACTCCTACTTTTATTTCATAGCTTCCTGCATGATTAAACTCCGCACCGTCCATCGTCCTTCCGGCTAAGGTTGCTTCCCGCAATAATCGTTGTAGCGAGGTCATTTAGCAAAGTGATATCGAATTACAACGTACGGATGTGGCAGTTTTCCGGATAAGGTTGCCTCGTCTAATTAAAATCGGCGCATTTAGTCCCATTCTCAAAGCGGTATCAGTCTCAGAGAGTCTGACAACGGCCGACGACAGCGTGGCTTTAAATTTCAATCAGGCGCTAGCATCGCGCACTACTGAAAGAAAGTTGTATAAAAAAATAATTCAGACAATGCCTTATGTAACGTAATTATAAGTGCCAAAGACAGTGCACCAGCAAAAGGAGGACACAAACAACAGCGCTGGCTTACAACAAAGGTTTATTTGTCGAAATCGCGAAGTATATGTTTGCACAGTCTAAAACAAAAAAAGCAACATTGAAATTATAAACAATGATGATATAAACAAACTGTTAGCATCGTCACTGCATACCATGCACATTGCGCGTACAACCATCTCAAAGGTAATCATTTTTATTTTCTGACAAAGCAATTGAAAGCCTGGTCACGTACGCACTGCCCAGCCGCGTCATTTCCAAAGCCTCCGGGATTTCAAGCCAACACGCTCAAGCATCCGCTTCAGCTCTAATTGTAGCGCTGTTGCCTTTTTGCCAAGAGCGACAATTCCTCAGGTCATGCTGCAGACAAAAGTTCTCGCAATGACTGCATCATCATCTCTGCCTCGGAAGCAAGTGAACAGATCACCCCTTATGCAGATTATGAAATAGCAAATAAGGATCCTCCAGGGTGGATAAGTGGCTGCGGCGCTCGGCTCTTGACCTGAAAGACGCAGGTTCGATCCCGACTGCGGCTTTCGCATTTCGATGTGAAAACCGCAGTCGGGAGGTCCCCTTTCAGCCTTGTGCTATGGGACCTCCTTCTGTATATACTAACCCCAATGCGTGTATATTTTTTGCGACAAATAAAGATTTGATTTGATTTGATGGAAGCGAAATGCTAAATGCCCGTGTACTGTGCGAAGTCAGTTTACGTTGAAAAACCCCAGATGGTCGAAATTATCTGGAGCCCTCCACTATGGTCTACCTCATAATCATATCGCGGTTTTGGCACGTAAAACCTCAGAAATTATTATAGACTACTATGAAATAGCGTGTAAAATAATTGGTATGGCACAAACTTGGAGCGTCTGAGACAAAACTGCCGTTAAAAGAACGTACGTAAGGCCGAGGCGAAGGAAAAAATTAAGAAAGCTTCGCTATAGTGGAGCCAAGCCTGCACGAAGTGCGGAGCTGGACGGCCTTCTTTTTAACACGAAAGTGTTTTATGCCGGGGTCCACCAGGACTTCAGTGACGTATTTCCGTCACGGAAATGACGTCGAAAAAATGTACACGATCAGATGGCAAAGAAAAAAGTTCCTTCAACGGGCATCGAACCCACGACCGCTCGATCCGCAACAACATATGCCGGGCGCGCTAACCACTGCGCCACGGTCACAGACTCTAGAGGCTTTACAAACGCGCCTTTTATATCTACCAATATCCCGGTCGGCGGGGTGGTGTTGCGCTCTGGGAGCGGCAAAATAAAGAAATTCATGATTACTGTGGCTTCCGCGATTAGTACCTGCAACGCGTTACACGTTCGTCCCATGCGGCGCGTTTTCAATAGAAGTGCAATTTTGTCAACGCCTTAACATACCGCGAGGTGGCGACCTTAACGCAAGCGTTGTAAAAGCGTCTGCCTCGCTCATACCATCACGCTAGTCAAACCAAAAAAATCACAGCATATCCACGGAGTGAATGATGATGAGTGGGCGAAGCTGCGGAGGTTCATCGGTAAACCGTGAATCTTCCGTGAATTCTGCCCAGTACATCATCACCGACGTGAGATCGGGCGCGTTTATACTAAAGGTTCGATGAGAGTTATGACGACTTGCAGCTCACTTTAATTTTACATGTACGCTGTGAATTTTCATTGTTTAGAAAACCATTGCTTTAGAAAACATCTGG
Source organism: Rhipicephalus sanguineus (assembly GCF_013339695.2). Classification (NCBI taxonomy): domain Eukaryota; kingdom Metazoa; phylum Arthropoda; class Arachnida; order Ixodida; family Ixodidae; genus Rhipicephalus; species Rhipicephalus sanguineus. Next base: position 14,962,487 of record NC_051180.1, on the reverse strand, counting down.
CGTCTTTCGTTAAGCAGCTGGCGTGTTTTCGTTTTGCTTAAGAAACATCTGGCGTTCTTTCGTTTTGCTTTTAGAAAACATCTGGCGTCTTTCGTTGGTTTATTTCATCAATCAACGGCGTTTTGAACAAAATTTTTATTGTTTAATCACGCACAGGAGAAATCTCACCAGGCACTACCTTGGAGGTAAACAATGGCTGCTAATGGGAATGAGAGACAGAAGTCGGCTTTTAGCTAACACTTACACTTCTACTTCTACTAACGTTTCCTACTGGAGCATGCCAATGGCTGCTAATGGGGAATGAGAGACAGAAGAATTCGGCTTTTAGTTAACGCGCACGCTGCGAATTTTTTATTGTTCAACAACGCACAAGAAAAATCTCCCACCGGCACCACCTTGGAGGTCAAGATCTGGTACTAGCGTTACGACTGGTTACGCACTACGACTACGAGGGACGAACGGGTGCCGCTTTAAGGAGCTTCGCCCCTAAAATAGCTCTGGGACGCGCGCCTGCCTCACCTGGCTGTAACATCGCCTTCCCCGCCTACGCGCTCGCGCCGAGAAAAATTGCGGCAGGGCCACCGGACGGCACGACGCGCTTTGCGTTTCCCTCTAGTGCGGCCGTGGTGTTCAATCACATTTTAACATGCCGCAGGGGGGCGACCAAGTTCTGCGTCCAATATGCGACGCTCTTCTGGCTATCACAACTCGTTCTCTGATTACGCTTTCACCGCTAACTACTACAGCTACCACAAGGGTTTGTTTAATCATTGAATGTGGACGTTAGTCGTCGGCATGGAGATGTACCACCAAGCATCAAAGTGGGTGAGTAAATTTCCTAACCTTCTCCCCACTTCCTCTTGATCCCAAGAGCAGAGCTCTCTCAGCTGCGTAGCCGCTGTCAGTTGCAGAAGGGAGTGGAAGGTTGGCCGTAGCTGCCTTGCCTCATATCGTGGTTGTTCACACTTCTCAAGGATGGAGACGACTCCTTTCTTTGCAAAACAACTCGATATTTATATACAGGGTATATATACAAGGTTACATGGCAGCTATGTACATTGGAACTTTCGCAATATAACTCGGCAGAGCCGACAAGTGCATAGCACCGCTCCTGCGACAAGAACCCTCGTGAGGAGCCCGGAGCCAGGTTTTAACACCATCATCGCTCCTCCCAGTTTTCCCCACGGCAAATCAAAATTACTCAGCCCGCTTATTGGACCAACTGTAAATTGGTCTGCTGTAGGCCTCCACCCTCTCTCTCTGAAGCCTTTTGAGCCCCCTGCCTGAGAGAGAGACGTGGAAGACGTCCGGCAAACAACATTCTCAGAAGTGCACTCAAAAAAACATACACGATGGTGGCGTCGTTCAACTACCCTGACCGTGTTCATACACTGTGCGGCCGGTTAACTAGGGGAGCCATGCCGTCCCTCCTGGGAAACATCTCGCATCCGTTGACAGGCTTTTAACAGACACTTTGCGAGGTTTATCTGTGCCACATGCACCGTCCTCGGCGACATCTCGTCTCCGTTGACAGGCGCCCACGGATCCTATGCGAGATTTACGGTGTCACAGTCTTAGCTTTCTTCGCACCGCTTCGCGGACCCCCCGCGGGCTGCAGGCCGCTGCGTTGGTCGTTAAACCGACGGTCAATAGGGCGCGTCTTTTTGTCCGAACGGTTATGGGCAGCTGGAAAGTGTTCTTTTGTCCCCGCGCTTCCTACACTCAAACCGAGCGTCGCTGCGCTCCGATCTCGACTCCGAGGCTGGCTTCTTGGAAGCCGCTTTCTGGGGAAAAGACACAACTATCCCCCCGTTCTCGACACGCCGGACCTTACACGCCCTTCCAAAGATTCACGTACGCGCTGCAATGTAGCTACGTGAATAACAACAAAAAAAAAGGGACGGCGCTAAACCGTCACCCGAGCCCGCGGCCGCACCTCGCGGTTCTCTGCACGCCAGAGGCGTTTCCGCGACACGCACAGTATTTCCTCGGCTGCTGCCGCTAAGCTGTGCTGAACGGACGCCATCACAACTAAACCAACAAACCAAAAATGACCCGAGGTCACTGAATACACAAGTAAAATCAATAACACAAGCAAATCACACAAGAAAACTTGCGAATGCTTGGAAAGTCACAGAACAAAGAAAGTACACTTCACTGAAACACGCACACTTCAACACAAAGTGTTCATCAAATGTCTCAATAGTTCCCACACGTCACTCTTAATTACACGAGTGTCTACCACGTGCCTAGCCCTCTCGCGTCTTATCAGCCCCCGAAGCACCGCTGCCATATCCCCAGCGCCCCTTAGGTGCCCTTGACAGTGTGTTCGCGTCAGGGATGATATTGGGTGGTGGCCAGAGGCCACGATCATCTATGCGTCGAAGAGCCAGAGACTGAACTCTCGGATCCCAGCTGACTGCAAAGGTCTCGCGGGCTTGCGTTGGAGAAAACCCGTGGCGCTCAAACGCGATCGACGTCTCAGCGCCGTTCTCCGCGCGTTGCGACAGGCAGGCCTCAGTGGCGGCTGCGAACACGCTTCTGAAGAGCCAATATGGCTTTTCGAGATCTGGTCTTATCAATGGCGCTGTCTCACACAGTGCGGTTACGTGCCGTCGAGACACCCCCTCAGCCCCTGCGGTACCCGGAATTCGGTTCGGAACTCGCCTTCCCGTTAGTTCAGTGGGCGGCCTAGCTACTTCCGCGCAGTTTTGCCCGTAGCTTAGGTAGTGTCCACACAAACCTAGTACGTCCCGGGGCTCCGTTTCTGCGGCCGGCGAACTCAACCCTTTGCTCACCGCACGTTTCTCGGGGTCAGGTGCATGACAACTGGAACCTACAACGCGCCCCAAGCCGCGTACCGACGGACGCGTCACACTGCACTCCCCCAACTTGCGAAGCTGGTCTGCTTGTCCTGTCGTCACCACTTGCAAGTACTTGCTTTTTCGTGTAAAACCCGCCCGCACAACATCTTCGCGCTGTCTCCCTGAAATCACGTTGGGTTCACCGCCGAGCGGTCCCCCGTTCCTCCCAAAAACCTCGCTGGTTCGGCTGCGCTTCCGTTTTCCAACCTGAACGGACATATTATAAGATGGTGATGATGCCGCGGAATGCGCTGTTGCCGGCATCGGCGCGCATGCTACCTCGCTAGCCGCACCTCCCTCCTCGAACAATACGCCCTTCAATTCACTTCTCGGGCAACGCGGGCGCAACTCACTCCCTCGCACTAGGTTTCGGGGCCCTATTGGCAGCCGCACAAAACACGAGCGCTCGCGGTGTCGCTCAACAATGCCGTCCTGTCCCGCCCCGGTTATCTGCAGCGTTGAGCCGGCCTGCTCTTTTTCGCGACATCCCTCCGACGCGCTTGTCTCTTTCTTGCCCGCCGCTTGTGTTTCACCGGGCGACGCGCGGCTACCCTGAGGGCCCTCGTCGTCCCCGGTCCTCGCGACTGCCTGGGTGACTACCCCCTCCATTGTCGCGATTTCCCCCTGAGCTTTCAAGACAGGGCTCTCGACATCTAGCTTCCGTACTTTCCCTGTGGGCAACGGGCCGCTAACGGGCGCCAGCTGTGTGTCGTCTATTTGCTCTGCGCTTTTCGATGTCCTCTCTGAAGCGCACTCCTCCTTCAGCGATTTCCACGCTTTTTCTGACAGCAGGCAATCGGCTCGTGCTGTCAGCCGGTCAGTTAGCGCGCAAAGCAAGGGGACCGTTCCCTTCACGTCAGCGCAAACGCCGCATCCACCGGACATCGCTAACGGAACCACCGCGAGCTTTGCCTGCACGGTTTCGCCAAAAGCAGATGTTAAGCTAATTGTTCCGTTTGGCTGCACCATCCCAGGTGGGATCGCGCTCTCCCGCAACACAGTAATCTCCGCTCCTGTGTCCAGGACTGCTCCGATACGCATATCCTTGCAGTCGAGTGACACGGGAATAAGCTCACTGTGTGCGGCCACCGGCTCTCCCACCAACACCCGTGCGGCTAAGCTTTCGCTCTTGGCACCCGAAACACCTGGCGTTTGTTGCTGTCGCATCGGGCAGTTCCACTTCTGATGCCCCGTGGCACCGCACGCGTAACAGCCCCTAAGCTTAGGCTTCGTCTCCGCGCCTGGACTTCTCGCACCGCCACGCGAACTTCGCTGTGTGTCCAGTTTGGAAATGCTCGCGCTCTGCGACTCCGACACCTTCTGCTTCGCCGCGCTGTTCATCCCCTGCGCTTCTTCGAACGTGCGCAGAGACGCGGCTAGCTCCGGCGCATTAACCCACTGCCTACCTTCTTGGAGTGTCACGTACCTCAGTGCCTCCTCTGACAGATTTCTCTTTAATTGGTCAGCGACCAATAACTCTACTAATCGATCAAACGTCGAGACACCCCTTGCGTCAAGGTAAAAGTGCAGGTAGCTCTCAAGGCGCGTTGCAAATGGTCTCCAGCCTTCGTTTGCCCGCTTTCCTGACCCCAAGAACCTTTTGAGGTATTCACCTGCCGACAGTTTAAGTTCGTCAAGAACTGTCTGCTTGACTTTCTGATAGTTTCTGTGCTCTGCCGGGCTGAGTCGTGTGGACAAAAACTGAACCTTTTCCGCCACTAACGGGAAAACAAGTTGTCCCCAAAACTCCCTCGGCACCTCGTAAGCTTCTAGGGCGCTCTCGACCGACTCAAACCACACCGGTGCTTCAGCCTCGGTTGGAAATTTAGGAAGCACTCCAGTGAGCACCTTTGAATAGCGTCTCAGCTCACCACATCGATCCTGCCTGCCGGACGCGAGCTCGCTCTCTCGAGCACTACCGCTGATGACTTGCGATAGTTTCTCCATCTCAGCCCGCAACTCCTCCAGCCTGCGCTCTGGCGTGAGTTCTCCAAAATGCTCATTTCCCTGGCTCTCCGGCGCGACAACCACTTGTGGGTTTCCTTGGACACCCTCGTCATCCGACCCTGACCCACGCCTCATCGCTGGCGAACGCCTGTCGTGGTTCAAATGAGCGAACCTCGTGTCCATAACACACAAAATTACAGGCAGCGGTAACACTGAGGTGAAAAAACACCAGAGGACTCACCACTTGTGAAGGCGCCGCTCGCTGTTGTCACGCCTTGCCCGTCGCCAGACCCTCGCCGTCGCCTGAGGTGTCGCCGGACCGCCTGCTTGGGTCGATGGTTACCAGACCGTCGCCTCCTTTGGTTCAGTGGCTTGCTTCTCCTCGGTGCTTCAGCCTGACGCTTAACGTCTTGGCCTTCTTCCTGCGTCTCCTCCGCAGCACGACGATCTCCTTGGTACGCAGAGCGTCCCTTGTCGTCGTTGTCTCGATCCTGTCTCGACTGCGCCAGTAAATTCCCCCAACCTTCTCCCCACTTCCTCTTGATCCCAAGAGCAGAGCTCTCTCAGCTGCGTAGCCGCTGTCAGTTGCAGAAGGGAGTGGAAGGTTGGCCGTAGCTGCCTTGCCTCATATCGTGGTTGTTCACACTTCTCAAGGATGGAGACGACTCCTTTCTTTGCAAAACAACTCGATATTTATATACAGGGTATATATACAAGGTTACATGGCAGCTATGTACATTGGAACTTTCGCAATATAACTCAGCAGAGCCGACAAGTGCATAGCACCGCTCCTGCGACAAGAACCCTCGTGAGGAGCCCGGAGCCAGGTTTTAACACCATCATCGCTCCTCCCAGTTTTCCCCACGGCAAATCAAAATTACTCAGCCCGCTTATTGGACCAACTGTAAATTGGTCTGCTGTAGGCCTCCACCCTCTCTCTCTGAAGCCTTTTGAGCCCCCTGCCTGAGAGAGAGACGTGGAAGACGTCCGGCAAACAACATTCTCAGAAGTGCACTCAAAAAAACATACACGATGGTGGCGTCGTTCAACTACCCTGACCGTGTTCATACACTGTGCGGCCGGTTAACTAGCGGAGCCATGCCGTCCCTCCTCGGAAACATCTCGCATCCATTGACAGGCTTTTAACAGACACTTTGCGAGATTTATCTGTGCCACGTGCACCGTCCTCGGCGACATCTCGTCTCCGTTGACAGGCGCCCACGGATCCTATGCGAGATTTACGGTGTCATAGTCTTAGCTTTCTTCGCACCGCTTCGCGGACCCCCCGCGGGCTGCAGGCCGCTGCGTTGGTCGTTAAACCGACGGTCAATAGGGCGCGTCTTTTTGTCCGAACGGTTATGGGCAGCTGGAAAGTGTTCTTTTGTCCCCGCGCTTCCTACACTCAAACCGAGCGTCGCTGCGCTCCGATCTCGACTCCGAGGCTGGCTTCTTGGAAGCCGCTTTCTGGGGGAAAGACACAACTATCCCCCCGTTCTCGACACGCCGGACCTTACAGGGTGCATCCACGTTAAATGGTGCTATAGCTGCCAGACATCAATATACATTGTGCAAACTATCTTATATCAATGTACAGTAAACATTCAGTTACTTCTATAAGGGCACGTTTTACTTTCGTGTTATTCCGATTCCTATGACGGAGGGATCAACCATGTTCTTTTTCTTTTATATTTTTATTTCTTCATATATTTCTTTGTCTCTCTTCGCTCTATTCTTTCTGTCTTTTTTTTCCTCTGTTTATTTCTATTTTTATTTCTCTCTTCCATTTTCTCTCTCTGTACTCATTCTCTTTCCCATCAGAGTTATCGCATTCTGCGCCAGACAATTCGGCGCACGTGTCCTGGGAGCGAAGAAGAAGAGAAAAAAGAGGACGAGGATAGCGCGTGCTGGTTCTGTCAGATTTTCTGTCGATGCGAAACAGAATAACGAAAAGCTTAACATCTCCGCTGTAAAAAAAGATAGCAAAAGGAAAGCGTAAAAGAAAAAGGAACGCCTTAGTCTGAGTCACATTTCAGCCTAACAAGCACCGGGATATACAGGTTTTGTAGGCTGAGGACGCCTTATTTTTGGCGTGTCATAATGTATGTATTTCAGCAACAACAACGACTGCAACAACGACGATAACGACGACGGCAGCATCATCAATAAAAACATCAACAGCCACGAGAACAACAACAGCAGCATCAACAACGACATCAACAACAGCAACAACGACGACTACAACAGCGATAACGACGACGACAACAACAACAAGAGTTTCATGAGTGCGCTGCTTAGGACGAAGTAGACGTCAGATGAGCGCAGGCGTCTGCCTTTTAAATCTACAAATGCGAACCAAATCAACTAGACGAGCAATACTTTGGCCGAATAACTATAACAAAAACAGGAACAGTGGTTTCAGGCAGTGGCAGCGCCTGTGCGCATTACCGAACTTTGCAGTAGCGGTTTTCGAGGTAGTAGGTGGTACCTCGAGTTCAAGGCGTGTCAGTAAACTTCGCTGCTTTCTATGAAAGTAAGCAGTGTAAGAAACTGTGACGGTAGGTGAGTGGGTAGCAGGTGACGACTGGCTTAAAGGGATTCTTGTGTCAACGACTGTAAACATGTCAACAATAAGCTCAGTGGCTACACAGCGGTGGCAACTGATGGCTTCTTGAGGTGCAAAGCTAAGAAGGGCTCGATGTAACTGACGCTAATACTGCTTGTATCCAAATGTGTTGACGCGTTCTCCAAATATTGGTGTATGTTAATGAAATACAAATGTGTCAAATTAAAAAAAAGAAAAAAGAAACGTTGTGACGGGAAATTTCAGCTTTTTACATCGCTGTGCATTGCTTTATATTACGTCTTTAGTCATTGCGGCATTGCTTATTTAGGCGTTTATGTTCTCTGCATAGGAATGGCCGACACCGCATCCTGTGATCACTCACACAATAACGAAATGATTAAACATATTCTGTGCGGTTTCCTTATGTACCGTTCACAACGTCAGTCGCTTTGCAACGTGCTCGATAAGTTGCACAACCGACCTCTGTCAAAAGAAAGACATCGACAGGACTTAATGTCACAGCAAAGGGCTGTACAGGCACTGCGGCGCTTTCAGTGTCCCACCGGTCTATCAGAATGCCTCTGCCATGGTTGGAACGCGCTGCCTGTGCATGCATTTTTTGTTTCATTTTCATTTTGTCTCTCTCTCTCTCTGTCCTCTTTCCGACCCCTATTTTCCCACCCCTATGCAGTAACGAACCGGTTATTAGCACTTCTTGCCTTTCCTTTTAATGTGCTTCCCTCTCTCTCTATTTTCTCTGCGCTTATTTTCGCTACACTTATTTTGTCTTTACTCTAAGCACGGATATTTACTTAGCGTATAGTGACATTAATATCTTTGAAAGTGTGTGTGCTTTGCGTCTACTATTTCGTTTATGCAACAAAATGTGTTTAAAAGCAAAAGACTTCAGCAAACGAAAAACAAAAGCTTTCGTAAAGGTCATCGTTAGACCGCAAGCAGGCTAACGATTCGCGCAACGAGGCCTACTTGCGTTTTGCATAAGGCCTTGGCATTAGGCCCAATTTAGCGGCGAGACGAACACAGGATGTGACACCTCTTGCAAAGCTCTTTACACAGGAACACAAATGATGGTCAGAATGAAGCAAACAGGTCGTATGCAATGAGCTTTTTCTGTATTGGCGAGATTTTTCTAGTGCGGCTGTACTTGTAAATGCAGTGTTGCTATCTATAAGATTCAAAGTCCCACTTGCCTGACCTTTACCTGATCTATACTTGGCCTGGTCTTTACCGCACGTAATTGTACGTTGCCTACACATTTGTGCTTGGCACGTTCTTCGCGTTTGTTCTGTACATTTACAATTTAAGCGTACCATATAGTCAGAGCCTATGTAGCGGAGTCTGGAAAGGCATATATCAGCGCCATCGCTTCTTGTCAGGAGTGATATATGACGCGAATGGGTTTTCCCAGACAGTTCTCTTACTTAAAACAAGAACTGCGTAGAAAAGTGCGCATAAAATTGTGCATACATTACCGTAGAACTTGCTCTCAATATGCCAACACAAATTGTTGATTCTTTCTACAACCGTCGTAATCCGCAACACCTTGCGCTTGTAAAACGTTGCAAACGCGGATGACAGGCCACGTTATTTCTTAAAGGACCGGAGGATTTGCTAAAATCCGTTGTGCAGTCATTTCATCGATATAAGGCGCAAAAAAAAGAAAAAACGCATCTTAGATTGAGTCTCAGCTGAACAATAACCGGGATATAAAGGTTTTGTAGGCGGCTTATTTTGAGGACTTAAAGGGCCAGTAAGCCACCAACAGACGCTCGCCTGCTCCTCTCCGCGCCTTTGCTTTGTCGACAACAGCCGCCGTGACGTCACCTGTATGATTAGGTGACGTCAAGAGCAAGAGACGCTCTCAGTGGGCGACCGAGAGCATGTTTTCTGCTAGCAGATGCGCGCGCTTCTTGCGTTTCCATCTCGGACGCTGAGGAAGGGCACTCGGAGAGGTGCATAGACGAGCCAACGAACGCAGACCAGCGAAGGAAAGAGCGAAACGAGAAAGCGCGTGCAACTCCGCCAGCGTTCGCTGTAGACTCGTGCAAAACTGCAACGCCACAACTAAATTTCGACCTCTGGGTGGTTTAGGGGCCCTTTAAGGAACTCTAAAAGGCTATGTTGTAGGTCTTTCGGTTGGTCGATTTGCAGGTTTGTCGGCAGTCGGTTTGCGCTTGCAGGCTTTACCAAACGTTCAGACGTCTCGTGTCTACCGCTTTCTAAATACCCGAAAAATGCAGAAGTTCGGGGGAAGATGAAAGCGTGAAGGGATGAAGAATTCGTCGACACGGGGTGTCGCTGGAGCCAACGTTTCAATTGGACTTGTCTTCTTCAAGGCTGCAACTTCGGAGTGGGCTGTTGTATCCCGCTCCGAAGTTGCAGTGTTGAAGAAGACAAGTCCACTTGTCGAAACTTTGGCTCCAGCGACACCCCGTGTTGACGAATTTTTCATCCCTTTCTAGGGGGATGTGTCTCTCAAACTGGGCGCTTCTTAGAAGCGGCAAGACTTGCAGAAAGCTAGGTAGAATCCATGGATAACAACGAGGTTATCGAGTTAGTAGTGCAACTGATTTTCTAGTGAGCTTACAAGCTCAGCTGAGAGAACAGTACCGAAGATGACAGTGAAAAGCTCACTAATATTGAGCGAACGTGGCACCGGTATCGTGTGCTGTAAGATGAATGGGTACACATAATGGATAGTTACTATTGTGGGTATGGGTCTCATTCGTATAATTTCTACTACGCAAGTTACTCTATAATGTCGAAAATTTATTAATTGGTACTGATACGGTGAGGAAACCTTCAGAGATAGCATTGTTTCGTTCGGGTTCAACTAAAGTCGCCCCATTTAAGTACACGTAAAACACCGGAAGGCCCCCTTAAAGGGGTCATGAAGCACCCCTTGGGCTGATTGAAAAAACACATCCTGCGGAAAGCTGACACGGCTATGAACTGCTCTGCCAAATATTACAGTCGTGCGCGCCGCGTAATGGCCACAAGCGGAGCGCGAAGTTGCCGTTTCCCCAGGCACCCTCTCTTCAAACAGAGGCCGGTTCTCACTCTCGTCGGTGGGCGGGGCGTCTGTCCGCTGTACGTCGCAAGAGACATAGCATGCTTATTGGGCGATAGCCGACGTAAATCGAGAGCGGCGTTCGGATCAGATGCGTTTCTTGCCGCGGGGTGCCGCCACTTGCCGGCGCCGCACTCCTCAGCACACGGTAGCACTCGCGCAAGCGAATCACAGCGAGAGAGCGATCGCGTTTCATGACGCGCGCTGGCGTAACTTCTTTCCCCCATGCCATCCCTCCCTGTCTAGCTTCCAGTGCGCTCGCCGGCACGAGAAAAGAGAGAAAGCGTGGGAGCGTGCGCCAAACCCCCGTAACTCCGCTGATTCTTGACGGATTCGAGAAATTTTTGCGGCAATCGATTCGGGAGGCAGTACACTCCGATACTGAGGCCATTAGATCATTACTTGGAAAAGTGGTTCATGACCCCTTTAAAGCGATCGCAGGACCGATTTCAGAATTGTAAACAAAATTTTGGGAACATAATTTAGACTGAAGGTCTCGAACATTTCACAAAGCTTCTCAGAACACATTTTTGAACAACAAAATACAAGCCTATAACTGTACACTAAGAACTGATATCGCAGCTTTGTAAACTGAGTCTGTTGGACCATCTAAAGCGGGTACGCGTGACACACGAATTTTCTTTGGCGTAATGCTCGCGCGGCACGGACAGCGCAGAAGTCAAGTTGACGCCTTCAGTTATGGTGACGGCAGCAATGATTATGATGATGAGGATGATTCATTGTTTTTTTGTTTGTTTTAGTGGAAGCCACTAAAACACTGAGGAGGTTTGATCGACTGCTACCAGCAATGCACAACTTCGTTCCCATAGTCTTTAGAGTCCTTCCTCTGGTTTTCTCTGTCGCGACAGTATATATATACGGCTGCTTTATGAAAGGGCGGACTATGAGACATCAAGAAATGCGCGTTGTTTCAATTTTACAAACTACGTTTTGATAGAGACATTAACTCCAGTGAAATGCAGAGATTGACTCTAAAGTGAGCGACATTTCCGGTGAAATCGGTTATTGCGTTTATCTAGAGGAAAAACTGAGCAACGCACGTAAAGAGCCGCCTAGCAATGAAGAACAGTAGTGGTAATGACGCAATTTATTACAATATTTCAGTGATGTTGACATTGAAGCAAATTGAGAAGTTTGCGATAGATTAAGAGCTCGGCTTTCGTCTTTGTGAAAAAAATGAGACGTTACTTGTCACTTGCTCTTTTATTCTTCCAGCCTTTGAAGGTGAGACGCGCCCTTCATAAATTAAATAAGTCGATGAACTCTCTAGATCGCCTTTTGGCTGCCGTATTAGTTTCTGATGTTTTGTACTTTAACGCTGAATTCTCATTCCTATGTTAAGAAAAACATTAGAACACGGGGGCCTTTACTTCTGGAGCCCATTTTAATAGATTGGGCGCAATCACGCTTTTCCTTGTTAAGCTTCAGGAGAAAAGCAGTTCTCTTGATTTGACGACGCCCGAGAAAAATGTTCATGAAGAAGCAGGAAGTTTTTGATTCGATGTGAGAAACAAGTGCAGAAATTAGGAACCGGGCGGCGCGTGACAAGAAAGAACCTCATTATTAAAACACCCACCTTGTCGGCAAATTAATTTTGAGTTTCTACTCCTGACATTTACTGCTCCTGCGATGCAACTATACCAGAATTGCAATGCCTTCGAATAATGCTTGATGACCTGTTACATAACTTACTCAAATATTGTTACAAACTTGAACACGATTTCAGTGATAAGTACAAGGCTATTCTTTTCAGTCGTTACTTTTGTTCAATATTACCCACAAATGAATAGAAATAAGTGCGTTTTACGATGATTTTACACAGTGTGTAAGCTGATTCCTTTTTTTTATTGATCTTAAAATGGTCTTTGGTTCTATTACAATTTTTCTGCATATTAGAAGCGTCAGGTTACGCGTGTGGTAAAATATCGTGGGTTACCCCTGCCAGATGATGTCCTAGAGAAGTACACGGTTTTAAGGAGGCAAAATTTACCGGAGTATCTATATTTACAACAACAATATTCACTTTCACATTCGTAAGACGAAACATTTGTACAAGTTCGTACGGCTACATTATGCGAATAAACGGTGTAACTTCTACACAAGCAGTACTCAAGATGCGTGTCTATGTATAATGGCTGCTTTAATAATGTGGAAGAAACAGAGTGATTGAAAATTTGTGCAATAAGCCTCGAATGTTAGTCCTGTGAATGCGCTAAATTTGCGTAACATGAAGAAGCGCGATGCTGGCATCGATTATTTCACGTCAATCGCTTTTCCTGTTCTGCGAAGCTCGTGCTTTTTTTGTTTCTTATAAAACACAAAAGCGTGCCTAGAATCCTCATTCCACATGTTCACAATGATCTCAAAACTGCGTCCAAATTTTTCTCTTTTTATCTTTCTTCTTTTTCTTTCTTTCTTTCTTTCTTTCTTTCTTCTTTTTTAGAAGCAACATGGTTTTGGAACTGTTTTCTTAACTTTCCTGGTGCTGTAAAAGAGATCCCAAGTGATTCCAAGTAATCACGCGAACAAGGCTTGAGGGAATAAAGCAGCGACGAAAGAAACAAAGAAAGAATGAAGGCAGGAAAGAAAGAAGAGTGCTCCCATGTTCTCCTTCTTTTCCTTTCTTCTCACGGGCCTGATCTGAACGCACACAGGTTTGAATTGCGTAAAGTTACACGCGTGAAGTGCTCGGCGCTAAAGTACGAGCCGACACTACAGTACAAAGACAGGCCGCCTGAAGTGCGTGCTAACTCCAGCAGCACTAACGGGCAGCGCACAGTTTTCAGCCGAGTTAACGTCCATGTAGATGTCGAGGCCGTGTGTGTATACGTGCGCGGAATTCACGAGGAACGGCAGCAAGTACAAAACAAAAACCAAACGTAAAAGTTGCACTCTCACATAAAGATTGCAGGAAAGGAGGAAGCTGTGATCCCGAACGGCGCATGAATGCCCGAATAAATAATAGAGCAAGTGAAGCGTGTTGAGTGTTGCACCCTCGTCTGGGCCTTTGGGGAAACCCCAGGGAAATGCGTCCCTTTGTGCGAAGGAGTGTGCGCGCAAACAGGACGGCGACGAGCCATCAATGCGGGAGACGTGCGGGGAAAAACTTCTCGCACTGTTTTCTTTTCTGCATGCTAGCATTGCACTCGCGGAGTGCGTTGTGCGTACGTGCTCCATACGAATCCACACCTCGAGCTTCTGCTTTCGTTTTTAGACGCGAAGCAGCTTTTGCGCTGGGCTGTGTGCGTAGTTCCATTGGCGACCGTCCCACCTAGCATAGCCATCTGAGCGCGCGCTCGCGCCAAGGAGAAGTCTTCTCCCTCTTGTTCTTCGACCGCCTTGATGATGATACGTGCAGAGCACTTTAGGGGCCCGGGCTGCCGTATGCTGTCCTAGCTTGGCGTAACGCAGACAAAACCATGTGTGCTGGTACGCGCTAGCGCGTTCGGGCCTGTGTCCGAACGCGCTAGCGGGGCAGGTAAGACGTTGTGGCCTCTCCCCCTTACACTCTCTCAGCAATCACGTGATGGCGTCGGCGAACGAGATTCTGCAGACGCGCGACGAACCCGCGTGGCGTGCTCCAACAAGAGTTCGGGACGAGTAACAGCAACAGCAAGTACAGTGAATTCATGGTGTGCTCCACTTGCAAGGACGCGTTAACATCGGGCAAGGTGCCCGGGATGAACAGAACTTTAAGTCGACCCATGTGCTGCTTCGCATCTCCACATGGTTCCCTTTAGTAAGAGATGGTGTAATTTTTTTAGTTTTTCTTTGTTGCTTTCTTACGTTTTTTAACACGAAAGTGTTTTATGCCGGGGTCCACCAAGACTTCAGTGACGTATTTCCGTCACGGAAATGACGTCGAAAAAATATACACAATCAGATGGCAAAGAAAAAAAGGTACCGTCAACGGGCATCGAACCCACGACCGCTCGGTCAACAACAACAGATGCCGGGCACGCTATCCACTGCGCCACGGTCACAGACTCTGGAGGCTTTACGAACGCGTCTTTTATATCTACCACTCTCCCGGTCGGCTGGGTGGTGTTGACCTCTGGGAGTGGTAAGGTAAAGTAATTCGTCATTGCTGTGGCCTCCGCGACTAGCACCTGCAACGCGTTTACGCGTCCGTCCCATTCGGCGCGTTTTCAATAGTTGAATTTTGTCAATGCCTTAACACATCGCGAGGTGGCGACCTTTGCCCAAGCGTCGTAAAAGCGTTGGCCTCGCTCAGCATCACGCTAATAGAAACCAAAAATGGCTCTGGGACGCGCGCATGCCTCACCTGGCTGTAACAGCGCGTTCTGTGCTCACGCGCTCGCCCCGAGAAAAATCGCGGCCGGGCTACCGGGGCGGCACGACGCGCTTTGCGTTTCCCTCTAGTCCGGCCGTGGTGTTCAATCACATTTTAACATGCCGCGGGATGGCGACCAAGTTCGGCGTCCAATATGCGACGCTCTTCTGGCTATCACACCTCGTTCTCTGATTACGCTTTCACCGTCAGCTACTACAGCTACCACAAGGGTTTGTTTAATCATTTAACATGGACGTTAGTCGTCGGGATGGAGATGTACCGCCAATCATCAAAGTGGGTGCATACACGTTAAACGGCGCCATTAGCTGGCAGACATCAATATACATTGTGCAAACTCTCTTATATCAATGTATAGTAAGCATTCAGTTACTTCTGTAAGGGCACGCTTTACTTTCGTGTTATTCCAATTCCTATGATGGAGGGATCAACCATGTTTTTTTTTAGACAATGCCTTCTGGCGGAAATTGAATCCTGGTTACCGATTGGGATACCGACCCGATAGCTTTTTGAGAATAGGAATGTCGCTTCGAGCACGGTCTGCAAGTCTTCCGCGGTAAAAGACAAGCATCTTCCTAAAATACCTCTGAGTGGGTACATAATTAGACAAGTGCTTGCGATACACAGTCTTGTGGAGTTCTGTGTGATGCGACATTCTTTGATGCGAACTCTCGAAGAAGCTCGAACAGGTGTGCTTGTCGGTGGACTTTCCAGGGAAACGTGAATTTTTTACGGGGAATCTTCTACCGACGTGTGGTTTCCTCGTTATTTTTCTCACTTCTCTATTTATTCTGTTATTTATTCTAACGTCTTCGTCTATTTTTTTTATTAATTTATTTCTCCACAGCATACAGAACTGGAGCATCCGTGGTGCTCCTTACTTGAACCTCTCCACAGCAATCCACGTAGAACAGAATAGCACGCAGCCTTCCCCTCCGGCACCCCTCCATGCGCCTTTTGCGCGACGGAGGGGGCCGACTTGTTTCATCGCTGCCTGAGCCGCCCTGAGTGTACTTAGAAAATGTTGTAGACCTGTTGTCAAGGCTCCTGTGAATATGTTCTCGAAATACCGCACTGCGTGTAGCAGTAAATCTACAATTTCGTGTCAGGAATAGCCAATTGAGTCGCTTCCTCTCTGCTTCGTAATTTCGTCTCAACAACGTAGAAAGCGGGCGCTATACCGGTGTTGGATATTTTTGTAAGTGTGTAGAAATACCGTTTAAAAAAGCAACAGAATGAAAAAAAAAACCGGCATTGCTTCTCTTTCTTTGAAGCTTTGAATAATTCATTAATTTGATGTCGATGTATAGAACTTGTGAGTGTAACATCGTTTGTTGTGTTTTATCACCGTGACATCAAAATGGCCACAGCATGTTACGAATCTGCAAGAGCAGTCATATAGAGAGCTTTACGACCGGCTGTTGCCATGACGTCGTTTCTTCGTTACCTTCCATGGTCTGTACTTTTTTACTCGTTACAAGCGAACATACGTTTCAGTGATGTGCAGAGTGAAGGGAAATAACATCACGAAGATACAGTGTCGAGCCATAAACGTCGTTGGACGGAAAGAGAATCGTCGCAGGGAGCTGCAGTTTAAACGGAGTTAACGGTGTTATTGCTGCGACGTAATCTGGGTAATTAAGATGTCGTTAAAGATATGTTACCAGAGGCGAATCGATCAGACGAGGTGGTCACCACTGGGCGCTCCACTGTGCATGCTCTCTGTGGTGTCCTTTCTTTTTTTGTTTTTTTTCTTCTGGTAATAGCTATGGTCCAGCGAAACGTAAGCCATAGTCTTCGCTTTTCTAGCAAAAAAAAAAGGAGCTAGAAGTCATGCATAAGACACATAATTACCGTGTTACTGCTATGGGTAGTCAACACTGGGTTTTCGATAAAGGCCGTTTGCAGTCGTTAAGATCTAACCTTGTATAATGCTAGAGAGAGAGAGAGAGAGAGAGAGAGATAAACTTTATTTACAAGAAAAAATTCTTTTGGGGGGAGCCCTAGTCAAGGACATTCAGTCCGCTCAGTACGGAGCTTAATTTCCAATTATTATCGGCACTGTCAATGGCACGTAAGGTGCCACAATTTAAGATGGAACGTGGGACCACTAAAATAATTTTGTTTAATATCCTTCCGCGTGTAAATGGTCCTTAACCAACCTTTGAAGATACATAAAACGAGCGCCTTATTCTCTCCTGACGTTTCCCGTCTTTTCGGCACAATTCGTGATGCCAGCAGTCTGTTCACGTAACCTAAAGAGGAAATAAGCTCTCGATTGTTCCATATACAAGGGACGTCAGTTGGGAATTGTCTCTTACCCTGCTCTGCCATGCAGTCGCACGCCCGTTCTGCCTTGTGCCGCTTTACTATCGTGCGCGATGAACTGATTTCACATCGTTTTGTGCGTTTTAGTCTGTGCAAGCGGAGATGGCAGCGTGTAGCCGAAGAGCGCGAAATCCTGATAGGCTCAAAGCTTATTGCTGATAATTTGCACGTATTTTATGAAGAAATAAGTGGCGAGGAGGAAGGGCAGTGAAGGCGAGAAAGAAGACACTCTCTAGGTTTTTAACTCGGAGTGGCTTAGGAACCCTTTAAGCATTCCCTTAAATACGAATACATCCAACATTGCGCACAGGTGACGTCCTTTTTCTGCCTTCTGTACAACCTCATATCAACGACTCTGTCCTCCCCCGGCTTAAGTATTCTGATCCCATCGCTTCATTTGAATGTTTCTAGCATTTATCAGCTCCATCACCCGACATTACCAACGTATCTTCCTTAAGTATTAAATCTAGTCAAACAACTCGCATAATCTAACAAATTTTGACACATGTTATGCAATGAAAGCGTTAAATGCTACCCTAAAATGGATCAAATTTTATACAGTAAAACCTCGGTGATACGTACCTCGCGGGGTCACCAAAAATATTCGTATCATCCAAAATTCGTATCACCAGAAAACATGAAAAATTAGTATGGAACAAAAGAAAATTGGTGTACACCTTCATTTACTGTGTCTCAGGGCCGCGGTAATGTCATTTCCATGAGTGAAAGTAAAGTATTTGGAGGTCAACGATCATAATTGTACTCGTAAATATAGGCGCGTGCGCGCGTGTATAATTAATTAAGAAGTAGCCCCTTCGAAATCTTAGTACGCTTTTCTGCATGAAATTAAAGTACTGCGGCAAAAGCAACTTAAGGAGCACTTTGCACGCCATAGACATAGGCCAGAAAATTTTAGAACCGCTGTCCTCACTTTTTAAATTTTCTTATCGCGTTGGTGTTGTGGATGTTCTTCGGGAGATTTACGGCCATTCCCGCACAATTGGGAGGTTTCCTCAAAAATCGGGAGTCTCAACGTGCAAATCGGAGAGTTGGCAGGTGTCCGCGTACCAAACAATCGTGCGTGTTGACGCTGCGAGGCCCAGCTCCTTCGCCAAGACCGTCCGCTTCTTCTTTCGGTCCTCGTCGACCTTTCATAGGGTATTTGATTGCGAGGACATGGCTTGCATCTACGTGGCAGGCGTGTGTAAGCAAAGTACAACAACGCTACCTCGAGCACAGCAGCATGCATCGACGCGATGAAGCAGGAAAAAAAAAAAAAAAAAAAACACGGCGCCAACGTTACCTGTAGTCCGAACGCGAACGCACACGAAGGCGCATTAAAGCCTCCGAGATTCGTGCGCCCAATCTCGGAGGCTACGACGTGCCGCTGATGGTCAACTAGCGGCGCGGCGCGCATGCCCGCGCTAGTGCACGCTTGGGTTGCCGTGCCCGCGAAATTACTGCATGTTCTGCGACATCGCGGGCAGCACCTGTTCATACCTGTGCGGTAGCGTACGTTCGTATCAAACGTCGCGGGGTGAAAATGGGTTCGCAACAACCGTACTCCATTACATTGCTGGCCAATGGGCCTTGGCCGGGTCCACAGAAAAATTCGTATCACCCCGAAATTCGTACGAGCCGTGTTGGTGTCACCGAGGTTTTACTGTAGCTGAATATTGGTCTTATATTACACATAAATTACCAACAGTTGAACGAGTTTAGGGCAGTTATAATCAAACTGCCTTCAATATCATGTTCGTTCAACATTTGAACATGTTCTCTCAACATGCGAGTTTATGTTATCGTATTAGTGGCTTAAGAAAGCGGTATTAGTGGCTTAAGAAAGCGTCCAATTCGAAAAGTACGCCACTACTCATCAATTGTGTAGTGGCGTACTCATGTACGCCACTGTGCCCTCTCAATGTGCACGCATCACACAGATATTATTTAGGAAATTGGGTTCATATATTTAAGGCGTAACGAAATTTCGTTATAACGTTTTTTAGTCAACCCACCTACGGCAATGTGGCATTTGGCAAGGTCGTCGCGTTACAAAGTGTACTGCATTATAGTATGTTTAAAGTCGCCACTATATCAATTATGATGACTTGAAAGTTGCAGTTAAGAGGTTCGAACATAAAATAGAACCCGGATTCCTTTGCATACAAAATTTATCCGAGCTAACTTTAGCCGAAGCTTCCAGCCGAAGCTTACCGTAGTACGGAGTCAGTAACACATATATGCGTAGTTTTTTCTATTGCATAATATATTAACAATAATGGAATAATTTCACTGGTAATCACTTTTGGGGAAACACGTTCAATTCTAAGCTTGTATAGCGTTCTCGGAAACATCCAAACAAACAGCTTTTAAAGTTCCTTGTGTCGACCTAATCCATTTTTCTGCGTCATAAACAACCCGATAAAAAAAAAAAAAAAACTCCTGTCATGCTTACCTGCACGCCGCATAGCGTTGCTCTTTAACCTGCTAAAAAAATTATCATACTCTTCTTGCGCACATGAGTACAACTGAAACGCTGATTGGCCAAAATGTATGCTTGCTTACCTAAAGTTTAGCGATACTTTCAACCGACTAGTTAATCTGTTTGAGTGCTAATGTGTTTTTATTTATCGAGGCTTACCTTGTGATTGATTTCTTTTAATTTGCATAATCAAATGGCACTCCAAAAGGCCTCCAATACCAATGTTACGCTTCACGGTGTATTGCTGGCTGCTAATATTCTTTAAAAAAAAAAACGCAGGAAAGCACGTTTGCGAGTGTAAGAGCTTTGATGTGTACTGTCATCGCGCGTAGTTAGGCTTCCGTGTTACACACAAATATCCTTTGAACTGAGCTCATCCTTCTTTTCGATATTTCCTCTCCGCGAAAGCTATAGCCGCAGTCCAGAGGAACATTTGTTTGCAAGCAAAGGCTTACCTCGTCGGAAACGAGGTCCAGTACTGGCGCTATTCCCGATCGGAAAGCGCAGTCACCACCGTATCTAATCCGACCAAATGGAACAGTCAACCATCATTTCACTCGGCGCTAGCCTAATCCGAAAACGAACGGCTTGATTGGGACTGTGCGCTGCGGTGCGACGTGAGAGATTTCGCTAATGACGCCGTCTCTTTGAGCCAGCCGTGCTATCTGCAATACTGATATTTTTGGCACACCTTTAATAAGCCACACACAAGGGTTTACATTTGGGAGCGCTTGAAATCCCGGTGTGACCTAGATTGCCGCGTTAGAGTGCATAAGCCTCATAAAGAAGATCACAGGCAGTCATCCACGCAGGAAGCTTGCTGTGAACATTACGTGCGATAATAAGTTTGCTTCAGCAGTCGCTTTCAATATTCTAGGCGCTATCTTTTACAATTTGGTCTTTAGCATACGTTTTTGTTTAGGTGAACCCGATTCCCTTCGTACACGTTGCTTGTCTTATCAGCTGCAACTCTTGTAAGTGACAAATTTGCATTTGCACAATATCTTTTAGGCTTAACACTTATTCATTACATCATGTACGACAACGTGCATGTGATTGCGTGCGGCAAACGTGACCGGCTATGGCTGTGCACCTCTGTTCTGTCTGATATGTCTGTAGCGGTGAAGATACCAATGAATGTTCCGTAATGGTCGCCCAATGTTCAGCGCGATCGCGTCGCTTTAGCACAACCTTCAATATTTTCACAATTCCGCTTTTCTTAGGGCGTCTTCATTTCTATTGCGACACGATTCAGGTGAAGTGTGGAAGAAAATCTTGCATCGTAGCCTTCGTGCCTCGTGGAATCCTAATTAATAGGTTTGCCGGATTTGCGAGACTGCATGTGTGTGCGCAATGTAAGATAATTTTCGATTGATATGGTGGGTGGTATTTTAACAGAGCTGATAAAATATCAAATAAAGAGAGATACAAATGTTTCTCCAAGTTCATGGCCTGTTGAAAAAAGAAATAAATCAAAGAAGTCGCCATCGGATAAAATTCGTACTCAGACGCATTGAACGCATCTGCGTTGAGCGCACGAACATGTCCTTGTCCAGGAAGGAATGGCCGCATATGTAGTCCCTCAGCGCTTTATTTCCAAGTCTTTGCTATCTTGTACAGCCATAACCAACACGAGCGCACCGCGGAAACAAAAGTGCACATGCGTATTTTTGTTTTTGTGGCGCGCCATGCCATAATTCGAAGCCAGAGCTCGAAGTTATGACTCCAGTTCGAGTTCTGCAGGAACTTAAGTAATTCCCCAATTCAGTAAGACAAACAAATCACGTGGTCTGACAGTCACATGCAGCATGGCTAATATGGTCAAATTAGCGAGGATTTTATTTTGTACATAGGGCATTACATTTTGCCCGATGCATAAGACAGCGAGAGAGGGTGGATGTGTAACACAAGACCGAGGAGGGTGTGCTGAAATGAGCTCTGGCCTGCCACCTTTTGCAGCAAAATAAGCGCTTGAGAGGAAGCAATATCGTGAAAGAGGGAGATAGATTAAGGGCACAGACGCTAACCACGTAAGATGTTCTGTTGCCTACTCTGCACTGGAACTGCAAAATGGCAGGAAATATGACACCATTTCGAGCGTAATAGTACACATTGTACAGCAGGAATGAAGAGCATCAGACGGTTGGTGTCTAGATGGGTGGCTGATCAGCAGTATCAGAACCAAGGCGCATCCATCTTAACCCAGATGGGAAATCGCTGTGTTGTCTCCGGGAAAAGGTACACTAACTACCACGCCCGCTCGGCTTGTCGGGTAGGTCGTCGCTGGAAGCCCGTAACGAGGTTTCGATCCACGCCGTGTGCAGCTCCCTACCTGCGCCGCCACGGCCTTCATGCACTGAGCCGCTTGCCGCGCGTTTTTGCTATGGTCGGTGAGATGGGCATCTAAATATTACACGACGGCGCGCTCCGGTTACCGCCATATCCGCCAGAAAAGTTTTGCTGCTGCTTCCCGGCACAATATCGGCACGCTGGTCTCGCATCGTTTCTCTTCTTGCGGCGCTGGCATGCCTGAAATGTCTCTCCCGAGGTGTTAGTCATGGAACTCGAGGCTGTGATTTGTTTCGTTTGTACGTGTACGCGGGCGAAACTACCTAACCGTGTACTCTGCTTGAAACACCAATAATACGAGCTTAGAATAGAGCGCAAAAAAAAATACAAGCTATATTCACGAAGTGAATGATGATTGAGGAGCTAGCTCGGAGAAGATGGGGAAAACCCGTGAATCTTCCGTACAAGTCCTCTACCATCATATGAAGACGTGATACACGTTGTTATATATACACCTATACACAATGTTTTATTAATTTACAGTTTTGAATTTTGAGAACGCTAACTGTTGCGCAAGTATGACTCAAAACTTTATCTATCTCTCTCTCTCTTTTTGCTGCACTAAAACAGATTTCTGAAAATGAGAATATTACTAACGCCTCGAGCAAAATCCATTATTGAAAAATCACCGAAGATGATTACTGACAGAGAATTAGTCCAGTTTCTTGCACTGTAAATTCTTCTAGTATGCACCAACCAGTCCACGTTAACATGTTACTGTAGCTTACTGACTATGGCGTTGCGCTGATAAGCGCAATCGAGGTCGTGGTTTCCATTCCAATACCGGTGGTGTAAATTTATTGGGGTTAAGGGCAAAAGCGGAAGCGAATTCTTAATCAGAAGTGGACACCGGCCGGTTGATATTCATTTTGATCGCAAATGCCCTTCAAATGCGCAATCATCTGACTGACATATCCTCTCCAGAAAAGTATTTGTGCACTTCGTTCTTGCATACCAGTTGTCCGTAGGCTATGCACTAATTGTGATGAAAGATCACGACCTGTTGAGTGGCCCTGAACAACACTCTCAGGGATAAATGTTTTACATGTATACCCAAGAATGTGGACGAGGTGGCAGCGGGCGTCGTATCACAGCAGGTTTTGCAACGCACACGTTATGCGGAGGTTGTAGTTTCGGATCCCACCGATGGCATGTTATCAGTAAATTTCATGGCCCTTTCGTTTAGCATCCCTAAAATGCCAGTAAACTTAAAAACAGCTTCTTCTATGCCTTTCATAGCTTGATTATGAATTGGTTTCATATGGCTCTGGCAGCTTCAGATCTCACTTCAAATAGATTACATCAGCGACTAAATGCCACCTTGATGCTTTCGCTACAATACATCGACCGAAAAACGGCGATGTGCTGAGAAAGCGTCAAAGCACCAATTCAAGCTTAGCGTCTGATTTGCCATTCTCAGGTATAACTCCTCCGGTCTCTAAATGTTAGAATGAAACTAAGGGTGTAAGTATAAGATATTGGTATAACTTTCCGACATGCTCAATGTGCCGCTCATTTACTCGATACCACAGGCGTGTGTTGGAAATTGTGCGCGGCGCGGACTGAAAGACGAGGAAAAGGAGAAGTGGGTCGGAGGCGAGAGTTCTTGAACGGTTCTTACGGACGCCATGTTGGGACGGTATCGCGCAGTGCGCTAATTAAAGGCTGCAAAGGAGATTTCCCACAGCGTGCACAGGGTTCCCCGATGGGGGGGTGGGGGCAAGCCCCCTTCTTCCCCTTCCCAATGCAATGGATGCAAAAAGGAAAATGAAGCGATAACGGGCTTCTCCCGAAAGCCTGAAAGCTTCTCCCGCGTAAAGGTGGGAAGTGAAACAGTTTTTTTAATGCAACATCAGGGGGTCCTTGGTCGCCATTATCAACAACAACAACAAAAAAAGAAAACATGCGTAGTCGTAACCCTGCGAATTAAAAAAAAAGTGACTTGAAAGGTCCGACTGAGGAATGGTAGGGATCAGAATTGGCTCCCTCCTTTAGATGATGGGGGGGGGGGAGCCACCCCCCCCCTCCCCCCCAGGCCCTCCGTCACCGTGGGCGCGACTATACTTGGTACACAAGCGCAGTGCTGAAGCTTTCGAGTGGCGGAATGTTTATTGAGCTACCATGATTTCATGTACACGTTATAAGCATTATGAAAGTTGACAAAACAAAAGTCACGGTTTCGCCGCAAGGTTCAAGCAACGAATGCGATAGCAACAAATTGGAATAATAATAGGTCCTTTATTTTTCATCAAGCATAAGATGAGGGAGGCAGGGAGAAAAAGCTGACGAGCAGCTTGACTAGCTCCGGCCCCCAAAAATGTACACTTCGGCGCGTTTACAGCAGACTGTGTTGAACGTATTGAATAACCAAAATGACAATGAGAATGCAAAGTGACAGGCTATTAAACAGTGTACATAAACAGGGCATAGATACATCAAGGAAAAAAATTAAGAGATTGAAGAGAGAGAACATTTGGGAATAATACAATTCATTTTCATTGAAAATATCATGTAATCACACAACATTTGGTATCAGAAAACATTCGTAACTAGAAAACATTTGCAAGAAAATATTCGTTACTAGAGAAACCAGTGTTGAAATTCATCAGGGGCAAACGAGACAACGTATGGTTTAGATTTATGAAATGACAATGGTGCTTAAAGAGCATAAAAAATTGTTTCAAAACAAGCATTAGAAATATGAGGGGAGAACCATTGCAAAACTATGAATACAATTAAACTTCAACATTTGAAAAAAAAGTACGCAGTTTTTTTGTAGATGTTTTCTCCGGTGCAATGTTCTGATTGCTAAACAAGTTTAGTAACTCCGGAAGCTTGTGTGAATATTATGCGAAGTATGGCTAGCAACTTTGGAAATAGTGCCATTGTAGTAATCATGAGCTTGCTAGGTAAGCAGGTGCGTGGCCAGACCTCGATGACCACGGAAAGCCGCGAGTAGAGTGGGGGTGTGATGACAAGCTGCACCCGCGGGCAGGACATTTAGATCGTAAAGCATAAGATGGCTTGTAACTGTCGTCCTTTATGAAAGGGAACCCGCGAGCTCGCGGCCTGCGCGCTGCGGCAGCTGCGTACAGCACCATCAACCGAGAGCTGAAGAAATCACGTCCACTTTTGGCGGCATCGCCCGCTGCGCGACCGAAGCAGGAGCGTAATCTAGCAGCGCTTGTTCACCGGCCATGACTCGTTATTTTATTTGCCAATAGATGACGCCAAAAGCGGGTGCGCTTTCTTTCGCTGTCGGTTGATGGCACCGTAGGCAGCCGCATCAGAGCTCAGGCCGCGCGCTCGCGTGTTCCCTTTCATAAAGGACGACAGTCTACATCATGTAAAACACGCAGCGTCCCAGGGTGTTGGCGCTCTAACATGGTGGCTATAAGTTGATGTCAGTGTATCATTCCATGGCCGGACTTGGGAGGCGCGCGGGCGTAGTAACGCCCACGCGCCTCTCCAGTCCGGCGATGATCATTCAAGGCCACGAAACCCTGAAGGCTTGTGTGCGAAGACTTGCAGCAGAACCACCCCGCCTGATCTCAACAGATGCAACGCTCCGACATTGCTGGTCCTCGGACAAGCGAGTGCCAACATTCACGCTGGCATTCGCTTGAACGCGAATTGGGTGTCTAAGACATTGTTTTTACATAGCGGCCGTGATAGAAGACATCGCACGCAGTTATTAGCATTTGTTATAACTACATTTTGTACTCTTTGCCTCGCTGATCGCTTTCAAGATAGGTCCCGCGAGACCGCGCTAAGCAGCACCCTCGTTTCACTCTCTTTCTTTCTTATCTTCTTTCACCACCCTTTCCACTATTTTCCAGTAGAAAGTAACAAACAGAATATTACACAATTTGGTTAACCTTCCCGTCTTTCCTATTATTCTGTCATGCCTGCTCCCGTCAGAAGCCTCGGCGCAGCGCATCACGGGTACAGCGCCGCAAGCCGCCGTCGCTCGATGGTGTTCTCGCCGCCGCAGCCACCACACAGCACGCCGACTTCCTCTAGCGTGCGTCGGCAACGACTGGCGCTCGCGCCGACGACGCGCCGCGCGCTTCCACCCGGTTGTTTCCTCGGTGGATCTTTCAACGAGTCATCGCTGCTGGCGGCGCACTTCAAAGACGCGAGTATTTATAGCGTGGCCGCTAATGCAGCGCTGATATTACACGGGTGATGCAAAAATAGTTTATTTGTGCTCGGCACGAAAAAGCTTAGGCTGTCGTCATCCCAACTGAAAGTGAAGTCGGTGTTTTAATGTTTGCTCAGGCAGCAGCGTGGGTGACCATGTAAAAAGATGTCCCGCTTTTTTTTTATCCTTCACGTGAAACAAGAAATGTGCTTTGTGTCTGTGCTGTGCAGGTGTGCGTGAAAAGCAAACCGACGGCGCTGAGCAGTTCTCGAACTCATCCCGTTACAAGATGTGGGACGATTCCTCGGTCCTCGCTAAAGGTTCGGCGTTCCCTTGTGCGTGAGGGTTGCATCGATTTCTTCAACAAGCACCGGATCAGAAGTGCTTCGTTTCTTCGAAACCTATAAGCTTCATCGGTGTGGATAAACAGGAGTGCTGCGCACGAGTGGCTGCTTTCACGGCAGGAAAGTGCGTGTTGTTTGGCCGACTGGAACAGTGACATTTCCGAGGATGGCTCGTTTTCGTCACCCTGCTCACATGTGGGTTCGCTGAACGCTGGAATTGAAGACTGTCAGCAAAGGTATTGTGGGACGTTTACTTCTTCTTAACTGTACGTTTCGAAGGTCTGATTATCGTTCGGTGGTCGGAATACTTTCTTTTCAATTCGATTTCTTTATTGAGCTTATCTGCTAAGTTTTCTACAAGTAAGCATTTTTTTGCAAGAGCGGGAAAGGGAGCCCGACCCTTTGGTTTTTATTTTACCTTATAAATGTGAAAAAAAAGAAAAAAGAAAAAGAGTTTCTGACGGAAGCGTCGTTAAAGTTGTAGTGGCTTCATTCCAAGTCGCTGGTCTGATTAAGAGCCAAGTCTAAGCACCGACATGCTCGCCAGTACTTGAGCGCTTTCTTATAGCTCCGCGCCATGCTATTCAACTGAACAGATATAGTGCTATCTTAATTACCAAATTGCACTCTGTGCTTTAACACTATGGTAAGCCTAGTAACACTGTAGATAGTATAGCGCAACTAATCCACGGCACACACGAAAGATACACACACAACAGAGCACTAACTTTCTAAATACAAAGTGATGAGCGGGTGGAGAGCGAGTGACAGAAGATAAACAGAAAATAACAAGCAAAATTGCACAAAGGGATCTTCCACCAATGCCGAGTCGCCTAGTATTCACAATAATTTTACTGAGGTGAAGCGAAAAGGTAAACAGTGATGCATACGTTTTTAGTTATGACGCGAGAAAAGCTATTTAATTTTTACTGAGGTCAACTGACTCCATGCTTAGGCGCAAATCGCCAAGGCTCGCAATATCCGCTACCTTCAATTATCTCGCGCGTCAGTTTATGGCCATTTTTTCTTACAATGCAGCAGTTTTCAAAGATTAGTTGGCAACCGCTAACTCCGCAGTGCATAGCAAGGTGCCCAGCGATTGCTCGCCTTACTTTGTATTCGTGCCCTTTTAAAGCATCGTTTAAACAGCGCCTCGTCTGTCCTACATAATTCATCGGTGATGCCCTACATTCTCTCAATTGCGCATTGTGTGAAAAAAATATCGGAAAAAGATGTGACATGAGAGTAGTCTTTTCCGCACCGTAAAAATTGGTGAGCATGTGTGGCTTCGTAAACCCTGGTGCGAAACAAAAATGAGGATGTGAAAAACAACACAGGAAGAAATTTGTTGGCTGTACTGAAGGAGTCGTTTACTCCCTTCCACTTTCGTGCAGCAGAAAGTATGTAGGACAGACGGGGCGCTGTCTCGTGCATGATAGGTTGAAGGAGCATGATTACAACGTAAGACGCGCAATCGCTGGACAC
The DNA here is from genome assembly GCF_013339695.2 of Rhipicephalus sanguineus. Taxonomy (NCBI): domain Eukaryota; kingdom Metazoa; phylum Arthropoda; class Arachnida; order Ixodida; family Ixodidae; genus Rhipicephalus; species Rhipicephalus sanguineus. The sequence goes on along the minus strand of NC_051180.1, from coordinate 14,934,557 downwards.
CTTGGTGTCCATTGCAGAGATTGCAGTTGCCAACCAATCCATGAAAACGGCTGCATTGTAAAAAAAATGGCCGTAAACTGAGGCGCGAGATAATTGAAGCAGCGGAAATTGCGCGCCTGGGCGAATTGTGCGCAAGCATGGCGTCAGTTGACCACAATAAAAAGAAATAGATTTTCTCGCGTCATAATAAAAAAGTATGACTCCTTGTTCATCATTTCGCTTCACCTCAGCAAAATTAATTGTGACTAGCTAGGCGGCTTGGTATTGGTGGAAGATCCCTTTGTGCAATTTGTTTGTTATTTCCTGTTTATCTTATGTCGCTCGCTTTTCCCCGCTCATCGTTCTGCATTTCTTCGGCGGAAAATGGATTGACATTCATTGGTGAAAGTTAGCCGTCTGTTGTGTATCTTTCGTGCGTCCCGTCGATTAGTTGCGCTATACAATCTACAATATTGCTTTGCGGACACGCCCAGTCTTCACCCTTAGCAAGCATATTGTAATCTGTGAACACAATCCCTATAAAATTAGTAAGCGTAGTAAGATGTAAGCGGTTACCAGGAGCGACGGATTATACGCGTCAATCTGTGTTTCCGGTGTATATTGAAGAGCGAAGTGCGAGCAAAGGTACTGAATGAGAAAAAAATGCCTTCTACCCGTCTGTAGAAAGAAATTTTTCAGAATGTATACGCCTCCCAGTTGAAGAAACGTTAGTCCTGGTCCGAGATTAGAACGCGGGGGCAGCGCCTTCCGGAGTGACTGCAGCTGCGGAATTCTTCGTCACCTGTGAAACTTTCTCTTTGGGAAATTCACATGGATTTCCTCGTAGATTCTTATTAAAACCGGTTGGAAGTCGATTTTTTTTTCCTGTCACCAACTTCCCTGCTCTTCAGTTGAGCATGTAGTACATAACAAAAGGCAAGGACGGGGTGAAAACAGACGAGGAGTGGCGCTAACTTCCAACAGATTTATTTTCACGCCATCGCGCTCGCATATATGAGGAGCAGTAACAGCCTGCGCAGCCGCATTTGTACCATTTGACATCACACAACAGAGGGAGAGAGAGAGAGAGAGAATAAGAATAAAAGAAAGGCGGGGAGGTTAGATAAAAAAACAGTTACAAGTATGAGATGATGGGTTGCATTCTAGATGCTCAAGTGGAATTCCAACATGGCCAAACTTACGCTCTTTCCTTCTCTTTGCGAAAGAAAAGAAGTCTTCAAAGAAAATCAAGCTGTCTTGTTTAAAGTATCGATTGTTTAAAGTATGGGTAAAAATGGCTCCTGCGTCGCAGAACGCCTGCACTCACCTGCCTCGGAGGCACTGCAAGTCGACAGCAATCGCCGAGTGAAAACTTCGGCAAGAAAACCGTTTTGGCGATGGGAAATAAGAGTGCGAAATCAACCGATAAGTAGCTTGGCCGATCAAAAAAGGAATGAACAAGTCTGTAGGAACCGCGGTGTTTGAAGATAGAACAGAGGGATTTGGAAAAGGATTGCCGGCAGCAGAACTGTGAACACTCGGTAAGCTCTCGCCGCGGACACTCTAATATTTTACTGGTCGAGATCGGCAAACAATCTGGAGTGCACCGCGAGTTGCCTCTCACATAGCCGGCAGCGGGATCGTTTCTTCTGCTGCCGTAAAATACGGATGCGTGAGGAAATTGCAAACCCTACGAGAAAACGAAGCGGAAGTTAGAAGCGACAGGCGTTCGACCGGTGTATAAAATAAGGAAGTGAGTCAACACTTGGTGACATGTCATTTGGTATAAGTTACGTTATGGTAGAAATGTGGTGGATACAAATTTAGAACCTATGGAAGGCAACATATGTAGTAATGTTTTCTAGAACCAGGCAGTTAACCCTGTATCTGTACATATTGCTCCGTTATTTGTGCTTTTGAGCAATGAATTGATTATTCGGTTATTAGAAACACTACCGGCGCATGTGCAGTGAACGCAGGATTACAGGAGAATATGAATACAGAAAGGTTGCTAAAAGATGGCTGGCATGCACGCTTTACTCGGGCAAGGTAGCATCGAAACTAATTCTTCTTAAAGCTGAAAGTTGGGCTAGTTAGGTTTTGACTTGAAAACATAATACTAGCGAATATAAAACAGAGACAAAGAAAGATGCACGGAGGACGACCGCTAGACTTCAACTGAATTTTTACTCTCGACATATGTCATATACGGTGACAACAAGAACAAAAGAAATCCTAGACTGATTGTAGCGTCACGTAGCTCGCGTGGCTTGGCACGTGTAGCAATTGACGGAATGGTGACGCTACAAAAACTTTCAGATGTATTTTTTTGCGCTTGTTTTGACTATATATCTCATGTGTCATAAGCATAAATTCAGTTGCAGTCTAGCGATCATCCTGTGTGCTTCTTGATCCCTTACTTATTTTGGCTAGTAATACGTTTTTAAGTAATACTTAAAGAGAGACAGAAAAAAAAGGTAAAATTTAACACAGTTGAACAGCGTGAACGTTCGGGACTTTAGAGAACTCTTGTTTCTTCATTACGATTTTAGCTATGTTGTCAAAAGAACAAAAGAACAGGATAAGAAAAACCGTATGCAAACAACGCTAGAACGAATTCTGATACAACTTCCTCGGACGGCGGCTCGCAATAGTATACCATCGGTTAAAGCTTCTGCAATGGTCCCGCTCCATTTTCAGTGTGCTTTTCGCCCCAATATAAACGGAAATGGCACATTGGGGAAAAAATAAAGGAACAGGTTGGCGGAACGGGAGACATCTGGATATCTCGCTTGCCTGCGTTCCCTGCTGAAAAACGAACACCCTGAAGCGTCATTCCTTCCGGGCTCTGTAGGGCGTAGACATTGGAAGCAGTAAACTGAAAGCCGTTTTCTCGAGGTGTCAATGCTCGGGCTATCTGCGCTATTGGCGACGCAGGGGCGAACCTGCACAACGTTTATTCTCTGGGGTATTTCCTGGCTTTCAACGGCAATGGTGATTCTGCAGCAGCATCAGCATCGTAAACAAAAAAATAACCAGAGAAATCGCGCGAGGATTGGTATTTATTGAAGAGAGAGAGTCCGACACCTTACACGCCTGCTGGAGCGAGCAACTATTTATGTGTCTCGGGAAGTGGGAAAATGTAGGACGTCGACTATGTGGCACTTGAGTCTATCGTCTTGACTGTGGTACATTCTCGAAACGTAAGATCGCTTTCCGGTGAACTGCAATGAAATGTATGCCGAGTCACGATATCGTTTCGTTGCGAGACTAATACATTCAATAGTGTTGGAAATATTTTGAAAAGAGCAAGGACTAGAGGTAGCGCGTGTTAGATATAAGCAAAGACGTCGCTAGAAGAATAAGCTGAGCTAACGCCGATGTATGGTATTTTTTTATACCGTGAATTTCCCATACTTACCACTTAACAGACATTTTTACTATTGTAAATACCAGTAACTGTGTTTTTTGGGACAATGCAGCCGACAAGTTAGGAACATTAAACGGTGAAGCTGAATTTATTGAAGCCGCGGACCGAAATTGATCAGTGTACTTATCATTACACAAGTCGAGCTTCAAGTACTTAAATATCGTTGAACATAAACAGTACAGCTTCATTTTGTGGCGAATCTCTATTTTCGTCACGTTCACACGAGAACACCCTCTGGGAATTAGCATTAGAAACTGGTGTCAGCATAGATGCTGCTAATCACGCGTCTGGCAACACGAGTGTAACACTATCACTAACACTAACACGCGTCATAATAGAAGTTCAATGTAGCCAGAAAGGAGCCATAAAACAAACCTGAGAACTTCGTCGCTAGAAGGTGCCGCGAAGTAGCCAATTTGGCGCAAAGTAGCCGCCAAAGGCAAACCTCCGTCAGCCTTTCCTCCGACAGAAGGCGATAATCAAATCTGTCTAGCGCATTTTAAAGCACTCTTCTGGGTGTACTAAAACGGGGACACTCATAGAGAAGGACCGTTTCACAGGAGGACCATCTCATTCAGACGTTGCATAGTGACTTACAACGTGTATCACACAAAGTTAGAAATATTCTAATAGGAACTTTTCTGTACCGCAGAAGGCATACACGTTCCAGGGTACGGAAATGTTTCTGTTGGAAAACTATGTTTAGGCGATTGCTGTTTCACCTTGCGCACCCTATACTGAAGAAGTTTCAGTTCGGTGACATGAGTCCAGGCACTTAGCATTCTCCCATATAGTTCGCGAATCTAACGTTTCTCACAAAATTCCGTGCTTTACAATCGGAAGTTTCAAATTTATGTACATGGTTCAGTTAAGAAGAGATTATCACCTCTTTTTTTCCACATAAGCTTCCGCCATGGCTAATAATGAATTAAAAAAAGAGACGTCAATATTTTCACTACACCTTTTATGAATGTCTTTGCTTACTCAGCAGAATGCACATAGTGGTATAATTTCGTAGGTATCATGCTTAGGTTAAGTAAACGGTCGTGATCTTGTGTTCTAAAAAGAATACATCATGAGAACCATGACATGCGTTCTCGTGAAATCATAGAAATTTTCTATGTACTATGTTTGTCGTCGTCGGCACAGCTAGCACTGGATCGACTGTGTATGTTACATACTTGCATGCAGCTGCACGTTTTTGTTTTCCTTTAAAACCTCCAGCAGCACATGTATACACTTGCCCCGCCTCAGAATTTCTGAACGTCACCGGTGTTAAACGTTCTGGCAATACTCCCCCTAAAAGTATCAGGAGATGGAATAAAGTGAGATCAGTAGTAAAGATGTAACAAAAACAATCTACATCTAGCTGATTATTATATAGCATGAGATATACGGTTCAGAAAGTCGAACGCCTACGCCAACGTGCAATGCTCGACTAACGCGCTAATTTGTGAAAATGCCAGAATCGCAGCGTACGTTTTCGCGTTACAAATGACGGCACACTGCAATCTAGGGGAGCCTAACGACCTGGAAGGCAGGACTTTAATGAAGGTCCAGGAAGCGGCGCCCTCGAAAGGGCACGTGTAATTAGAAAATAAAAACATATATGCGCAAAATACGCGTGCAGAAAAGCACGGATGAGTATGACGTGCTAAGTTACATAATTCACTCGTCTGCTAAATGCGCAGAACATTAGTAAAAGCTCTTAAGTAAAACTGTTACTTTAGAAAAAGAGCTTTAGCTTAATGAAGCGCATTACACACGGCAAGTACCACGATCTTAAAGACGTTTGCACTCTAAATTCCTGGGGTAGTTCTACTTGAGCATGTATAAAAACCAAGAGAACGTTGCTTTTGATTCTTAGCGTTCAAGAATCGCAAGGTTGAAGTATTCAATTCAGAAAATTACCTGTTGCTTCAGACGAGGACAAATTCATTTTTAACTGCCAGTAGGCAGAGTGTAATTTCGTCTTCTTCCTTTTTTTAATCACGTAGCACTCATTTCTCCTCCTTCGGCAGTATACAAGAATACTTGAAACAAGAAACTGGATGCGGACAGACGCATAGTGGGCGCAGAGTGCCGTTGGTTTAGCCCGTACTGTAATATCAATGGTGTTCACAATGTCCTTGCTAGATATTCGGCGCGTAGAACTACTTTGGTGTTCGGTGTTTAACCTTCCTTTTTTCTGCCGGTCAACAGGGTCCAGAAAGCTGTTTTCAGGTCAGCAGTTCAGCTGATACTCGGTGAAGATAATGAAGCTGGCTGCGAAAGGGAGTAAATATACAGAGCGGAGAACCTCGACTTTTATAGCAGTGTTCAACCATTATGTAAAATCAGTGGCAACACTTTTCTCACAACGAGGCGTGCTTCATGTTCTATTCCGAATCGTGTGATTGCGTGTATACGTTTGCGTTTCTTGCAATCAGTCCAACACGTGCCTGCTCAGCGAGATAACTCTCCTTGGCGTGGACTTCCCCAGCGCGTGAAATGCGCTTCAGTCCCATGAAATCGAGCCACTACTCACAGTTGTAGCGTCAATGAAGCCGTCCTGATAGTGACCTTGGGGCCTACAATACGAAGAGAGGATGTCATAGAAAATGTTGAGGAGAAAAATAAATTTAACACACTCATGTGACCAAGCTAAAAAGAAAAAAATCTAAAACGCACATAAATACCAGATTCTTTTAGTTATCTATTTAAACAATATGCGCACAAATAGATTCATGCAGGTTACAACGACGAACAAAGGCCACCCAACTTCCCTAGCTCTTGACATGGCCCAAGTTTTTGTCGCAAGCCCAGGAGAAAAGCACCACTTCAGAGCGTTGGGAATACAGCGTCTGGGCTGGTGTTCCCCAAGAGCGCTCATGTTAGAATCGTTCGTTGGAGTAAACTAGAGCCTGTCCTCGCGCTGGACATGTTTCTGGCGATAACGAACTGGCCAATGGCAAAACATTGAGAGTTCGGTTCTTGAATAATAAATTTCCGAGTTTAAAACGAACCCACTTCAGAAAATTCATGAAAAACGCAACTATGCACGCAGCTGACAATTTAGTCATCACTGTGTATCCGGCCTGGGCGGTGGCAGCGCATTAGGAATATAACTTGAAGGGCCCATCAGCAGATAAGAAGAAGCCAATGAAAGCCTAGCTATTTAGGACACTATAAATGTACCATATAGTTGAATGCAAATATGATGGAGAGAAGCGTAAAGAAAGACAAAGAGTTTATCGATGGCATGCGGGATACTCATTCACGTCATTTCGCGTGTCTTGCACAAAGAAAGACATATCCGGAGGCGATGTCACCGTGAAGAAAAATGAGAAGCTGGGAACCATGTGGACAGGGGTTTGCTAATCGAACTAAGAAGTCGAGGAAATTGAGCGCGCACACTGAAAATACAGAAGAACCACAGATATCTAAGAAAAACAAAACGCAGGTGATCAGAAAATCTTCAGAAAAGCGAGTTGAGCTTGCAAATAGAACTCTTAGTTCCATCCTTCTATCGTACCAAGAAAAAAAAAAAAAGCTCACGTATGAAAATTAAAGAGGAGAGGTTCTCGTTAAGGCATGGCGGAAAAAGACGAAACGTACAGAGCAGAGCGTTGCATCATAGCCCGACTTTAGCACTGGCCGCAGCTGCTCTTACGTTTAGAGCAGTCTGCGTAATTTTTCTAATGACATAAAAAAAACCAGAAATCTCTATCCGCCTTGTCCTCTTTCTATCGATGAAATCCGCTGTTACCACCGTCTCCTCACTTGCTTCGTGTTTCTTTTATCTGTATCAGCGTTTCGCGTTTTGTCATAGCGTTCCTATCGAACGCTATGACTCCGGTCTGTGGGCTCTTTCTGCTGCTCCATTTATTCCTGATGCGTGCGCTTTCTCTTCGAAACCTTTCCATTAGCTTCTGGGAACAGCAAAAGTACAAGGATGGTAAAAGATGAGCTTAAGGTTTCATCAAAACCGGTTATTCAAACCGGGCAGTCGCTATCCGTAATTATTTTCCGTACTGATGTCACACGGGTGGCACACGAGGAGAAAGTCTGCTAGGAAATAAGCACATCAAGTTTCTATATTAGGTCATGACTGCATGTCTGCACAATTTTTTCTCCCTGTTTTCGCATGTCTGAATATGCTGTGAGAAAGAAATTGTATAAAAAAGCGACGAAAAGTCGTGGACCTACTTGGACCCAATGCATATATTGCGATTGATGTGAAACGAATCTTTTGAGAAGTGGTCAGCAAAATGAGGTGCAACGAGATGCGGACCCAACTTTAATTCGAAGTTTCGAGGGAAGGGGGGGGGGGATGAGTGTTCCAACATTTCGTATTGCGATGAAAAACTTTAGCTTGCCGCTGATGAGATCCACGTCCACGCATTCGCATTCAGTGTGCGATGCTGTTTGCTTTGCCGGGGTTGTAAGACATTTTTCTCGGAAGAGGGGTGGGGGTGGCGGGAGGTTCAGCCACCCTTTATGTATGTTCGTGCGTGCGTTTATATATATACACATGCAAAACTGAATTTTTTATCTTTTTTTGGGGGGGAGGGGGAGCTTCAGCACCCCCCCCCCCCTGCGCGTGTGGTTGTCGTCTACAACAGCTGATATACTGCGCCTTTTTTTATCCGTCCACTATCTCGTGATGTGGAGACGTGCATATATTATACCGCGGGAGGGATGGAGCTCGAAAATGAAAAGACCACCTCGAAAAGATAGCTGTTAGTTGAGATGCTCCTTCTCATCACTGGCTATAAGCTACACAAGCACTAACTATGACACAGACAGCACGAGTCGATGAATGCCTGCTGAAGCTTCGTCAGTTCTGTATGTCGGGCAAACGCAGTCAGGCGGTCCCTTTGTCTTGTATGAGAGGAAGCATGCCTGAAAAGCACCCGCCTCGTTTCATTTCCTGTCATCTCGCTCTCTATGCCGAAAGCTCTATCATCATTGTCGGCAAGTCGCCGATGAGGAGCTTTACCAGAACCCAAACTCTACTTCCGTGAAATTACGGTCGCATAGCAAAGTAAAAATGTTTGGCTTAGATATAGCAATATATTTCAGCTTTACAGTGGATCTCATGGAGCACGTTTCATAAAAGGCGTACTTGAAGGCCCTGCGCACGTGGTCTTTATGTTTGTGCCTGAAGCATCGCGCAGGTGCCACAATCTGTTATAGATGCATTTCATAATTGCATAGGCAGCTTTTCTCTGGGCACGCTGCACAGCCAATGGCAGCGTAATCATTTCTGCGAATAGTATGTACAGGGTCGACCACGTCATTCAAGCCGCTAAATCTAGGGCGTTTGTCGTAGTTCATGAGGGGAACGTCCGTTATATGACGCCTGCTCATGGTTTCGATAAGCACAATAACTTTACGAATTATGTATTGAACATCAGATTCGATGAGGTATTCAGTACTAACGAGGTGTTCACCTTTGAGGTGGATGACCCTGTACAGGCGCGCTCGTGTGTAGGACACGCTAAAATAAGACGTGTATCTCGTTAAGGAACCACGCGCCAGAAAGGAGCGCTAGAATGCATACATATACCTCGATATCTTCATTTCAACAATACAATCTCCGACACCTCTATAACTTGACCATTACCATTACAGTTGCCTTTTCGTCGATTAAGATGTGTAGTTATCACAGGTGTGCTGCGAATATGGTATAGTACAAGTATTACTCTATCAGTACCAATTACTGGCCTTCTTTAATGCATTCGTGACCAGGCCACTAAAGTGTCCCAACCACTTAATGCTATATACCGCGTTTCATTGGCGGGAGCGACGACGATAACAGCGACCATTTGTTGTACGGGCAGTATACACTGTACAAGTTTGGCGAATCATTTCTCATCGCTTCAATCATGCGCAGGCGTATGTTTGGAAATTGGCATACTTTTAGTTGCGCTTATACTAAACGGTATTTTCAGCACCCTGTATAATAATCGTCTCAGTACATCTCTTGGTGATGCAAGCTTTGATTTACTTGTCCATTTTCGTTTTTGGGTAGCCATTTTTTGTATTATTTATTATTTTTGCGTTGCAGAACGCATAGAAATAGAGTAGCCTAGGGGATGTAAACCTCAACATCTGCACAGAGAACAGACTCATTAGTTGCTGAATGTATTTAGCCCTACAGTTTCCATTCTCTGTTGTATGGCATTGCTTGTAAGTGCAATACGCCCGTATTTTTGCCATCCGTTCTCCGGATGTTATTGCGCAGTAAGAGATGAAATGCTCTTAGCCATTTATTTTTGTGGTTGTCTCTGCTACTTTCCGATCTCTGCTTTCCCACTCCCGCACGAAAAGTTGTTTAGGCCACAGGCAATCTCTCTTCGCATGCTTCAGACGGGGACATACCCTAGCCTTTCCATTAACAGTCGTTACTCTGACATTTCAGCACTTTGTCCAGACTGTCAAGATGGCAGTGATTTTAGACATATGCTCTGGAGGTGCCCCTCTTTACAGGGAAGGCATCAAGAATTCTCTGAAGATCAATGTTATTCTATGATAAGGAGCCCGGTCCTACTACAACAACTCCAAGCTGTCCAGAAGGCCCACGACGCGGCGGTGAGGCTCGGCCTCCCCGTCCCTACGTGGGAGCGGCCCGCAATCCTTCCCCTATAAAACGGGGGTGGATTCCTTCAGGACCTAAATAAAGCTTTTTATCTATCTATCTATCTCTGCTACTTATCGAACGAGGGGCTACAAAGAAACCAAACACGGATGAAGCGGAAAAAAAAAAAGTTTACAAGACGCGGCATCGAATACAGTTGTCAGTATCAGCCTGATGCAGCTAATAGATAACACATTAAGCGTAATCCCATCTATGCGTCTTTAAGACAGAGCAGGTTTGGTAAGATTTACATCTCGGTGTTAAATGTTACGACCTAAAACCGAACAAAACGATCCAAAACGAGCCACAGCGAACCAAGGCGAGCTAAGTGCGCCGGACTAGGAGACAGCTGTGACAGCGAGTGAGCTAACACGCGAATTCCTGTGGGGATTTGTCGATCCCTCCGGTTGGGGAACCATTCGTGCAGGACTCTAATGCAAGCTCTGTCTTTTTCACCCTGTGTCGCAATGCACTCTCACTCTTCCGATGGCCAACACTACCGAGCCGGTAAAAGCTCTGCAAACTCTGCACTCAACAGTTCCAAGATCTTGCATCACTTTCCATTTTATTTGCTTCGCAAGCTTTGGTCTGAGCATTCTTCCGGCCCATTCAAGCCACTTCGTCGAAACAACGGCGTTTTCACAAGAGAAACGTGCGAAGAAGGGGACACGCTTTTGTGGGGGTGTGCTGCCGGACATAGCGCGCTGTCAGTGCTTGAAAACTTTTTTTTTTTGTTAACGTAGATGTTTGTAGGTCCACGACGCAGGTTTAAATAAGCGACAGATTTCAGCATCTCTGCCTTGCCGAGATTACTTTTGTGGAGGGTGTAGCAGCAGTCTAAAATTGGCTCAAGAACACGGATAGCTGTTGCTGCACGTCACGGTTTGTTTGTATGGAAACGAAGTAAAGACGAAAGAGGGTGAATGGTGCTATATTTAAGGCGTTGTCTACAAAATACAGGGTGTCAATGCGTGCCCGTTTACAGCAAGTTGAGCTGCTAATCAGAGTGCCGTAAACAAGGTACGTCAATGTAGTGCCATAGGATTCATTTCTTGCGACGATGGCTTCGAATGTAAACTCATACTTTGCTGCAACCATCTTCCCAACAGTGTTAAGATAGCCGCAGCAACACTGCTCATAATTGTGCAGATATTAACGCCTAGGAGGCTTTCAGTGTCTTTTTATGTGGTGCTTGGTAGGACGCATTGAAATTGCCCTATACAACTTCGTTGGGAAATCTCATAATGAAACCTCGAGTAAAAACTGAAAAGACGACTACTTCATTGTGGAAACGGTCATCTCTATAACTGCACTAGTTAAGCTTTATCTCGCGTTCTACTATACTGCTTCTATCTATCGCCAGTTAGTAAAGAGCACATCTTTATTTTTTTATCGCTAACACTGCAAAAACGCGGTGGAAACGATTGAAATCTACCACCCTTCTTTATAATCTTCCAGTCTGACGACTGCAAGGTTATAAGGAACGCCGAAAAGTCGATAACAAGCGCAGGAGGGGATAACGCAATCAACATTCCTATAAGAACTATTGAAAACGTTACCACAAGTACGAAGAAAACTAAATGACATCACCAATGCGATTTTGTTAGAAGCCCAAGCCGTGATGTCAGGGCGATAAATCGTGATTTGAAATTATAATCTGCCGGCCTTAGCTCTGTTTGTTTGTGAGGCGGTTCCGTTTGCGGCATGTTTATACAGGACAAACGCTTTCTGATCAAAAATGGCAAGTGCTAACGATGAAGAAGCAGCTGCTGCTGCCCCCTCCCCCCCTCCCTCGGGGGCAAAGGCCGATCGCAAATCGAAACGAAATCAGTACAGTTCGCGAGAAGAGGGAGAAAACAAAGTGAAAGGACTACATTCAGCAAAATCAGACGTCAAACAAACTGAAGCAAAGTCGAAGGAAAGAGAACATCTTCCAGCTCAGAGGGAAAAGTTTTATTTCGAAATTCGCTTGCGACGCGTCTATAAGGCGACTGTGTGAACTGAAAGTCCAAGCGTCTCGTGCGAGAAAAAGAAATACTACACGGACTGTTTATTTAGGTCGCGGCGCATTTTCAGGCTATCGCGATTCAGTTTTTCTGCGTGAGTTGATTTTTCGACGTTTTTTATCCCGGGAGACGGGGAGGTTCAATAAGAAGAAATAAATTGAAGAGTCAACGAACGACGTCCGTTTAAAATGAACGCCATGTAAACATGACTAAAGAAATGCTGGCACTACACTGTAAGCAGGCACCTAGTGCCTAAAAATTATGCTGGAAGCCCTTAGGATTTGAGCGACTATATGAGTAATTTTCATGACGTGCAATAATTAAGAAAAAGTGAGAGATTATAATAAAAACACAACCTCTACACGCGAAAAGAAGACATGCCGGAAAAGCGCTATTTTTATGATCAGTTATCCTTTATATATCTTCTTATCGTTGGCGAGGCAGGTCATTCGTTGACAACGTAATTGACCTCGCAACCTTTGTCCAGCAGCAAAAGTGCCTCAAGCGCATATCACTGGCGCTATTTCTCAATGTGAAAGGGGCGTACGACAACGTAACACATGACGCGATCCGCGAGTCGCTGGAGGCTGTCGGAATTGGCGGTCGGATGTTTCAGTGGATCCGCGATTATTTGACGAGAAGGTCCTTCTTCGTGCAGACAGAAGATGGTCCCATTGCCAACCACTATACTTCCCGTGGTGTCCTACAGGCCGGGGTATTGAGCCCCACTTCGTTTAATCTTGTGATGGTCGGCATTCGTGAGCTTTTGTCAAGTACATCTCACATATCAACATATGCTGACGACATTTGCCTTTGGTCTTCGGCTGCGACCCGTCTGCAAGTGCGCGCAAGAGTCCAGCAGGCTGACACCTTAACCTGCTCATATCTCCGCAAACAGGTTCTTGCTGTCTCTGTACGTATACCGAGAAATCGCGTTGGTCGCGTTTGCACGCAAAGCCATGACACCATATCCTGTTATTATCAATGGCCAAAATGTCTCATATCAGAAGAACCATGGCTTCCTGGGCGTGATTATTGACAGGGACCTTTCATGGAGCGCCCACTGCGCTTACCTGAAGAGAAGACTAATTTCCATCATTCACATAATGCGTTTCCTCGGCGGGGAAACTTGGGGCACATCGATAAGTTCGATGATGCAGCACTGTTTCTGGGATTCTTACGTTACAGCTTGCCGATGCTGGCCAATACATGCAAGACGAACATCCGCACCCTCGAAAGTTTGCAAGGCCAGGCACTACGCACGTGCTTAGGATTACCACGCTGCACCTCAACTCACGGGACAATTACGATCGCAAGAGAGCATCCGATTCCAACATACGTCACTACTGACAATTCAACAGCTCACATGAGGCGTCTCTGCCGATTTCCCAGTCACCATATTGCTGCGTTGCCACTTCAGACACCGCAAGTCATGTTTTCAAAGACTGTTTTGACTCAGAGAGAATGACTTCCGTCGGCGTTTTCTCCAGCAGCGAGACCACTGCCGCCTCCGTGGTGCCTACAACAACCACAGGTACGCCTCGCAATTCCGGCAATGACAAAGAAGAGCCGTCATTTGACATTGGCCCTACGACAAGCGACATTGTCACTACTCAACGAAGAGTATGGCCAAAGGACGCACATTTACACCGATGGATCGGTCTTAGCCGACAGCTCAACAGGGGCTGTTGTTATTCCGGCCTGCCAAGTGATTGTCATGTTCAGGGTGTCCCGCAGGACGACATCAATAGCAGCGGAGCTTGGCGCCTTACGTGCTGCTATCCTTTATATCACGGAAGCCCAGCCTCAAAAGTTGGCTGTCTCTTGCGACTCTAAGGCATCCCTTTAGAGTCTGCAATGAGCATTACGACGAAGGGTACACGAGCAGTTAGTAAATGAAATCAGAGAAGCTCTTCACCAAACTTTATCGAAGGGACATTACGTTGTCTTCCAATGTCTGCCGGGACATTGTGGTGTTGTGGGTAACAACCTCGCTGATGATGCTGCCCGGTCCGCCCACGAGGATGCCCAGACAGCCCCAATACCCTTGTCGAGGACAGACGCTGCAAGGGGTCTTCGCTCGTTCGCTGACTCAATGTCGCAAACTTGGTTGAGCGACCCCAGTGTCTGGAACCGTCGCCTACATGAACCCATCGACGAAGTTCCAATTTATATAGTAAGATATCGTGGTGGATTGGGCACCTCTCCCGCCATGATACAACTTTACTGTGCCGCCTGTGGTTAGGAGTAGCTTTCATGAAGGCGTACTCTTTTCGCGTAGGAATGGCAGACACCTCCAGGTGCGACTCGTGCAATTGCGACGAAGCTATAGAGCATCTATTGTGTTTCTGTGAACGTTTCGTGAACGAACGAAATATTCTGCTCAATACGCTGAACAAGCTAGACGACAGACCGCTTTCCGAAGAGAAGGTCCTCGGATCGTGGCCCTGCGCATCGCAGGCCAGCAAAGCGACGCGAGCATTCCTACTATTTCTAAAATCGACCGGTTTAAGCGACCGCTTGTAGGCATTCAACGAACCGGCGCGTATGTACCCCGACAGTGCCTTATTCCCTCTTCTTTCTTTCTTTTAATCCCTTCATCCTTTTCTCCCAGTGTAGGGTAGCAAACCGGACGCGCGTCTGATTAACCTCCCTGCCTTTCATTAATTTCCTTCCTTCCTCCTTCCTTCCTTGAAAAGTTTGTGCTGTTTTGTACCTTATTAAAACGAACCAACTAGCCTAGCAATGCACTTTCTTACGGTAAGATGCATAAATTAGGATAATTAGCAAATGAGCAGGAGCATAAATTACAGGCTACGTCATAAGAGGAGGAGAAGAAAGATAAAAGAAAGGCAGGGAGGTCAACCAGGGCTACAACATAAGGAACTGCGTAAGCCAGTACGCCTGGTTTTCCATTCTGCCGACATCTGTCCCGTCCTGAAGCTGGACGATGCGATGAGAAAGGCAACTCTGAAAAAAGAAAAAAAGAAGAATTACATAGAGTTTTTGCTATGTTCGAGATTGTCAACGCGCACTAAGTTTTTCTTTTTTTTTGGGGGGGGGGGGGGGGGGGGAGGGGGTTTAAGACGACGAATTGCGTATAATAGAGAAAGCGAAAGAAATGAGTACTTGGACAATGTGTATTTCATGTCGATCAGCAGAATAAGTTGTTTAAAGACCAGTTGTATATGCATATCGTTTTCAGTAAATATTGGTACTATTCAAATCCGTGAGTAGTTTTGTAGCAAAAAGAAAAAAGTTATGCTTGATTTGCGTAAACTGTGCAGCAATGATCCAAGTAGCATCTGCCCCTTCGTAAGCGACTGTTAGGGTGCCACATTTGCATAATGTTGAAAGCCGTTTAATATATCATGAAAATACGAGAACTCATCACGCTTTTTTTTATCTGTCAGAAAATAAACACACATAAATTCACTATAGTCAATGGTTCACAGATGCGAGACTGCAGACGTTAGGAGTTTGCATTTAGCGGCAGAGTCCGGCGGTGAAGGTAAAGCCGAAACAAGCCGAACCTGACACACGTGACTACAACTTGGGAACTCGGGGGTGTATTGGAACTAGTAAAATCGCAGTGCAAATTCGATCCATGGGACGTACGGCATACATACAAGGACGACAAGCACGTCTTTGCGCTTAGCTACTGGTTCCATGTTGCGCTGGTTGTATTAGCATTAGATATGAACCAACTAGCTCACTTGAGTGCTATACTTAAATTCGGATTCTTACGAGATTTTCTTGCCATGCACAAGGTGGCTGCCTTCCTACTCGTAATATCATTGCGCCGATGACCATGCTTCCAACCAAACGGAATGTAGCAAGAAAAAGGTGGCGGCAAGGATTAGTGATTTGTTTAGTTTTTTACGCTTCTAGTCCATCATTTTTGCCATCATATGATTATCCGCGAGTCGAACAAAATGTGCGAGTATGCACTCTTGCGGATATTCCGTTGGTGTTTTACTTGCAATGCTCGCGTCTCATAACCGCACGCCAGGTGATAAAGGTTAGGCAGAATTTAAGGCTGTGCTCCAATATAAGCGTAGAGGGACGTATTAGCATTTGCGCAGCTTGTGTGCTGGGGTGCTTGAGGAGGCACTCGAGTGCTCAAGAGTACTCGTACGGGCAATACAGGTGCTTGTTTGCTAGCACTTTCGCGAGAACTGCCTGCAAGTAAAACTTCCTCAACCTAATTCTTTTTCGCTCTTCACTGAATGCCACTTGCTGAGGTCCTTGGCGCTGATGCGAGGCTTTTTCTCCCCTCGAGAGCTTAAACAAACACACTGAAGGTGCGCGCTTGCCCACTTCAGTAGAGACGACCCACCTTTAGCGACAAAGTTTCCTGCCGAAGTCAGCATACGGCGAATACGTAGAATAAAAGCGCTCGCTGTGCGGGAACGATAAGGAATATCACTATTTCATCTAGAGAAAAAAAATTCCCGAATATTTTTCAATGTGTGCGCAAGCGTAAAACACTTGTTTTGGGCTGTTTTCACATGTCCTCGTACTGTTCGCGGTGAAATTTTTAGTTTGACTATACACTAACAAAAAAAGTCCTCTGACTCTTTTTGGCGAGTCCCGACTTGTCATGTGTATGACTGGCGTTTTTGAGGACCACTCAGCTTAACCAACGCCTGTGAAGGACTCTTCTTATGTAAATATGTGTGTTTGTGTCTGTATGTACTATTTGTGTGTATATGGTGTAAATGTGATCATTGTATATACCATAATCACCCGACACCTGGAGTAGCAAGCCAGGAGACAAACCAGGCTAACCTCTCCGGGCATTTTATTAAAGAATCTTATCTCTCTATATCTCTTTCAAGAGACACGTGAACTCTCTTTGGAGATCATTGTTTTCTCGTCGGAGAGTCGTGGGAACCGGAAGAGTGTTCTCCGGGGGCCATATCTCTTTAAAGACATATCTCGTTAAAGACATATCTCGTTAAACAGTCATGTGCGTGATAAGTCAGTATTACCCAAAAAGAGTAACACATACTTTTTTTTTCTCGGAGTGTAGCCTATCCTAAAATGTTTGAGCATTGTGATTACTTACACTACTTCTGAATTCATCATTGAAGCACTGCACATGCTAATATAATTATTAGTTCGTTGAATGGCGATATGAACAAAATGTGATCATATAATTATCAGCAGTGTTTGTTTCTTTTTTGTTGCCTTTTTCTTCGTTTCCTAGTGGAAAGGCCAAAGATGCCCACAATCTCCAGCGTTTCTCTCTACATTTCTGTGCCTAAAATTGTAGATATTAGTTTCTGTTTCAATTTCATCACCCTTTATGTTTCATGGATGCTGATTACATTACCGCTTTTGCTTAATACATTGTCAGGTTCGTGGCTTTAATTCGGTTCAGTTTACGTCATAATTACTACACCACATATAAAGACAAGAATTAAGTCCCTATGTTTTCCTTTTTCAAATTGTTTGTTGGATTCATTCGGTATTGTCAGGCTAGTTAACCAAACATTCGGCGTGGGTACAATGGACTCAAGGGAAGAGAACTGACAACACAAATAACTCCACAAATAACTCCGCGAGCGCACTCCAAACTTCCTTTCAACGAAAATCACCATCAACTAGTTGAAGTCCGTGTAGTTCTAAGCGTTGTCAGAATTAGTTAAAATAACGGAGGACATAATTGTGCTCGTGCGTGTGGGCGGTAATCAGCTTTAGTGCGGATATGTGTTTTGCTGTTTCTGGTTCTTTCATGATCCTTCCATTTTTCTACAGCCATTGTTGCATAAGCCGAATTACAATCATGCTGTTTCAATGACTCTTTTGTGCCGTGAGCTAGTTAGTACGCATTCATAAAAAAAAAGATAGGCCGTGTCTATGTTTTCACGCCTACCTTCTTTAATCATGACGCCATTTCTTTTGTCATCGGCCTTTAGTCTTCGCTTGCAATGCAAGAGAAAGTTTTCTAGGTACGGTCATGATTGTTTCACAGCCGTCAACAAGACAGACCTGATTAGTCGGAGATTAGCTTCTACAAGAGAATTTTCACCCGCAACGGTCGTCTAGTGGTTGTGGTGCTCGACTGCTGACCCGAAGATCGCAGGATCGAATCCTTGCCGAGCGGCTGCAGTTTCTACGAAGCCGAAAATGCTTGAGGCCCGTGCACAGTCATCAGCAAGCTTAACTAGAACGCTCCGCAGCGTGACCTGGACTGGTTTGGCTGAAGCTAGCCGCTAAGCCCTGGGTGTTGTTGCCGAGATAATGCATACCTCGGTCGAGGCTTGGGCTAGTTCATTATCATCATCAGCAGCCTGTCTACGCCCACTGCAGGGCAAAGGCCTCTCTCATGTTCCGCCAATCAACCCGGTCCTGTGCTTTCTGCTGCCACGTTATACCTACAAACTTCTTAATCTCATCTACCTCCCACATGGGCTAGTTGGTTCATAGCTAAACTGGGGAGAAAACATGATGAAGCACGTCGATGAGATAGGTGCACCAGTGAACCGTGTTTGCTTTCTGTTTGACTGTTAAAGTATATATATGTGCCCACATGTCAAAATAAAATCAGTTGTAAGTCAGCGCTGTTGTCGTGCCTTCTTCGTCTTGTGTCCTGTCTCAATCTTGCGCTGTTTTCTCCCCAGTTAAACTCGGTATACTTGAATGGTATGTCGGTATGCATTGGTAACATCTCAGCAACAGAACCCAAAGCTGCTTGGCGCTGGCGTCAATCAAATCGTTTCAGGACACGCTGCGGAGCGTTCGAGTTAAGCTTGCTAAAGACTGTACATATAGTTTGGGTGCACGTTAAGGAACACCAGATGGTCTAATTTTCAAGAGCCCTCCACTACGGCTTCCCTCAAAATCATATCGTCGTTTTGGAATGTTAAACCTCAACCAAAAAAAAAGAAAAAAGAAGAGAATTTTTTCTCTTTGTATAGTAACCTCGTCTAACAACGACGAGTGCGACAGTTGCGTTCGTTTTCTTTGAATTTCGCTGCAAAGCGAATGTGGTATTATAACTATTTGTAGTCCTTTTCTCCTGTAATGTCTTGCTTAGTCACCTTTGATTGTGATTGTTACATTTACATTATTATTTTAATTACGCTTGTCATTCTGCAGCCGGTATTTTTTTCCTTTTGTGCTATAACTTGCATTGCTTAAAATGAGGCAACGGATGTCCATTATCATCCAGCAAATCATATATAAACGCTGGCTTTTACTGAATTGTCAGAATCTGATTTGCGGAATTGTTCTCTGAAACGATTCCGCTAATCAGCTTGGTAAGTAGAATCGGTTAGCTGAAAAAATTATGAAAATTCTCACTTTAGGCACCCTTTCGTCGTAGCTAATGCCTGCGTAATAAACACAAGAAAATAAAAGATACAAAGGCTGTTTAATATGCATTCACGCAGCAGCGATGTGGAAGGAGCGAAATTAGGTTTTACGCAACGTAACTTTGCGAATGATTCCCTTAAGCTGAGCGCTTGACCAACGCAGCGGTAGTGAACCATTTGAAATGTAATCGGCTCACTTTTCAATATAACTCCGGACATCTCGCGATAACGGAGAGCGTTGCCTCGAGAGGAAGTGGAATAGCCTATGGGCATTTTACAAATGACTACGTAATATATAACAAATTAAATGATGGAATTGGTTAGACGACCTATCTCGATCATCGAAGTTTGCTTAGCTTGGACTGTTGCCTGACGGTTTATACATTATGCACATGGCAGCCGAAACGTAATTTGCGCGAACAGGCTATTGGCTCTCTGCCTTAGTGAATTGCGGCAACGCACATTTCCCCCCGGGGTAGAACAAAGTACGCACAGCGATGTGCCATGGTCACGAGCCTGAAACAAACTAACGTGGTTTCGCAACGTCGTTTGAATTCACCTATGCGTTTGACAACGTAAGGAACTAAAAATCAAACCTGAACTCTTGTAAGATCTCCGCGAACGGGCTGTCTGGTTGCTTTTGGCGTTGCGATAATGACGCTATATAAAATTGTGGTTTTGAGGAAGAGAAGCCTCGAGTACACGGTAAACTTCTGCAAATAATCATGGAATATAAAAAAAGGATTTCTTTCGTTTCGTTACCTTGGTTTTCTTAACGCCTTGAATTATATTACGATAGTTCAACACGCACGTAGTTTAGCCTGAACCTACGCACCGCTCCCGCGTCGTCGACGCGGCGGCGTCTTTATGGGATTGCTTGGGGCCACCACTTTCATGATGTCCTCCTGCTTGTACGGTCAACATGTGCGATACTTGCGGATGTCGGAGTTACGCGGACATTATGCAAAACTAGGATAAATTTAAATATTTTGAGCACGTTTTGACAATCTAATATGTCAGAACAATGGTAAATATCGCAAAAATACGAAATCTTGCTGGATATAAAGTAACGTATTGCTTTGCTAGCATTTTGTCATTCGCAGTAATTCGTACGTCTGGAGATTGGGAAAGCGTTTCTTGTCGCGGAATTACACAATTACGAACTTAGTACATGTCTTTTTTTTCTACATTCTTGAGTTTAGCACTTTCCAACAAGTTTTCAAAAACATTTAATAGTTGTAAAAACAATTGGAGTTACCGGCCACAATTACGAATGCGTATTCTGCATTCACTCAATTTTCTTATTTTTTCCAATTAATGCCACAAAGCCCATCATATCTAGTGGAGCATCAGCCAATAAAAACAAGTTCTCGATTTCCGTGTGTTTAAACAGTATTTCTTGAGATAAATCCGGTTTTAAATGCTTATATAAATTTTTGCACGTACTTCATTCTTTCAAATATTTAATATTACCTCGAACCTTTTTTTTATTGAAAGGTTCTCGTAATGACAAGGTTTGTGTTATCTATTAGAGGCAGCAGTCATTCATATGAGAGTTGAAAAAATCCCGAAACCGTTCCGGGGAGAAAGAAATAACTAGAAAAACTGCAGCAGTAACAAAAAAAAAAAACGCAAATCCAACGGCTAAGCCTAAAATACTAACGTTCGTATACCCATTTCTGCTCACAATCTTAGGATAATGAGCAGCGCTTACTTGCTAACGCACAGCTGCATGCAAAATGCATTATTCAAAAGTCATTGTTTCACGTAGTATAAAGCAAACAAAAGCTTCCTATCATGAAATGTCTTACTTTAAAGCGCGTGTTAATTGCCGTTGACGACGACGAAACTTAATTGCATCGTTAATCAGACTTCGAAGCATGCGTGCTTGAGAAACATCTGCGCGTCACAATGAGCCAAAATTATCTGAAAACCGCGAATGAACGCCAGCAAAAATCTCTTCCGCATTCCCCTGATTATGATTTCTCTAGGTGTTCTTTTTTTTTTTGCTTGGACTAAAGAAAATTAATGGGTCGGTGTGAACCTCTTGGGGCGGTAAGCTAACGTATGCATTCGTGCAATAAATGGCAGACCGACGTTTGTCTTTGAAGAATGTAATCTGCATGAGCCGTTTACGGCAGAATGCTTCTCCGTAATAACCCTAGCGGGTAATGCCCTTTCTCATATGTGTGAATACGTAAACGAAGGCTGAAGTGTTCAGGCTTTTCTTCCCTTAAGGGCAGTGAAGGTTAATGCCTTATTTTTGTGCCTCCATAGAATACTTTATTAGGCCGATAAGGGGAAGGTATTCTTAAGCCAGTGGAAGACAGTGAAAACCTGTGAATTCGCGTAAACTCAAGCTGTATTCTAAGAGAATTGGGTACTCTGTGCCCTAGTAAAACGAAGACTATCGCATACTTATACACTACCTGTAAGGAATAATCGACCGCGAAAAAAATAATTCATGTAAAAAATAACCCACTACGGTGAATATTTGCTATGGCGTGGCACCGTTAAGAAAAAGTCCGTGGGTTCGATTACCGGGCACAGTGTTCGCGTTTCAATCGGGGCGAAATGCAAAAACTCCCGTGTACTTAGAATTATGTGCGCAGTAAAGAATCCCAGGGGATCAAAATTAATCCGTAGTTTCCCACTATGGCGTACCTCAACTATATCGAGGTTACTGCACATAAAATCCTAGACTTAGATTTTTAACGTAAAAGTGTATTCGTAAAGCTCATGGAATAGCACAAATGACGGTACCTTTTTATTCGATGGCAGCCATCTATACATATCGTCCCATAAATCACGCTGTTCGATTTTCACTCTATTCAGACCAGAGAGAGAGAGAGAGAAGGGGGTAAAGGAAAAGCAGGGAGGTTAAGCAGGTTGTACCCGGTTTGCTACCCTACAGGGGGGAGGGGGAAGGGGCAAGTGGGAAGAAGAGAATAGGGAAAGCATGGAGGAAAGAGGGAACAAGTAATACGCGCACACACATCAGTGTTAACCGCGCACACGCAGACAGTCACAGCCGATAAATATTAGAAATTCGTTCATCTGCGGCTGTCTAAAAGTAGGCTAGAATCCGAGATGTTTAAAAAGGCTTGCAAGGACGGGCTCCAAGAAATCCAGAACTTGCAGTGCGCATTGTGCTGACGGAGTTGTCATTGTGTTGAGGAGAATGCGCACCGTGGTCATGAGACCTCAACACAGCGAGGGCTTGCATGTTTTCGTCGTGGCAATCATCTGTGCACGATGAAGCACATTGCAGGGCATTCCGCATCGGCTCTTTATGAGTACGCAGTGGTGGCAATGAGGGCCATGCGACATCCACCGCCACTTTCAAAGCCTCTGCGTCTTTTTGGCTCTCCGATTGTGATGCATTGTGTGCTGGTGAAGGCGGCAGTGATGGTATCTGTCGCTTAAGAGAAGTCTGACGGTCTTTCGGAGTAAGAGATCGTGGTGTCCGTCCAGATTGGGCAGCAGTAGCATTAGACCTTTGTCGCTGACCCGAGCGTCGTTGTCTATTTCTCACAATATCAGCAGCCTCTTTATGCGTTGAGCCGTCCCGTACCATCTGTTTCAGGACACTCCATTCTTTTTTCACTAATGGACAGTCCCTTGTTGAGGCTTCGCGTGATCCATGGCAGTTGGTACATTTCAGGGCAGTTGCTCGGCAGGATTCCGCATTGTGTGACTCTGCACAGCGGCGGCAAATCTCCACGTTCCTGCAAAATCCGCTCACATGATGATGATGATGATGATGCAAACTTTATTGGGGTCCAGAGAAGACGCAGGGGAGACCCCCCGCCACCCGGCTAGTCCCACGTAGGGACCGCCAAGCCGAGCTTGGCGGCCCGTTCGCGGGCACATGACCCATTTTTAACAGCAAACCTGTTTAGCAAATCGTTCCTTGTGAGTCGATCGCCGAAAACTATCATCATCTTAACGATTATGTGTCACTGTGCGGCTACCTGAGAATGAGTACAAAAAAGAAAGAAAGAAAGAAAGAGACAGAAAGAAATTATTCACGAGACGGGATTCGAACTCGCGTACCCTCAATCCAATGGCGAGTGTCCTAGCCACTCGGCTATCCAGGAACGCTAACAGACCATAGCATAGCCTTGTATAGTAAAGTGTAGCAAGAGGTGGGAATAGGAAGTGAGCGTGAGGAGGAGAGATGTGATAGTCATGAGGAGGGAAAGGAGGAGAGAGTAAAACGTAGCACCGAAGGATTGAGAAATAGAGAAATAGGGCGAAAGAAATGCAGAAAAAGGAAAAGGATACAGAGAGAACATCAACGAAAGATAGAGAAAGAAGTAGAGAAAGAAAAAAAAAGATAGAAAGAAAGAGGAAGCAAGCATGGCGTCGTCTAGGGACCAGATACCGCACCACCTGGCCAAGCCGTACATGCGCAGTAGATAAGGCGCGCCCACCGACGGAGACATCGCGCGCAACCTCCGCTCTATAGTGCATAACCTGGCTGCGTACTTCAGAGGACGAAAAAGGAACGACGGTTAAAAGGAAGCCTTCTGGCGAGAGCTATGCGTGGGCTGGTAAAGCTTGCACTTTTTATGACATAGTTTTATCGATTCTCAGCATGCGCTGCTAGCCATCTTTCGTCACCCTCTGTCCTATCGTCACCCGGTGTGCCGTATTTATTGCTCAAAACACGGCAACTCTTCTGCAGACACGTCGTATGCAGAACACTTGGCCACAAGTGTGCCATATTCCTCCCGCTTCCTCGGAAGCGCTGCCTGGGCGAGATTGAAAGGGAGGCCCGAGCTCTCTTTTCTTTTTTATCCTTCACTGTTCTGACGGCTAGTAATGGCGTCCTGCCTCAAGGCTGTTTATTCACGTGATTGCAGCCGGCTGTTTCGCGTTCGTTCCTGTTTATCGAGGCTCCCGGAGTCGACAGTGCTTAGGCCACACCATAGAAAACATGTAGCACTAGATGGACGCGACCAAGAAAAGCGAACCATCTCGCACGGACAAAAATTTCGCACTGTAATACAGGATGCAGCTAGGTATGTATACGACAAGGTAAATACGGTTTATATGGTTCAGCCCCGCCCTACCGCGACTCAATCTTGGGTTCTGTTGAGTTGCTATGTATTTTAAGTTTAATAGTTTATGTTTCGTTATTGGTTGAACTCCTTTAGAGGAAAGTAAGAAAGGAAGTGAGACAGAAGTAAATACGCAAGTTTTACACACCTCTTTGAATCTAGATGTAGCGAAGCTATAGTCAAGCGGTTAATGAAATGCATCCAACGCAACGGCTACTAGTCTATCACATGGAGTGCCAATTCTGAGCATTCATACTGTATAGATAAAAAACAGAATATTTAGAGTACTATAAGCCTTTTACTCTTGGAGAGTGGCATGAAGTTGCCGATAAATAGAAATATCGAACAAGATAGTGTCATGAAACTGTAGCCAAGTCGAGCGAAGCGCCTGTGCATCGGGAAGTGAATCAGACAGCGTCTCCAGGTATAATCAGTCGTTTCATTCCCGTCTCGGAAATATATAGGAAAGAGGGAGGAGGAACAAAAGAAAAAAGGTAGCACACGGCGCATGGGCGGCTGCCGCATGCAAATTCGGCTGATGTAACAGTGATAGCAGAAATATTATTTATGTTCTTTATGTTCATATTGTCACAAACGGTACACTGGCGAAACGGGAGAGCCTGTTAATGCTAGATTAAACGGGCATCGCGCGGACACGGCAAAGAAATTACCCAGAGCAGTGGCACAACATTTTAATGTAGCAAGTCACAACTTCGACGATGTCAAACTTTACATACTTCAGTCAAACTTGCGCTCCCCAAGAGACAGAATATATGAGTCATACCTTATTCACAAGTTCAATACACTCCGACCATCAGGCATTAACGTTTCTAAGAGGGCTCTTGAATCCATTCGATATGGTACATACACAACAAAAACCAACGAGAGTTAAGCCCTTCTTCTAGGAATTTTTAACCTACCATTGTTCAGCGGCAAGTGCTTCCTCTGGCAATCGTTATTCAGCGAATCGCAACAACAACGTGCAAAAACAACGCCCAGTTGACGCTGTTGGCTCTATCCTGTTAGTGCTTAGTGAATTTATACCCACTAGTAATGGCCGTTGGCCTCGTTTCTTCGTAGATAGCACCCAGAGCGCGTTCTATTGAACGTTGGCGAAAAATTGTCCGCGAATTTGGCGCTCATTCTCAGTTCCTGGATCATTGACAAATGCAGCCGCATCTGGCGGCGACAAAGCGTGCGATCTACTTGAAAAAAAAAAAAGAAATAGTAAGGAAAGGAAATCAGTTTTTATATGCCCCCGGCTGCAATTCCGACGCTACTTCCACGGTGGAAATGGTTTTTCAGGAGCATCGTTTTCATTTTTCGATCGTCGATTCTTTTCGAGAAAAGTAAACTGGCTGAATGTCCGTCGGTATAAAAAAGTGAGCTCTGTGCTAGTGCGAACTTTAGAAGTCTGCCTAAATTATCTGATCTCACGAAGCAGGTAAGCACCATGCTCGAGTCCCAGCTGGGCTACTTTTGTAAACTTGTCAGCATCCTCTGGGCAAAGAGGCTTTTAAGCATCACTTTGGGAATGTCTTCCAAATTTCCTTCCAACACTAAGTCGTAAAACGTACTAGTTGGACCTGCATTATTAAAAAAAAGACATATTGCCCATATTTATAGCTTAGAGATGGCGAGTTCTAAGCGTGGCGTTCGTATAATTGAAATGCTCTTTACTGCGAAACATTCTGTGGGGACCGCTACTGAAGGTCTCGCAAGGTCTTGTAAGGCTTGTCAAAGCTGGCGAGTTTCTCGGTCTCCCTCATTAAAATTTTTTTCTTATATTTGGCTTTTAAATCTCACATATGTCTAGGATCGTCTACAGTCGGTTACAACCTAAGAGTAAATGGAAGCTCCGCCCGCAGACGTCGCTATCGCAACCAGAGAAAATTTGCATACATTCAGTTGCTGATCCAGATGCATACATGCAGCTGCTGATTTTCTTGACAAAGCAGCTACGCGTATTTCAGGCCGGTGGTTTTCTCGTACAGACACACGTACCTGCCGCTGGTTTTCTATGGAAAACTTGGAACTTCTTGGCAAATTGCAGCAAAGATTACAGTTCACTTCTCGGCAAAACGCAATATTTTAAGTTCGACGAACTCTAAATTACTAATACGTGTAGTGTTTACATTAGCAGCGAAAAAATATCTGATGGCTATAGAACGGAAACCACCTAGCACGACTCTCTTGCACGTATGAATGGCAGGCGCGCAGCAGTTCTCGGAGCGGAGCTTGTATTTATTCTTAGTGTGTAACCTACTAGAGAGTTCGTCTGCAATCTGAACTATTGCGAAACAGATGACGGAAGACTTGCTTGGCAATGCTTTCACAAAAACATTTGTTTCCTGCCGACAGGGTTGCTTCTGGTCATTGAAGGCAGCGACAACAAATATGGATTTTGCCTTTGTCGCAACTGCGGATCCTCACTCCAACGGACGCGACATGAGGCCGTGCAAAATTTACTGCGCTGGATATTGTGACGCGCTCTTCTTTTTTCTATTTCTATGTAACCGGTCCGTTACAAGTATAACCACTGCCTTTCGCAAACCGCGCCCAAATGCCTGGGAACCTTCCAGATTATTTTGTAGTTGTCTGGTAGGCTTGAGCACGCAAACGCAAACAGTTGAATGTATTCTGTAACTAGCGCGGCCACCAGCGATAAGGCTCGAATGTTCGAAGCCGCATGTATAAATACCGACGCACCTAACCGCAGATTAGATCACTCGACCGCCGACGACTGTTCACGTTCACGTATCAGTTTACAGTGTGAATCGCTTGCAGGTTGTATTTTCATTTTTTCTTGCACAAGTTCACATTGGTGTAATAGATGCGCAAAAAAAGACGACGACAAGAAAGTGAACACCACAAGCTCTAGTACACCATTATGAATCAGTACCAACTAGCTCGCCTTTCCGCTTTGTGGCACAAGTTCGTCTAAATAAAAATTTTACTCTTGAACACGCCGACTGCTGCCTTCGTCAACATCACGACCACGTGACAATATTGCACCAGCTATTGTGTTCCTGCTTCGTGCTATGGATAAAAACGTGTTTTCCTTTCCGCGCGTTCGCTGTCTTTGTCCGCGATACTTTTGGTTCCTTTGTCCCTTTGCTCTCCAGTCAGTGTACGCAAACCAGGGCCCGTATTCAAAGAGGCTCGTGCGCTTGAGTTGTTCTCAAAACCACTTGTGGCCCAGACTAATTATAAACTTATTATGCACGGCCCCCGATCACTCGCAAAGGTTGCTACGGACGATACGTTTTGTTAATTCGATCCCAGAAGTCTTTCTTCTCGTTATCTTTCCACTCTATCAAATCTCACGTCTTTCTGCCTTTTTTTTGTGTGAATATTCCTGTCTGTCGTATTCGTTAGGTCTTCCTTCTTATATTCTCGATATATCAGCTTTAAAACAAACCAACGCACATTTTTTGCCATTCCCATCCTCTTTGGGAAACTAGTGAGCGTGCAAAGAATGAATGGGTCTTTCTTTAAAGTTATTTTCAGGACAGAAGTGTGCTTCGCTGAGCATGGATATACGTTGTTCGTGAAAAAAAAATGCAACTCACGTTCAGTGATAGGTCCTGTGCGTTGAGCGCCCGCACACGTCCTGTTGGGAGTGCGGGGGACACGGGAATACAGCCTGCTTTATAATTCAAGCACGTACTGTTCTTTTAATCGAAAGTCCAGTGGGCATTGCAACAATGCCCCCTGCACCCGCACACGCGGGTAGCATGCATCGAGGGGAGGTTTTACAATAACTACAAGGTGCCAACGGCGGCTCAAAAAGCTGTCACTCCAGCTTCGCAGTTCACTGTGTGTCGTCGTAATACATGGGCTGAGGCTGACAGCGGTATATAATGCGAATTACACGTGTTCTTGAATAATATATTGACACGTCTTCTGAGTACCACCGCGACGCCCCGATAAAGTGATAAAGACGACAATGAGGTCACTGTGACTGAACTTGATTTAACCTTTCTGTTTCAAATATTCTGCCTTTTGGAGCCTCCTCTATATTGTGGTGCGGAGCCTGCTTTGAGGACCATTGTGCATTTCTTTCTCATTTATTTTATCTCGCCCTTGTGCTGTTCAACAGATAAAAACATTTTATATTTTTTGCTACGCTTTCACTGTTATTCAGAGCGTCTGCATCAATACGATATCCTCTCTTTTTTTTTCTTTTTTTTTAGGGAGAAAGTGATGCCACGCTCTAGTGGTGGCGGAAGAAGAGAGCGACGAAGTTAGTGGCTGTTGTGGCCGAAAGAAAACAGCCGTTCGCTTCGAGTTCCCTGTTTGTCGTTTCCTCTCGCGACAATATATAGTAAATTGTGACAGCGATATCTGCGCAGTTGTTGGAAAGCTTATAATTGAATCAGGGCAATTTTATAGCTAAATTCTTCGATTGCTATGTTAATTAGCTCGGAACCATTCGTGCTGAAATTCATGTTGTCGTCGCGCAAGGAGTCTTATACGGCACAGGCAAACATTGGCCATGCTGTCACACTTGCGAAGGACAGACTGCGCGAAGGAAGAAAAGAAAGTGATTTCGAACATGAAAATATAAGAAAAATGAAACAATAAAGCAACCAGCTAATCTCAATATAAAAACAAAATTGTGTACCTGACAAAAGGAAATACCGGACCCTTTCTAGTCGTCATGGACGAATCCTCGCCAACATTGATATTAGGCGCCAGTGTTAGTGACAGGAATAGGGCGCAGTCGCAAATGCTAGCTAGACGCAATGCAATGATTACGGGTCGATCAAGTGCCACGAGAAAAAGACGCCCCGGGAACACGTGCTGTCAAGCTGAGTGCTTTTCTTGCCAGAGTTCGCAAACAAGCGAGAATATTTCGGGACAGGGAGCCTCAAGGCGACGAGGCAATCTTCCACGCCGAAGTAGGACACGTGACATGCGGCACTGTCGAAGGACCGAAAAGCACAGCTTGCTGCATGACGGCGACAAACAGCACCGTGCCGCTCTTCTTATGGCGCAAGATTGATAGTTACTTTTCTTACAAACATCCCCACGAAGTGTGATTACAAAAGAAAAAAAAGTGTTACGTTGTTTCTCATAATCTTGATGAGGACGGACAGTATAGGATGTGGAGGAGCGTTATTTTGCTGCAGGCGAATCTAGCCTTGCAGTGGTTGCCGGTAATTGCTACGCGAGGGCGCCACCTGTCAAATACGGTGCTCAGAAGTCCACCGAATCTGGTAGCAACACCTTGCTCTTTATCCCAATTGTTTAAATTTACACATTTCATCAATCACACAACCCAGTATTAGAGGAATTATAGAAGGAAGGAGGGAACGAGAAAGGCCGAAAACAGGGAGGCAAAGCAGAAAATCATTTGATTTTTTATCCTACGCTGGAATATTGGGAGAGGAGAATAGAAAGATGAGTCAGAGAGAGGAGAGTGCGGGAAAGAAGGAAATGGACACTGAATTCCCTGACGCATGCGGGACTGCAGCCCTAGTCGAAGCACTGCAGGCACTTTATGCTTCTTGAGGACGACCGGCTTGTGCGAAAGAGTCAAACATTATCTCCTAAATATGCAATGGCCTTGCGGAAATAAAATGTCACGCAGAAAAGTCCCACTTGAGAGTGGGAATTTTCTGCGTTTTAGGTCATCTACTCATATTTTACGATCTGAGTTGAGCTCGTTCGTATACACTCTAATATTTAATGTTCAATACCATCAAGAGTACACGCAAGCTGATGTTGTGTCAAGTCTCGTCTTGCACCGCCACGCTGAAGTTCGCGCTGACCCAGTTCGAATGCGATAAATGAGATGGGATAAAACTTGTGTTTTAAGGCACTGTAAGCACAGATCAGCACTTGAGACGCCTAAGTAAATGTAGTTTTCTTCAACGGGCGGTTCCAAGGGCGGACGTATCGGCCCCCCGAAACGCACCACGCAATCGCGGACAATTTAAAGTTGGTCCTTTTAGTGCGCGAGCGAACGCCGGTTGTGGTCTAAAGACCGAGTCAGAGCCGAGAGTCGATAACACAAACGAAATATGTTCTCAGTTAAGGCGGTACAAATCACAAACACATGCACACTCGGCTGGTATTAGTTCCAACTTCACAATGTAGCTCAGATGGTGTTAACACAACGGGAACTAAACGAACAGATCACGTGCTACAAATGCAATCTCA
Organism: Rhipicephalus sanguineus; assembly: GCF_013339695.2. Lineage (NCBI taxonomy): Eukaryota > Metazoa > Arthropoda > Arachnida > Ixodida > Ixodidae > Rhipicephalus > Rhipicephalus sanguineus. Next base: position 14,903,964 of record NC_051180.1, on the reverse strand, counting down.
TGCATTACAACTATTCAAGAACAGTTAGTCCTGAATATACAACGGCGTATCCATGCAGTCCACATTTCTTGGACAGTACTTGAATGCTTCTCTTCTAGGAAACACTCACGCCAACTCCAGTGCTGTCTGTCGTTGCTCCTTCTGTCGTCGTAACTTGTCACGGCTCACACGGCGTCGTCATCCGAATCTTCCAGATCGGCGATCGACTGACCGCACATCATAAACACGTCTTCTTTGGCTGACGGAGCCGCACTCAGCATAACTTCACCATCTCCGGGCCGACTGACTCACTCCGTCGTCTATGCACGCTTTTATTTCCTCTCTCCCGGGTTCCAGAAGCGTCGGGAGGGTTCTTCGGCGTGCAGCACAGCCAAGGCTAGGAAAAGTTCGAGGTTTCTTTCGCCGGTTCTGCTCGTGGCGGCGTCGCTCGGCGTTGTATCATGCTTTCCCTCTAGATGATTCGAGGCTTTACCGGGCGTTTGATCTGAGACTGCTAGTGGGTGAGGGGGATGCGGCGCGTCGGCGTCTTTTGATACTTGTTTTTTCGTTGCTCGCGCTTCTTGGGCGAGCGTCGGGCGCCGTACTATCCCGCTGCCGTTTGAAAGCGGCCGCGCGCGCGCTTTATTGACGCGCTCGTTTGTGACACTTCACTTAGCCAAGATAATAAGCTTCCTTCATATGTCACATCCGTATCGTCAAGCAAGTACTTGAGATATCTGCTGAGTACAACGAACACTGTGTCTGTAGCCTTTATAAATTACGAAAAGGCACTACATTCAGTCGAGGTACCGGTAGTCATAGAGGCACTGAATAATCAAGAGACTATATGGAAATCCACAAAAGAGAGGGAAAATACCCATCAATAAAAATATTGGGCAACTGCACACAATATCTCCAAGGTAACGAAGCGGCTCACGCCAGCGCCCGAAGATTTACGGTCCGGGCGCTGGCATTAGAAGAGCCGAGTTCCGTTTCCACAACGGCTCCGTTGCTGCGCGGGATCGCCTTCTAACATTTCACGACATCTGCAGCCACTACTGCCTCGGCCGTTTAACTTTTGCGCCGCTAATAGCGAAATCCCAGCGCAGGCGCGAAGTACTGTGGCGAGAACTGCAGACTCGCACCTTTCCTTCTCCTCACAATCTTTACCTCAAGAAGCCCTGTCTCTACCCGTCCTCTTCCTGTGAATATCGCTTCGCAACGAAGGCAAATCTTAGTCATATCATGTGAGGCTGCCCTAAGCAGCCCCCTCCCCCGTCCCTCCGAAAAATATTAAATAATGAGGAGCAGTTGGAGGCTGCCTTGCGCAGCTCGAAACCCGACGTCCAGGAGGCCATCCTCGGTTGGGCAGAGAGGTTCGCGGTGGACTACCGTGTGTAGCAACCTCCCCCTATCTCTATAACTTTGCCCCTTTTCTTTTAAAGGGAAAAATAAAGTTTTTACCTACCCTACCAATGTTATTCATAACGTGCTTATAAGTACTCAAACTATAAGTTTGAAGCATCAGGAATGGGGATCAATAGCGAATAGGTCATGATTGATGAACCTATCTTCTTCAAAGGTGCGTTGTCATCCTTGACGTACTTGTTTTACATAGGCTTAATTGTTGGTCGCGGCCGTGATGGTCACATTTCAGTGGAGACGAAATGTTAGATAACGTGTCTGTGCTATGTCAGTGCACGTTAAAGAACTCCAGGTGGTCGAAATTATCCGAAGCCGTCCACTGCGGCGTCTCCCATAGCCAGAGTCGCTTTGGGACCCTAAACCCCATAAACTGCCCACCAACCAACAACTTACCTGCTAAGTTACCACACCTGGTTTTTATTGAATGAGGTCCGACACTTTGCAAGAGAGGAAATGACTACGTGCCTCCGATAAATGTGCGTAAATTAAGGTAATCACATACAGCCTCGCATAAAAGCAAAACACATGGAAGAGAACGAAGCAAGCTTAACTGTATGAACAAATAACGCTTTCTTTGCAGTTGATTTCACCGTGATCGATTGGTTACTTGAAACAAGTCCGCCTGCGGTACTTACAACAACCTGCAGCTTAAGAGGCACATCACGTAGCCTCCGTAACCCGGAAAATTGCTAGTGTGCACGAAACGAGAGCGCGTCCCATTTGAGCGGACGGGAACTCTGTAACACAGTTACATGTTTCCTCACGTTCGTGCGTCGGTAGCCCGCCGGTGTCCCTATGGTCGAGAGGCGCGTAATTTGATTTCTACCACAGGACTGCGCGAACTGCGATGGCACTGCACACCGGGTCTGCACTCGACGGGTGCCCGTTGTTTGGGCAATTACATTGATCTGGGCCGCTGCTGTGGTGCTCCGCGACCTCCGTGTAATTCTGTGCAGCTTCTTATGGTCTACAGTTGTGATATTTCTTGTGAGAATGTCGTTTGTTTGGTGCACAAATCGGTAGTCAATCTTCGCCACTTTGAGTTGTCACTGAGGCTTGAAGTCGGCGTTAAACATGCCATACTTAATCAACTTCAGCCTGCAGTATGGCGTACTTAATAATCACATCTTGGTTTCGCCAAATAAAACGACATAATTTAACTACAGTTGCAGGTTAAGGCCTCTGAACCTGAAATATCGATTCAATTACTCGTAATTTTAGAAGAACGTTCGTCGTGTAATAATGTAGTTCGTTATGCGGTGCCTCTAAAAGCCATGCTCTTAATATCGGCTGGTCATATATTAAAATAAGTCGGTCTATTGAAATTTGGCGCACATCGGCGAGCTTCTTTTTTTCTTTTTGCATGGCAAAGCAAAATGCAGCTTTGGTGTCCAACTCAGGTGTTCTTTCTTGTCCTTTGAAAATTTTCAAAATACTAGTTGGAACTTATCTCTGTGAAGGCTAGAGATGTGACGGCATAATTAACTTGTGGCTTAGTGCCATAATCAACAAAATTGTACACAGCGTTTATATTGAAATGTAGTGAAATAACTGTAATACCAGCACAGACTTAGAGCTCCGCCATGGTGGTCTATTGGTTATGGCGCTCGACTGCTGACCCGAAGGTCGCGGAATCGAATCCCGGCCGCGGCGGCTGCATTTTCGATGGAGGCGCAAATGTTTGAAGCCCGTGTACTTAGATTTAGGTGCACGTTAAAGAACCCCAGGTGGTCGAAATTACCGGAGCCCTCCACTTATAATCATATCGTGGTTTTCGGAAGTTAAATCCCAGATATCATCATCAACCACAGATTTAGAAGTGTCAGGCTTAGACAACACAAAAACGGTCGTTTTAAGCGAGCCCTGCCTTCTCATTAACCCTTCTCTTACTGTTCAAATGAGTAAAAAACTACATGTTAAGGTTTAACATCCCATAGCGACTGAGACTATGAGAGACGACGTGGAGGAGGGCTGCGGATAATTTCGACCATCTGGGGTTCGTTAACGCGCACTGACATCGCACATTGCACGGGCCACTGTCGTTTCGTCTCGATCGAAATGCGACCACCGCAACCGGCATCGCACCCGCGTCTTTCGGGTCAGCAGCCGAAATTAGCATAATGACGGCGCCGTAGTGTAACGTACGCGTAGAACTCATCTGTAGAGATGAAGCTTTTCTTTTCCCTGCGCATAAATTAAAGAATTTTCAGTACACGTGTCGCGGTGAGCTTTCGAAGTAGAAACAATCAAGAAGCGCACATTAGCTCCTGGGTTCATTTCACCCATACTTAATGTAACTGCGCAAAAAACGGACGGAAACACGAAGGGCGAGAAAAGGACAAACAAGCGCAGACTATCAACTGAAGTTTTATTGCAAGAACAAGGCAATATAAAGGGCAGGAAAAAGCGAGAGAGGGCAAAAAAAGGGAGACAAAAGGCACGAGGGACCAAATCAACAAAAACATTGGCCACATCAGGCCGTTTTTTGCGCAGTTACATTAAGTATGGATCATTACCAACTAGCCCAACTTACCACTCTTCTGAACTTCATTTCACCCGCTGTGTAACTCGCTGTGTAACTCGCTGCTTCTTAAATGCAGTCTTGTGGAAAGTAATTTCATAGCTGTTGATAGCTGCATCTTTAGGTGTCTTCGCCAAAAGCTCCCGTGAGGCCCGTTCATTATAGACCGCCATTAATATTTTTTTTTTGAAACCGTTGACTGCGTTGGCTCTATAGTACAAGCGTTTCATCTTGAAATCAGTGTCCGGAAAAATATCAACAAAGCTTCAAACAGTTTTATCAGTTCACCAGCACGCTGGTCAACGTTGGGCGAATCGATTAGCCCCCTCCTTCTTAGAAGACCCGATTTCAATCAATCCTATTGCTTCGGAGCTTTTCCTGTGCAGCCACACGGACGAGGTCTTGCCTGCGAATGATTCTGTCAAATACAATGGCACACATTTAACACTTAGATTTTCGTGGGTCATATTCCTCATGGCATATCAGGAAACAATCTTAAGGCGCTATTTCAAGCCCAATTCGGGTTACGTCATGGCGACAAACTTGTATGCATACTAATTTTGCGCAGTAAATATAGAATAGTATGCGGTGCTGTCGCGCTACAACAGTATCGCTAAAAAGCGTGCGAGACCAATCCTGATGCTGATAATGCAGCTAACATTTGAAGTTATACAAGTTCAATGATGTTTTGAATATGTTTTATAATATGGTGTATATGAGATTGTAGAGTGTAGATGTGAGAGAGAGAGACAGAAAATAAGGATGAAAGAAAGGCAGGGAGTTTAACCAGGGCTGAGCCCGGTAGGCTACCCTGCACTGGGGAAAGGGGGAGGGGGAATAAAATTAGAAGTGAGTGCATATGAACTGTGAGCGACTTTGTATGCTGTCACAGGCTATAAGCTCACTTGAACTTTATGTGCACTATGCGTCTACTTGACACTATTTGGACGTTTGTCTTGTTTGTGGATTTGTTTGAGCTGGTGAACAGCTTTCGTATACTGTGTCTGTTCTGCTTGTTCGCTCGTTTCTTTCAAAACGGACAATTTTAGCTATGAGCTGTTAGCCTAATAAAGAACTAGTTGCTGTAATCACACATGTCGCCAACGCACATAACTAATAAAAAAATTACAGCATATCCACGGGTGAATGATGAAGAGCTTGGGCGAAGCTCCTGAAGCAATCATGGTCTCGGGATTCGCTTCTCGTTGAGCCCGTTTCGCAGCGGCGTCCTTGGCGCGCACCGTCACGGGATCCGCCTGGCTGCAGCCAAGCGAGCGCCCGCCGCTGCACATTGTCCATGCTCCGCCAACGATCCGACACGTACGGCGACGATCCAGGAGAATGAGAGAGGCGCTCGCTCCCCGCGCATCCCCGTGCAGCCCGCGCAGCAGCCAATCGGAGAGCAGCGGCACTTCTAGCGCCATCTAGTGTCGATTCACACAAGTGCCATATTGCACACAATTCTATTGGACCAACGCCATCTAGGAAATGAGACGAGAAATGGTGATGACGACACAGATTGTGTACAGCGCCGTCTAGAATATCGTCCCTGAACTGCAGTTTGTATGTACTTCTATGAGACAGCGTCATCTATTGCATCGTACGGGAGATCCGTTTACGCCGGACAACGGAGACGTCACAAGGTTAGACTAAGAGGAGCTACGCCCCTAAAAGTTATCTGTTATTTACCATAGGACATGAGCTTCTGGTAAGCATGCAAACGGTGGGGCAAATAATCTGTGTTAGCTGTGAAAGGCGTCAGCACGAGTAAGAAAAAAGGCGTTTAGCTTCAAGCGTTGCATAAATTTTCGGTATCTTTGATATTGCCAAAAGTTACCGGCTCAAAAATAACGTCTATGATCTGTGGGCTTAATAATTACTTGGGCTTAAGGTCCCGTTCTCTGGGCTTAGGAAACACTTGATCAGAATTACCACAATTATCAGTAAGACCCTCCCACGTAAATGTTTTTTATTGATACCGTAGTAGTGGCTGTGCCGCCCGAAGCCTTTTCGGGCTATGATGCAGATCGCGCTTGTGCCCATCGGGGACTCTGAATCCTTGACCACGCGGCTGCGAGAATCGTGGCGAGCTGCTGCGAAAAAGCGGCATGCTAATCACCCCCGTGGGCTTCGTTAAGGCCCACCGTGGTCAGCCCTGGGCGCATTGTCTCTCCGTAGAGCCAGCGTGACTCTCATCTCCTCCAGTGACCGCTGTACAAGCAACATAAAAATAAAAAGGAATGCATTCAAGCGTTCTCCTCGCATTTCATGAAGCGCGCCGCACAGAGTTGGATCAGTGACCGGATCGCGTCCCCTGTGGGCCTCATTACTGGGCCCAGAGAGCTAGTCGTTAGGCCGTGCGGCGTCGGCAACGGCTCATTTTCAGTGAGGAAAGGGTCGCTTTGGGGAGGCCAGCATGAACGTGTCCAGGTATCGACCGTCTTACTTGCCTTTTAGCCTTTCCGATTGCTTAATGCGTCACGTTGTCATCTTCCTTTCATCAGTACCCGCGTTTATATATACTGGAATTACCTTCCGCGACTACCGCCCGAGGTCGCCATTAGGGGGTTCACCCACCGCCAGTTACGTTGAACTGGCGAGACACTGGGATAAATACCTTTCAAAAAAACTGTCACTCCTTTCTGTCTTTTGTACATCAGATGGATTTTATATTACGTGGTCACCTGCATTATATCTATGCTTTAGTAATTTGCTTGCAATCAGTTTCTTGTTTTCTATGACAGCGTTAGGCAGTTAAACATTGATATTTCCCCCAAGCACCGAGGAAATTAACACAGATCAAAGTACCGAATCGGTTTAATTGGTTTAGATATTTCATAGACTGATAACGACCGCAAAAAGAACACAGCAAAGAAATGTTGGAACACTTGTGAAACACCACGCTATTAAAAAGCAGTCCTAAATTGCTTCTTGATAGAGGCCGTTTTTTCTAAAGTTCATTAATGTTTCAATGTGTATTTTTTCTTCATTCGAGCTTTAAGCTTTATATGTTGGTTTTTATGCCATGCTTTACATTAATGGACGTTTCTTTTTTTCTTTTTTGTTGCTGTCCAAAGAGTGGAACAAAGCAGAAATATCGGACTACTTCCGGTAAAGTGCTTCGCAATAAAACGCTCACGCCATGTTGGCAGCACGGGGGGGGGGGGCGGTATACATATATATATATATATATATATATATATATGCACCAATATTAATGAGAACTACCAGACAATAATGCCAAAAAAAGTATAGGGGGCGTTATATGCAGTAGCACGTGATCTTTTTACGAGGAGGTAGCTGACCAATAATCCCTCGCATACTACCTGAAGGCATCAAGTCTGCCAGAACGAGACCCTCGCTATGAATGAAGGAAAGAAGGTGACTTTTAAGGGCTCGTTTTTCTTTGTTGGACACAATATTAATGAGAACTAACAGACAGTGCCAAGGAAAGTATAGGGGGTGTTATATGCAGTAATTAGGATAGAAATATGAAGAAAGTAAAGTAGACGAAAAGATAACTTGCCGCCGGCAGGGATCGAACCTGCGACCTTTGTTACCAGCGGCCGTTGTTACTGCTGGATCTAGCACAGTTCGGCAGTCGGATAGGCGGACTTGCTATTCTGGAGTAATCATTATTTACTGCAGTAAAAAGCTTTAAAAAGTGTAGTTTGTCAACTCACGATCATTCACTTTGCAGTAGGGATAAAGAATCCCCTTTAGGTGACAACGCTCTGCTTATGCACATTAGGCTTGAGTACTGGAAGCAGCCCATAGCAGTTTGTTAGTCAGACGGTACGCTGCAACGTCGACCACTTGTACTTCAAATTTTACTTAGTGTTCAACCAAGGTACAGTTAACAGGGGCACAGACCGAAAGCCACCATTTCGGATTGGCCAGGTCTGTGTGCCTTACTGACAATGCGTAATAATTTGGGCATAAATACAACAAGTGAACGCACGTACGTGTAAAACTGCACACATATATAATAATGTATTTAGAGAAAATGTGAGAACTTTTATAACGTTACCTTTCAGCAGCACAAAATAGTAGTATACTGATGTTGGTCCGTATCCGCAGTTATATGAATTAGATGTTTTTCTTACCGGCAACAGCGCAGCACTAAAGCGATTCTGTAAATTAGAAGGCAATTCTAGGTCATCTTTGAACATGTTCAAGAAAGAGCATGCAGAGAGGTAGCCTTTTCCAAAATCACCTGTTTGTAAGGTTGACGGAAATGTCGTGTGTAAAAATAGAACGAAAACGTTTCGCAACAATACTTATTTATTAATAACAGCCCGCTGCTCTTCAAGGTACATGAGTGTTCGGTGGTGGTGGTGGTTACGATGTTGCAGCAGGCGGGTTATAGCCTGGCCTGCATGGCCGGCAATTGTTCCGCCTGCCACTCAGCAGTCATTACAATGCGCCCAGTACATCGCAAATTCGTACTGTGGTGCGATGTAGAGTGTGCGAACGTGCAATCAAACTGTATCGTCAACGCACAAATCTGCGGCATCCCTCGAAAGACTCTTGACATTTACAGATGTATTACCACAGGCATTAAGCGTTGCGGTCAGCGAATAAAATATTTTTGATCTAATGTATCATTCTTGCGGACTTCGTAGTTGGAGTGTTTCTTTCCTAACATGAAGAACACGGGGATACAATAACATCGCTCTTGTTAAATCCAGTACAAGCATCATACCAGCCTACCACAAGACAACCGACCACAGAGCAACGCAGCGAAGTCGCGTCACGTGCCTCTAATTAGGCGTGGAAAAGAGGAAACGGATGAGGCGGGATCTGCCGACGCAAAGGTTAGCGGCATTGTCCCGAAGAAAGCACGAAAACGGCAAGCGCTGCTCTGCACTCGCAAACGACACCACCGGCTGCACTAGGCTGATCGAGTGCGTCAGTAGTCGAGCGAGAAGTTGTTTTTATTTTTTCTCGCCTGCCAGGCAATCGATTCGGTTGCGTGCGTGCGCGGTGGAAGTCTTGTGACGCTCCCGCCACTTCCGCGACCATGCGTTGCTGACGCCGCACGACGCAAGCGTTTTCTCGGGAGGAGTGAAAGGGGAGAGTGCGCTTCACGGGTGCAGATGCACAGCTGTAATTGATTGCAGCGTGGCAGATGCTCCTTCGCATTGAGGGCCGGTCGCACTGCGGTTTTCGACAGATGACAACAACCGTTGTATACTGCCTTTCTCGCCAGCGGCGATCGAAATATTTTCGCGCCTTCCGGCTTGCATACACTGGCCATTGGCACGCAATTTATCGGGCCAGTTTGTGTCCCTGGAGGTGTTACGCTTCAACACTAGCCAATGACAGTAAGGGGATTTCAATACATGCGTATATTTCTTAGCGACCAGGCAATGAAATGTCACGCAAATACAACTGAATGTAACTCTGGCTTTAAGCTGCACGTCTCCGGCAGGAATATCTATTCTAGAATGCGAGGAAATGATGAGCACTTACACAAATTTTCCGGTATGTAGTGTTTTATTCACAACTGCGTTGTGGCTTCCTCGCACGGTGGATCAATATTGCGTCACATATCCAACTTCAGGTAGGTAACGTTCCCGAAACCAATTCGAGTACCAGGCATAAGAAACTCTTTTCAGGCCTTCTAAGAATGGAAACTTTGTTGTATCTCAATTGATACGAACTTTGTTGCGGTTTAGTTGGAAAGAATAGTTGGAAAGAATTTCATTTCATTTACTATACCTCATTGACCCCAGTTGGAGTATTAAATGCGAAGCATTGCTTAGCGTACCCAAGGCACTTTCACTCTATCTATCTATCTATCTATCTATCTATCTATCTATCTATCTATCTATCTATCTATCTATCTATCTATCTATCTATCTATCTATCTATCTATCTATCTATCTATCTATCTATCTATCTATCTATCTATCTATCTATCTATCTATCTATCTATCTATCTATCTATCTATCTATCTATCTATCTATCTATCTATCTATCTATCTATCTATCTGTCTGTCTGTCTGTCTGTCTATCTGTCTGTCTGTCTGTCTGTCTGTCTGTCTGCTGTCTATCTATCTATCTATCTATCTATCTATCTATCTATCTATCTATCTATCTATCTATCTATCTATCTATCTATCTATCTATCTATCTATCTATCTATCTATCTATCTATCTATCTATCTATCTATCTATCTATCTATCTATCTATCTATCTATCTATCTATCTATCTATCTATCTATCTATCTATCTATCACGTTCTTTACTCTTCTAACTTTAAAACACCCCCATCGCTTTCCCCAGTGTGAGGTAGCATACCCGCTTATTCTAATTCTAAACCGGTTAACATCCCTGCCTTTACTCTCTCTCTCTTCTGTCGTCCTTCCCTTCCTTTACAAGCGCCTTTCTCTGCCAAAGCTCAGCTGCGTATTCGCACGCATTCGCATGTGTTCAGGCATTTGACACCTAGACTGACTGCGTGCTCACCATAGAACCAACTTCGACTCCCATCCGGCAGACACGTAGACGAAAGCAGAAAACCCTATTTCCCCGAAAAACCTAAATCTCGTTTTCTCCATCTCCTTCAGAAGAGAGTTCAAATGACAGGCACTATTCGATCGCTGCGTAGCACTCAATCACCGTCTGTGTTTACTGGACCGCGTAGCGACGGAGGAGCATTGAGATTCAGGGCTCGCCATTTCTTCCAGCTAGACTTTCTGGCTCTGCCCAAATGCGTGTAATCCTTTCTTGCGAAAACGTAGCACACTTCTTCGGCATGTTATAGTGACATAAGCTTCAGTGCGCTCTTCCGGAAGATAGAAAACACGTACAAAACCCTTGGCATCACTCTCAACAAATAGCAAGTATTAAAATAAGTTTTTTTTCTTCTTTCACAAGGAATGCCCTAAAGGCGCTTTTATATAGATTTTGCTCCATATCTGTGAATTTCACTAATTTTATTTTCCATGAAAAGAATTAGCCGGTGCGATATAACACCACCAAAATATTCCAAACAACCGATAATACAGAAAAACCGGTACTATAGGTGGTTAGCTCATCATGAAAAGGGTGTTTATTAAATATATTTGCCTATTGGCCGTGAAATCGAGCAGAGTCGCCGCCTGGCGGTTACTGGCTGAAGTGCGCCTAGTGTGGATTTCTCCCTGCGTCGTCTGCTAGCCACGCCGTGTTTGCATGTGCGCGTGCGTCATACGTCTTCAGCGGGCGATTTGTTTCATTATGTTACCGCAAGTTTAACTGTTTGTACGTTTCCCTAACACGATGTACAGAAGCACTTGGCATTGCTCGGCTGCCTATGCTTTGTAATAAGATCAGTGAGTGCAACTTTCGAGAGTGCTGTGTATTGTCGTCGTAGCCTCCGTTCGCCAGAATAATTTCAGTGTGGGTGCCGCTGTCTTGTTCAAACACATAGTAAAGTGCACTTAGCATCGTCCCAAACATGAGGAGTATTAAATAGTCTGTGAATGCAACGTTTTAGCGACTCGGTGGTGGGCAAGAACGAGGCTCTGGGCCATGTACTTTTGCATTGTTAGGTGTATGACTACGGCATTGTAATTTATTGGTAATGTGATGAGCTTAAGTTGTGCTTAAGATGTCCTTTTATTGTGAGGTCGTGGTCACACTACAGAGAAATATTTTTGTCAAGTAAAGGGCGAGCATCCCTTTCATTGGCAGATTGTGCTTCTCTAACCAGTAATAGTGACGTTGGATGGGCTTCATGCATCGATTCGGCAATGAAGAGCGTATATATTACCAGTAAGCTGCAGTCAAGGCATTTAATTCGCCGACAATCGGCTCAAACCGCAACACAACGAAGCGCCGCTGTGTGCATCTGTATATGCGCGGCCGACCACCAATCCACACTACCGCGGCGGCGGCGCTGCTACCGAGAGCACGATCTCGGGGCAAATAGGCTTTGTCCCTTCTGGCTTCAAGCGGCTCATTAACTTTCAAGTGTATTACTGTAGGCTGAATATTGCGTCAATTGCAAGATTATTTAAACGCTGAAGATTTATATGTCAAGACTCAAAACAAGGATATGATTGTGACGCCTGGAGTAGATGGGGTCCGGACTGGACTGGAAACACTTTATTTACTTCCTGTGCGGGGAATAATTTTGGAATAATTTTAATCGGAATAATCGGAATAATTTTTACCATCCGAGTTTCTTTAGCGTGCGGCTTAACCAGTGCACATGTATGGAAGGTTTTGAATCACATTCGCATTGAAATGCGGCAGCCGTGGCCGGGGATCGAATCCGCGTCGTGGAAATAAGAAGAACGATAATCACCGGTGGTGGAGCAACTTTGCATCATGTATCCAGAAACTTTTGTTGATAACGCATGTGTTGTTAAGCCTTGTGTTTCGCTGCGTTGAGAAAATCCATGCATGCAGTTAACATAATGCTCCAAATAAACACGAATTAGGAAAAAATTATGTAATGGCCATGGCTGACCATGACAGCAAGAGGATCATAACTTCAGAGTTAACTGTATTAATTGTAGTGCAAACAGTGTTACATGTGAGAGTAACGAACAACATGGATTATTGTCGGAGGCTTGGTGGGCTTACTGCGAAAATGTATTTTAGGGCGGGAAGCTGCAGGTCTGAGTAACAAAAGAACTTCTTTATAACACTTGCGAGAAATTCAGAATTGCGTGCCAGGTCATACACAAGTATGAAGAATATTTTAACACAAAACACACCATCTAAGGGCCTAATTCAACTTCAACTACGTGTACGTAGTGCCTCGAATAGTTTCTAAATGAAGCTTGAGGCTAAAGACTAAACGTTGCATCCCTCAGCAGCAGCACTCGACATATAGCGTGATAACCTTTCTCAGGGCCATTACTACTCGAAATGTTCGGGCACTCGTTTATTACACTCTCATTGAAATCTCTCTCTCACCCTCATCGTTCATTGTTCTGCATAGCGGCATTAAGCAAAAGAAAGTTCGTGAAGCTGTATACGAAGTCGGGAGGAATCCCGAAGGTCCCCATACCTTTACAGTTAGGTAGTTTTCGATTATACAGTATCATTTTTTACTGCCGTAGAAATCACCAATAACTTATCTACGGGAAGATTTGTTCAAGACAAATATCAGCGCTCTAAGAAACCCAACCTTGCAAGCAACCTTGATGTTCTCCGCAGCAGAAGCGCCTTTGAAGCTACGCGTTGTGCAAGCATCAGAAAATACAAATTACGGCCATACGAGTGAAATAGATTGAGTGGAGTGATCATTTATCAATCGCCGTTCTTTATTGCGTCAGCTACAGTTCCACTCTTACCGAGCCAACGTTCAAAGCGTGGCCAATGGAAAGGAACGAGGACGCCGGGACTGAGGGGATATACTTAGTCGTGAAACACAATAAAGAATAACGAGGTTTGCGACGTAAGAGGGCTCACTTAGTCGCTCTCGAGTCTTCCAGTAAGCACTATTGGTGAGCATCGACGGAAAGCTGAGATCTCGATTTTTCAGTGAAGGGGGCAAGGTGGCTTCCACTGTCTGCATTCTCGGCTCACTTGTTCTACGGTTCCGGTACATGTTTGGCTAATAGTAGGGTCATATAATGGAGTTCTCGTTGTTTCTGCCTTCTCATCCATCTATAGCTTTTCTAGCGCTTTTCGTGGTATCTATAGTTCGCTATACAAGTGGTCCACAAGATGAGTGCCTTCCTTTATGCATGCGCGTACATGAGATATGATAATACTTTTCCGTCTATTGCAAGGGTTGACTTCAGGCCTTATTGGTAAGATATAGCCTTGGGGCCTTGGGGTCTTGGGGATAAAAAGTTGTGTGTCGCTTCTGTCTGTCTGCGTCTTCACTAGCCTCTGCGCTAAATGCCAAGGGTTCCTTTCTTATTTCGGCTCATTAAATGCAGCGAACCAGAGGCATTTATTTTCTGAATTCTTTCCCGAATTCTATGTCTTAGTTTTTCTTTGTGAAGAGAGCTGCCGCGCCAAGACATCGTTTAATCAAGGGATTCTTCACTCATCGCCTTCCGTCTCCCTCAGTCGCACTTTCCCAGTGTGCGCGTCTACTCGCGCACACGCGATCCTTCAAACAGGTTTTCTCCTTCGAACCCACCGCAGCTATACGCGGCACTCCCGGTAAGCGAACGCTGCACCACCGCCTATAAAAAGAAAACTTGAGATACCTTGAATTGAGCACTCGACACCTCGATGCCCTTTTTCTTCCTTCAATATAACATCTGAAATTAGAGCCGCAACAAAACCACCTATACAACAAAATGCGCAAGAAAGCAGAGCCGTCTTGAGCGAAAGCCAGGACGGAGAAAGCAGTAGATGGCGGATGTTGTTTGTCCCCCAGGAGGCAAGAGCAGCCAGAACAGAGGAGGCGGCAGCGGTGGGTAATTGACGAGCGTAGATGCGGCCAGGAATGTTTCTCTTCGGTCCACTGGGCCAAATGACGACGCGGTGAACTGTTCCCCAGTGCATCCTTCCGTGCTTCGGCGGCTGTCTTGCAGTGTTTGTTGCTATGTTCGTCGTTACGTGCTTGGCTTGCCCCCCATCGGCGGCTCCAGATTGACTGCGACTCGGTGATTGCCGCAAGCTTCAAGGGTATACGCACAGGGTAGTGAGACATCGAATCTTCCACCTACTGTTGTAATGGCTAGAAAACTCATCGACCTCCTTTGAACAGACTTTCACCTCTAAAGGGGATGCTAAAACGAAAGTCCGATTCAGTTCATCCTTACAATCTACTTTTGGGGCAACATTTTTTGGCGGTCTACAAGTTGTATTGCAAGTTAAACTGACGATAAAAGATGATGTGATGTTTTAAAGGGACACTAAAGAGAAACAATCAATTGGCTTAGATCGATAAATTGTGCTGTAAGAACTTTAATGTCGTTAATTTCGCCATCATAGGTTTATTAATAGATGAGAAAATAATGTTCAAAGTTTCATTTTTAAATTTCGCGCCGAAATCTCCCCGCGTGACGCCACGGATTTCAAAGTGCATTTATAGTATTTTGGCACCATTGGCTCAACAAAATTACCCCAAACTTGGTTTGTTATGTCTATGGCCCCCTCAGAGGACAATGCACTTCATTTTTACCTATTAGGAACTACGTAGTCCCTAGTAGGTGCCGTCAAAACATGTGACGTCACGGCGAATGGTGCGGAAACTTCAAGGTGGCGTCGCCACCCATATTTTGTTTTTGCGCGTTTTCCCGCTTACTAAGCGTCTTCTCGTTTCAGCAACGCACGAATGGTTGCTCTTTGGAAAATAAGAAAAGTATTTTTTCGTATTTGAAAAGACTGGTAGACGACTTACAGCATGTGTAATATACCATGAAAGAGCGCCAGCCTCCCATTCATATATATATATATATATATATATATATATATATATATATATATATATATATATATATATATATATATATATATGAGAGTAGATGCGCCTTCATAAAAAACTTTATTGTCGACGTTTCCATCGGAGACCGATCTTTACCGTGTCTCCTCCTCCTTTCTGATAAAGATCGGTCTCCCATCGAAACGTCGACAAGAAAGTTGTTTTTTATGAAGGCGTATCTACTCTTAAAATACTGATAACTTTGCGGCACCCGAAATTACTTTTCCGCATTTAGGCCTTATATATATATATATATATATATATATATATATATATATATATATATATATATATAGAGAGAGAGAGAGAGAGAGAGAGAGAGAGAGAGTTGTGGCAAAGAATCACGCTGGCCCAGGTATTTTCAGGAATAAAAAAAATGTGCAGCTTGCACTAAAACCAAATGTATTAGCCCTGATGCTCTCTCGGCGAGGCTGTAAGCCGCTGTGCGCAACTCCGAGCTCGCCGACCAACTGTGGGCAGTCCAATAGGCCCGTGAAGCAGCGGAGAGTCAAGGCCTTAACGTCCCGACATGGGAGACCTGAGCCCGGGCCATTAATTTGCCGGACATTCAATAAACTTTTTTTCATCCATTGACAAGCATTTCCTGAGAGTTTTTGCTAGTAGTACTTAGTGCGCCTGCATTTGGCTAGACTCGGCTAGACATGTCACGTGATTACCTGTTAAGTGATTTTGTGATTTTAGTCAGGTGACTAGCTGTTACGTGGGTTTTGGTGGGAACATGTCACGTGACTAGCTATTACGCGATGCTGCGGGATTTTAGTCGCGTGAAAAAATGTTACGTGATTTTTAGTCACGTGACTAGATATCGCCTGATATTACGTGATTTCTAGTCACGTCACGCGAAAAGTTGCAGGATGTTACATGATTCTAGCCGCGTGGCTTGTTACGACGTGTTACGTGGTTTTGGTCCCTTTAGTGTTGCGTGGTTTTTAGTCGCATGAATGGATGTTACGTGATGTTACGCGATTTTAGCCACGTCACTAGATGTTACACGTGACAAGTTATTAGCACCACTAGTTATTACTAGTGGCGACTAGGCTGAAGGGAGTGAGGATCTGGGCGGCCTTCTTTGTTCCTCTTTATTTTTCCATTTCTTTCTTACTCTGTTTCTTTCGTTTTTTTTTTTCATCTCTCGTTTGATCCTGTCTTTTTGTCTGTGTTTATTTCTATTTTTTTCTTTCTCTCTGTATGTTTTTCTTTGTCTTTCTCGCTCTCTCTATTTATCGCTTCCTTTTTCTTTCTGCCTCTCTATTGATATCTGTCTATCTTACTTTTTCTTTCTGTCTTTTTTCTTTCTCTCTATCCTTTGCTTTACTCTGTCTTCTCCTCCTTTCTCTCCTCCTCACCTCACTTCCCTTTCCCATCACCTCGCTATACTATATTATACAAGGCTATGCTCTGCTAGCTTGCCTGGATAGCCGAGTTGGGGCGCTCGCCTTCGCATCGTGGGTACACGGGTTCGAATCTCGCCGCCTCATCACAAATTGTTTTTCGCCATGATTTTCTCTTTCTTTATATATTTCTTTCTGTGTACCTGTTTCTTCCTCTCTCTCTCTGCACTCGTTCTCCCCTCTCACCTATCAGGTTTATTGCAGGCCACGCAGGAGAAATCGGCGCACGTGTTGTTGGAACGAAGAAGAGGAGGACGAAGAGAGCGCTTGTCGGTTCATGATGATAATTACTGTTCGCACTACCCCGTGCCTCGAAAAGCTTAAAGAGTTCAGCTCCTAAAAGAGAGTATAGTCTCAGTTTCTCTGAACGCAGTTTTATTCTACCTTAACTGATAAAGAAGGTATCGAAATTGATGACGTCGCGCAGCTCGTCGTGAACTCGTCAATTTTGACAACTCCTTCAACAGTTATGGTCGAAATAAAGAAAAACGGAAGGTGTCGCCGATTCACATATAATTTCTGTATGTTTCGTTGCTTACAAAGACTCCTCTTTCATCTCCGGGCGCTTCCATTTCAGGAGGATATTCAAGCTAATGTAGCTTTGATGCACTGATTACATTGGTAGTTTTAATTCACAAGCCCCTGCACGAATGTACAAAGAAAACCTAGGCCTATGTTTCTCGAAACAAATATTTCTTCTTTAAAGACAAAAGCAGATTCGAACGCCGGAACAACCTATTGCCACAATGACTCCGTCACAGAACTTAGTTCAGATCGCAAGCCGAGGTTAAATTTATCGTCAAGTGGATGCATGGGGATCAAATATATTGATTATGGCAAATTACTCCTGTGGAGTGATTTGTAGAGTGAAACTAGCAATGTGGAGGAAACGTGAAGAAAAAGAAGAGCAACACACAAGAGTGCATAATAATTGCTACCTATCATGAACATTCCTCCACTTTAGGGGCTTCACGACACGCACACACACGTACACCCGTGCATGCACGCAAACACAACAACAACATACTACTTACAATTTACTACTTACTATTTACTACTTACTACTTAATACTTCTCTCGTGTATTCTGGGCACGCGTTGTCCTCGCCCTCTATAATATACGCGATGTAACGAGACTCAACGCCATTCGTCGCACTTGCGCGTTAGGGCGAGCGGAAGCCAGCAAGACGGCTCCTCCTCCACCCAAACCGGCGCTGCGAATGGTAGGGCGTGTCAAACTTGGGTCGTGAGTTATGGCAGCGGTGGACCGCGGTGTCGGGTGGGCAAGAAAGCACCGCGAGGCTGGGAGGCCACCGTATGGCCCCGCCAGCATAGCATCGAGCTCCCCGGTAATTCATTTTATGAAATTTACAGCTCATAAGCGTAAGGGGATAAAATTGACGGCGCGTAATGCCTGCTCGTTTCTGTCTGCTGCCCTACTTTCTGCTATAATATTGTTATTTGAGGGTGTAGACAGGATGGTGTTTGTATTAAAAAGATTCGTTGTAGATTTTGCTGTAAATGCGAGAGAAATGCATCTGCAACAATGGGGCACCGTCGATGCTCATGAACTCCAGAATACAAAACAGTGATCAACGACGCCGCCTGCTGTTGTACAGGCCGACGGCGAGTGTTGTGAAAACGCGCAAAACAACTCAACATGCGAGCTCGCACAAGAAAACCGTCAAAACTGGGGAAAACACGCGAAGTGCCTTTTACAGCCGTCAGCGTGGTTAACTCGAACGCTCCACCACGTGGCCTCGACTTATATGTCGTATATGTCGCGTATGTTTCTTTTTCCATGATGGTCCTGTTTGGTATTCTTCGGCTCAATGCTTTTTCGTTTACTTTCTTTTTCGATAAATAGCCGTTTTGAGTGGGCTGCAGAGCGTCTGTCTGCCTTTGTTCTAGTGTTCCGTTCAAGTGCGCGGCACAGAATCAACTAGTCCAGTTTTTCGTTCAATGCCTTCCTCCCTTTGCTCTGCGCAAGAAATACGCTGTAATGGGGATCTTGCTCAATGCGAAGGATTTTTAGGGGTAATCTTCACTGTTGTGAGCGATAATGTGCAGGCTGTTTGCGTGTGTCGAGGCTCTAAACTGTCAGGCTTTCTGCTTCTTCGGCCTTGAGTGTACGCTCGAAAGTGTCATACAGTGCAACGCAGAGGAATTCTTCCGGCACTTCCCGAAAGACAACGCGAAGCAGCTCATCTTGGACCTCAGGTATCGAAAATCAATCGTCGCTTAGGCAACATGGAGGAGCACTCGATTATTCCTCGCTCTTTGCCGGCGTCTTCTGCTCCCACGTTTATTTTCGAGGCACACGGAAAGCTTCTCTTCCTCTGTACCATCCTTTTTTGCGCTGTGAAAACGAACGTGCACTCTATTTTTACATTTACGCTTTTAGCGCTGCATCAATCATGCAAAAATTCCAACTGGCCCGCCCGCATCTCGATGATTCCCAGAGCTATATATATATATATATATATATATATATATATATATATATATATATATATATATATATATATATATATATAGCCATTATATCAATTTTCCGTCGTTGCTAAAAATAAAAGCCCATGGCACGAGTAGAATAGCAGGTTAGGATGAAATAACGAAAAAACTAGTACAGCCGCGTTGCTTATGCGACGAGGACAACCAGCGATGTGTAGCATGCTCTTACTGTAATTTTATGTGGCTAACAGCGAAGCGTCCATGCCTGGTGTGGTCCAGGGAGCGGGCGTCGCTGATGTGCCTTTTGCAAATCTTCATTTCGCCTTTATCGATATGCAACAGCCAAAGCTGGATTTGAATTCACCAGCTTGTGCTCGAAAGCTGGAGCATAATTAATGAATTAAATTCGGTTATTGCTTTGCGTGCCAAGACAATTATAAGATTATGGGGCATACGGTAATGGCTGACTCCGGATTACCCGCTGGGGTCTTTTAACGTGTACCTAAGTTTAAATATACAATTGTTTTTTTTTTTTGTTTAGCCACATCGAAACGCGGCCTGGACAATTCAAACCTCGTCCTGCAGCTTAGCAGCATAATAATAGGCAGTTGCTGCCATAACGTTTTTAAATGCGAAGCATTTCTTAGCAAACCTCTGGCACTTTGAGCGTTTCTATCTACGTATCTATCTATCTATCTAGCCGCCTACGTCTGGATGCTCTCATGGTCGCCTCCTTAAATTGGTGTAGACCAAAATTTGCATGGGAAGGTAAGAGGATTCGACGAATATGACTGCCGGGTCATGACATGAATAACGTTAAAATCCTGTCGCGTACGTCGTCAAACCCTTTCCACTAGACACGTGTGGCACATACCCGTTTACCACGAACCGCGGTGTATGGGTATGCACCACAGGTGATTGACAGTTTATATCTACCCAGGAACGGCGAGAACAGACATTGGTAACTTAATTTCTAGAGCGTTAAGAAAAACCAACATCGGCAGCGCTGACTCAACGAATAGAAAGAATGAAAATTAGGATCCCAGCAGGAATCGAACCCAAGCATTCTGCATGGCAATCAGGTATTCTACCACTGAGCCACGCCAGGTCTATCAACTGGTTTGGAAAAACAGCCTACGCAGGCGTAATACGGTGCAACGTCAATTGTGGTTGTGGTTCTGGCTATTTAATTTTACAAGAAAGCAATAAACACTACATGATGCTCCTACGATGTGCACTCTTACGATACAGGCGTCATTTCAGATTAACGTCTGTGGTTCCACTGTTGGCTCCGTTTTTATAGCCGTCTAATAAACATTACGTTTGTATTCCTATGATTCAGCAAGCTATATTGAAGCATTGCTCGACCCCGGAGGAATACATTAACGAAAGTTACATATGATATCCACATCACCGCACCGTAAAGTGCACTTCGGCCACCAAAACGACGCAGTGTCCTCTTCATTTCTTACGAGGCTGGGCAATGGCCTCATGCTGACCGAGAATGACGCCAGATTGGTTGACAGCCGCTTTGTAGACTAGGCTACGTAGGCCACATACTCCCAGGTAGTCTACGAATACGACAAACACCATCCACTGACGTTGGTCTACGTAGCACTATCCAGGCCTACCGCCTCGATGGCCTATAACTCACCAACGAGAAGGGTGACTTCAGGTTCCGACATGTCGCCGGCTCTGTCGACAGTCAATTTGTCGACGAAATGACCGAGGTATCGACGAATTCCAACAGCTCTACTATACCACATACTTCACTACACATGGACCCCTCGTCACCACGATCACGACCGGATCCTATAACAAGTCATGACCAGCTGCTGGTGCTCACTGATCACGGCGATGATGCATTTGTTCAAGAACTGTCAAGAACTTCTTGCACACATGCACACGGGTTCGTGAAACGTGCGTGCGTTCTCGGGACCCGTATAAGCACTACATATCAGCATACCGCTTCTGGTGTTTGTAATACCCACGTTGCCATTGGCAGCGTTACCTAACCGTAAACAACTGGTTATATAACACATATGCGGCTCTTCAACATATATATGTGTGCGTATAAAATTTATGCAAATCTTTAGCGTCACTTTGTAACGTGTCACTCAGTAAAAAAAGTTACGCCACAGTCACCTACCCGCCGCATGCTTCGCATAACATCGACTCCCACGGTACGTGGGAACTGCCGAATTTTTTGTAGTACGCTCAATGACAACTTATTTTAAAGTTGCGTAAGAGTGCAATTTCGTACGTTTGTGACAGTTCTAAAGGATAAACGCACAAATATTAAAAGTTTCGCGTTGTCATATAATTCAGTTCATGGTCCACACTTTATTATTTCGTCATAATCCACCGGATAGCAGTTTCAATTTTTCGCTGAAGTATATCGCTCAATGAAGAAGTTTATTATCAACTGCACAGTTCGGACGGCCAATAAATCATTTCATATCATTTTCCTCCTCTGTCTTAATACGTTCCCGACGCGGGAAGCTTTGGCGAAGGAAGCCAAGGTAATGATTGCTTCAGCAATAACCTCGCTTTCAAATTTTCGCCGAGCCATATTTACGTTGACATATTGGTCGCGGCGATCAATCTAGCGTATCAGGACACGAGAGCAGTCACTGATCTCTTACTGAGACGCAGGCAAAACACCGACCAGGTTTACAAATACCGGCCACGCGGCACCTGTTTGTATTCTTACTGTTCTCTTGCGAAACATCTCAACTTTTAAAATCGGGAGTCGTCGGGAGCACACTTTCACTTTCCCAGTCGCACGTAAATTTTCGGCAGTGATAAAAAAACTA
The DNA here is from genome assembly GCF_013339695.2 of Rhipicephalus sanguineus. Taxonomy (NCBI): domain Eukaryota; kingdom Metazoa; phylum Arthropoda; class Arachnida; order Ixodida; family Ixodidae; genus Rhipicephalus; species Rhipicephalus sanguineus. The sequence goes on along the minus strand of NC_051180.1, from coordinate 14,881,967 downwards.
AAAACATTGCGGCCATTCAACGAAACTTTAAATTGTACTCCGTCTCTCATTCAGCGAACTTTTGGACTTTCTCGCGTTAAGATTGTTTTTAAGGAGAACAATCTAAAAGAACCGAAACCTAGGGCAGCAGCCTACATCGAGGCTATTTTAGAAACCTTGTCGACACCTCACACAGTATTCCGGAGAACCTCTTCCGCCGGAGCTCTTACTCTCGCATGTCAAGGTCTTGGTCTTTTTTTTTATTTTTGCTTAATATTCTCGCTTGTTCTTTTAGCTCTCATGGCAGCGAATTGTAGGGAGATGTTATAAGCAGCGCAGTTTCCTAATGGTTGTAAATCACAATATTCGAAGCAAAAGTAATGCCATTTCTTTGTATCTTATAAAACTGAATAGTTAGTCTTGCATCGTTTTATTAGATTTCATAGTGCTTTGTCATTCTAGTCTCTTATCGTTGTTGTTGTTGTTTCTATCTGCGATTTCCATACCTCCGACGGCGCATTCGTACTTTCTCTATAAATCCCATTGTGATACAATAAAAAAGAGAATATAGTAGCCATGACTGCAAATATAAGTCCGTACGGGTTGACATGTTTACTGATCGCACGACAAGTAAAAAAGGATTCGTGCGATATTGCTCTAACAATGTATAGTGAAGCCACCACTTATAAAACTTCAACGAAAATGTTTGGGCCCGCATATGAGTTCAACAAAAATGTCGACTGCTAGCACGTCCCCTATTAACAGTAATACTAAAAGCGTGCCAGGCGCGCCTTGCCGCATCCGTTTTCGTTCAGCCTAATCTCGTCGAATGGGACGAAAAGACGCGAGCCAAGTTATCGCCTGCCTAATCCGTATACCGGCGTACGCCGTCGTCAACGTGAGTGATTTCGCTAACGACGCCGCTCTCATCTGCCGCCCGTTCCAGCGGCTCGAGTCGCATCGCCACTGCAGCTATACCGGGTGTTTCAGCTAAAATGCACCAAGTATTAAAAATTTAAACATAGGTGCTATGCGTCTCCAATTAGCGCAATATTGTTTAGAGCCATATAGAACACGTCAGAATATTTTCGCTAATCCGCCAAGCTCGGCAATGAACAAAGATTGCCTAATGAACTTTTTAAATATGAAGTCTACTAGAGAAAAGTTTTCAATACAAAAGTTGTTGCGCTTGTTCAGAAACATCGATTTTTTAACCTATGTTAAGATAACTCCCATGCTTTATTTTTTTCCGGTCTTTGTTTAAAGCGCACGAATTAAAAACATACCACGGGACTGCCGCCAAACGCGTGGCGCTTTTAGTGCCGCCAAATGTAAGTTGAACGAATTATCAAAGGCTGCTCCGCGCACGAAGGTCGATTTTGAGCAGGCTACCGGTTACTGCGATGGACGCTAAATGATGACAGAAGCGTACCATCTAAAAAAATCCGGCAGATCCCACGCATGGTGGGAATCGATGTAATGCGAAGCAGCCAGCAAAGAGCTGCGTACATCGTCTTGTATGTCATTGAGGAAAATGCGTGTCATGGTTTTCATGTCAAGTCCTATTATTTATGTTCGTCACACAGTAACGTCGCGCAATACCAACTTCGAAGTAGATCAAGCCAGCGAAACAGCCGCCAGCGCACCATGAGTATGGCACGTAAGTCATGCTGTACATGACATGTGTGTCATGACTTTCATGTTAATTCGTGTTATTTCTGTTCGTCACACAGTCACGTCGCAAGATACCAATTTCGGTGTATATCAAGGTAGAGAAACGGCCGCCAGCGCACCATGAGCGTGGCACGTAAGTCATGCTGTACATGACATGCGTGTCATGATTTTCATGTTAACTCGTGTTATCATGTTCTTCACACAGTCACGTCGCGCAATACCAATTTCGGGGTAGATCAAGCTAGCGAAACGGCCGCCAGCGCCACATGAGCGTGGCACGTAAGTCACGCTGTACATGACATGCGTGTCATGATTTTCATGTTAACTCCTGTTATTTATGTTCGTTACACAGTCACGTCACAAGATACCAATTTTGGTGTATATAAAGCTAGCGAAACGGCCGCCAGCGCCCCATGAGCGTGGCACGTAAGTCATGCTGTACATGACATGCGTGTCATGATTTTTACGTTAACTCGTGTTATTTATGTCCGTCACACAGTCACGTCGCAAGATACCAATTTTGGTGTATATCAAGCTAGCGAAACGGCCGCCAGCGCACCATGAGCGTGGTATGTAAATCATGCTGTACATGACATGCTTGTCATGATTGTCATGTTATGACTTGTCATTTATGTTCATCATACAGTCATGTTACGCCATACCAATTTTGGTGCACATTCGATTAATCAAGCGACCAGTAGAGCACAAAGTCGTAGGCGGCTGCATAGATAGACAGATAGATAGATAGATACGCTCAAAGTCGCAGAAGTTCGCTAAGAAATGCTTCGCATTTGAAAAAAATCTACTCTAGAGCGGCCGCCACGTTTGAGTGCATCTTTTATCTCGGTCACACCCTCTGTCACACCCTCGCCCCTTCCGATGTGTTTCTTCATTGATGCAAAAAGAAACGAAAAAATCACACCATCTCCCGCTAAAGGGACCATGAGGCGATGCGAAGCAGCGTTTCGGCATGTCGAGCCCGCGTTTCAGAGGGCGAGTGGAGGGGGGCCTCATTCTCTCCTCGCGCGCCTCATTCTCTCCTGCGCAACGCCGGTATGAGCGCCCTCCTACGCTCCCCCCTCTCGTGCGCCTCATTTTCTCCTGCGCAACGCCTCGATGAGCGCCCTTCTACGCTCCCCCCCACTCTCGCGCGCCTCATTCTCTCCTGCGCAACGCCGCGATGAGCGCCCTCCTACGCTCCCCCCCTCTCACGCGCCTCATTTTCTCCTGCTCAGCGCCTCGATGAGCGCCCTCCTACGCCCCTCCCCCCCCCCCCCTCTCGCGCGCCTCATTCTCTCCTCCGCAACGCTGCGATGAGCGCCCTCCTACGCTCCCCCCTCTCGCGCGCCGCATTTTCTCCTGCGCAACGCCTCGATTAGCGCCCTCCTACGCTCCCCCCCTCTCGCGCGCCTCATTTTCTCCTGCTCAACGCCTCGATGAGCGCCCTCCTACGCCCCCCCCCCTCTCGCGCGCCTCATTCTCTCCTGCGCAACGCCGCGATGAGCGCCCTCCTACGCTCCCCCCTCTCACGCGCCTCATTTTCTCCTGCTCAACGCCTCGATGAGCGCCCTCCTACGCCCCCCCCCCTCTCGCGCGCTTCATTCTCTCCTCCGCAACGCTGCGATGAGCGCCTTCCTACGCTCCCCACTATCGCGCGCCTCATTTTCTCCTGCGCAACGCCTCGATTAGCGCCCTCCTACGCCCCCCCCCCTCTCGCGCGCCTCATTCTCTCCTCCGCAACGCTGCGATGAGCGCCCTCCTACGCTCCCCACTCTCGCGCGCCTCATTTTCTCCTGCGCAACGCCTCGATTAGCGCCCTCCTACGCCCCCCCCCCCCCCCCCTCTCGCGCGCCTCATTCTCTCCTCCGCAACGCTGCGATGAGCGCCCTCCTACGCTCCCCCCTCTCACGCGCCTCATTTTCTCCTGCGCAACGCCTCGATTAGCGCCCTCCTACGCCCCCCCCCCCCCTCTCGCGCGCCTCATTCTCGCCTCCGCAACGCTGCGATGAGCGCCCTCCTACGCTCCCCACTCTCGCGCGCCTCATTTTCTCCTGCGCAATGCCTCGATTAGCGCCCTCCTACGCCCCCCCCCCCTCTCGCGCGCCTCATTCTCTCCTCCGCAACGCTGCGATGAGCGCCCTCCTACGCTCCCCCCTCTCGCGCGCCGCATTTTCTTCTGCGCAACGTCGCGATGAGCGCCAGCGTCAACGCCGCCGCCAGTGTCAGCGTTAGCGCCAGCACACGCATGCTACGGGCGGCGCCCACACCCCCACTGCGCATGCGCGTCCCCTTCCCCTCTCTCTCTCTCTCCTCTCCTACGCTCCCCCTCCCCTCTCGCGTGCCTCATTCTCTCCTGCGCAACGCCGCGATGACCGCCCTCCTACGCTGCCCCCTCTTGCGCGCCCTTGACGCTGCACTACACCGACCACAGGGCCGTCGTCTTCAAAGCGCCGCGTGCACCGACGCTCCCGCTCAAGCGAACCCTCTCCCCGCTGCTTCGCATCCACACATGGTTCCCTTTAGCGGGAGATGGTGTAATCTTTCCCTACCGGATCACGGGACATCATCCCGGGATCTGTACGTCGCGCTGTGTCATGGAGAGCAATCACACCTCCATCGCCTTTCCGATTACCATCAAAGCTTCGAAAGGCGCGTGTTTGAGCGCAGAGCTCTCTGCTCTCGCTTCGGTGTTTATAACAGCGACGACATGGACAGATTCTTGTCTGACTTCGTTGACACACAATTCTACTGTTTTCAAGTGGTTATAGTAAGAGAGGGAAATTGACAACCACCTGTTCGTTGCACGATGCCACGAGGAAATCCATGCGGATTTCCAGGAATCGGCAGCTACAGGAAATCCATATGCATTTCTTTGTGGCTTCGAGCTACAAACGTGGGGTTGTCACTTTCCTTTGCTTAATCCTTCCGCCACCTTGCCGGACTCCGCAACTTATAGTACTTCGCATTCGGAGTATACTTCGCATTGCAACGCTTATAGGACTTCGCATCGCAACGCTTATAGCACTTCGCTTTCGGAGTACTTTGCATTGCAACGCTTATAGCACTTCGCATTCGGAGTACTTCGCATTGCAACGCTTATAGCACTTCGCATTCGGAGTACTTCGCTTTGCAACGCCTATAGGACTTCGCATTCGGAGTACTTCGCATTGCAACGCTTATAGCACTTCGCTTTCGGAGTACTTTGCATTGAAACGCTTATAGCACTTCGCATTCGGAGTACTTCGCATTGCAACGCTTATAGCACTTCGCATTCGGAGTGAAGACTCGGAAATTAGTGACATGGGCATCTGTAGCTCGTCGCCCTCTTGCACTGTACTCACCTTTTTCGCCTCGACGGCGGCCAGACAAGATGATAGTAGTAGAATAGACGGCACCGTCAACGGTGCAAAGGGCCGCTTCAACAATGTGGTGGTGGTAGTGGTTTGAAGAGGAAAAGGCGCCTAATTTCTGCAGCCCGGTCGGGAGCACGGCGCAGCGCCTTTCAGCAACGTTGTATTCCTTGACGTGTGAGATCTAACCATCACCCCGTCCCCTCTCACCTTGTTAGCCTGATCAACTTCCCTGGCTTTGCTTTGCTTTCTCTCCTTTGTCGTTACTTGCCGTTAACGAATCCGTGTATCAAGGATCCGAGCATGGAAACCCAAGCGCTGATTATTTCCTGTCTTCTTGCTTCAGTTAATGTTAGGCCTAGAGGAAAAGCTTAGGAATCTCTTATTTCAACAGCTATTTTATGTACACATTTCTTATTAAGTTTATATTTGTTGATCTAAGTAAGGAGCTATTTATGTGTATAGGAAAAATCGAAAGCCGTTCATTAATCAAACAAACAATTCATTCATTCATTGGAATGCTTTTTGTTTGCCCTGGAAAATTGGCTTCAGAATGGACATCCGTTTAAAATCGAACAACGCTCTTTAACGCTATCGAGTTCCATTCTTAAAGGGAAAACTTAAGCGTCCTCCAAGCTTTTTCTCTCTGTGTTGTGCATCGAAAAATATAGTAATAAATAAAATGAATGAAAATAAGGTAAACTAAGTAGGTAGACGATGATGTCTAAATAAATAAATAAATAAATAAATAAATAAATAAATAAATAAATAAATAAATAACACGAGTTGAATAAACGTCTGTGAACTTTTCATGACCAAGAGGTTCTTTCCTTTCTTATTTGCCGTAGTGGAAAGCGCAAAGGCACGCTGTCCCTCTCAGTTATAAGATTCATTCATCGTGAGCGAAAACGGAAAGTTCGCTCCCTCGCAGCACCTGGCTAGATTTGCATCCCCGTTCCTTAAAGTTCAGCCATTTTAGTATGATGCCTTAGACAATTTTTCAACCTTATGTGGTGCCGTACCGCCCGTCTTTACGATGTACCTGTTCTTGTTCGCCCACATACCGCAAAAAAAAAAAACATAAAAAAGAAGAATAATAACACGCATTGGCACCATTATTCATAGCAGGTGTGAGGATAACGGGCTCCTTATGGGATCGCGCGTGCCTTAGGCTCGAGGATACGTTCTGCTGACGCAAGCATTGCTCGCTACGTGCGCTAAGGCCGTTTCGCAAATAACGAGATTTGGATCCGCAATTTCTCGTTGCGTGTAACTTGGACTCACCTTTACCTGCCTCAGAAACGCCAAACTCTACTCATGGCGCCGTCGGCGCTACGAAAAAGTGTGTGAATATTGTACGAAGCCATGCCGGTCAGGCTGGAGGGATGTCTATATCTTAGTGCCGCCGCAGTGCTCACTTGGCCGAAGTTTGTTGCGCAGCTGCTATAGGCTTATATAGCTGAGGTATCACAGTAGCGAATGAGTCGATGAAGCTTGTAAGCGCAATAAAAATGGCAATTCAAAGTCTAGAAAGTCTCCTTTTTTGATGTCAGCTTGTCGTTGTGAATATTTTAGTGCACATTTTTGCAATATAAATCTAATAGGCTTACTAAACTCACTTTTAAAGTCTGATACGAACGTGAAAATGCACCAAGGCGACAACGCACTGCATGTTTTCGTTTGATGCAACTTTGCACATATATATATATATATATATATATATATATATATATATATATATATATATATCGCATTTATATACATTATATATATCGACATGCATTTACCTATATCAAGACAGATGGCTGTAACATCATCATGTGCGTATTCTTTATATCACGGTGCTGTGTTAGTTCTCGATCCATATTCCCTTCCTTTTCTAGGTGACAACATGGTAACAACAAGGTGTGCGTGCGTGCGTGCCTGCGTGTGTCACTGCTTCACCTGTATGTGGAGCCAAGTAGCAAGCAAAAACAATTGCGTTGAATGATTGTCACTATCGGCACGGCTTTTGTGATTGTCACTGTATAATAACGCATGCTACTTCCTTTTAGGTGCGTAAATTCAGGAAGCTTAAAGAGGTACTGACACAAAAGTTTTGGCCTTGCGTTTCTTTTTTTTTTTTGCAGCATTGTGTTGCTAGGTGCCTGTTAGTCACACACGACACACCGTTTGCTGCTGCGGCGACAGATAATTATTTACAGGCTCCTCTTCATCGTCCAGTCTCAGGTTCGGTTTGAAAGAGCTCCAAAAACGACAAGCCGCTGGGCGCAACGATCACCACCTATCGTGTGCAACACTCAACCACTTCAGCACACAGAACTGTGACGCACTTCCGCGCGGTCCGCAGCCCAGACAGCACAAGAAAATCAGGAAGTCCTTTCGAACAGGAAACGGGAAAGCAGCGTCGCCAAACACAAAACTTTCAACGCGTACGCCGTGGTCACGGAGTCGCGAGCAGCCGCCGAAAAGTAGTCTGCTGGCGCAGACGCGGCAAAAGAGAAATGGCGACTATGACGTCATCATAACTTGTTGTATCGGCTGAAGCGTGGTGACGTCGGGGAAGTAGGGAGGTCACCTTCGAGTCACTTTTGACGGTGTCAATGCCTCGAGGTGCGGCGTATAGCGCTGCAACGCGCCACGCGAACTTCAATATTCATATAAAATACCTCCCAAACAATATTCGCTGTTATGTTGCAGATGATATACGCATATTCACGGGAATCGTTTCCGCAGGCTATGTCGGCCACGAAATTTTGTGTCAATGTCCCTTTAACTATGCCAGCTATAAGGAACCAACTCTACACGTCCACATATATACTGCAACATTTTGAACATTTCACTTGCAGCAATATGGTAGAATTACATAATCACACCGTCAATCTGACTGCGTACCTTAATTTATACGGGGGTATCATTGCGAAGCAGAACGCGCTGTCGAAAATTTGCTCGCCACTGTAAGACAGCCGCGCGCTTATCTCATCTCAATAGCCATCCGCCTCGCTTAAAGTGCTCTGTCATAAGATGAAGCCACCAAAGCAACGACTGTTATCGCGGTTAAACAGAAAGCTGGTAACGTTCTTCGTAGATTTGTTACAGTATTGTTACAGTGCCTATCTTATGGTATATTATACGTCTAGAGACTATCAACACAAAACGTAATTAGTCCAGCCTTAGCGGTGTTTTCTCCGTCCTTCCAATAGCCTCGAATCTAAGTAGGCTACAGCAGTGAGATTTCCCGACAAAAGTTCTACGTGAGCTTGTTAACTAAGCTGAGAACGCGGAAGCGGGGAACCCCAAAGACTCATCGCTTCATTTTAGACCGCAAGCGGATTGCTTCGTTACGTGCGCGGGCCACTTGGTATTGCCTCCTGTAATATCCCCACTCCCCCTCCAAACGCTTCAATCTAAGTTGATTTCTTTCTCGTTACTTTAATGAAGTGTACTTTTATCTATATTCTCAAAGACGGTCTTGGAAACACCCGATTAACGAAAAATAGCGGGGGGGGGGGGGGGGGTCGCCAAACGGTGCTGTTGTCCTGCTGCCCGCGCAGTCGCCACCGTTCCTTCCCAGTGTTTGCTACGCGGTGAAATTTTTTATGCTTTTCTTGAGGGAGTGCCGCATCGCTAATGGCTCGTATGCGTGCTTCTACCGGTTTGCCCGATAACGTTGCTGGTCTTCGCTGTCTGTGCCTCGGTTGCTCGAGGTTTGGAAGGTGTCTAGGGCCGGAGCTCATCACCGATTCACCTAGAAGCAAAAAACCCCCCCGATTATCTCGCCATATTCCCCTGGCACTGCCGCTACATGATTTTCGTTCGTCTGGAGGGTCGCTCGTAAGCAGGTAAAAAAGACATCACGGTTATCACCTTAATAGGGAGATACCCACGCTAGGGTGTCTGGTCGATAATGCGTAGCAATGGTTAAGATTCTTGGTAGGGCTGCATTTCATTGTCGAGCGAGAGGTCTCGTAGTCTTTCGTAACTGTATTTATGCAGTATTCTCAACTTGAACTTACGAGTAAACTGGATCTTAAAGAAAGTAGGGGGGCCAAATGAGCGCACCTTCATGCTGCCTACTGTAAGCTTACAGTGAACACCGGTAAATTCATGGTTCTGTGTCTGATCACACACACACACATATATATATATATATATATATATATATATATATATATATATATATATATATATATATATATATATATATATGTACATATTTCCGTTCCTCGAGCATTATCAAGGGGAGGCCCACCGATTGATTCCAACACAAATATGCTATGGTGCATATTATATTTGAATAGTATGTTCCCTTTATTTATATGGCCTCTGCATTCATTTCAAGAATCACTTTATTGACACCCATATCATTATTTTTAACTAACAGACGCAAATGTGTCGTCGACCACCATATTGTTCCCAAACGCTTTCCTGTAGAGCGCGCTTCACTGTGCATAGAGCATAAATGAGGTGAAGTACCAACGTTTATGCCTCAGATAGCCTATTTCGCCGCGTATTGTAAACCTGTAATAATGCCGTGATATTGACCATATAAATCATCTTGAATACTGTCAAAGTGGTATTAACACCGAAGTTATTGTAAGCATTAGCAACTGCGAACAGACATCGGGATAAAATGTGTACAGTTGTAAATGCTTGGATATTCAACGTGTTAAGGAATAAAGCCGCATACTCTATGCGTGCTGACTAATCTTCGATAAAACGATGTGCCTGGTATTTGCTCTTGTTGAATCTACAACGTTGAAGCGCTGAACAGCATACTGTAATTTTCTTTCTCTTTTTCTGTAATTACTGTCTTCTCTCGAGCGTTACACTTACATTTGCACAGTCCGTGTCCTCACATCGCAGAGCTCATTTAAGACGGAACACCTAAAATTGTGTGTGACATGTATGCAGCGCGTCTCTAGGAAATTGCAGTTTGTTTGGAGAAACACAATATCAACGCTCCTAAACGAGTAGGCTTGCCTCTGAGAACAAGCCATAAAAAAGAGGCCGCATTTAATACAGCTTCGTAAAAAGTTTGAAGTGCCAGGTAGTCGCCATCACGTACAGGAGGGTCTGGGGTAAATGAGACGTAAGTAGCTGTACCTGGGCGCAAGCGAACCAACTGGACAGCGCATAAACGTGGTGGCGACGCGATGGTGAGGTCAGACATAGCAGGAAGCTATAACTGCAAAAGGGCAGAAGAACAGTCGATAAGGGCAGAATGCGTGCTCAGAAAGTCGTGGCCGAGAATGAGGTCATGGGGGAACTCGTCCAGCACAGCAAAGAGAACTGAGGCCTTGTGGTCATCGAAGCTCACACGCGCAGTACACATTCCAAGAAGGCAAGGTGTACCGCCATCGGGTACACGAACAACAGGTGATGACGTGGGCGTAAGGACCTTGCGGAGACGGCCATAAAGGTGAGCGCTCATTACTGATCATTGGGCGCCAGTGTCGATGAGCGCCGAAACAGGCACGCCATCTACTTTTACGTCCAAAAGGTTTATTTTGTCGGGTAGCCAGAGTCAACAGAGGATTTCCGAGTCGTTAGGCCAATGCAGCATCACCTCCGGGAGCTGCACTGGTCAGTTTTCCGAGGAGGGATAGCGAGGGTATGGCGAAGGTGAGCGACGGGGCAAAGGTGACCAAGAACGTCGCTGGTTCTGCGGGGACGGCGAGCGGTCGTAACGTGGGGCCGAGGTTTGGGCATTAAGGTTCGAGGGGTCTTCGCGGGCGTAGAAAGGTGAGGATCGACTGTCCTCAGCACGGTACGTTGCACGAGGAGACGATGGCCGACGATAATGACAATAGCGAGAAATGTGGCCTACCCCTTTACAGTTGAAGCATATCGGCCTGTCATCTCGTGTGCGCCACTGGTTCAGATCACGGAACCTGGAATAGGTCGGTTGTGGGCGGTAGGAGGGAACAGTGCAGACCGCGGGACGACTTAGGGCACATATGGGCTGGATACCTGCGTTCGCCAGTTCTTCGCGCACGACGGCCTGGATTAAGGACACTGTCGTGCGGGCCTCTTCGTAAGAACGGGCCTGCGTTGCTGATGGGGATGCTGCCTCGATCTCTCGCCGCACAAGGCGCAGGAAGTTTTCGGTACTGGGCGGCGGCTGGAGCTGGACGTCTTCGCACGACGACGTGGCGGCGGTGTTAGGGAGCCGAACAAATTGCTGCGTGACTCGACGACTCTTCGCTTCTTCAAAACGTCGGCATTCCCTGATGATGTCGTCGATGGTGGAGCAGTCCTTGTAGACCAATAAGTGAAATACGTCATCGGCGATGCCCTTAAGAATGTGGCTGACTTTGTCAGTTTCGGGCATTTGGTCGTCAACGTGCCGGCACAAGGCTAAGGCATCCTGGATGTACACCATGTACGGCTCTGTCGAGGTTTGTGCACAGCACGAAAATCCTTTCTTGGCGGCTCGTTGGCGTGCAATAGGCTTTCCGAAAAGGTCTTTCATTTTTTGTTTGCACATATCCCAACTGGTCAGCTCCTCCTCGTGCGTGTCGAACCACACACTAGCCGTTCCCTTGAGGTAGTAACTGACGATTGCCAGCATCAAAGTGGGATCCCACCGGTTGGTCTTGCTGGCGCGCTCGTAGTCGGCCATCCACTTTTCGACGTGCACGTTGTCAGTTCCGCAGAAGGTACCAGGGTCTCGGAGATGGGTCACAACAACGTGGCTGGGTTCAGTTGGCGTAGCGGAGGCTGGATCAATGGGCCTGCCTGTCGACGTGATGGATTGCCCAAGGAGACGGCCGCTGTGACGTTCCGTGTAGTGCTTCGGATATACCCCGCACCTCCACCAAAGACGTTACGAGGAAACGGCAAAAGAAGGCTGTATTTACAATATTCACACAATCGCAGTGATCGAGGTAACAACCAAGATGGCGAAACAGCAACGAACCCGTCCTCCTCTTCTTCGTCCTCTGTGTAAGCGGCACATAACAATACTTTGCAGATTATCTTATGTGGCTCTCCAGGAGCATCTGCTATGGTCACAAGCATTAAAAAGCCGTCAACATGTTGCAATCACTGCTGGTTACTGCGGTGGGTATTGCACTTGCCCCAGTAGTCTTGCTTTTATGTGGTAGCTTCTGTTCCTGGATATATATATATATATATATATATATATATATATATATATATATATATATATATATATATATATATATATATATATATATATATATATATTGTGCTTTTTAAAGAACACGTCGCTTCTTGAAAATGCAAAAGAAGATTCTGCCGCCATAGATATACAGGGAATAATGCAGAAAATGGTTTCCATACTGCGTAAAGAGAGGCGGCGCTAACACATTGCAGCAATAAATGTCGGAATGATCGTGTCACCATCCATTCCGGCGTTCGCAAACTTCTCTAAGCCTTTCACTTCAGGCAATCCGACACTAAGCCATAGCTTTAACATGCTGCTATTATTCAAGAGCAGCCAATCAATGCGGCGGCGGCTTAAGCATGTTAGCGCGCTTCTCCGAAAAACGGCGACAATCTCAGGTTATATTTTAAGTGCTGCATGTCAATGTCATGGATGTGCTCTCACTAGAAATCTTTGAGAATATAGCTTCAAAATATCCCCAAATATTCGTCCGGCAATATCGAAATGATACGAAGGCGACTGTTCTCTCAACAGTACTCGGCATGTACAGGTTTCGTAAGCTTGCCATTAGAGAGCCGCAACAGCACAGACGCAAGCAAATGAAGACAGGCAAACGTCACAGGAGCCTGTAACACTTGTCGCTATGTCTCCATAGTTGTGCCCTTGCACTGCGTTATATCATTCAAAAGCTTCAGGTGTGACTAAATGCAAATTCCGATTAAAATACACAAAACTAAGGAATGCTTCTCTGAAACAACCACTAGACCTTTTTAAACGGAATGCATTTCATTTGGAAGATGAAGTTAAATACCAGAGACTGCTAGGCTTTCTTCAGAGTGCGAAATGCTTTAGCGGAAATTCTTGCGTGTTCTTAAATAATGCTTTTCGCGCATGCGATTCAGAATTAGATGTCAAAGTTTTCGTAAGGTTACAGTTAAATATTTTCTAAAACGAATAATTCTCATTAATAAAGAAGCGTTGACAACATGAAAATTATAGTATGCTCGTGGTAACTCTAACAAGACGTCGTTGGTCGCATCAATTCGTATCTCGTTGCTTTATTTTGTTTTGTTTAACATGGCCCGTGTTAACAACGGCGATCACATTCAATGTTTCCCATTTCATCTACTTTAACAACTCTGTGGCTTGTCCTTGCAGTGTGACCATGAGAGAAATTTATAGAGCCTCTTTCGTGAGAGCGTAGAATGCCGACTGATCTAGAGGAATAGTGGAATAACAACGTTAATAATTTTTGGGGTTTAACGTCCCAAAACCACGATATGTTTATGAGGGACGCCGTAGTGGAGGGCGCCGGAAATTTCTACCCCCTGGGGTTCTTTAACATGCACCTAAATCTAAGTACGCGGGCCTAAGCATTTTCGCCTCCATCGAAAATGCGGCCGCCGCGGCCGGGATTCGGTTCCGCGACCTTCGGGTTAGCAGTCGAGCACCATAACCATTAGACCACCCTGGCGGGTGGAATAAGAACGTTAGTAAATACTTATTACGGCGAAAACCTTATATGTCACGTGCGAACGTGACTTCGAGCAGAAAGCTGGCGTGTAGTACTCGTGGCTGCACGTTCACGTCCTTTCTGTGGCGTTCGCGTGATTAAAAAAAAAAAAACGCCAGGCCTTCGCGCAAAGCGCAGTACAGAAACAGCTAAAGCTGGAAGAGCGGCATTTCTAGGGCCCGTTATATAAACTCTCTTGGGGCAAGAACACTAGCAACGTACCCACTACGCCACAAATCATAATTTTTGTGAAGTAGGGAAGCACCCGCTACGCCATTATTCGTCATTCTACGGAGAAGCGAGTCACCCTCTGTAAGGTATTATGTGAACTTTGCTGTTGCGATGGCTGATGACGATGAAGAATTATGGATGAGCCCTTTGTAATGGGTTGGAAGCTTTAAACGACACACTAGTTACTTACGTAATTCGCATTGTGTGACGCCCGGTCGTTATTTAACTCTCCCACCACGCTAGATAACATACGTTAACGTCACAAAGAGAGAGAGAGCAGGGAAGAACTTTATTGAGACCCTGAGGAAATGGATCATGGGGGCCTTATGGGCTTCCTTGGCAACCAACAGAAGCGCATTTGCGAGGATCCCGCTACGCTATAAATCATGACAATTTTTGTGAAGTATGGACGCAGCCACTTGCCATGGGCAGTGTCTCCTCGTCTCCTCGCCCGTCTAACTCTCACCCGCCATGGGCAGTGTCTCCTCGTCTCCTCGCTCGTCTAACTCTCACCCGTCTCCTCGCGCTCACGCGAGGAGACGGGTGAGAGTTAGCGTCTCACGCGAGGAGACGCGCTCGCTCCCGTTGCACTCTCTTTCACAACGGCGCTATGGACGCTCGCAAAGCTGAACGTAAACGGCAATGCCGGCAAGCGTTGCACCCTTCTTCGCAACGGCGCTATGGACGCTCGCGAAGCCGAACGTAAACGGCAACGCCGGCAAGCGAATCTCGAAGCTGCGAGGCTGCGAAAGCGCGCATTCGCTGTGATTCCGTCATCCTCTCTCTGTGCAACGGTGTGCGAAACGCCATGAACGTCAACGTCGGCGCTAGTTGCAGCGGCAGCGCCACCGCCACGGAGCAGAGGAAGGCTCGGGAAGCCGAACGTAAACGTCAGCGTCAGCAAGCGGTAATTCAAACGCCTCGACAACCACCGTCTCATAAGTCACATAAGAGAAACGGAAACTCGATGCGCACCACAGCTATGCTTTCGCATCCCACCATGGTTGCCTGTAAGGGGAGATGATGTGCAATTTTTCGTCATTCTGCGGCGAACCGTGGTACCCGCTAAACACCTGTAATGCATTATGTGCACTTTGTTGATGTTGTGGCTGATGACGATGAAGAATTATAGCAGAGCCCTTCGTAACTTACGCTTTACTTTAACAATTATATTTTAAAAACTATCCGGTTCTTGGCCAATCCCCCACCGTGAATGTGTGTCAGAGTTTACAGGATCTACTCTACTCTACTTTGTAATGGGCTGGAAGCATTCAACAACCCACTTGTTGCGCAATTCGCATTGTGCGACGCCTGGTTACAGAGTTCGTGTTGTGGGACGCCTGGCTCTTATTTCACTCTTCTACCACGCTACATTGCATATATTAATGTGGTTTCTTTCCGGCATGAAGCCTGTATGTGGTCTTTTTGCAAAGAAGTTTCTGGCGGCGGCATGGCTCTGAGGTAGAATACTCGGCTCCAATGCACAGGGCCTAGGTTTCAGCCGCTTTTCATCCTGGATATTTTTTTCTTATTTCGTTTTTTTTTTCGCGTGATAGCGGTTACGGAAACCGGCGGCCGCGGTGGCGGACAACTACGGCGCCAATAACGGCCCTTCTTGTGATCTCATATAAGCTGTCGCTGTAAAAAGAACTTTTGTGAGAGAAAGAGTTTAAGGGGGGGGGGGGGGGTTTACGGTCGACTGCAGCCCGCTGTCGCTGAAGAAAATGAAGAGCATCGCAAGAGCCGTGCGGCATAGGACGACACGCTGGTGCTCGCAGCCTGAGCCACCACGTCGAGTCACCACTTCTTTAGACCATCGACACCATGGCTAGCCAGCAACAATAAATTGCAGTCTCGGCAGCTACCTCGTGTGGTCGTCTGCTCAGAATCTTTTTGCCTTACAAATAAGAAGGGTAAATTTACCCTTCTTTTAAATGGCATGTTACGTCCTTCACAGGCCCTAGCGGGCGTACGAAGCTTCGGGGCTTTGGAGTTTCGAAAAAAATATCCCCTCTCAAAGCTACGGCACAGTGCACCACATCGAAATGCTTCTGTCAAGGGCACATCAATCGCTTTTCACACTGAGCCATCTAGCGTATGAAAGCATGCGTAAGAACGGAAAACGCATTTCCAGTTTACCATATGCGAGTTTATCTGTTTTTTATTTCACACAATAAATGTTGCCGCTTTAAAAAGGTGATCTGTGACGTTAGAGAAGGAATTCCACCACTAACGAGCTCTAAGAATGTTTGTCTTTAGCTGAAGATGTCAGTTTCGCTACAGCGTATGAGCAGTCCTTTTAAGCGCCTAAACCATCCAAGGCCTCACTCCTTAGGTCTTGCCGCGTGCTGATAATCAGCCAAGCCCAGCGTCGACGTGCACTTGCTCAAACTGAAGCCTCGGGTATCGATCGAAAACACCTTCTTTCGAGGCGAGAAATTCACGCGCGTTGCTGAAAAGTACCGAAAGCACTATGTGCATATCAACTCAGGCTCGACTCCCAGCGGCTTCCTGCGGCGAGACGGAAGGAACGGGAAAGTGCGCATTAGGGAAGAAGCCGCGGCTCAGAATCTTTCGCCCGAGCCTGCGGCACGCCTACGCTCATTGTTCACGCTTTAGTCGTGCTGGGACACGAGAATCCTTTCAGCTCAAGCACCGGTCAAATGGCCGGCCCGGCAACTTTGTCTTGCCACCCACTTTGCTCCGTAGCCATTTTTCACGTTTCCGCGTCGTTCTTTCCTTTCTTCTCTATCTTTGTTTAACAGCGCGCTCTGCGCGTTGGCAGCATCGCGCGTTGTAGACACGAGTGGAAGTTAAAGCAGCTTAATTAGGAAATGTGTGCCTTGGTGGGATGTTGAAAGCATGCGTCTGCCATGCGGCGAGGACGAAGTAGCTCCTCTTTCAGATCCTATGCGTCTATCTTTGTGCAGCAGTGTCTTCGTCCGAGTGAGGAGTCACCATTTGTCTGTCGAGTAATAAAAAACAAAATCGAGTTTTTTTGCGGATATTACGATTATTGAGAATCGAGAAATTAGCGGCACTGCTTTTGTGATAACGTGCCAGATGTTTTTGCAGGCTATCAAAAAATATTGTGGAGCACCCGCTAGCTCGGTGTGCAGGGGATACCATAAAAACATTGCGAAAATATAAATGGTACTGCCATGTGCACTGCAAGAGTTTTTGTGGCGTGCTGCTTTTACGCCCAAATATGCGGCCAAGAAAATAACACGACTTGAAGTCGTTTTCTTAAAAAAGATCTTTCCGTGCGTGTGCTTTTGGTTCGGGCCACCACCGATGCACTGGATAAAGTGTCGTGCAGCTGCGGCACTTGCCGTGTGTAATGAGCAATGTACAGCTTTCGTCAGTTTTTCTTTGGTTCATACGGAAACATCGTGTGAGACTGCTGCTTTTACACCTCCCAAATCTAGCACTATAGTCAACAACAACAAGAAAAAAGGGCGTTGTGCGAAAAAAAAAAACCAAGAAATAAACAAATAAAGAGCATCGAAATGTGTGTATATCCTGGCATCAAGAATGTAAAGATTATAAAATCCCGGGACAAAGAGCCCTCATAAATGCTTTGTCCCGCGATCATAGCTGCGTCTTTTCTTGCTCCGTTCTACATGTCCACTGCTTTGTGAAATAGTCTTCCAGGGTATGTGAATGAATTAATTGAGTGCGCCCTCCGTCTTTTCGGGAGAGGGAAGGTTTCTACACACAACTGGCTGTTCTACAAGCGAAGCGTGTTCTTTCTTAAGGGAGCAATACATCGTGCTCATTTTCCAGCTACGATCACACCCTGGAAAATAATTTGATATAGTAAAAAATAGCTTCCTTTATTTGTTTCTTCTTTTTTATCGAATGGATCCCGTAAACGTAAAGACGAGATATTTCAATATACAAAAGAGAAATATATGTCCAACCAAAAATGGACGAACGCAAGAAACCGAGAAGAAGACGGGAAAGCGGCCCAACAACGTGTTAAATTTTAAATACAGCAGGGCGGAATGTATGTCAGTATAGATAACCTTCTTTTTTCTTATTTTGGGTTTTATGAGGACGTTACTACCGTCATTCCCACCCCCCCCCCCCCCCCCAAAAGAAAGGACCGCAATTTTTTTGCTCCATCTGGCTTATTTACCCTCTCATTGAAGAAACAAACAGGTAAGCAGTGGAATTAATATGGCATAGGCTATTAAAAGGTTTTCAGTTTTGTTGAGCTTTTACAACGTAAGCGCTTTGCTATTAGGACCATCAAAGCGTAACAAGAACGACCAAGGAGACATAGCAAGACAGAGGTGTACTTATAGGGGTCTTATTTTTTACTTAAACGCTTAGCCACTGTCGTGTTTCAAACGCACACCGTGCAACAATGTTTAGCATCTTGAGATGACTGCCGCACATGGGAGGGGTGAAGTGGAGGGGGGGGGGGGAAGGTAATGAGCATTTGTTTACCTAACACCGCTTTTACATTGCAAGCGAAATTTCACAAACCTTGCATTCTTAAGGCAGGTAGCGCAAAGAGACACGGACACAAGCGAAGAATAAGTGCACAGGACAAGCGCTTGTCCTGTGCACTTATTCTTCGCTTGTGTCCGTGTCTCTTTGCGCTACCTGCCTTAACATGAGTTCCCACAAACTAGCCCAGTTATCCGTTCTCCTTGCATTCTGTTTCGTGCAGCCGACACAGACCTTGGATTGTGCTACCGCAGGGAACAACATGTGGCGCTTCTGATATTCACAGTGACGACGATTCTAAACGGGAAGATGCCTTGAAGGTAAGGTGAAAGTTCATGCGCTAAGACAAGTTACTCATGCGTCTGTTTCCATATGGGCCCATGACGCAGCCGAAGGTTAGCTCAAGGTCGTCACGGAGTCATCTGAATGTTGCCTTAGCTCGTTCGTGAACGAAGAATGAGTGGTACTGGCATGAAGCGCATCGTGCCCGGTGTGTTTTCACTCATGAATGTTTTACACACAGAGCACCTGACGCGAGGCCAGCTCGTGTTATGGCGGGCCGCTCGACAACTCTGAATATTTAACCGGTGGCAACACAAGGCGATGGCGACTGTCTTCATTCGCATGCTTCTCCATCACTCCTCCCACGCGATTGTTTAGCGACGTATTTCTTCATTTGTATTTTTCCTTCCGACTTGCACTACTCCTCCTGGTTGCTGCAGCCGTCTGTTCCAATAGTTTAGATACTGGATAGGTACTGGTGTACGCTCACGAAACCATTTAGTTGAAACATTTCCTGACAGTGAGGTCAATTTTTTCATTGCACTCTGAACATAGCCAGTAGCCACTAAAACGGAAGAAGCGTATTGATAAACTATTTCCCTCTTGGTGACCTTTCTTTCAAATCTCTCTTTTTATTATTTTAATAAATAAGTAAAAATGATAGAGAAAGGAATTAAGGCTCTTTAAATCTGCGTTCCTTTTTCTAGTATCCACACAATAGTGTCCGCCGCTGTGCTGGCTGTTCAGTGTACTTGACCGTTCTTAACTGCGTGCTATTACGCATTTAGGCAAGCCTGGTAATAAAGAAAAGTTATGACGGCCGCTTCGGGCTATGTGTAAACTAGCGTAAAACGCCCCTACGCTAACAAATGACGTAAATCGCGGATTAATAGGCAAATTATTTCCTAAATGACCCTAAACCTTGAACGAGGTCGGAAATACGCGTTACCCACGACCACGAAGGAAATATTAGAGATAATGAATGCCATGAAGCAGTATTCAAATAATACCTTTCATATTAACACCTAAACCGCATCGACATGTATTTGAGCTCAAATCGAATACATTACAACTATTTTACGTCATTTGCTTCGTAAGACCCC
The DNA here is from genome assembly GCF_013339695.2 of Rhipicephalus sanguineus. Classification (NCBI taxonomy): domain Eukaryota; kingdom Metazoa; phylum Arthropoda; class Arachnida; order Ixodida; family Ixodidae; genus Rhipicephalus; species Rhipicephalus sanguineus. The sequence goes on along the minus strand of NC_051180.1, from coordinate 14,862,245 downwards.
CGCCCGCTACAATAGAATGTAAACTGGAAGCCCGAGTTAGGCACATGTACCAGGGTTTTGAAATAACTATAAGTTCTAGCGTACAATATCCTTTCGATACTTAACAAATATATTTACACGGCTGCTCTAAATAAAATGAATTCACACAACTACTTTCTGTCATCATAACGCCAACTAAGTATACTATACTCTAACTCGGTGTGTTTATAACTCGTTTTATGAGCACCATGTCTTGATACGTATATTCGTGACGTCACAAAGTGTATTTTCCCTTTTCAAAAATCAGTACAAATCTCGCATTAATTTATTTAGTTGGTTGGTTGGTTAGTTAGTTAGTTAGTTAGTTAGTTAGTTAGTTAGTTAGTTAGTTAGTTAGTTAGTTAGTTAGTTAGTTAGTTAGTTAGTTAGTTAGTTAGTTAGTTAGTTAGTTAGTTAGTTAGTTAGTTAGTTAGTTAGTTAGTTAGTTAGTTAGTTAGTTAGTTAGTTAGTTAGTTAGTTAGTTAGTTGCATATATAGGCAATTGCATAGGGCCAACCTATGTATCACTACCTTAGTATCACGTAACCTTAACCTGCTATATTAATAGCACGTAAAATAGGGGTAACCTGCTGAAATTCACCTGTCTTATTGGCGAGATTTGTATTTTTCGTATGCCAATCTTTTTCTTTGTCTTGTGTTGGGTATTATGTGTATTTTCTGAATGCCAGTGCCATGCAACCAACCCTTGGCATTTGTTATGATGCTGTAGCAGCAGCCTTTCGTTCGCGTGTCCCTCCAGTTCATATTTTTCAGGTAAATTATTTTGCAATTGAAATTCAACACATAAGGCGGCTGCAAAAGCTTCCCGTGGCCCACTTGAATAATGAATATGGGAACACAACCGTACCAAAAAAATAACTAACCTGTGTATTCGCTGATCGTCGTTTACATAGTCATCCATCAGCTGTACAGTGTTTACAACTGTTTCGCTTGTCTGCAAGTAAGCCTGTTTTCGCCTCCTCGCTGTTTGTACATTATATCAATGATGATTCGCCTTCAAAGGAATTCGCAGTGAAGGGATCGAGGTGAAAAGGTAAACACTATAGAGCGCCCCTTGGTATGCCAGCGATTGAATAATTTATGACACAAGCACTGGACAAAAATTACACGTGTATTTTTAAGAAGCTCTGAGGTACGCATCACGTACCATCAGGGTGGAGTGTTTATTCGGGTTGCAAACGTTGCTGTAATTTTTTATCAAAGATACAAATAAAAACAAGAGACTTAAGATTACATCATTAAAAAGTAGCAGGACGTGCATATTGTGATGCATTGTCGTTTCAGCAGCATTTGTTCTTTTTTCTGCCTGCAGGGTACAGCTGAACAGCAAAAAAAGAAAAAAAGAAAATAAGTTAGGTGCGTCAGGTGGACGAATGTTTTCATATTCGTACACCGTTACCTCGAGGAAGGCCGTATTTGTTTACCTTGTTCAAAGAATGTTTTGCTGAGGGCAATATACATTAATACGATCCGGTTACTCTCCCTGCCTTCTGAATAACATTTATTTCTTTCACTCTCGTGGAAAGCATCAACAAAATTGCAAAATTAATAGTGGGCATCATAACAGGCACAACGTCACAATTATTCATATAACATGAAATAATGGCTCCTTCCAGTGTACTCGTGAAACTTCTAAATCATCACATAAATCATTTCGCTAATGGTTTTTGTAGTATTGGGATCATAATAACATAACAACTAGTTTTCCGGCGAATCTCATCAGCCGTTTTGTTAATGATTGCAGGAACAAACAGACAATTCAGTGCTCTTTTGAGGAGGGCCTAAATAAAAGCCGTACCCCAATTCTATTAAACTGATCATTGGTGTTACAGAATACCGGCATCTTTGCAAAGATTATGAATGTATGGAACTGGTATTTCAACGACACGTCCAGACCACTCACATTGTAGTCCTAATAGAAGCAAATGAATAATAACGAATATAAACTGTTTCGGCGACGTTTTCTTTTTGCTGCGTCGTCGTTTTGTTTTTATGCTCTGATTCTTGCACGTGATGGTTTAGTGAACTTCGTATTTTGCTTCTCATTGCAACGTTCCTTTTTTCATTGACATGATGTGAGGAGATGTTGGCGACAGAGGTGTCGAACATGGAACATACATGCTCCAAAATTTCTGAGCATAACAAATACACAGAACATACAGTAAACAAGTTGAAGACAACCATGGCACTGCAATAAGACGTCTCAAAAATACCAAGAAGAATGTCCCCTTATATGAAGTTCTGAAGTCATACATCATGTAGATGAATTATCAGCTAAAGACAGGACATAACAGTCAAGCCAACATAGTCAACAATCACATATGTACGCGGTGACGTTCAAATAAAACATAACATAACTTTCAAGGCAAACTTAGTCGATAGTAAGGTATATATACACTGACGTTAAGGCCAAGCAGCACTTTTCTCCTGTTTTGGTGCACTGCGGCGGAGCAATGGTTTAGTGCGAATGACAGAAAGAACAGGGTGCTCAAGAGCTCGACTAAGCTGCCTCACTCGCCCGAGAACACAACATACCACTCGACGCGGGAAGCCTTTAATGAAACGCCCGCGGGGCCGCAAGCAGCCACGTTTGACCCGCCTAGCTTAAGCTCGCGCGCGGGACACTCTGACGAAGCGCCAACACTACAAGCTGGGTAGACTTATGGAGTCAGAGAAACAGCAGGCGGTGCTGTCAGCCTCTGTTGACTTCGTAGAAGCAGCAATTAAGGCTGCTGTTATGTGCGTTCCCTGCGGAGTAAACGTCGGAGTGGATTTGAGGGTAGTTGTTAGGAATGCGCGTAACGACAAGAGCTGCTTTTTCTGGGGAAGCCTACGTTGTCACGAACACGCGTACGAATTGACACGCTGCATTTGTTGCTGATTTAGGGTAAGCAAAATAAGATTTGCGGCTTACGTAGGAAAGAGAATAATCTAGATAAGCGGCCTTCCTAAATATGCCATGGGTCTTCTTTTATTTTTCTTCTCTTCGTCTTCTTCTACTCATAAAAGTTTGAACAAACCATAATTACGAGGTTCGAGGTTTGGTTTCTTCGCGATAGCTTACTTGAGCGTGAAAAGTTTTCAAGGAGGCAATATTTAGGCTTGAGCTAAGCTTTTGGAGAGGTTGCTAATCTTCTGCACGCTGTTCTGGTTTTAATCACACGGTAAGGAAAGAGTACGGTGCGCAATATTGGAAATCGAGCTTACGACTCCTTTATATTATCAATGAGGGCATAGGACGAAGTATTAGAGGGCACAGCTGATTGCGAAACGGCTTTGCGAACGCTGCAAATGGAAGCCGTTCTGCGTGCCAAGGACGAAATATAAAGATTAGGATTTGCGACGAAGGAAATCGATAACGCGAACTACGTCAGCGATAGCCACGACGAGAAAGTCAGGAAGTCTGCATGCTACACCAGCTGGAAAGAGGCGATAGTGATGAATCCATTTTACGTCACACTGAGGAATGCAGCAGCAGTGGCTAGGGGAATAAAACTGTGGCTTTGCTTTAAAGACTAATGGCGGGATGACAAAAGTTAACTTTAATGTGGATCTCGTAACTAACTGCCATGCATGCATCTGCCGGAATTATTATTGAAGTAAAAGTTGTTTCTGAGTTACCTTTGTCATATTCATATTTGTCAAGAAATGTACATGACCAACTATTTCTCTGTGGGTGTGGACGCCCTGGTTACCCTCAACTTCCACAAGACACGACAGTCGTGGCTGTGCTTTTGGAAACATCGCCTTTTCAACAAGGTGAACAGCGAGCGACAGTACTGCTGCTATGTTGATTGATTGGTCATGGTACAATTGCAGCCTAGGCGTTTCATGAAATGTGCCAATTCAGTGCACGGATGTGATGTTTCGAGTTCAAGTAAGTTTGAACCTCGATGTAACGAAGTTGCTTGTATTGGCAATCTTTGTTACATAAAATTTCGTTGATGCAGTAGAACCTCACTCATTTAAATATCATGGGCCTGAAGCAATGTCTGAATTAACTGATTGATGCAACGCGCGCGCATTGTCACAAAACTCAAACATGACGGAAGCTGTTGAAAATGAAAAGCTTTCAGCCGCTGTCAGCATGCTGGCATAAAACTCGTTTGCTACATCGCAATGGACGAACAATCAGTTGCCGGCCATTTTACCTGCGAAAGAACTGTCGTCACGTGCACATAATAGTGGGGGTGGTAGTGGAGGTACGTAATAAGGGAGGGGTGCAGAGCATGGGTGTTGGCAGGGGGGGGGGGGAAAGGGGTGCTTGGCCTCCTCAAGCCACACCAGCACTTGTCCCTACCCAAAGTACACCAGCACTCTCCAGCCGCGATGCAACACGGGTTTGCCGCCCTCCAGTCGAAATCCTGATGACACTCATGGTGCAGATCACGTTTTGGGCTAATTAAACACGGGAGTCTGGTGCCGGGGTCACATTATGAAGTCGGAGGGTTGACCATAATTGTGGCTTTTACACTTCTTTATGCAAAATAAGTACTACAGGATTTATGTATTCATCAAGAAAATGAAAGTGTACCCATGTAACCGACATTTCTTTACTGTTTTCTTGATACTTTTGATGATTCGGAATTCGATTCATTTGGACAATTTTTCCGGTCCTGTGAAATTCAAATTAACGAGCTTTTACTGTAGCACACTTTGATTTGCATTGGTAATATGTAAGACAATATGGCGGTGCCTATGATAATTAGACCAAGTTTATTTTAGCTGCTGTATTGTTTGTGTTGTTTTCAAAAATTAATTGATTTAACCTAGTTTCATTTGTTGTTATGCTTCTTTGAGGGCAGGTAATTAGGGCTCTTTCGTTATCTTTTTAGGCACTGTTCAGCCTAGCAAACAATGCTATTACGTTTGGAGCAGCATTCACCTATCTTTGAAACAAGGTGCCAGAGCCTACAGCATGGCATTTTGTTCAAGGAGTGTTTCACCGGAAGATGGAGCTGTAATGTAATCAGGTGACATAGTGATAAAACAAGTGATCAAACAGGATGATTTTAAGGTGACATCCTTTGTTTGACTGCTATATTAATAATTTTGAGATGTGGTATGTGGGATGTTGGTGCTTTGAGGGCTGAAGTGCAATGAAGACTAGTGGAACAGCTTGTCACGCATGTGAATGTGTGAATGTGCCCATGCAGTTCCTGTACATCACGTACGGTACTCGTGACTTTCTTGAGAAAAAGTGCCGGGACCTCCCGCAAAAGGTGCGCCTTTGGCTGGACGGGGAGCCCAAGGACCTGGAGCATCTGGAGGCCATCACTGTGCTCAACATCCCTTGCTGGGGCGCAGGTGTACGACCATGGCACATGGGTGCCGGAGGTCAGCTAGCTCAGCCCCAGAGGTATGTACAGTCCCAATAGTTCGTAGATAGCCCAAAGGGCTCCTCGCCATGCCCCATAGCATGTTGGGGTTATGCACTGGAATTTGCAAGGCACTGTCTGGGGAGCATTTAACGAAAAAAATTTTTCAAATAGATTATTGCTTGCTCAAGGTAGAAAACAGGGGTGCAACAACTGCACCAGTTCTGCCAATCTGATAGAATTCCTTATATTTGTGCCAAGCTCAGCCAAAATCGTGAAATTTGTTGAAATTGTACCATGCTGCACCAAAGTCCCGGCAAACCTCAAAGTTTTCTTTGTTGCGCTAATTTTAGCGACAAATGGAGACCGCGTTGGCTGCGTGCAGTTTGGGCATCACCATCTAATCCAATCTAATCCAAGTTGGGCAATCCAATCTAATCCAGTTTGGGCATCACCATCTAATCCAAGTTGAACCACTTGCCCTTGGGCAAGTGCTTCAACTTTGGCCGAGAGGCTGCATCGAGGGACGTGCCGACAAACAGAAAGACAGACAGAAAGACAGACCAAAATATCTGCGTTTAAGTTCCCCAAGAAAGACTATCGTCTTTAAAAGCGTACTAAGATTTAGAAGGGGCTATTAGTACTAGCTGTCACAGGACACAGCACTTATTGCTCCTTAATTACTCGTGTGCACATGCCATATAATAATGAGTACTAGTATAATCGTACTAGTATAATCGTATGACGCTATGTGTATGTATGACGCTATGTCACCGCTTGTGAGCCCTGCCAGCGCCGCAAAAGGCCGTCTGCACTTCCAGCTGGATGCCTTCAGCCGATCGACGTTCCCGCTGAACCTTTTTTTCGAGTTGGTCTCAACCTGCTTGGTCCTTTCCCACTCTCCAGCTCCGGAAATAAATGGATTGCTGTCGCCACAGACTACGTGACGCGGTACGCTATCACACGAGCGCTTCTGACGAGTTGCGCTACCGACATTGCGGACTTTCTGTTGTACGACGTAATTTTAGTGCACGTAGCCCCACGCCATCTTCTCACTGACCATGGCCGCACCTTTCTCTCAGCTGTCGTTAAAGAAATCTTGCGTCTTGCAATACCAAACAGAAGTTTACGACTTCGTACCATCCACAGACGAACGGCCTCATGGAGCGCCTCAACAGGACCATAACCGACATGCTCGCGAAATACGTTGCGGCTGATCACCAGGACTGGGACATCATTTGCCACATGTGACGTTCGCCTACAATTCCTCGCGTCACGACACTGCCGGCTATTCGCCATTCTGTCTCCTATACGGACGAGAACCCGCACTATCCTTGGACACTTTGGTGCCCTCCGCCACCGAATATGCCGCCGAAGCCATCGCCCGCGCCGACCACGCGCACCAACTCGCCCGTAATCGCCTCGAGGCCTCGTAGGAGCACCAAAGACAGCTCTATGATTGTCGTCATAGAGACGTGCACTTTCCCCCGGGTTCTCTTGTGCTTCTCTGGTCTCCCACTCGGCGTGTGGGGCTTTCTGAGAAACTCCTGTCACAGTACACTGGACCATACCATGTCGTTCGCCAAATCACTGACGTTACGTATGAGATCGTCCCAGCCGATCCAACAAGGTCATCGTCACCTACGAGCGACGTCGTTCACGTGTCTAGGCTCAAGCCTTATTACCCTCCCTCGACCACATCTGTGTAGATTAAGCACCGAGACGGTGCTTCTACAGCCGGGGGGTTATGATACCACACAGCCGCCGCAGCGTGGCTGCGTGAACGACGAGGAACATGACGTCGCTTCTCTGGTTGTTCCTGGACTGCCGCCATCTTGTCCACCCTGCGCTGTTTTAACTATTTAATAAATAGTTATTAAACAAGCTACCCTTGTTTAATAACTATTTATTAGCTACCCATTGTTAGCTACCCAACTAGCTACCCACTGCAGCGATGGCGTAGTGGTAGAGCATCAGCTTCGCATGCAAGAGGTCCGTGGTTCGAATCCCGGTGCCGGACAATTCCCAACCGGATTAAAAAAAAAATCCGCGTGATGATGGAATTGTGTAAAAACGCCTGGGGTGCAGCCTCACTGGCGGCCACAGCCAGCAATGCACTCCCTCACCAGAGCAGGATTGGCCACCCTGGTGTAGTACTTGGCCACTACCTCCCACATGAATACACCAATTAACCCTCGGCCCTCAGTCCCCAGCGGCTGCGAAGCAACTGACCAAGGCGGCGGTCAGACCTGCGACGCAGCAGAGGGTGCTAAGAATCTCTGGGTACGGACAGGCCGCCATTGGAATCTGAATTTGGCTACGTATAACGCTAGAACTTTATCTAGTGAGGCGAGTCTAGCTGTACTATTCGAGGAATTGGAGGGTGTTAAATGGGATGTAATAGGGCTCAGTGAGGTTAGGAGGCCACAGGAGGCTTATACAGTGCTGAAGAACGGACACGTCCTATGCTATCGTGGCTTAGCTGACAGAAGAGAACTAGGAGTGGGGTTCCTTATTCATAAAGATATAGCTGGCAATATAGAGGAATACTATAGCATTAATGAGAGGGTGATATGTATTGTAATTAAGTTTAATAAGAGGTACAAGATGAAGGTGGTACAGGCCTACGCGCCTACATCCAGCCATGATGATCAAATGGTTGAACGCTTCTACGAAGACGTAGAATCAGCAATGAGTAAGGTAAAGACACAGTATACTGTACTGATGGGCGACTTTAATGCAAAGGTAGGCAAGAAGCAGGCTGGAGATCATGCAGTTGGGGAATATGGCATCGGCTCTAGAAACGCCAGAGGGGAGTTACTAGTAGAGTTTGCAGAACGCAATAATTTACGCATCTTGAATACCTTCTACAGAAAACGGGCTACTCGTAAGTGGACGTGGAGGAGTCCTAATGGCGAAACTAAAAATGAAATAGACTTCATAATGTGCGGCCACCCGGGCATTGTACAGGATGTGGAAGTAGTTAACAAGATCCGATGCAGTGACCATAGAATGGTAAGATCTAGAATTCAACTTGACGTGAGGAAGGAACGGCAGAAACTGATACGCAGGAAGCCGATTAATGAACTAGCTCTGAGAGGGAAAGTTGGGGAATTCAGAGTTTCACTTCAGAATAGGTACGCGGCTTTAACCGAGGAAACCGACCTTAGCGTTGACGCAATGAATGATAATCTGACTAGTATCATCAAGGAGTGTGCAGTGGAAGTCGGGGGTACAGTTGTTAGACAGGACACTGGTAAGCTATCCCAAGAGACGAAAAACCTCATTAAGAAACGTCAAGCTATGAAAGCCTCAAATGCAACAGACAAAATAGAGCTGGCGGAGCTTTCGAAGTTAATCAATAGGCGTAAAGTAGCCGACATAAGAAAGTATAATATGGAGAGAATTGAGCATGCTCTAAAGAACGGAAGAAGCCTCAAAGCTATGAAGACAAAACTGTGCATAGGCAAAAATCAGATGTATGCATTAAGGGATAAGGAAGGCAAGGTCACAAACAATATGGATAGAATAGTTGAGGTAGCGGAAGAGTTCTACAGAGATCTGTACAGCAGCCGAGCCATTCAGGATGATAACGTAAGAAGGAGTAATAGCGCAGAGGAATCTGACATCCCACCAGTATTGACAGGAGAAGTAAAGAAAGCCCTAAGGGGAATGCAAAGAGGCAAAGCAGCTGGTGAGGATCAGGTAACATCAGACCTGTTGAAAGACGGTGGAGAGATTATGTTAGAGAAACTGGCCACCCTGTATACGAAGTGCCTCTCGACGGGGAGGATACCAGAATCTTGGAAGAATGCCAACATCATCTTGATCCATAAGAAAGGGGACGTCAAAGACCTGAAAAATTACAGGCCCATAAGCTTACTGTCGGTTGTCTACAAGCTATTTACAAAAGTAATTGCTAACAGAATTAATACGACATTGGAGTTCAATCAACCAAGGGACCAGGCAGGATTTCGTACAGGATTCTCAACAATAGACCATATTCATACTATCAATCAGGTGATAGAGAAATGCGCGGAATACAACCAACCCCTATACATAGCCTTCATAGATTACGAGAAGGCATTTGATTCGGTGGAGACATCAGCAGTCATGCAGGCACTGCGGAATCAAGGCATCGACGAAGCCTATATAAACATAATGGAAGAAATCTACAGCGGATCCACAGCCACTATAGTCCTCCATAAAGAAAGCGACAGAATCCCAATAAAGAAGGGCGTACGGCAGGGAGACACGATCTCTCCAATGTTATTCACCGCGTGTTTACAGGAGGTTTTCAGGGCCCTAGATTGGGAAGAGCTAGGGATAAGAGTCAATGGAGAGTATCTCAGTAACCTACGATTCGCTGATGACATTGCATTGATGAGTAACGCGGGAGACGAATTGCAGCTCATGATTACTGAACTGGATACGGAAAGTAGAAGAGTAGGTCTGAAAATTAATATGCATAAAACTAAAGTAATGTGGAACAATCTTGGTAGAGAACAGCGCTTTGCGATAGGTGGCGAGACACTGGAAGTTGTAAAGGAGTACGTCTACTTAGGACAGGTAGTAACCGTGGAGCCGAACCATGAGAGTGAAATAACTAGAAGAATAAGGATGGGTTGGGGCTCATTCGGCAAGCATTATCAAATCATGAATGGTAATCTACCACTATCCCTCAAGAGGAAGGTATATAACAGCTGCATCTTACCGGTACTTACCTACGGAGCAGAAACCTGGAGACTTACAAAGAGGGTTCAACTTAAATTGAGGACGACGCAGCGAGCGATGGAAAGGAAAATGATAGGTGTAACCTTAAGAGACAGGAAGAGAGCAGAGTGGGTCAGGGAACAAACGGGGGTTAATGACATCATAGTTGAAATCAAGAAGAAGAAATGGATATGGGCCGGGCACGTAGCACGTCGGCAGGATAACCGGTGGTCATTAAGGGTAACTGACTGGATTCCAAGAGATGGCAAACGCGTGAGGGGGAGACAGAAAATTAGGTGGGTAGATGAGATTAAGAAGTTTGCAGGTATTACGTGGCAGCAGAAAGCACAGGACCGGGTTGATTGGCGGAACATGGGAGAGGCCTTTGCCCTGCAGTGGGCGTAGACAGGCTGATGATGATGATGATGATGAAGAATGTCCTTCATTTTCGGGCCACGAACGTCTGCCAAGGATAGCGGACGGCGCTGCATTGAAGTGCCTTCTGTAACGGCAATGTTGGGAGCCAATCTTTTGAAGCAGTTAGTAATAAAGGTCGAAAACTATGAAGCTGCAGATCGATGCACCGAGTGATTGCACCGTGGCACATTGCTGCTCTGATGATTACACTGGATTGGGTTGCGATTTCTGGGCATCACGTGGGATAGCACATGCGCAGTATTTAGCGCTAGCATAAGAAGACAGGTGACTGACGCAAGACCTTGTTTTGGAGAGGTTCGCGCACATCACAAATTTGCTGAGTAGCGAAGGAAAGATGGCCTGGGGAATGGCGAAAGAAAAGAAAAACTCACTTGGTCGTCGTTCTTATAACAGGTATAAATGGAAGCCACGGATGGTACATTCAGAAATCCAGTGTCGCGTTCATCACCGCAAGGCGGCGTGCGCTGTCATTGTTGGTGTTTTAGGGCGTCATTTGAAACGGAAATCCCTTCAATTTGAAAGAGACGGCACCATGCGCTTGAAGACTCTCCATCGACTTCGTGATCTTTTTTCGCTCTTTCTATTTGATGATTTTATTTATTTTTGGTGTGCTTTTTTTCTATCTTCGTTTTCGCATAACAGAAAATGATGATGTAACGGATACCGTGTTCTTAATAGAAAATACGCTGTGCCGTTGACCGTTCCTGTCAGCTTCAGCTGAACACTCCTCCTTCTCCAGTACCATCCTCCCGTACTGTCTCGTTGATACAATCGTTGTTTTTACCTTGGTTAAATGTTCGTTTTATAGTAGTGCCCTTGCAGTTTCTCAAAAGCTCGGCTTCATGCTTTTTAGGGCCATCAAATACACGCCTGATGTAACACTGCGACGGAAATTATTTGTCATTATTCTGCATCATTTAACCTTGTCTAACAAGATGTTCCTCGTACTGACATCTGCCGCAATAAGGGTTCGTGTTAAGGAGCCAAAAAAAATTATACAAAAAAGAAATGCACTGTGTTATTTCCCTGAAATGCGGTGAAAAATAAATGCCCTGAAAAGCACCGCTTGAGATAATAAACTAGATATAGGATAAGATTGTTCGAAACATCCTCATTCTCACAACGGCTATAATCCAATGGGCTCTAAAAAAGGCACTTGCTCGTGCTTACCTGAGATTTGGAATCTGCACTTCTTTATTGTCTAATTCTTTCTACGCCATCTTTTTCTTCCCACATTTTTTATCGTCTTTCATGTTGCATGTCGTTTCTTCTAAAGCAGAAAAAACCTAAAGCAGAAATTCACCCGGGAGGAAGCTGTCGTGAAACGGATTCGCTTTTGCAATGTATTTATTAATTTACACGGTTCCCGCTTAAAACGCAACGCTGTCTCGCGTTCAAAGATTCAAACTCGTTGCCATTGCGGCCCAGCTACCGGCGCCTCGATGAATACTGAATAAGACACCTGACGAGATGGCGACTTAGCTGCTAGAGAATTCGAGAATACGAAGGTATCTTGATGAGCTTCTTGGACATTTACATGCTCGTACAAGTTCGCTCACAACCGCGAAGCAGCGCATAATTCAAGTGACCTCGAGGATTTCAGTCTCTTTTTCTTTCTCTCTCTTTTACAGAGCCAATGAACATGCTTAGCATTTTGCGGCAAATAAAAAAGGTCGTTCTTGCGCTGCATATAAAGGGAGAAAACGGTGCTTGGAAGGATGGCAAGGACCACTCACAGTGGTATGCTATAGTATGCTATAGTTGCTTAGGCGTTACGCTGCTAAGCTCGAGGGCGCTCGTTTCATTCCCGGACACGGCGGCTGCGTTTGAAGCGAAATGCAAAGAACGCTCGCGTAGCACATAGATACATCTTCACATTCAAGGACCCGGTTTTGGCGCGTATAACCCTGAATTAAATGAGGGCAAAGAGCACCTGTAGAACCGAAAGTGACATTTAGTACACAGTGTTAGGGAAGGCTAACATTTCGTGAGTCTAAGGCCGGCATAGCGTACTGAATTCTGCCGCCTGATTATATATCCTTATGATCGTTCATCACTTGTGACCGGCTGATCGCGTTGATAAAGTAGGTGGGCCGCCAATTAGACCCCTCGGGAAACAAGAAAAGGAAAATAGTAATTGGCATAGTGTGTGTGTGTGGGGGGGGGGGGGGGGGGGTCTACAAACAATTCCACATGGGGTAACCAAGAATTTCCGTTACTGCATATGTTTCACAGTCGCAGGGTAAATCAGTCTCAAGGTAGTCGTCTAATCAACAATTTGAGAACACGTTTAATGATATTATAGATCATTTGACTTTCATATATGTAATTGAACGTTATGCTTGTGCAGCCTATGTAAAATGCAAGTTCTGTCATCAACGAAAGATCGAATAGCCGTTCTTTCGCCATCAATTTTCTCCGAACATCTGCGTGAGAATTTAGGACACCAATTATATCCTTTTATGCCTCTCTATCTCTCTCGTTTTTGGTTGCATGGTCATCAACTCTTCCCCGATGCGTTACTTGACCAACGCGGGATCGAGAACTCATCCCGAAACTCTGTGCTCAGCCGCGAAAGCCTCGTCGGTGTTTTTCGCAGTAAAGAGCGCGACGCACAATTTCCGAGTCTTCGTTGCCTAACTCACTGGCAATCAAGCGGAGAACGAGTAAAACGTGATTCTCATAGCTTCCGCGGCTCCTGTTTCTACACGTTCTTAGAATTCCGCCGCGTCTATGCGTTTAACGATTTCATTCAGACCCACGCTAGAGATGCCGGCACCCAGAAAATGCTTGAATCGAAGATCGCTCCAGTGGAAAGAATGCCTGGCGCCGTGGTTCAGCGCTCTTTACTTTCAAAGAGTTTTTGCTTGCTTCTGGGAACATTCTTCACTGCGGAACGCTGCGCTTAACGACTTTTTTATAGGCGGCACCATAGTTTATGTATGGGTTGGTGCCTGGGTTATCAGTGTCTTGCTTCATGGGGATGAAAAAAACGAAAAAAAAAGCATCCTGCAACAAATCGCTGCAGCTGGAAGTTGAAATCTTGAGTGCTCTACGCCCAATAATAATTTTTCTTTCTTCAGTATTAAGGTAAATTTTGTTCTTTGTCTCGTAGCAATCTGAGGCAGGAACGGGGTACAAAAGCTGCATGTGCTAGGCCTATGTTGATTAATTTGCGAGTTTCGCAACAATCAGATAGTTTGCAGATACCATGCAAGGGCAGTGCACTATGTAGAACTGTTTATATATATATATATATATATATATATATATATATATATATTATTTTTGTTTCTTAATTTCTTTCTATCCTAACAACCAAGTGGAAAGGGGTAGCCGTCGCCAAGCAATGGAGACAACTCCTTTATCTATTTTTTATTTCAAGAGCCCATTTGGGAGAAGACATTATAAGATGCGTACTTGTCCACTTTATTACAGGCATAACTATATTTATTGGCTTGAACCAATTGTTGAAACAGCTTGACTTGGCTAGCAGCTAGACAGCATCAAAACATGCAATAATATATCGCCCAAGAGAAAAATATTACGATGTAAATGCTACGGTGTCCAACTAGGCCTGAGAGTACAGCTTGCCACCTCGATAGCTTGCGTCAGTGCTCGAAGTCTAATGCAAGCCGTCATGCTTGTGAATGTGCTTGCCAAACAGTGCTCACGTATGCTGTGGTGATTTTTTAACTAGCGATGAAAGATTGCTATGAGGCCCATACTTGAATTTTGCGGTCAGCATTCCTTCAAAACCATTTTAGTGTTACAAAAAAAACATAGTATACGTAACAGAACCCTTTTAACAAGCTAAAAGTGCACATAATATAGCGATTGCGAATTTGAACGCTTGGCAACATTTTCCTGCATTGCTTGCCAGGGGAATACCCGAACCTGTTTCGCATTTGTCAGAGATACACGCACGTCAGCTATTTTGCGTACTATTTCTTGTTTCTTTCAAACCATTCTTCACTTGCCTACGTGCAGCGTAACAAACAGAAAGCTCATGTATAATTAACCTCCCTGCTTTTCCTATCCATCTGCTAATTTCTTTCTTTTTTTTTCAAATAAACGAAGCCTCTGTCGTACAAAGGCTCTCTCATGCCATTTAACTTACAAGAAAATATAATCTGGCATACGATAACACCAGTTGTATGATTTGTCCATTCCCGTATGTTTATCAAATCGCGACCAACAAAAATAAAATGGTTATTTTACTACCTCTGCCATTCACTGAAGAAACCTGGAGCAACTGATCTATGCAGCGCTGAGACTTTTCTTGAAGAATGGTGTTCACCGCTTACGCCGTATTCACTAAGTAGTGGCAACGATGTTTTAAGTATGCAATTTCACTTCCAGGGCCACGAGAAATCTTAGTAGCGTGTTTTTATTTTTTTTTGCGCTGCACAAACTTTTCTGCCGTGTTGCGTATTGCGGCGTAGATTTCGTATCTGGAGCATTTGGATTCTGCTGAACATAAACACCACTTTGAACTATAAGGACATGTAAAGTGACTTCCCGTGTGCATAAATGATGCTTCCTGTTGGCACGCAATTTGAACATTAGGAACTATTAAAGTTGTATTGTGCGATGGGTTCGGGATGCTCTTGTTTTGTTCACGTGAGTAGGTTCGTGACTGTTCACAGAAGGGTGATGTGCACTGCGTGCTAACCTTCGTGGTAGAGTAATGGCAGTTAACCATAATGTTCTTTCCGTTCGTTTTTATTATCTTACTCTCTGACATGCGTACGGCTGCATGCATCACATGATAACAACAAATCTTTGTCCTTAAAAGCTGTAAAACATCGTCCACTATGTATTCGGTTCTGTGGGACTTTTGAAAACCACCAAACATCAGCTACGTTTTTCTTTCGGTAACTTTTAGGGTGCGTTATCTAAAGCTAAATTTAAATTCAGACAAAATCTCGCAGTATAGCAGATAATGTCAGGACCTATGCTATATATATATATATATATATATATATATATATATATATATATATATATATATATATATATATATATATATATATATATATATATATATATAAAACCCTTTGGCTAATAACTTTTAATTACCAGCTAATTTTTATGATTGTTATGAAAGCATTACAACGTGAACACAAGCTAGAGTAGATATAAATCCATGTTATGCTACCATTGCGTGTACTAGAAATCTTAAAAAGTCCGGCAAAGACGAATATACGCTGGTGGCCGAAAAAAAAGGGGGCAGCGGGGATCTCACATGATGCTGAAATCTCCTACATACGCATTTAATAATTTTTCAGCAGCAATCTTGCAACACAAGGAGGCGATAGCCTGGCTGCCGCTATTTAACGCAAATTTAAGGCACAGTTTGTTGATGTCGTGGCTACTCCAGCTGATGAATGAATGAATGAATGAATGAATGAATGAATGAATGAATGAATGAATGTCCCTTTTTATTAGGTGGGAAGCTTTACACGACTTCCTCGCAATTCACGTGGTGGGACGCCTTGTGTAACGACTGTACAAAGTCTTTTTGCAGAACAGTTTCAAGCACTGACGTTACTCTGTGGTAGAACGCTTGACTGTCACGCAGAAGGCAGAAGATTCGATTCCGGCCTCTAAACTCACCGAAACTCACGCTTGAGAAGTCACGTGAGTTTCTGTACCACACGTCGCGTTTTTTCAAAGCGAGCGTGTGATAAGGCACGTAACGCTTCCGCTTTAATAAAGAAGACGCAATTTATCTGAAACCTTTCACTTAGGTGAGCAGGCATTCCCACTTCCTTCTTTTTCCCCGCTCTCTTTCTACAATGGTTCCCATTTCATAAGCTGTGATAGCGACCACCAGTGCCGTATTTGCAGTAGCTATGTTGCTTTTAAGTCTCTCTTTTAAGCCTTGATTCACCGTTTCCTGCCCGTTTTTCCATCACAGACACTTCAAGAATCCACTTATTATACATGGCTGCACCGAGGGGTATTGAGAAAGGGTTAGCAAAGAGCCTTGTCGCGGAGCCAGCTGCTCCAATGTCCGGTGCAGTCCACAATGGCGTGCGATTAAGAATGCGACTGTTAATTAGAAACTTTGTGCCGCGAGTGCGCGAGAAAGGGTGGTGTTTATCTTCACCTGACTGCATCTCGCAGCCAAACGGAATTAAGAGGCAGGCAGTGTACGACGAGGAAAGCCTTGAAAACGGATCCGCCCGCCCAAGCACCATCTTGCTTTAATTAGCTAACTCATGCGGAGTGCGCAGGTAATCGCGATAAACGTGCGGCATTTCGTAAGGAGCATCATCGAGCCTTGTGCGAACGAAAAGAGAGACACGCGATCCCACCTGGCACATAATCTCCTGAGAAGCAGCGAAAAGCAGGCAAAAGTAAACAACGCACTGTCTTTTTTTGATGCCGATGCCTGCAAATAAATATGCCCAATAAAGATGTTTGTAAGTGAACAAAGCTTAGAGCTAAAGAAGGCTTCGAACTTTGATTGCTGAAGAAATTAAAATAAAAAAGAGTATAAAGAGATAGGGGGAAAAGTGAGTGAGTGAGAGATTTAGAGGGTGCCTTGAAACGGTAATGAAGAACTATGTTGCGCGTTCCTGTTGAAGTTGGGAAACACAATAACGAAAAGATTTGCTAATACCAGCTCGTATTCTTTGTCCATATTTGACTGTTTGTTGATGAAAACCACCCCGCAATCTTTTCGAGACAGTTATTCCGATAGCAATTATATAGACACTCTCGGCTGATTTTTGCCATCGCCGTCATGTGCCGGATATGCATATGTATTTATAAAAAAAGGCACAAATAAAAATATTACACCATCTCCCGCTAAAGGGGACCATGAGGCGATGCGAAGCCGGAGCACTTGCACGATCGCGTTCCGTTGGCGTTCGTTGGGCATGCTACCAACCTCGCGTCGTGGAACGCGAAGAGGGACGCTACGCGCGTCGTATCTTCCATCTAGCCTGGCCGTTAATTCTCACAGGGCGAGCGGGGAACGCGGTCGACAGGCGGGCGAGAGGGGGGCAGCGTGGGAGAGGAGAGAGAAGCGGAGGGGACGCGCATGCGCTCGAGCTCATCGCGGCGTTGCGCAGGAGAGAATTTCGGCATGTCTAGCCCGCGTTTCAGACGAAGAGTGGAAAGGGGGAGGGGAGAGGGGGAGGGGAGAGGGAAAGTGGAGATGGGAAGTGGAGAGGAAAAGTGGAGAGGGGAAGGGGAGAGGGTGAGTGGAGAGGAGGTGTGTGGAGAGGGTATGCGCATGCGCAGTAAGGGTGGTCACGCCGCACACCACCGCCACCACCACCACCGGATTGAGCTCCGCCTTAAGATACTTCGCATCTAAAATAATGCAGAAGCAAAAATGCAGCGCTCCCCAGCCCGCTGCATTAGACAACTCAACCATGCCCCATGCATGCGCCGGCGAAATAACGGCAAGCTATTTATGTACAGCATTTACCACTGGTGGTAAGCGAATCTCGGAGGTGCTCTAGCGTGTCTTCTATCACGCAGCTCTCCTAATTTTCTTTCAATTTGAAAAGTGCCCTTGAGACGCGCACTACAAAGTGGCCCTGTTCTGTACACGCTCGTAATGTGGAAGGAAAGAAAAAACAAACACCGGGCAACCCTTACATCAGACGCCCCCGTGTGGCAGGAGACGCAGGGGTCACTCCACGAGCCGCAGTTCAAAAGGAAAAGAAATATCTAAGAGCGTCTGATTCTCCATTGTCGACACTTGCGGCGAGTTGCTCATGCACAAAGACGTAACCACTGCGACAGTTGTTAGTTCACGCTTGCTCTGTGCATGCCTGTGTATTCTTTTCGGGCGTCCTTCTTTGTGCTTGCAAGTATCGAGCTGCTTCACGTTCTTCGTGTGACATTCCAATTTCTTGCTATCGCATTCATTCCTTCGCCCTTGCGGTGAAACTGTACCTTTTTTTGTTTATTTCTTCTAAGAAAGTTATTGACAACAAGCGCTTCATCTGTCCGTAACACAAGTAGCATTAAAAAAGACCTGTCTGAACGTTGCAACTTAGCCACCGTGGTTGTCTCTGGTTATGGTGCTGACTGTTGACTGTTGACACCAATGTATGTCCCGGGATCGAATCCCGGCCGCCGTCACGTCTGCATTTCCATGGAGGCGAAATGCCAGAGGCCCGTGTACTTAGATTTAGTTGCACGTTAAAGAACACCAGATGGTCAAAATTTCCAGAGCCCTCCACTACGGCTCCCCTCATAATCATATCGTGATTTTGGGACGTGAAACCTCAACAATTATATTATTATATTATAATGTTGCAACTTAAGAATAGAAAAGGTAGGTTATTCGTTAAGGTTGGTGCACTGCTCGACTATATACGCTAACAAAACACACCACCACGTTTCTTTTCGTTCAGAGATCTCTATAGTGTACAGACCCCGCTTCTTACGTAACTCATCAAGATTGGTCCTCTTGAACAAGTCACGGTCTAATTGGGGCACGGCATATTCAACCTACCTAAAGGAACCGAAGGCAATGCAGATAGACGGAAGATTGGTAAACGAGAATGCCTTATTGTACGAACGGCATCAGCCGACTTCCTTTAATTGCTGTTTCAAACCGTGACGCACTGGGAAGAACTTGTTGCTGGACTAGTTGGTACGTAACTTTGAGCAAAAACTCGGACGCCTAAGCACCACCAGAAAAAAGACGAAGCACAGGAAAAGAGCGTCACTTGCAACTGATTTTATTCGCAGGAGAACAGCAGGAAATATATACGCCGCAACACACACGCGCAAAAGCACTGCCTCACCTAATCACTACACATCAAACACAAGGGCATTGGAAAGTAGTTTCTACTCCGGAAAAGTGCAAAGTTCGAACTAGACGTGCGCAAAATTACAGACGTGTCACTTATACACAACTCGCCTTTCTTTTCCTGTGCTTTGTCTTTTTTCTGGTGGTGCTTAGGCGTCTAAATTTTTCCTGAAAGATGGCGACCACCGCACTATCTGCTGTTTCATTGCTATGTGCTTGGCTGACATAATTTAAGACGCCTGTTGGTGATATGGTCTCCGTTTTCCAACTATTTCTGCTATTGTTTTGCTAGTGTGTTGCTATTTTTTTTTCGTTGTTTTTGCTGTTGTTTATTACTGTCGTTGCTATATTTGCTATTGTTCTGTCACTACTCTTGATCATATGTATGGTTGGGTGGACCTTAGTCAGTTAGAGTCAATTGGCCTTTAGTCCATGCAACCCAGTCATTATGTGCCTAAATAATCTCAGCAAATGAAAAAATAAATAGATTAGGGAAATATTTAAACCCTTCCAAGCAGCTGCAGCGAAGGCTGCGTCACCGACCCAATGCCGCTTCATTGAAGCGCGTGAGTGAAGCCGGTTGCTCATTCAATTTCTGTGACACAGTGTGTTATCTCATTTGCGCAGATCCCGCCCTGACACTCGAGCTATACTCGTTCCGCCGATAGCGCGTGATTTGTGACTGCGGCTGTCGACCGCTCTGTCGTGTGTTCAGTGAGGAAGGAAAACCCACGTGAGCTGTATGTGGAAGCAAGACAGACGCAATGGGGCTTTGGTTATCAGAGAGGCTCGAGCTCTTCTGTGGAAACATTGCAGGCAAATGGGAACAAAAGAGCATTAATAACTCTTAGTTGAGAGATAGTACTTGCGGCTCGTTTTCTGCTGTAACGCCCCTGTCGAGTGAAAAGAAAAGAAAGGCCCGTACATGGGCTGAGTGTCAAACGATATGTTTTATTTACCGATGACTAATAGCTGGAGCACCTCAGCCATCGATCAGCATAAACTTCCAATGATCCGCAGCACATGATTTTCGTGAGGCTAATTTTCTTTTAACAGCGAAGCTGTTCTAGCATGGCACAAAATGTGTGGTCGGGCCCGACAACTATCATCATCATGAATGGGTATGTGCTGCAGAATTTGGGCAAATCCCACTACTCACCGGTACGTCGTGGCTAGTGTAACCCTGATGGGTGAGAGAATGAATACAGAGAGAGAGAGAGACATAGAAAGAGAGAAAGAAAGAAAAATACAGAGAGACAGAAAGAAAGATATAAGGAAGGAGAAAGAGAACAATTCTTGCCGAAAAGAAATTCCTCACGCAGCTGGATTCGAACCCGCGTACGCTCAATCCGAAGGCGAGCGGCCTAACCACACGGCTATCCAGGCACGCTAGCAGATAATAGCATAGCCTTGTATAGTATAGTGTGGCAAGAGGGTGGGAAAGGGAAGTGAGCGTGAGGAGGATATGTGATGCTGAGGAGGAGGGAAAGGAGGAGGGAGAGAGTAAAGTGTAGCACAGAAAGAATGAGAAAGAGAGAGAAAGAAATGCAGAAAGAAAACAAAAGCGAGAAGATCAAGGAAAAAGAGAGAAAGAAATAGAGAGCACTGGCTTAGCTCGGCTATGCCAGGATATACGTAGCGTTAGCTAAGGTTCAGCTAATTATTCTTAGCTTTCCTGGTTTTTCTATTTATTTATTTATTTATTTATTTATTTATTTATTTATTTATTTATTTATTTATTTATTTATTTATTTATTTATTTGGATACCCTAAGGGCCCGGTGGGCATTACGTAGGGGGGGATAAATTGGAAGTGAAAGATACAGTCACAATTCAGGCACACAGTAATTTAAAAATGCGAAAACGTCTAATTTGAAAATGAGAGATACAGTTAGATTTGAGGCATACAGTAATTGAAAAGTTAATACTATCAACACAATACGAAAACGTAAAGATGATAATTCAGGCATACAGGAAAAAAGAAATAATATAAATACAATGCTAACCACATGATTAACAAATGTCAGGCATACAGGAAAAAAAAAGAAATATTATTAATACAATGCAAACCACATGATTTACAAATATCAATGGTGTCGGGATGATTATTTTCCATGTTTGTACAATTTCTGAGATGATTACAATGAATGAACCCATGCGGTATAAGTACAATAAAAATGATTTATAAAAAAGTGGTATCGCGCTCGAGAAACGAGTGGAGCGCTAGTTGGAAGGACTGGTGATCGTTTATGGTGGCAATGCTAGATGGAAGTGAATTCCATTGATCTATTGAGAGTGCGAGAGGTGAATTGCGGTATTTATCGGTGTCAGAAAAAATTGGTTTGACTTTATAGGCGTGGTCTAATCTAGAAGAGATGTGGTGCGCGGGATAAATGTGAGATCGCGAGAGAGAGAGAGAGAGAAGTGAACTTTATTAAACCACCAGCGGAGGTAGCAGGTTGCCACGCAGGGCCTTCTTGCTACCCGACTATATGCAGTCATCAAGTTGCGTCTCGACGTTTACGCCGGGGAACCCAACGTTCTCCACGAGGCTGTCGCCCCTTGGTCCCGTCAGGTGCGTCCCTGCGCATTTGGCGAGCGAGAGCTGTCTCGATCCGCTGGACCGCCTGTAGCGTTTGCATAAGTCCTGAGCCGTTACGGCACTGGAAATGTCCGTTGGCAGTCTGCCTGGGTAGGCCGCTGCCTCTTCTGGATTCAGTTTACAATCCCACATGTGAGTTAGCGTGGCGGTCGCACTGTTACACACACTACACTTTGCACTCTCGTAGACGTCGGGGCACATGAAGCGCGCGAGCGCAGGCGTTTGCAGCTGTCTGTAGAGTACCGCCTGTTCACTGGTGAGCTGCGGGTGTGGGTCCGGCATGGAGCGACGTGCGCTCCGGTACCATTCCAGCACATCCGCGTAGCTCGTTACCAGTTCGGCTTCTTCTTCGTCGTCTTCATCGTCGGTGGCTACTCCTTCCGCTAAGACGAGGGACGCTGGTGCCACCACGCGGCGAGTAAGACCTCGCGCAGCGGCGTTCGCCGTCTCATTGCGGTTTGGGGAGTTGCTCCCGAAGGAGCAGCCTTGATGCGCCGGGAACCATCGGAGACGAGTCCGCAGTCCGTCGGTGCACTGTCTGTCACTGCACTTCACCACGCGCACCGCACTGGCACACACATTATTTCTGCCGTAGTTCCGGACCGCTGTGCGCGAGTCGCTCAGGATCGTTGTACACTTGTTGTCGGCGAGGGCCAGCGCAATGGCGGCTTCTTCCGCCTGATGCGCTTGCTTCGCACGGACGCTGCAAGCACTGTAGATTTCGCCCGTTGTGGCGCATATTGCTACGGCCACGTATGTGTCTTCTTTGTCTTTGTATTTAGCGGCATCCACGTATAAGGCGCCGTTATCGTTGGCATGTGCTTCAGTGAGGGCCTTGGCTCGTGCGTCTCGTCGGCCTTGGCTGTGCTCCGAGTGCATGTTCTTTGGTAGAGGCGCCACCACCAGTCGTCGGAGGGCCCTTCGCGAAAAGGGCGTGCCGCTATGGTAGAGGGTGTGAAAGAAGGATAACCGGGCAAGTGTTCGGCGCACGGTAAGTGAATGCATATCAAGGGGGCTTTTAGTTTTGTGACACTGAAGTCGAGAATAAGATGATAAGATGAACCGGGCTGCTTTGTTTTGGACCGCTTCGAGCTGATCTGTCCAGATGATGTGATGGCGATGCCAAATAATAGATGCGTATTCTAACGAGGGACCAATGAGCGAGTTATAAGCTAATATCCTGGTGTCGTGGTTCGCGAGATAAAGGCGTCGCTTCAAGAGACCGAGCTTTTTTAAGGCTTTAGAGGTTATGTATTCTATGTGGTCATTCCAGGTCAAGGTCGAATTGAATATAACACCTAAGTATTTATATGTCAAAATTGTGTCAATTATGATATTGTCAAATGTGTATGAATTGGTCTGAGAATTTGTTCTCATGCTCAACTTAACGTGTTTTGTTATATCATCATCATCATCATCATCATCAGCCGGTCTACGTCCACTGCAGGGCAAAAGCCTCTCCCATGTTCCGCCAATCAACCCGGTCCTGTGCTTTCTGCTGCCACGTTATACCTACAAACTTGTTAATCTCATCTACCCACCTAATTTTCTGTCTCCCCCTCACGCGTTTACCATTTCTTGGAATCCAGTCAGTTACCCTTAACGACCACCGGTTATCCTGCCGACGTGCTACGTGCCCGGCCCATATCCATTTCTTCTTCTTGATTTCAACTATGATGTCAACCCCCGTTTGTTCCCTGACCCACTCTGCTCTCTTCCTGTCTCTTAAGGTTACACCTATCATTTTCCTTTCCATCGCTCGCTGCGTCGTCCTCAATTTAAGTTGAACCCTCTTTGTAAGTCTCCAGGTTTCTGCTCCGTAGGTAAGTACCGGTAAGATGCAGCTGTTATATACCTTTCTCTTGAGGGATAGTGGTAGATTACCATTCATGATTTGAGAATGCTTGCCGAATGAGCCCCATCCCATCCTTATTCTTCTAGTTATTTAACTCTCATGGTTCGGCTCCGCGGTTACTACCTGTCCTAAGTAGACGTACTCCTTTACAACTTCCAGTGTCTCTCCACCTATCGCATTTGTTATATATATATGTCTATTTACATCTGCCATAATGAACACCAATCTGTTAGTTTACTGAGGGCAGACTATAAGTGAACAATGTCGGTAGAAGTCCTTATTTCTTTGTATATTATGCAGTCGTCTGCAAACAGTCTAATTGAGGCTTTTATGTCGGTTGATATGTCATTAATGTAGATTAGGAACAAAAGTGGTCCCAGCACTGACCCCTGTGGTACCCCTGATATGACGCGTTCGCCGGTCGAGATATGACTTTGTATTTTGACGAACTGTTTGCGGTTTCCTAGGAACTGTTCGATCCATTTCGTTGTTTTGTGGTCAAGTTGGAGATTGCGTATTTTTAAGATTAAACGGTTGTGAGGGACGCGATCGAACGCCTTCGAAAAATCGACGAAGATTGCGTCGACATACAGAGACGAGTGCAGTGATTGATGAAGATCGGTTACTAATTCGAAGAGTTGAGATTGGCAGGACAGGTTTTTGCGAAAGCCATGCTGGTTTATGAGAAGAAGGTTGTTGTCGTTAATATATATCATAATATGTTTGTGTATTATATGTTCCAGTGCTGTCGAGCTTGTCCGCTTATCTGCGCCGCTATAGCAGCGTTTGCGCTCTCCTTCTCCATGGCTATACCACATTGGCAAACGCCAGCCAGCCGGTCTGACAAGTGGCTAACCTCCCCGTCCTTCCGTTTTCCTTTTCCTGGTCCTCTTCCCTGCTATATGTATACCCCCACTGATACGTCTGCGCATGCGCGCCAAATTAGAGGCGCTATCAAGCGGCTCCGGCGCAGCGTCAGACGGCCACTGCGCAACGAAGGCGCAGATCTGGGCGCGCGCTGGCGCCAATGCGTCTGCCGCGGCTATGATGTCACTCCTCTAGAATGCGCAGACCGGATAGGCGCGTGCGGCGGCGGCGGCGGCTCCGGTGCGCCAGCTGTGCGCTGTGTGACGTCACTGCTCCTCGCACATGCGCAGCACGGCTCTCCAACTGCCACGCGAAACTGCTCCGCCTCGGCTAGTGTAGCTAACGCTAAAAAAAAAAAAGACAGAAAGAAAGAAGCAAGCCTCGCGTCGTCTAACGACTACATACCGCACACCTGGCCAAGCCGCGCATGCGCAGTAGCTAAGCCACGACCACCGACGCAAACTCCGCTCTATAGTTTATAGCCTGGCTGCGCCCGATCGTGTCCAGAAAGTCATGGGGCGTCCTAAAAAATTACGTAGTCCCGAAAAGGAAGCAAAGCAACTCGAACCTATAGACCTGTCGGTCGACGGGGAGTGCGAGCGGCGACGGGCCCGTGCTTCGCATTGCCAAGCTTTGCGCAACTTCAGGATCCTTCGGTCGGAGACTAAATGAGCCTTCATACGCTCTTGTCTGCAATCGTAGATATGGTAGAAGTAACATTCCAATGCACGAAACTTCACAAATATACATAAAAGAATTTAATATGCTAATTTCAAGCATCCTTTAGCGTTGACTTGTATGAATTCTTTGCACGGTCTTAGAGCTGGCGGCACTTGGCTGCTTGCTGCTGAGAACGTCTCACTTCCGCAATAATATGTGCCTGCTCGCCTTGCTTTATTGTCTCCATGAACCCACCATAAATGAGTACAAGATGCGGGGCAAGCTATTATAGCAACTCCTAGGCGCTCAGCTTGGCCTAGTAGCCGCGTAGCCGATGCCTTCCTTGTTCACTTGTGCTTGATCGAGAGATTTTTCCCGACAAATTTATGATAGAACGGGGAAAATCACAATTACATAGCCAAATGTAGCATCCAGGTATTGTGCAGCATCAGTGGGCTTCCTTGAAATCAACAGGCCTCATTGAATGCCTAAATTGAAAGAAAGTTTTTTTGGTCTTTCTTTATTTAGTTTAATTTATCGATCACCCTTCTCTATTTAACTTTCTCTCCTCTATAATTTGTTGTTGCGCATTTTCGGAAGGGTGACTTGACTTTTTTATTTTACGCTTTCACGCTGTTTCATGTCACACTATGCCTGTGCACGGCGTAAATCACACTTATTCTGCATTTCGAAGGTGGAACCTATCAATATATTCCGAGTCACCATTTCAAGTGTTCATTTAACAGCTGAAACAAATGGGCCACCACCATGTAAATTGTATATGAATGGAGTCTACACCTCTTGCCGAGAAATCAATACGAGCACCAGTATAAGGTGCTTCGGCAACCGTCAGTGAGTTTTCGAAGCACGCTTCGCAACCTCATTTCCTTCTGCGCCTTCATTCAACGAATCTGCGGAGGAAATTGGATCTCGCAGTAACTGTTCCTTGACGCTTTTTCGCTGCGACCCTCACTCGCCGCCCGTGCATTCTTAACTACAAGAAGGGTATAAGAGGCTCAATGCGGTTCTCTCTATAGTTGTATGAGTTTTCTAGTGAGAGAGAGCTCGGCCATTTAGCGAAATAATCGGTACTTAATCGATGCCTAAACCACTGAAAGAAGTGTTCTTACCTTCGCAGCTTCCTTCTCATTTGTTACTTTAGCTTTTGGTTCGCAGCACTTCAGAGCACTCAAGCCGATCGTCCAGTGCGTCTTCCTTTTTTTTTTTTTAACAAAGCAGGCAACTTGGCGGCTTGCCATGCATTCATAATATGCGAAGAAACCGTAAACGAAGACACAGATCAGAAAAACGAAAGAAAAGCTGTTTTTAAAAAAAATTAGAGGAGAACGGTTTAATGGACACAGCGTGGGCTTACAATATGTTAGAAATGCACGCGTGCTCCCGCTGGTATAAAAATGTGACGGCACCTCTAATATACTGTATCTGATTCTAATACGTCAACGACCATGCTTGTCATGTGAAAACTGAGCAGTGCATTTGTCAAGAATTTGTGGGCGACTGTCAAGCAGGTGTTATATACAAACTACCGCAGACCGTAGAAATATTTTAGCGCTGGCTAAGTCATCCGGTGCAGTTGGTCTGTAGTTGAAGTCTCACAAAACTGTCACCGACCGTGCTCACGACACATTATCAATAAATCATGCGTTGTCATCTACTGACGCCGAGACAATCATTGCTCCGTTTATCGCATTCGAGTTCTACCAAGGCTATGAAGTTTCTAAGGCGTCATCAAATTTTGCCGATGAATGCAAGCCTGCTTGCACGGATGGCAGCTTGACTATTCCTGTTTAAAGGTGTGCTCGTCGCTTGACAGCAGCGAGCTGTCAAAATTGAGGCGCTTCGATAGCGCGCTTAGAACGAAGGGTTCTCATACTTAATTTCCGACTTGACACCACCGCAGTTCGTTTCCGACACCTTCTCTGTTTCGTCGCTGTAGTTCATACATATATATATATATATATATATATATATATATATATATATATATATATATATATATATATATATATATATATATATTTTCATTTTTCTCCACGTTGGGGGTGATAAATTATGAACCCTTCCGTGAATCCAATACCTGTCAAAAGTGTTCTTCAATGCGAAAGGCTCGCGCTCTCGGTATCCGTGCTCTTGCAAGCCTTTTTGTATTCTTTTTCTGTTCCGACAAAATCTTGGGGCCGCCGTGTCACCTTATCGCTTTCGAGTGTTGATGTTCTTTTTTTCTTTCTTTCTTTCTTTCTTTCTTTCTTTCTTTCTTTCTTTCTTTCTTTCTTTCTTTCTTTCTTTCTTTCTTTCTTTCTTTCTTTCTTTCTTTCTTTCTTTCTTTCTTTCTTTGTCGAGAGTGTAGAAAGCTGCGAATGCCTGTGTTCGTCTTTTGTGCTTGCCTCGTCACCTATAAACGTCAAGGCTCGTCAGAAAATTCTCCGGCGCGCTGGCCGTAATCTGGCACCGGAAGAGTCGAGTTCCTCTAAATTTGATTTTGCGGAGAGCGTGACGAAGATAAAGTGTGGAACCCGAATCGCACATTTCGCGTACACTTCGTGGTTACACAACGCTCCCGCTAACTACGTCAAAAGTTCAACTAATTTATTTTGTTTGATTATTGTCAGTGTAACGTCGTACATTATGCTTAATCCCGCGGTTGTAAGCGAATTCACCGCAATTTCCCTCCCCCCTTCCCATATCTATCATCTTTCTATTGCCCTTTCCTATCTCTTCAGTGTAGAGTAGCCAACCGGGCGCCTTTGTGGTTAAGCTCCCTACCTTACTCCTTGCTGTTTCCTCGATTTATTGATATACGTTAAGACGATCCTCAAAAGAGCGCTATCATGGGGTTGAATACTCCGTATTATTGTTTTTTCTGTAAACGATCACACATTCCCAAATCTTCATTAGACACTATGAAACATGGGTGAGGAATGCGAAACCATCGACTCTTCTAGATTGAATGCATAATCCATTAGCACGCTTCATTAGTGTGCTAACACTGTAAGCCGGAAAAATCAACTTGACTACAAAGGAAAACACAAAATTCCACGCTTTCGTTCTTTCACAGCCGCTGACTCCCAACGCAGAAAAATAAGCAATAAAACAGCATGAAATCCTGTGCGCATTGTCGTAAC
Source organism: Rhipicephalus sanguineus (assembly GCF_013339695.2). Classification (NCBI taxonomy): domain Eukaryota; kingdom Metazoa; phylum Arthropoda; class Arachnida; order Ixodida; family Ixodidae; genus Rhipicephalus; species Rhipicephalus sanguineus. Next base: position 14,833,826 of record NC_051180.1, on the reverse strand, counting down.
TGATTTGAATATCAAAGGCGATTAAAGGAATTTGACGTTATTAAAAACCTGAACGTGTGGAGCACATCTCGAATTTCGCCTTTTGTTTTACCTTAAGAAAAATAACTGTGTTTTCACGTTGGGACTTACCTATAACTGCGGATGCCCTTTGCTTATCCTGGACAATATATAGATCCATATTGTTACGAAATACCAGAATACCAGCATATAACAGCACCTCATTATTTCTCGTTAGCCGCGAAAAAACTTCCTGGTCGCGGTAGCTTAGCAGGTAAAGTGTCGCGCTGCTGAGCTTGAGGATTCGGGTTCGACTCCTGGCGTTGGCGGCCACAATTCGATGGGGAGAAATGCAAAGAACGCCCGTGTGCTTGGATTTAGGTCCACATTAATGAACCCCGGGTGGTCAAAATTAACCCGGTGTCCCCCACTACGTAGTGTCTCATATCGTGGTCTTGGTACGTAAAACTCTAGAAATAAATTATGAAAACAAAAACTCTTTCCGTATATTGCAATGAAAATTTTTCTTTGCTGATTAGGGATGACGATCGTTCTTCTAGAAGCTAAATCTGATCATTTCTTTGCTAAATTGTCATATAATGAGCGTAGATTCCTACTATAATTTTTTACGGTCCGGAAAGCAGACATATTTGCAGCTTCCAGTCAACTATCTGTTCAGCTTCAAGTTGTGCAAGAATTTCACCCCTTTGCTAATGTCCGCTTAATCGATGACCGAGTTGAAGCTGGCGAAGATAATGTTATCAATATGCTTCTCTAATGAAGACTTTGGATATCGTAACAGAGCAACATAAAACAAAGTGCTTCCATTTAGAGTGCGCAGAATACTTACGCAGCATAAGTTACTACACCTTCGCTAACCATTCATCATGAAATGTGCAGGCGCGCTTGTGTCTACCGCCTTGACCTGCTATCATACTGCGGTTCCTTTATGTATTTATTGCAACCTAGTCTCATTAGTCTAAGCGCTACGCTAAAACAAATGCGCGCTTTCATTGCAAGTAATCTGGCATTATCAGTCTGAGGTTAACATAATTTAATATGACTATTGTCGCAAATATGATTTAAAACGACGGCTTAAAATTCAGATTCGTGCATGTGTGCCGCTCGGCGTACCTCTGCATTACGGCTGCAAATAATGTTTGGTCAGCTTTCGAGGAAGGGACAGCCCGGTTGAGAAATTGATGACGTCACCTTTGTTGCTGAAATAAGTTTCCATGCACAGCCATTAGAATGCTTCAGATACAATCAAAATTATTGTAATGATAGTGTTTCAAATGTCAAGACTTAGGTGAGATTATCAGATAGGCTGTATAAGGAGATTGTAGATTAATGTTGATCACCTGGGGTTCTTTAACGCGAACCTAAATCTGAATAAGGGAGTGTGTGTTTTTTTCTTTTTTTTATTTTGCAATTAGTTGCATCGCAATTAATTTATTAGAATTAGATTACAAATAGGTTATTATTAATTAGGAAAATATTAAGTGTATTAATAATATGTAAGATCGTCGTACTTACGAAATAAAATATTGATGTACACACGTCCCAGAAGAAAAGGTGTAAATCTGTCACCGCAGAGGGCCAAAAATATCTTGCGTACACGTACTTTATGCGAAAATGTACAACTCTTAAAGCTGCTATGCCGGCATGAGTGGGCTGCTGGCCCTAATTTGCATGTGGAGATATTCCCTAGCTTGTTTCTCGGGGAACAATGCCCAAACAGCATATTGCTTTCAGGAACGCTGCGATGATTTCTACCAAACGTTTATATTAAATAAGCGGATGGACCGTCGGAAGCAATACCCTACAGATAGAAGTCATTCAGTTTAATCCTTTTCATTCCTCCAGACAAATACCTCCCACGACATTTACCGTTGACGACATAGCAGCTATATCCGCGAGCTTAGGAGGAGTCTCCGAACTCTTCCTCGCCTGGCCGCCTCTTCTACAGTCGACTATCATTTATCGAACGGGAACCAGAGCAGCAGCGCTTCTCCCGCCAGTAACGGTTGGTTTCCCCATTACGAAACTGGCTCGAATGGCGCACAAGTCTTTGCTGCTGAATCTTTTTGCTATTTCCTCTTGGCCACTCGGTGTGATTGCTTTAATTGGGTGCGGCGTGGAGCCACGCGCACTCGCCGTAATGTTTCGACGCCGATTCCGGGCGACGGTGTGTCCTAATTTCGTTAACGGTGGCCCCCCGATGCTACGTCCGCAGGTGAAACTTTGAACTTGGAGGTTTGTCTTCTTCTTTTATGCGGAGGATAAAATACACGCCATCGTGCACCCAGAGCCTGTATGTTGCGGCTCAGTGAACGTAGTTTTGTATTTACTCGCCGTGATGGCTCAGCGGCCCCGGTGCTGGGCTTCTAAGCTTGAGGACGAGGCTTCTATTGCCGGTCATGGCGGCCGTACTTCCAAAGGAGGTTATCTATCTATCTATCTATCTATCTATCTATCTATCTATCTATCTATCTATCTATCTATCTATCTATCTATCTATCTATCTATCTATCTATCTATCTATCTATCTATCTATCTATCTATCTATCTATCTATCTATCTATCTATCTATCTATCTATCTATCTATCTATCTATCTATCTATCTATCTATCTATCTATCTATCTATCTATCTATCTATCTATCTATCTATCTATCTATCTATCTATCTATCTATCTATCTATCTATCTATCTATCTATCTATCTATCTATCTATCTATCTATCTTGTTTCAGTGCGCGCCATGATGGCACGTACAGATTACTGCGGTACAAAAAGGAAGTGGTGAGGTAGAGCGTCATGGTATCATCGTTATCTTTTTTTTCAGGCAATTTAGCTAACAACGATAAACTGAAAACTGAACAATCGAGGATCATTTGACGTAAACGAGATAGATAGATAGATAGATAGATAGATAGATAGATAGATAGATAGATAGATAGATAGATAGATAGATAGATAGATAGATAGATAGATAGATAGATAGATAGATAGATAGATAGATAGATAGATAGATAGATAGATAGATAGATAGATAGATAGATAGATAGATAGATAGATAGATAGATAGATAGATAGATAGATAGATAGATAGATAGATAGATAGATAGATAGATAGATAGATAGATAGATAATGCGTGTGCATGTGTGCGCATTCCTTTATAGGTTGCCCAGCGAGGGAGAGAGACAGAGATTTAGACCCCAACGAACACACATGAAAGCATGAAGACGAAAATGAGGTAAATGGTATGAAGAAAACAACTGCCATGGCAACGGAACTAGGTTATCTTAAAAGCTATCGTCCTAAAAAACAGCTGCTCTTGTCATTTGAAAGGTCAAAAAGCGTTAGGCGCGCACTCAAGCAACAACTATCAAAACCAATAAAGTGTATAAACATATCGAACGCCCGCGTGTCTGCATATGCATGGTTACCTTGTTTCTCTTACAATGACAGGAAATTGCTAGCCTAGGCTGCTGGATTCTTCGCCGGTCAATACAACTTCAAACCAAGAAGACAGAGATTCTCGTTTCCGTCCCTCTGAGATTCCAAATGGCGTCCTTTCTCTCCTGTTTCTTTTCTAACTCTTTTCTTTCCGTTTTTTTTTTATGTAACGGCTACCCATTCCCGTTGTGCCTGCCAGCCGACGTCGTTACCCGAAGACTTACGCCGCACGCAAACCCCATCCAGTGCAGCTCCTACATCAAGTCCCGCGACTACCACATTTTCCGGCGACCGCGCGTCGCGGTTCTCTATTAGCCCGGCCTCATTTATAATGGCCATTCATTTGCGCCGGCAGCGGCGACCCGGTATCTTTCGACGCCCTTCAACAAATATAGCGGGGAGAGTTCCTTCCCGCAGCGCAGCCGCCCGACAGGGGACAATGCACGCGATAAGAACCAAGCAGAGAATATGATAAAAAGAAGAGGACGGAGTCGTAGAAACGAGGGCGAGGGACACGGGCGAGGCACATGCGTGGAATGGACCTTAAAACAAGGATCGGTGGCTGCGTGGTTGTCGATACGGTAGATTCTGGAATAGCCTTGTAGCGCATTTTCCGCATCGTAGTAGAGCGCGCGCTCGCGTTTTCTTCGAAGAAGTATGAGCCTGCGATGAGAGACTTTCGCAGCTGCCTGAGCGCGAGCAGTGCCTCCCGTGCCCTTTAATAGCGTTCGCGACGCGTAAGTTTCTTGGGGCGGCGTTAGTGAAAAAATAACGGGAGGGTGGCGCGTATCTGGAGGCCACTGCTGAAAGCATTCGCTTGACAATGACGCATTGGAGGTCGCAAATGGCCAGGAAGGGGATGCGAAGGAGAGGCAACGTGTATTCGCTGCTGTAGAGCATAGCCCGGCGTCTTCGCGCTTGTTCGCCACGGTGTGGAGGCAGCATTATAGGTGCACCTGATCCGAGCTTTGCCCTAGGGACCGTATAAAGGAGGTAGAAGTTGGTTCCCCAGCTAGCTACTCGAGGAGAAAAATAATGCGCGAGTTATTTGTAACATCCTTGAAAGGCGAGCTTTCCGAATGGCTGCTCAGCCCGAAGTCATTTTCAAAGCCTTTCCGAGTGGCTTTCTCGCAAGGTAGCACACGCGAGATTGTTTTATTTTTCTTTTGCTTTTTTTAGCTCTGATTACGATATGGAGCTTTATTATCAACATACTGAGGGCAGTGATTATTACGAAATAACGACGACATATGGGCCACGTCACTGTACTAGGTGTATCAATATGTCGAGCTGTTCTCGACGCTGAAGTCGCTGCCTCTGTCGCCAATATCCAGAAATGGATTGAATACCTCACACTGTATACTTCTTACTTTAATGCGACTGGTAGCGAGTTTATTGATTGCAATATGCCATCCGATGTCCTTTTTAAGAGCAGTTCCCCACATCTCGTAAAAAGAAGGCTCTATTTCGTCATTCTTCCGCGCTACTTGATATCGTAGAATTAAAAGTGACGCGATAGTTGTAGGCTCCCTAAATACTAACTTCCATTTCTTTAAAATTCCATCAGCCTGGATTACCTTCTCCGCACTCCTCCATTTTTTTTTTACTTTTATTTTAACGATACTATAATACCGCAGTAGCAGCTACGGACTCTAGATTGAAAAGTTTTCGGTTGCTGCAAGCTATTTATTTATATAATACGCTGCTTTCACGATAAATCTCCTACGTGTACAATACCAAAGGAAAAATAAGTTTTATGATGTCTCTAAGACAAACGTTCCTTGTTGGCACACACTTCATTGGTGCGTCGAAATGGGATTGAGATGCGCCTCGATGGTAAGTTTACCTTAGTTCTCACGAAACGTTTTTCGGAGGTTTATGCTTGAATCACACCTGAAAGATCATACGCGGATCACATATTCTTTATACTTTACCTGATACAAAGACATTTTTTTTTGTTTAAAACATCCTCTTGAAAACAAACGCAACACTACCCTAGATGCGCTGCGCAACGTCCACCATTAGGCGAGACTTCCGGTATATCTCATGAAGAGGTGCGCGGTGACTGGAAGAAACCAGCGACGTCGCTGGCGGAGTGAAATGCGAATGACGACGTTTTTTCTCGTTGTGTATGGTCGGTTTTGTACTTTGAATTCGTATAACTTCTGTTTTCGTGCAAGCTCGAGGGCGCAGGTTCGATCCCCGCCCAAGCCGGCCGCATTTCGATGGGGGCTAGATGCAAAGAATACCCGTGTACTTAGATTGATCAAAATTTAATCCGTAGCCCCCACCGCGGCATGCGTCATAATCATATGGTGGTTTTGGCACGTAAAACCCCAGCAATTATTGTGTTTTCCCGCACCATTTTTTATAGTTCTGTTTGCGTTCATCGCAGTATTCAGTACTACATGCTCTCCAGTGCTGCAAAGACAGTCGAAAAAATGTTGCAGGACTCGTTTAACATTTTCTTGAGAATTTATCCCTGCGAAGTGTAGCCGGCCGGCATTTAACCTGGCTAAACTCTCCAGATTTCTTCCTTCTTTTTCCTTCTCTTCCTTTCACACTCTGGGAGGCATTCCAATGAGGCCAGTCCGATTTCCCGTCCTCACGACAAAGCCGATTTTGTCGCATCGTTACAGCACTTTGTCTCTTTGTCATTACGCTTGGTTGTTGCAACACGCCGATTCATGGCTCGACGAAAAAGAAATAAGACGCTAACCTGAGTCAGATACGTCTACCATGTTTCGCAACGTCCCGACTTCCAAATTTCAGGTGCGTTCGACATTTATTACTTCCTTGCGCGTGCTTTTTTTTTCATTCTCAAAAATCGTTCTTTCTTATTATATTTTTTGAAGAAAAAGCAGGCTAAGATACAGCAATCTCTAACATTTGTTCCGTAATCACTACAAAAATCTTGTAAATACATACAAATGGTTTGAAAAAGGAATGGAAATCGATATCTATGTAAGTCACACCCCGAAATCGCGATGAGTTTCCTTGGTAAAGTCTCTTTGTCAGGGTTTGTGTGCGTTAGTAATAACATATCTGGCATTCGGACTGGCAAGACTTTTTCGTTTGCAAAAATAATTTTAGCGTGTAGCGAATTTTGTGAATTTTCGGGCCTTCGACGCATATTCACGAATCCATAAGTGTGGCTTTTCTGCTTTTTTTTATTTTCTTTTTGCATGGGCTCTGTTGCTTCCCTGATATTACATGTAGCATGAAGATGGACCGAAATTCGCTCATATGAATAATTGTAGCGCAAGAATGTGCGTAAATACAAATTGAGAGTCACCATTTACATGTAAAAAACGGGGATTGAGTTAACACTTTATGTGAACTGTTCATTATAATATTCACTGGAGGGGAACTCTGCAAGTTAGCGTTTTACTATAAACGATGTTCATAATGTACCATTTGCGAAAGAGGCAGTGTTCGCTTAGATCATGTGCTCCAAATTAAAGGAATACTGTTACACTATAGCCCACAGCAATATATTCATTGCGACGTATTTAACGAAGCGAGACGCCGGATTGCATGCAGAAGTAGTTCCTGCTAGTTCCTTTCAATTGCCTAATCTGCACATACAACCTCGGGGCTTACTGAAAGTCCCTTCCGTACACCTGCGCTCAGAAGGAAATGAGGCGCGTCAAGCCCAGAAGCAAGGAAAGACCCGCACAACTGTGTTGGGTACTTCCCGAAACGCTTTACCCACTCCCACTTTTTCTATCTTATCCGGATGTACGGGAGGGGCAACGTCTGTACCTGTAATGGCGGTACTAATCCTCGGTGGCCACTTTTTGATTGGACCGCCCTGCGCACCACTTGGGTGATTCCACTAATGACGTATATACACTTTCACTGATCGCCTGAACCGTGCTGCTCGGCCGGCCGTGCAGCCGAGTCCTTCATCACGTGACGCAAGTGTTGCGAGACGCGTATCGGAGAGGTGTGCAGGGGCCCACGAAATTGCCGTGGTGTGTCTCCGTGTGTGAGCCACATTGCCGGCGCCGGATCATTGCCCCTTTGTAGGTTGGACAGACACGATGCGAATGTCCTTCCCCACGACATCTACTACACGCTCAGCGATTTCCTGAGGAGCTTTGGCTTCAGGTCATCTAAGAGGTCGAGCCATTTGGGCAGTGTAACGAGCACCGATTATGAAGGTGCGATAGGGAATACGGCGTCTGTCATAGTTTATTTTATTTTTTCCAGTAGACGGCGACACCTCCGCCGAGGGGTTAACGTCTTGGAATAATACCATTTTGGCACTGTTTTCTTGCCTGCCGTCATGAGGACCGCAATGCCACAGTTTAGTAATGCCTGTAAATGTGGCCGCAAAAACAAGAGTATGTGCCACACGTGTCATGGGTATGTGCCACACGTGTCTGGAGGAAAGGGTTTGACAACCTACGCGACAGGATTTTCACGATATTCATGTCATGACCAGAGAGTCGTATTCGTCAAACCCTCTTACCCTCCCATGCCAATCTTGGTCTACACCCTGCTACGGAGGCGATCACGAGAACACCCAGGCTTAGGCGGCTAGATAGCTAGATGGTTAGCAGTGTGTCGGAAAGAAACGAAAACCAAAAACTAACAACGAAAAAAAAAGATATTTGTGACTGGAACGAAAACGTAACCGAAACTTCATATTTTATTTCGTTCCGGAGTGAAACCGAAAATATTAAAATGGTTTTCCTGTTTCGGTCCGTAACCGCCATCATCTTAAATGAGAAAAAAAAAAACATGGCTTATCCCTCCGTCATAGGAATCGGTATAACACAAAAGTGAAACGTGTTGTCACAGAAGTAGTTTATTGTTTATAGTGCATTGGTATATGAGAGCTTCTACAATGTCTACTGTTCTTTGGCAGATATAGCACCGCTTGATGCGGACGCATCCCACTCACGCTGACGCCTAGTGGCACATCTCCGTACCGACGACTAAAGCGCATGATCATGATTTAACCCTTGCGGTAGCTGAAGTTGTCAAGATATGCCTGGACACCGCATATGGTGAATCCCGCGCAAATATGGCATCAACAAGCACATAATAAACTCTGATACTCAATATGCACTCCTTCAAAGCGTCGTGAAATGCGAAAAGAAACGCTACGCACGTCGCGTCTTCCCTCTGGCCTGGTCCTTAATTCTCACAGGGCGAGCGGGGAACGTGGTGCGACAGTCAGGCGCGCGTCGGAGAGCTATTTTTCGATAGGGATGGATGCTATGAGCGAGGCTTGGGCCAAACCAACACCTCGCGGTGTGTTAAAGCGTTGACAAAATAAACTTGTATTGGAAACGCACCGAATGAGATGGTCGTAACAACGGCGCGTTTTTTTTTTTCGGGCCTGGTGGCACAGATGTCACCGCCCCGTTATAAAGGGGATGCTCATAGCATCCATCCATCAAACCAAGAGCACTGTGAGAGGAAAGTGTGAAAGATAAAAGGCGCGTTCATGTAGCCTTCGTAATGTGTTTGGCGGTAGCTCAGTGGGCTAAACGCCCGCCAGCCATCGTCGCGGACCGAGAAGTCATGCGTTCAGTCGACTCCCGTCAACGGAACTTTTTCTTATAGTTTTTTTTCTTTGCCATCTGATGGCGTTCATTTTGCTGACATACTTCCGTGACGGAAATACGTCATGAAAGTCTTGGTGGACCCCGGTATAAAACACTTTCGTTTTAAAATTACGATGATTTATGGCGTAGTGGGGGTACCTTGTATGTGTACTTGTATTGGTTGCCCTTAGAGGGTCTACAATGGGTTCTAAAAAGGCCGCTCTTCCTGCTTTCGCTGTGACTGGGCTGCGTGTTACGCGCAGGCCTGGCGATTTTTCTATCAGAACAGCGGTCTCGCGCATCAGGGAGCACACTCAGTGGCGCGCTGCTTCTGAGGTCGTGCTTACTCCCTTGACACAAAGCAGTGAGCCCGCAAAAAAAATATAATTGACTTTTGAGAAAATAAATACTATGACTTTGAACGGTACTGGTTTGTGCTAGTTCGTAGAAATTCATGGTACAGTTACTTCAGCTCCTCTAAAGAACGTGGGAAGAACGTATTTTAGCCCGTCCCAATTTCTTAAGAAGAGCGCAAGTAACTATATATCACAAATTCATGTTTTTTATCGTTACTCGTAACTTCAAATTTTCGCATAGAAATAAAAAAACGTTATGAACGTTTAACAGAAATGGAACGGAACTTTTTTATGTGGAAAGAAACTAAAACCTGAATATAAACGCTGAAAGTGCCTTAGGCTCTAAGGAATGCTTCGCACTTAAAAAGAATTCATTCTTTGTTTTTAGAGCGCAGTTCCTAGGCGCCCTTTCCTGCTTTGAGCGAGTCGCCGTCAACGCCAGTGTCGGTGGCGTAACCGACAGACATGGAAAAATAAATTGAGAAAAGAAATACCCAGGATGGAACGGGATTTGAACCCAGGCATTCTGCGTCGCAGTCGAGTATTCTACCACAGAGCCACGCTGGTGCTTTTCTTTTTTCTGTAATGCATGGGAATAATGCCATCAAATCTCGCCATCTATTACAACATAATTCATCGCTTTGGAATTGCACTCACATGCACATATGCACAAAAAAACATGACTGATCCCTCCGTCATAGGAATCGGTATAACACGAAAGTGAAACGTGTCTTCACAGAAGTAGTGCTTATTGTGTAATGATATATGAGAGCTTGTACAACGTCTATTCGTGTTTGGCAGCTATAGCACCGTTTGACGTGGATGCACCCATGTTGACAGCATGTCTCTATCGCGACGACTAACGCCCATGATCATGATTAAACCGTTGTGGTAGCTGACGGTGTGAACATATATTTGGACAAAGCGAATCGTGAATCCCGCGTAAGGATGATATCAACAAGCTCATAATCAACACTGGTACCCGGTATGCACTTCTTCAAAGCCTCGTCAATTAAGGAGAGAAATGGCACGGTGTGCGCTTTCTAGTAATGGGTAGCCGACGCCTGTGCTCATGCATACATAACACACACTGCGCTTCAGCAAAACGGGAGGTAGAGGTTCGTAGCCTGAGCCGCAAACGCGTGCATCCCGCTGGCCTCTGTTACGCAGGCGCTGCTCTCCCTCCACGAAGGCACGACATTCGCCCGTCGAAATCGCGTCCTTTCTGCAACGCATATTGCAGCAGTTTTGTTAGTCGGTGCTCTCGCAATTGAAGCAGTCGGCGGCGGAGAAATCCCGTTGGTGCACGTGGTAGCTGCACTACTCAGATGAGCCGACGCACGCTAACACGAAACCAAAGGCAAAGAACGTAACTGCGTCAAGGGTGTCGATCGTGAAGCAATACTTCTTTTCACCTCTCACAGACGGCGGCACTGCCCCGCTCCGCCCACCGCGAAAGAGAATGTGTGAAAGATATAAGGCGCGTTCGCGCCGTGCCTAGCATCTCCCGAGAAGGCTTAGTGGGTAGGGCGTCGGGCGCTTGCCGTCGCGGCCGCAACGTCGTGGGTTCGATTCCCAGCGGGGTATTGGTTTTTTTCTTTCTCACCCGTTGGTGTCCATTTTATCAACGTCATATCCGTGACGGATGTACTTGGTGGACCCCGGCATAAAACACTTTCGTGTTAAAAAACACGTAATTTCCCATAGTCCAAGGAATCTTCAAAAGTCCGGTAAACAGACACAAGCGTCCAGAAGTCCAAGCCACTCCGGAACCGGGTCAAAAGTCTCAGCAACACTACGCACGTTAGCTGCTTCTTCTCGAAAGACAGACCTTGTCGAGCGAGGTGGCTCAGCATGTCTGTCAATCATGCGGCTTGAAATTCGTTTGCGAAAAGACAGGGGTCATGTCGGGGAAGCAATCGCGTTAACTTATGTAATATAATAAGGATAATATCTTGAGTTTAACATCCGAAAAACACGATATGATTATGAGGGGCGCCGTAGCGGAGGGCTCCGGGATTTCGACCACCTGGGGTTCTTTAACGTGCACGTAAATCTAAGTACACGGGCATCAACCATTTTCGCCTCCATCGCAAATGGAGCCACCGTCACCGGGATTCAATCCCGCGACCTTCGGGTCAGCAGTCGAGCGCCATAAGCACTAGACCACCGTGGTGGCGCAACCTATGTAATATAGCGTGGCAGAAGAGTAAAACCACAGCCAGACCCAACACAATCCTAATTGCGCAACTAATGTGTGGTTTAATGCTGCCCACCCACTGCAAAGTGCTCAGCCATAATTCTTCATCGTCATCAGCCACAGTCAGCATTAACAAAGTGCACATAATACCTTTCAGTCGAGTAGCGGGTACTTAGCTTATCCGCAGAAATACGAATAATGGCGTATAGTGGGTGCTGTTCTACTCCACAAAAATAATGACTTAAGGCGTAATGGATACCTTGCGGAAAGCCAAAACTTCAAGCACAGTTGGCCTTGCCCCAACACGAAGCGGCGCTCAGAATTCGCACTAGGCAGTATCGTAATCGTCGGTGAATTTTTAGCAGCGAAGCTGTTTAGCAAATCGTTCCTTGTCCGGTGAACCAAAAAGCTATAGTCATCATAAACGGGTATCTGCCGCAGAAAGTGGGTAAATGCCACTATAATCATGAAAGGGTACGTGCCACAGAATTTGGGTAAATCCCACTGGTCACCACTGGTCCACTAGAAGTGAAGATGGCAGCGGTTAGCCCAACAAATGGCTGCGAAGCGGCGGCGGCGAACCGAAGACTCCGTGTACGGGAAAGGCAACGGCGGCTGCGAACAGAATTTTAAGCCGTGGAAGGCCTACGCCAACGACGACGTGCCCGTATCTATGTGAATTGCGAACGCTTGGTTTCAGCGCGAGGTTCTGTCTCTGCAGTTTGGACATTCTTTTCGTGTCTGTGGCTGTCTGTAGTTCAATCGAACCTCTTTGCGCTAAGAATCAGCGCAGGAACAGCCTAGCATCACCTATCTAAAGTCTTGCAACGATCTAGAAGCAACCTAGAAACAATCTGCATCACCTGGCTAGGGCCTAGAAACAACACAGGAGTCTTTATTAGTCTTCAGAATCGCCCAGTTTCGCTGTTTCAAGCCTTGCGCGGCTGAGCGCAAGCTTTGCGACTTTTTAGGGGCGAAGCTCCTTAAGGCGGCACCCGTTCGTCCCTCGTAGTAGTAGTAGTAGTAGTAGTAGTAGTGCGTAACCAGTCATAACGCTAGTACCAGATCTTGACCTCCAAGGTGGTGCCGGTGGGAGATTTTTCCTGTGCGTTGTTGAACAATAAAAAATTCGCAGCGTGCGCGTTAACTAAAAGCCGAATTCTTCTGTCTCTCATTCCCCATTAGCAGCCATTGGCATGTTCCAGTAGGAAACGTTAGTAGAAGTGTAAGTGTTAGCTAAAAGCCGACTTCTTCTGTCTCTCATTCCCATTAGCAGCCATTGTTTACCTCCAAGTTAGTGCCTGGTGAGATTTCTCCTGTGCGTGATTAAACAATAAAAATTTTGTTCAAAACGCCGTTGATTGATGAAATAAACCAACGAAAGACGCCAGATGTTTTGTAAAAGCAGAACGAAAGAACGCCAGATGATTCTAAAGCAAAACGAAAAGACGCCAGCTGCTTAACGAAAGACGCCAGATTTTTCTAAAGCAATGCTTTTCTAAACAATGAAAATTCACAGCGTACATGTAAAATTAAAGTGAGCTGCAAGTCGTCATAACTCATCGAACCTTTAGTATAAACGCGCCCGATCTCACGTCGGTGATGATGTACTGGGCAGAATTCACGGAAGATTCACGGTTTACCGATGAACCTCCGCAGCTTCGCCCACTCATCATCATTCACTCCGTGGATATGCTGTGATTTTTTTTTTTTAGTACCGAATGAATTATCTCGAATTCATCGAAGAGCGCGAACCTGGTGAACTTCTATGCATTTATAAGATTAAAGGTGAAATATGAAATGAAAGATGAAACATGAAATGAAGGAAATGAGACATGAACTGAAGCCGTTCATTAGCATCATTTGGCGAAAATAATTACGCTGAATCCCACTAACACTCACAATCCTGCAGTCATGAATGCATTTTCCGAATAACCCCACCTTTATGTACAGCACTTCGCCAACATTTTCATCCAGCTTGGAAAGGAGTTTCGCTTGGTGTATGTGTTTATCTGTCCACCCCAGACTGCAGCCCGGCAGGCCTTGTATTTTGTGGGACATGCGCGGAGAATGCAAGAGACGGCAAAGCGCCATTTTGTCAGGATGTGGGCTGAAGCTAATCAGTCCCTAGGGTTTCGTTAAAACCGTCGCAGCCATTAGGAGGTGTGGAGTAACCACCAAGCAGGAAGCTTGCAGAAACAACTAGCGCTGGAACTGTTTTTTTTTTCCTGACAGCCACTACAAGAGCGTCCAGAGGTATACGCATGCACACTATGACCAGCAGGAAAAGCCGTAGTTCTACTAACTACCCACGCCCGATAAGCACTGTCTGCTTACCGAAGATAGTGGCTTATTTCTCGGAGGAACGGTAGATTTCCTCGTTCGCGAGCTTTGGAACACTGCACAGGCATTACGATAGCACAAAGCTTGCGCATTCATATTTACACTTCTGTCGCTTCATTATTAAATAATAATAATAATAATAATAATAATAATAATAATAATAATAATAATAATAATAATAATAATAATAATAATAATAATAATAGGGGTTTTTCGTCCCATAAACACGATACGATTATGAGGGACATCGTAGTGGAGGGCTCCGGAAGTTTTCATCATCCGGTGTTTCTTTAACGTGCACCTAAATCTAAGTACACGGGCCTCTAGCATTTCGCCTCCATCGAAATGCGGACACTGCGGCCGGGATTCGATCCCGCAACCTTCGGATCAGCATTCGAGCACCGTAACCACTAGCCCACCGTAGCGGGTTTCATTATTACAGATGTCCTCATAGAAAGCACGGATTTGACTCGTTTGGTAGCTAGCGACTACAAGGTTTTGCGCAGTTCATCTCGAGGATGCGGTTCTATTCCCGTCCACTGCGGTCGCATTTAGATGGGGTAGTAAAATTGAGCGAACTTTAGTGAACACTAGCTACCACCAGTCAGTCCTAATTAGTGATGGTAGTGTGTGAGTGAATGCGCTCTGTAAGTTTGGTCAGACGTGTTCATCGTATCCGGCTACGCAATGTGGGTTGAAGAGGGACACGGGAAAGGGTGTTGGCAAAAAGACTCAAAGTAAAGCTTGCAATACTCAAGCGGCCTTGGAGGCTCGAATTTGGGGGTGCTCGCTGAAACGCCGCCACGATTTTAAAAGCGATGTAAAGGGCAAGTTTTCGTCTCGGCGGTCGGAGTAAGAAGCATTTCGTCGCAGACTTGCGTTTACATCTCACTTCCCTGCCATCCAGGTTCTTCACCACACACGAAAGCAGGGCGATACAATTTGTCATCGCTTCGTTCTAAAGTGAAGGAAAATGAAAGATTCAGATATTCTGACACGTCGGCTGAGACGGTTTCGGAAGAATACGCTCGGACAACTTTCTGGAAAATGAAGGAAAAGTTTCGTAGGCAATGCGCGCGCGCGTGACAGCGCTTTTGAACAGTGTCCCAAGGTTTCGTGCGCCTTTGGTAAAGCAGGAGAAATATGAAACATAAGTACACACTGCAGTATCCGTTGAAAAAAAATTGAAAACGTGAATGCACCACGACGGCGTAAATTTGAATTCTAACTTTGCACTGTGCGGCTCCGCGCTTGTGTCAAAGCCTGTATAAATCGTTGCAAGCATAGGACGCTACGCTGATTATAAATCTTCTTACACATACTGGAAGCGAAAACTGCGCAGCAAAACTGTGTCAGATCTTATCGCCCGTGTACAGTGTCTCCGCACGATATTAACAGAAATGAGCTACGCTCAAATTTTCTGTAAGCGAGAATTTTACAGCCAGTTGGTGCCAGACATATCGGCGAAGCAGGCTCTGTGAGCGAAGGCTCTGCCGGTGGTTGCAACACTGGTGGCTTTTCATGAATTTCAATATGCTGGATTACGACATCTTCAGTCTGCCCAGATTCACCCCAGTAAATGGCAGGCCGGTTTTAGACGCCGAACAGCGCTACAGCAAAAACATGTGCAAGCGGTTGTAATTCGCAGCTGTCTTTGTATTGACGTCACACACTAAACATTCTCACACACTTAAAAGTGTTAAAAGGGCGTTTTTCGTATATACACCGTCAGATACACCTAAGCACCCATTTGCCGATATACACCGTATTTATAGGGTGTATGGCACCCGAAAGCGATATTGGGGTATTTTAGCAGTGCCAGTTTACCGTAAGGTATACGTATGGAAACGCGGAATTGCCGAGGCGGGCACGCCGCTAATTCAATGTGCAAGACCTGCATTGACCACTACAACGATATCACCTCACTTTAAACAACGACAAGATGATTTTATTTCAAATCATCCTCCACCTTGCGGGTTTCCTCAGCGCTGACTTTAGTTACTCACATTACTTACGGGGAGGTGGGACCAGTCAAGCAGCCTATGTGCTGCTTTTATCCCACCATCCTTGCTGTTTATACATCTTTTGTAACTATGTGGCAATAAACTTCAACTTCAACATCTGAAAGTCAAAGCGTATGCGTATCTACGCTCAGTGTCATCGCACAAACACACTGAAAGAGAGTGTCGCGTGAAACTCGCTGCAAAGCTAAAAAAAAAAGGTTTCCTGATGTTTGCTGCGCTTGCACTTTATTAAGCGATTAGGTCGGAAAGGCATCAGTATTAATAAAAAAAAAGTCACAGTTTCGCCGCAAGGGCGAAGCAATGAATGCGATAGCAAGGAACTAATGCTATACGAAGTGAGGCTCGCCAATGGATACTCTCAGTTTGAACAGCGCTTCTGTTGCAAAGGCGGCCGAAGCAGCGAAGGAAACTAGCGTGCTTCAAGTGTCGAGCTGTGACACTTGATAGTTCGCGCTCATCTTGTTTGTTCGTTTAGCGGCGTCCCTGAGCTCGAGTGACATTCGTACGCGCCGTAACATGAGCGCGGACATCAAAGTGAGAGCGTGAAACATTCCTCTACTCCTCGCCACAACAAAACCGCGCGAACAGACAGCGGAAGGGCAAGCTTCTTTCATGCGCAAATATAAGAAGCGAGCGAGCTCGCCGACGACTTTTAAATGCGCCCGTCGGGCTCCTAGCGCCACCTCGCTGGTAATGAAGAAACGCCTATTATCGCCTGCGCTCTCTGACTCCGTCCAGCGCTAAATGGTGTGTATATAACGCTCGCCGTTAGCTACGTGGAGGATCTGCGTTTCGTGGCGTAGTGGAAAGAGTCGCTCGCTGCGGAGCAAGAGGTCCCTGGTTCGATTCCGCGCTTCGGAAGCATTTTTCTGAATTATTTTTCTTTGGGACCTTTATATATATATATACATACTTATACATATACGGTACATGACGGCGGCGACGGCGACGGCAAAATCCAGCCGAGACTGTCCATATAATTGCTATCGCAATAAAAAAGTTAAGGCAGCTTCGCTCTATAGTGGTGCCAAGCCTGAAGGAAGTGCGGAGCTGGGCAGCCTTCTTCTTCCCTCTTTATTTTTCCCTTTCTTTCTTCCTCTGTTTTTTTCTATTGCTTACATCTCCCTGTTCTTTTGTCTATTTTGTCTCTGTTTATTCCTATTTCTTTCTTTCTCTCTCTCTATGTGTTTTTTGTCTTTCTCAACCTTGTCCTTATTTCTCCCTTTTTCTCTAATTCTTGCTTCCTCTGTCTTTCCATCTCTTTCTGTCTCTGTTTATTCCTTTCTCTCTCTCTTTCTTTTTTTCTTCCTCTTTATTTCCCCCTTTCTCTTTCTTTCTATGCCATGCTTTACTCGCTGCCCTCCTCCTTTGCCTCCTACTCACCCTCACTTCCCTTTTTACCCTACCTTGCTGCACTAGACTATACAAGGTTATGCTATTCTCTGCTAGCGTGTCTGGATAGCCGAGTGGGTATAGGGGGCTCGACTTCGGATCGTGGGTACGTGGCAGGGCTGGGCAAAGGTACTTTGAAATTGTATCGTGATATGATACAAGATAATCCGGCAAGAAGTATTTGAGATACAGATACAAGATACCTCCGGAATTATTGTGTCCGACACGATACTTCCCAATTGTATCTCAAGATACTTCGATACATTTGCGAATTCGCTGTCATATAGCGACATAATGGAACAACGAACGCATATGTACAAAAATGTTTACTCTAAAATTTCTTAACCGCTTAACTGCGACCACCTTTGTTTAATTTTAACGAAATATGTTTTATCCCAGGATTTCTGTCTTTCTTGCTTAAAGTACATTAGTTTCATTCTGAAACAACTTACTGGGGTTTGTTTGGCAGCTTAACTTGACGGCTGCTCGGCTGCTGACCCGAAGGTCACAGGATCAAATGCCGGCAGCTGTAACCGCATTTCCGATGCGTCCGAAAACTCTTGGAGCTCGTGTATACTTAGATTTAGTTGCACGATAAAATGGTCAGGTCGAAATTTCCGGAGTCCTGCACTGCGGCGTCCCTCATAATTATATCGTGGTTTTGACACGCAAAACCCCCAACAGTTATTGTTAACATGACACCTCTTTATACGCTCCGCTGTCAGTGGTTTTTACTTGCCACTTTTGTAATTGATGGGTGTCGCTGCTCTACTTGCCGAGCAGCTAGCGCGTCGGCACCTACATACAAGAAATTGGATCAGTCGCTTTGAAATACCTTCTACAGCGTAACGAAGTGCACTTGGCCCTAAACTGAACATTAAAAATGCTGCATAACTGCCCATCAGAATTATTCCATTCCGCGCCCGAGAAATCGGCGCACGTGATTTGTGAGCGAAGCAGAAGGTGAAGAGAACTGAAAGGAAGAAAAGGACGAAGAGAGCGAGTGCCGATTCATGATGATAGTTTCTCTTCGCACTACCCGGCGCAGCGAAAAGATTAAAGAGCTCCGCTCTTAAAAGTGAAAGCTCAATCGTCGGACACATTAGCGGTTAAACGTGGGGATTTGCGCAATGTTTAAAGAACATTTACGAAACTGACCAGTGGGGCCGGGTATAAGTGCCGTAGTGGGTAGCCCATTCAGCAAAACGGTTCAGGATTACACTTCATCGAGGTGGGGTTTCTCTCTGCCTTGCAGTACGAAAAATTGGGTGTTTTGACCGCTTATGGTGAAACCGACCAATTCGTGTGGCGGTTCGTCATAGCTTAGGAATCGTAATAGCGATTCGTACTAGGCGTGTTCAAGAAAAATGAAGCTGATTTTTGGTGCTTGGTGAAATATAACTCGATGTTTCGCAGGAAAGGAACACATTTTTAATGTTTCTGATCTACACATCATATGCATGCTTCTAGTTTGCAGTGTTTTGTGCGTGTGTGCGTGTGCGTGCATGTATGTGTATGTGTGTGTGTTGCTAGGAGGGAGAGGGGTGAAGGGCTTTTCATATTAAATCGGCACTCCACAAAGAAAACAAAATTCAAAGACACTTCGTCAATTCCAAAGTGTGTTCGGCGAAAGCGTGTGGCCATTCGACTGACTATGCCATGGTATCGGGGGTATCCATGTCCTTGGGGCGCTTCTCCGAACCGCTTGTCGTGGAGTCATCACCGGGCTGCTTGGGAGTCATCCGGCTAACTCCACTGCTGCAGCGAGACGTCTGACGAAGGAGCGTTGCCGCGCCCGCCGCTGTGTCATCACGTGATTGCCGAGAGAGTGTGAGGGGGCACGGACGGACGCCGCCGCTGGACGCCGCCGGCAGGTTGCGCAACAGTTGCGCAACGCGCGTTTGAAGGAGCAACGCGAAACTGTTGCGCGTTGTCGGACGGACGCCGGTGCTGGGCGCCGCCGCCGCGTTGCGCAACAGTTGCACAGCGTTCGTCGGAAGGAGCAACGCGCACTGTTGCTATGCCCCGCTGTGCCATCACGTGATTGCTGAGAGAGTGTCATGGGGAGAGGCCATAGCTGGCACCGTTCCAGCGCAAGGACGGACGACAGACGCTCGGACGCCGCGAGTATGAGACTTTAAAGGCTTTCACCTTAATACATCTGTCTCATAACCATCCTGCAAAGCGCGTGAGCAGACCCTGTATGTCGTATCAACATGTGCCGGTACCATATAAAGTCCTGTGTTCTTTAGTATATGGGATCATCACAGACAAATGACTAAGCGTATCGAAGGGAATCTTTAGAGCAGTTGCGTAGATATGTATAGGTAACGGTGAAAAAGAATCGTAAGGTGTGTTCGCTAATGTGCAGTTGTCATAATTATGCGCAGAGGTTTCATTTTCAGGCTCGTCACTAGTGGCAGATAGTGGCGAGCCTAATCAAATGGTCAAACATCCACAAGCAAACCTTTGGGTACGTGAGTGGCCTCTGTGGGGACACGTGTTTGATAACACTGGCACCGGCATTTTCATGCACAATGCGAATATTTTGAGAATTTTTTATATATTTCGTGGTTTACATTCGGCTTATGATATTTATGTATCGCAAGTAACCCGCCACGGTGGTCTAGTGGTTATGGTGCTTGACTGCTCACCCGAAGTTCGCGGGATCGAATAACGGCCGCGGCGGCCGCACTTCGATGGAGGCGAAATGATAGAGGCCCGCGTACTTTAGGTGCACATTAAATCTTAGGTGCACATTAAAGAACACCAGATGGTCGAAATTGCCGGAGCCCTCCAATACGGCATCCCTCAAAAACATATCGTGGTTTCGGAACGTAAAGCCCCAGGAATTATTATTAGTATCACAGGTATAAGTCGCATACATCGGCTACACTTCTATTATCTTTCTGATAGCCTTCCATGCTGGCCGAACAGAAGACATCTATGTTTTTGTAACCTTTTCATCTGTCGCGGTACCTTTCCTTCTCACCTGGTATTTCAATCGTGAAACACACGTGTCGACAGAACTGGGATATTAATGCTGCCTGTTCGAACGTTACGCACTTAAATGAACGAAGTGAACGAGTTTCACAAGAGCGCCGTCACGCACAGCCGGAGCCTATTGTGCGGCGCAATTCCAATTAGAGTCAAAGAACTATGGCATGGCCGTTGGATTGTCACCGCGGATCTAGTAATTGTTCTCTGGATTGACAAAGCGCGCAACGCGTAGACCTCATTGCTCACAGCGTTCGTCGAATGAACGCGCATGCCCTCGAGCTCTGGAAACTATTCTCTTGTCTCTCAGCTATACAGCAATCAATTAAAGGCGGCTTTGCAGCTGTTACCAGCGGGAAGAATGCCGTCATCTTGCCAGCAGGTTGCAAATCTGATGCGGTTGACAGGGTTAAATGCGCTACAGCTTTTATATCGAAGTTTCTGGATAGTAAGTCTAAATTTCAGTTTTGCCTTTCTGCTGGGAACGAGTGAGACACCGATACGGTGACTTCCGTGCGCGTTGTAGGCAACTATGTTAAGCGGCAAAAAACAAAAGAGCATTGTGATGAAGCTCATTCCGGTTGTAAGTTCAGCTCGCGAAGTAAATAAGCTGAGAGCTGGTGAAATAATAATATCTGGGGTATTACGTTCCAAACCCACGATACGATTATGAGAGACGCCGTAGAGGAGGGCTCCAGATATTTCGACCATCCGGTGTTGTTTAACTTGCACTGACATCGCACAATAGACGGGCCTCCAGCATTGTGCCTCCATCGAAATGCGACCGCCGCGGCCAGGATCGAGCCCGCGACCTTCGGGTCAGAAGCCGTGCACCATAACCACTGCTCCACTGAGGCGGGCGATGAAATTCAAAGGCATATTACGCGCTTGTGTCGGTTCCCTCGTCTTTGTAGCGGTAAACATGCCATACAGACATCACCTGGACGAAGTCACTTTTAGCATTACTTATCCCCCGTCTTCACTTTTTATTCATTTCCTCATTTCTTTAGTATTTTTGTCATAGTATTAAAGCCTGTTTGAAAATGAGATCCTTGCTCTTGTTTGCTGCGTAAAATGGCCTATATTGTTGTCCTATAGACATCTAACCTCACTCAAATCGCCAATTTTTAAACCAGTTACGTATGCGCCACCCACGATCTACTCTGAAAGCTTTGCGCGATATGACAAACGTACATCGCGAATTTAACAAATTTTTGAAGGCATTTTCAGGCACACTGTGATTTACGTTATGCGTAAACTCTCTCAATTTTCCTTTTTATTCTGTATTTTAATCACTCGATCATGTTATCTTCTTCGTGCATCATAATGATCTTGACGTACGCAATGTTAAGCCACCCGTCTTTCCTTGTTCTCGTTCTCTGAAATTCTCAAAGAAAAAACAAAGGAACGATCACAAAGGCGGTTTTTTTCTTCTTCCTAAGGTGACCTGTCTTCGATGAGCGTAACGTAATAAGAGGCACGGGAAGTACCTCTGAGTGGCCTTAAGAGCCCTAGTCGTGTTCTCCGATTTCAATTAGCTCCCATGCCCACCGCGATCTTACTGCATCGCACACAGCGGCGGCTTGTCTAACACTCCGAGGAGCAAAGCTGCGTGGATCCCTCATGACGCTTTGAAGGCGACGAGAGCCTTGTGTGCCACACGGCATGATCTCGTCGCCAACAAACAGCGCCGCAGAAAGACATGCTACACAGCAAGAAGAAACTAAAGCAGCAACAACAATACAAAGGCCGGCTCAGGCCCCGAGGCACAAAAAGTTAAGTAAGGAGGCTTGTGTACAGAGCAAAACATGGTGCTGCGTCGTCGTTAGGCCGAGCGAGGCTGAAAGAAACGTCGGCCAGTCCCATCCCGGCTCGTCAATTACCGCTGGGGCAACGGGGTCTCTCGCTTGCTCTCGAGAACTACACGCTGACATGGAACAACGGCGCCTGGCTTCTCGTTACACCGTGCATCTCGGCTTTAGTGCCCCCCCCCCCTCCTCCTCTCTGTCTTTCGCCCTTGCTATCATTTTCCTTCGTGGCCACGCAGCTGAAAGTCCCGAGCCGCACATCGCCTGCCCTCGCTTTCCCTTGAAAGCTGCGTGTTGGATCGCCGGGTTAGTAGGTTAAGTGGGAAAGGAAAGAGGTAAAGAAAGGTCAGCACTTTCGCTTCAGCGAAATGGGGCTCAAGTATGCGAGTATGCACCGGCACGTGCATATTAAAGCAGGAGGATACATTACGAGAGTGCACTGAACGCCACACACACACACACACACACACACACACACACACACACACACACACACACACACACACACACACACACACACACACACACACACACACACACACACACACACACACACACACACACACACACACACACACACACACACACACACACACACACACACACACACACACACACACACACACACACACACACACACACACACACACACACACACACACACACACACACACACACACATTCATGCTGCATAGTCTACCGAACTTGCATGCGTGCTCGAATCCGTGCTAATTCGGCAGGCTATACGGCATCAACGTCGACTGAATGTAGAAAATTGAGGCTTTACACAATTCCACCAGTACGATGTAAAATACTCTTAACTTGTCAAATATGAGAAAGGATAAAGTGGCCAGCCTGGAAGCGTGCTCCTGTATTTTTCTTCCGCTGTTTTTTGTTTAAGCGAGTGAAACCTCTTCTAGTTTCTGTAATGAGCCATGATGACGTCCACGATGGTGTCGGCAATGATAACGATCATTTTTGACCAGATAAATTTGCCTTGATCAAAGGCCTTCCTAAGCTTAATAATAATATCTGGGGTTTAACGTCCCAAAACCACGATATGATTATGAGAGGCACCGTAGTGGAGGGCTTCGGAAATTTCGACCAGGCCTTCCTAACCTAGTCATTGCATTTATTCGCACACTTTCAGCACTGACAAAAATTCGCACACTTATGTTTGCTATGTTTTGGCTTATGCCGCCAAATATTTCCTAAACACTGTTACAACAGTGACACTGTCATCAATCAATCCCAAATCAATGCAGTTGAGACGTTTACGAATTCTATAATATTGACCAGTGTCGGGGTACCGATTGCGATTTCGCTCCTTCGCAAAACCAGCTAGTTCGAAGTCTGGCTAGCTGGTTTACGGTCGAATATAAGAACATAAAGACTACGTGCCAGCATTATCCGCAACAATTTGTAAGGCACAAAACACTTGCCTCGTTTAAGTCACCTACCTCAGCGTCTGTGCTATTTGTGTTCTTCTCTAGCTTAGTGTTTCATGCTGTAAACCTTCCGGTGTATATGCTCTCGGTGCGAGTGCACAAACACTGGGTCGCTGAGGTGGTTCACACGAAAGGGATTCGACATCCAAGGCAAACATCAATGAGAACACGTGCCAAGATAAGTGAGTAAATTACTCGAAATAATTATTCTTCCGAAAGAGCGCGTTTTTGTAAAAGGATTAATTTGACATTGTGATTTTTACAGGCTCTTGTGATGCTTCGCAATTATAGAGTAAGAAAGTACTGGAAAAAAAAACTGCGCAGGTTAGTAAAATGGTCTCTCGGATGAAATGCTCGCACAAATTCGCGCGTTTAAAGCGTGAATTATGTTACTGTGTAAAGTAAAATGGACTTCTCCGTTTTAGCAAAGCAATGCAAATCGAACTCACCGAAAAGAAGGCGGGACTAACATCCTTCCTCAATTTAACCCGACTGGCCGCACTTATGCAAATGTAGGAGGGAAATAGAGGGGGGAGGAGTGTGTTCCTTAGAATACGTTGCCCTGAGATGAACACTTTTGTCCAGCCGGTATTCTATAGTTAAGAAAAATTAAAAGGGAAATGTAAGGCGCGTAGTACAAGGATGACAGACGTGATGGTTGTAGTGTGATACTTCTTGCACTCATGTACACAGTCCACTTCTTAGCCATCACCCCTGGGCATTTTGGCTTGCGTCGCTGCTCGCACCAAATACTTAGTTCAGCTATTGGACGTCTGCCCCAGCCAAGGCACTAATTGTTTGTAATAACTCAACTTCATAGGCAAGAAATAAAGGAAAGAGGCGCATTTCGTCGGCTCTGTCAAGGTGGCTTTGAAAACGCGACCGAGGATTAACTCGACTGAATAATGCCTCGACTAAATAATGGCGCATATAGGAGCGCGTTTGCGAGTTTCTTGGCCTTCTTGGCCTTCTATCTGCAAGTGTCCAGGCATAGTGCACTCGCGTCTGCGACGAATGCGGGCGATTTGCGCTTCCAGCTGCCGCGAAGTCTTTGCGTACCTCTCGCGTGAGAGCAGATCGCTCCTGCGTGCGTCGTGATTAAGAGTGCGATTTCTAATTAAGAACTTAGTGGGCGGAAGCGAAAGTCTGTGAGTGCATTGCGTGTGTGTGTTTGCGAACGTCGTGGTGAGCCCGCATCGAGACAGCGTTTATTTACACCTGGCCGGAGATGCTGCAGCAGCAGTGCGGGAGGTTCGTCGGGCGCGCGAGAGTCCCCGCGCTCTTAATTAGTGCAGCCAACAGCGGGATACGGAGTTAATCCTGATGAGCGATATGCGCCACCTACGCAGAGCGCGATGGGTGGGAGGGAAGAATTATGTATTTTGTAGTAACGGTGCACGCATGCCGAGCAAGCGACACACCTTGAATCACTGTAGCGTATGCTTGTTGTGTTACGGTTGCGCGTATTTCCCAAAGTGTGTAAGTATTCTGGATAAAGAATACGATTACAGTCATAGCTGCGACTCCTATGCTCAAGTAAGTCAGGTGCGAATGCCGGAACATGGCTTTCACGAGTACACGTGATCACATATCCGAATATTCTTCGCACTTATCTAGTTTTCCCAAGTCATCCATCCTCGCTACTAAGACCACAAAGTCGGGAGTCCGATCATTTAACTTTCCCAACAATACGCTTATGAAGCAATACTCTTCCACACAGCGGCAACAGCGTAAGTTTTCTGAGAATAACTTCAGCGTTTTGCATTGTGCAGAGAAGACATTGGTGCAAATAATTTTGTTTAGCCGTGGCTCTTTAAATTGTTGAACGTCAACGCATGCTGAATTCTTAGCTAATCAATGGCAAAGAGAAAGAAACACTTTAGAAATGCAGTTACGCATAAGGAGGCACACCAATATAATAATATCAACATGCGGGCATCCCTAATATAAAGACGCATCACATTCTCGGTCATGCACCCTCTCATGTACACGTTTGCTTGTTTTACTTACGCGCGAACTTAGCGTTCATTGTTATTTATTACAACACGATTAAGCACGATTTTTACGAACTCCACTTATTAGTTAAGACTTCCTGGGAAGTTATCAGCGCCCATTTCGACAAAAGGCAGTAAACAGTGCGTCGGTCCTCCATCCGTGTTGCCTAACCAGCGCATGCTCACTTCGTGAACACCACACAAAGAGAAAGAAGAATAGAAATGAGCTAGCAGTTTATTCCTGAATGAGATACCGTGGGTTGCGCCAGATTACTGAGGAACAAACAACCAACCATTCCAAACCCCCTGAAGAAGGGAGGAAGAAAAGTAAATAGAAGAAGAAGGTATGAAAAGAAGGAAGGTTGTTGGTGAACGCGTCTTTATTCAGTGTCTTTTTTCCATCGTGGACTGCGGTGAACGATCGGTGAAGGGATGGGATAAAAAAAACATGGTTGATCCCTCCATCGTAGGAATCGGTATAATACTAAAGTGAAACGGGTCCTCGCTGAAGTAGTTCAATGTTTATTATGCATTGATATACGAGATCTTCCACAATGTATTGCTTGATGTGGACGCACCCACGTTGACAACTGCTGGCACATCTCCATCCGGACGGCTAACGTCTATGAACATAATTAAACTTTTGTGGTAGCTGTAGTAGTTAACATACACCTCGAAACACCGTACGGTGAATCCCGCGCAAAGATTTCTTCAACATGCACATAATAAACTCTAAATCGACATGCACTCTTTCAAAGCTTCGTCATTTGAGGAGAGAAACGGCAAGGTGTGCGCTCCCTAGTGATCGGTGCCGGTGCACTCGAAGCTGTAGGCGGCAGAGAAACACCGTTAGTTCATTTGGAAGCGGTCCTACGCTGGTGAGGAAGCGTCACACGCTGACGACAAAGGCGAATCGCGTAACTGCGTCGTCACCTAATCGAATCACCGTGAACGCCGCATTTCACCGATCATAGAGTTTTCTACAATATTGCAGCGAAAGCCTCCGCAGCGCTCAGACTACCGAAACGATCGCAGTCCGCGCTCGTTAATGTCATGATGCACTGCTCGTGGCCTTCGAGATTGGCTCCGGCAACGCGCCGTTGCTAGTGTTGCTAAGGCCGTTCCATTCGCAAGAGGAGAGCGTAATAAAAATGTAGTAGAAACGTTTATAGTACACTCTAGCGTAATCAGAGAAAGTGGTGTAACAGACAGAAGAGCGCCGGTTATTGGACGCCGAGCTTCTTTACTGAGATTGGGCTAAGGTCGCCATCCCGCGGAATGTTAGAGTGAAGATGAAAGATCACACCACGGCCGGGCTAGAAACGCGACGGGAAGCGCGACGCGTGTCGTGTCCCTCCACTAGTCTGGCCGTGATTTCTCACGGTTCCAGCGGCGAACGCAGTGTGACAGTCCGGCGAGCGTCGCAGAACTATTTCTTTAATATGAATGGATGCTATGAGCGAGGCGTGGGCTAAACCCGCGATCTCGCGATGTAAGACTTTGACAAAATTACACTTCTTTTCCAAACGTGTCAAATGGCACAGCCGTAGCAGTGGTGCAACGGCGCATTGCCGGAGCTAATCGCGGAGGCCATGCATTGCTTCATTCTACCGCTCCCAGACGACGACACCATCCCACGAACCAAGAGCACTGTAAAAGTGTTAGTGAGAAGAGGCACGTTCGTGAAGCCTCCTGCATGTGCGACGTACAACCTGAAATAAAGAAAAGTGACCGTAGCGCACTGATTAGAGCGTCCGCCAATATGGTCGCTAACAGAGAGGTCATGGGTTCGACTCCTATTTTCGGAATTTCTCTCCAGTTTTTTTTTTGTCACCTGATCGTGTGCATTTTGCTGACATATTTCCGTGACGGAAATACGTCATGAAAGTCTTGGTGAACACCGGCACAAAACACTTTCGTGTTTTAAAAAACGCCAAGCCTGCGCGGAAAGCGCAGCACAGTCACAGCGAAAGCTGGAAGAGCGCCATTTCTAGAGCCCGCTATAAACACTCTTGTGGATACTAATACAAGTACACAAGGAACGTACCCACCACGCCAAAAATCATATTTGTGATGTTGGGAAGCACCGACCACGACATTGTTCGTCATTCTGCGGAGAAGCGAGGTACCATCTTTAAGGCATTACGTGCACTTTGTTGATGCGACGGTTGATGACGATGAAGAATTATGGCTGATCCATTTGTGATGGGTTGGAAGCTTTAAACGACCCACTAGTTACGTAATTCGCATCGTGTGACGCCCGATCGTTATTTTACTCTCCCACCACGCTATATAACATACGTTAACGCGAGAAAGAGAGAGAAACAGGGAAAGAACTTTATTGAGACCCTGAGGAAATGGATCATGGGAGCCTTAAAGGCTTCCTCGGCAACTAATAGAAGTGCACTTGCGAGGAAATTACTATGATAAATCATCATAATTTTTATAAAGTAAGGAAACGGCCACTATGCAATTTTTCGTCATTCTGCAGAGAACCGTTGTACGCGCTAACCACCTGTAAGGCGTTATGTTCACTTTGTTGATGCTGTGGCTGATGACGATGAAGAATTATGGCAGAGTCCTTTGTAATGGGTTGGAAGCATTCAACAACCCATCCGTTGTGTAATTCGCATGTGTGACACCTGGTTACAGAATTCGCGTTGTGTGACGCTTGGTTGCTTTTTTACTCTTCTACCACACTGCATTAAATATTTTAGTGCTGTTCCTTCCCGGCATGAAGCCAGTATCGGGTCTTTTTGCAAAGCAGTTTACAGCACCGGCATGGCTCTGAGGTAGAATACTGGGCTCCCACGCAGATGCCCCAGGTTCGAGCCTCGTTCCATCTCGGATATTTTTTCTTATTCAGCCTTTTTTTCTTATTTCGCGCGATAGTGGTTACGGACACCGGCGGCGGACAACTACGGCGCCAAAAACGGCCCTTGTTGTGATCTCATAACAGCTTTCGCTGTAAAAAAGTGTGCGTGTGTGTGTGGGGGGGGGGGGGGGGGGGGTGAGACAAAAATTCCGGCAGATTCCACGCATTGTGGGAATCGATGTCACGCGAAGTAGTCGTCACTGAAGAGCTGTCTCTACCATGTTTTCGCGCTTTTAGCCAAATCTTATGACTCCCTGGGTATCCTGGCATATTATGACACCCTGGGCCGGCGATCGGTACCGCGTGGTTGCTGGCTAGGGGTCATTGTTACACGTCTGTCAGCATTTTTCGAGTACATTAATATCGCCGACTATAGCCAGCAATATGCCTTTCTCTTTTTTAACCCACGCAATGTGTATTGTAAGTTTATCCGCCGCGATAGCTTAGTACATAAGGTGTGGCGCTGCTGAGCTCCAGGCCGCGCGTTAAATTCCCAAACATGGCAGTTGCATTTCGATGGGGGCGAAGTCGAACGAACATCCGAGTTCTTCCCCCAGTAAAGCCTGCCTCCTAAACATATCCTAGTTTTGGCGCGTAAAACCGCAGCAAATGTTATAATTATCGTCTTATAAATATTCAGGCAGCTTCGCAGTAGTGGTGCCCAGCCTGCTGGAGGTGCGGAGCTGGACTGCCTTCTTTGTTTCTCTTTCTTTCTTTCTTTCTTCCTCTCCTTCTATTTCTCTCATATCTCTCTGTTTTACCTTTGTATTTTTTGTCTCTGTTCATTTATATTTATTTATTTTTCTCTATATATATATTTCTTTCTCATTCTCGCTGCTTCTCTCTTTCTTCTCTTTCTCTGTCTCTTTCTCTATTTCTCGCTTCCTCTTTCTTTCCATGCTATGCTTTACTCACTCCCCTCCTCCTAATCCTCACTTCCCTTTCCCATCTCCTTGCTATACTGTACTATACAACGCTATGCTATGCTCTTCTAGCGTGCCTGGATAGCCGAGTGGTTACGACGCTCGCCTTCGGATCGCGGGCACGTGGGTTCGAATCCCGCCTCGCTAAGAAACTTTCTTCTCCAAGAATTTCTCTCTTTCTTTCTCTGTTATCTTTTTTTCTCTCTCTCCCTACTCGTTCTTTTGCATCCCACGCCGGACAAATCGGCGCATGTGTTCTGCTAGCGAAGCCGAAGATGAAGAAGAGGGCGAAGAGAGCTCGTGTCGGTTCATGGTTATGATAGTTATGATTATGATTATGATTATGACGATTATGATAGGCAAATATTAAGTCGGCGTTGATTGTTGAAATAGCGGTCCAGAAACCTCGTAGTGCTACTTTTATGCCAAGGAAGTGCTTATTTTGAAATAAAATCACGTTTTAGTGGTCCGCATCGCGTTAGCGCAGTTCAAATCACCTGCCTGAAAGCGGTCTTTCTGACGTCACTGTTGCCGTGCCCAACGCTGCCCGCCTTTACTGCGCGGCGGCGTGCACTGGCGGGGTGCACCATTCGCGCATCCGGCAACATCACATGCATGCGGCATTTTGTCGAACTTTCTGGCAGAGCGACTTTCACGATCGTGCAAAACACACGCGGCAGTACGCGATACCGAAACTACCACTGAGACGCGACCGCGTGAGCGAAACAGGGTGCCGGGCGATGCACAGTTCGGCGAAAACGGAACCTTTGAACCACGCGCGCCGTTCCCCATGGCAACGCCAAAGATATTCTTTTTTCCATGAATTACACAGGAAAGAACAAGCCGCATTTTATTACGTCTCTTGATGCACGGGAGGGTTTTTTTTTATTGCAGCTAGTTTGATTACGAGTGATTAATTGTTGTTGCACGCTTTCAGGTCATCGGGATCATTTCTAAAATGTCCCACTCTTGGCGCAGCTCGTGTGATACATTTAGCTTAATTTCTCGGCAAGTAGGGCACTGCTGTTGATAATATTGCCGTTTTAGACCTTGTCATACATTCAGCTTTCATTCTGACAAATTATTTGCCTTTAATGTCCCTTTCAACAGCTCCGCTGTTAAATCTTCTGTCTATATTCGCTGTTCTTGGGTTTGTCCTGTGGACGGACGGACGGCAGGACGGATGGACGGATGGACGGATGGATGGATGGATGGATGGATGGATGGATGGATGGATGGATGGATGGATGGATGGATGGATGGATGGATGGATGGACGGACGGACGGACGGATGGACGGATGGACGGATGTACGGATGGACGGATGGATGGATGGATGGATGGATGGATGGATGGATGGATGGATGGATGGATGGATGGACGGACGGACGGACGGACGGCCGGACGGATGGACGGATGTACGGATGGACGGATGTACGGATGGACGGATGGATGGATGGATGGATGGATGGATGGATGGATGGATGGATGGATGGATGGACGGACGGACGGACGGACGGACGGACGGACGGACGGACGGACGGATGGATGGATGGATGGATGGATGGATGGATGGATGGATGGATGGATGGATGGATGGACGGACGGACGGACGGACGGACGGATGGATGGATGGATGGATGGATGGATGGATGTAGTACTGTGGTTGAAATGAATTACAGTGCAACGCTTGTTATCTTCTCACCACATAAAATCACAAGCTTGCGACCTCGCTGGTGAAAAGAGTGTCATGTCTGGTTCCTTAATACTGGACGCTACTTCAGATGTTCACTTGCAGCCGCTCATTTTGAAAGCTCTAGTTTGAAATGTGTTTGTCCCTTGAGGCGTCAGATCAAAAGCTAAACTACATGCGAAAGCTGTTTCCTTATCTCTGCGGTTTATTTATCAGAATGTACGTAATCAAACTTCTCCAAATATGAATTACTAAGCGGACAAGTTATACATTTCGTTTTACCACACTCCATAGTACAACTATTCTTTCGCTAAAGGAGATGCTGTTCATTTGATACGCGCGAAAGTACTACCCAAATTGAAACGTTGACAACTACAAATATGCGAAAAAGTGTGATGCCTACTTATATGGATCACAGCTGAGGAAGCTCAGAGGCTGACAACATAGCCATATTGCTGAGCCAGATAAAGTTCACTTTTCTTTTTTTGCGCCAATAGACACACAGTACGCATCCACGCACAACAAGACGGCGCAAACTACGTAGTATACAGCAAATTTATAGCGGCTGATGAAAATAACCTCAATTTCACAAGAAAGAGGGACAAGCCTGTTTGCTTCGTTTTTTTTTTTTTTTCTGAAACTACGGTCACGCGGAAGACAGTGAAAAGAACCAATAGCGATTCGATAGAATGGAAAGCGGAAAAAGAAACGTCAAGGAGAGACAGCCTTTGGTATTGTGTATATTTCTTTTGACACTGAATGGTTGTCTCCTAAATAAGTTTGAATTTAAGTTTGAAATGGTGTGTGGAAACAATTGCCTCCTTCACACAAGACTTGAGCTCCGCATGGCGACTTGCTCCTGTCGAAGAGCCAGCCCTTTTCATGGAAGTTCGCAGTTGCAAGACCTCGCTATGGATACGTGAGTAGAGTTCGCAAACTGCAGCAAATAGGGAAACGTAGAGCAGCGAAGATTGTAACGTAACAAAGAAATAAGCTCTTCAAGAAGCAAGTTTGAAACTGAGTTTGAAACCGAAAAGTGAGCGTGAAAGAATCCGTAAAAGAGATGAGAGAAGGAGTCGTCGCTTTCGAAGGGGCCACGGGGACTCCAGGGAAATGCGTCTTTGTCGAAGGTCGGATGCACTCGGCACGCGCCGACGACGCAAACAATGGGTCGGCGTCAAAGCTATCGAGGAAGGATGTGTACGGGGAAAAGTTCACAAAGTTGAGGCGTTGTTCTTCCCTCTAGTTGTACAGTGCACAGTGCTTCACATACTACACTGTATTCGGCACAATGCACGCAGCGTGCGCATGATGCAGGCACTCGGCGTATACGTGCTCCGGCAACCGACACCTCTAGTTTTCCAATCACGCCTGGCTGCACTAGAGCACTGCGCGGGCCCGGGCCGGCCCGGCCCGCGGGCCGGGCCCGTCCGAAGCGTTTTACGGCGGGCCCGGGCTGGGCTCGGGCGTGAAAGTGCGGGCCCGGGCCGGGCCCGGGCTTGAGGCTGCGGGCCGGGCCGGACTCAGTAAGTCGGGCCTTCGAGCACACGCGAACGTTATGCATTGCATGGTCTAAGGTATACTGTGCCAATCTGAAGTGACACGTGCAAAGAGCTGGCTCTTAGTAAAGCTTAGCAATAAAAATAGAAAAACAGTTGAAGTGCTGTTTTTTTTTCACCAGTGTAGATATAGATTGGCACTGTATATTTTCACTAACGTTTCGTCTGCTGGACCAGACTTTGTCAAAGTAACAAGTACATCGTGGTGGGTTTCCTTATAAACACGCCAGATCTCGTATATATATATATATATATATATATATATATATATATATATATATATATATATATATATATATATATATATATATATATATATATATATATATATATATATATATATATTAACAGCACTAACAATGGGCCAGATCACGGTTGTTCCCATGGGAGGAATAAAGATTTCGGTCTTTTATTCTAGGTTGACACAGACGGTACATTTCATTTATATTCCTTGGTATTACGTGCCAAAACCACGATATGATTACGAGGCACGCCGTAGTGGCACCGGATTAATTTCGACCACCTTGAGCTGCGGCCGCCGTGGCCGCGCGAAGCGCACCCGCGTCCTAGGACTTAGATTAACCGCTGAGCTACCACCGCAGGCAAAGCAGCATTTCGATGCTTGTACACACCGGATTTTCCGTCCGATCGCCCGCTACAAAGCGCACGGCGTCATTAATAATCATCATCTACAACTAATATCCTCTAGCGGGCCCGGGTCGGGTCTGGTCTTGAACAAGCGCGCCCTGGATTAGTTTAGTAATGAACGCCCGGGCCCGGGCCGGGCCCGGGCTTGGAACGACGGGCCCGGGCTCGGGCTGGGTACGGTCAAGTACACCCGGGCCCTGGCCGGGCTCGGCCTGGGTTCGGTCATGTACGCCCGGACCCGGGCCGGACCCGCGCTTGGAACCACGGGTCCGGGCTGGGCTCGGGCTTCATAAAGCGGGCCCTGGCCGGGCCCGGGCCGTAAAATCCGGTCCGTGCAGTGCTCTAGGCTGCACAGACACCGCGCCCGTTCGATGTTTTGACCGAACACTAGGAACATTTGGTATTGGAACCTTAGGTACACGTACACTTACTGATATCTTCGAAGATATGCGGCCGAATCCCGCGAGGTTTTTTCTTTGCTTTCGCAATCCGATGTTTTGTTTAGGAGGGTGGTAGCGGTTATTGTTCCAAAAATAAAGCTGATGCAACCTTCTGCAGTCGTAAGGGAGCACGGCTCTGTCGTGGCCCGGGGTTAACTACATCCCACCGCTTCCTCCAGCTCTTGCGTAGTCAGCGCTGCGTTCGACCCGGACTCCATTTGGTAGCGTAACTGAGACTTCGGGTTGAGGAAATGATGCTCGAAAGTAGGGAAAACGAAAACAAACAAGTTTATTGGCACTGTTTACAAACTCTTTTACATAGTGAAAAGGTAAGGGTTCAGCGACGAGCAAAATGGATGAGCCATTATCCCAGGGCTCAGAACTTCTTGTATCATTCAGCACCGTCGTTATAACACCTCAGGCTCAAGTAACACCTCAAGTTCTAGCGATCAAGACCCTCACGTGGGGCTAGGCCAGGAGAACGGCAGATCGGGCAAGTTCCTTCGCCTCTCCCCAGAAGGGCAGGAAATGGTTTACGGCTACCTATAATTGCTCTGGTCAAAACAGACGAGACCGGTCGGCGCCGTAGCATCCTAAACAAGCCACAACGGCCCATTGTGAAGGCGGCGCCAGCTATGTGACGTCGCCCGCTGCTCCTCGGAGCTACCATTCTCTTCCCTTTGTGGGGTGCTATAATCCACCGCGGAGAGCCCGTTTCTGGGAAGCATCAAGGCGTCCCGAGTCGCGTGAGAAGTCAACGCTGGCCATCTCTCAAAGACGACGTGTCGCCAGTGGCAGTCATACCAGCTCCAAGGCCCTCCAAGATCCGCTGCAGCACACGACACTCGCAAGGGGCCAGTGTTTAAGAATTTTCATCATTTTCATTAACATACGTTCTACATTCCGGTAACCTTCTTGGATGCATGTTAAATGTCAGGCATTGCGCAGCGGGAACCACTTTCGTACCAATATAACCTCGTCTACACAATGCTCGTGGTGGCAATAGCTTTGAGTTTTCACGACTGTTCCACGTGTGCGACCTATATTCAAAATTGTGATTCGCATATATGTAGATCACAGCCTATAATCCTGCTTTAGTAGTCAGGGAAAGCAATATAATTGCACGTTAATATTCCATGTTAGGCGTGCGTTGTTAATTATGACACAGGGTCACTGATACAGCTCAGTCAGTTGCTTTTTGTGCTTCTTACAAGACTTTCAAAACATTGCAACATGCATTGTACCTAGAGATATGCAGATTGTAGGCTTTAACTTCAACGTAAATGTCAAAACTACAAAAACTACCGATGACTGCAATACTCCCTAATGCGAAATGCGAGCGCTGCTATACGCCTTGTTTCGATTGGCGATATATTGATGCAAAGAATTCGAGTGTCATGCGTGTGCGTACTGTTTCAAACTACTCTTTATTTTTAGATTTATTATTATTTTGAAATACTTCTTTTAATTTTTCTTTTCATTTTTTACGGTCTTTCTGATATTTTTTATTTATGGATTTATTTATGGAGGGGTACAGCCGCGGTGCTGTACCCCCCTCACTCAATGCTTCTTCGGAAGCTCTGTGATGTATTTTAAATAAATAAATAAATAAATAAATATGATGCTTGAATCCTGTCGCTAATCCCGTTAATCGGGTTTGCAATCGCCGGGCGGATTCCAAGGGCTGACGTCTCGGCCCTCCGAAAACGACCCACGAAAGCGCGGACAATTTAGAGTTGGTTCTTTGGTGCGCCAGCGAACGCCGGTTGTGGTCCAAAGACCGAGTCAGAGCCGAGAGTCGATAACACAAACGAAAACGAAGTATATTCTCAGTTAATACAAATATCACAAACACATGCACACTCGGCTGGCACCAGTTACAGCTTCACAATATAACTCAGATGGTGCTTACACAACGGGAGCTAAACAAACAGATCACACGCTACAAATGCAATCACATGCATTACAACTATTCAAGGACAGTTAAAGTCCCGAACGTACAACGGCGTATCCAGTCCACAATTCTTGGACGGTAATCGAATGTTTCTCTTCTAGGAAACACTCACGCCAGCTCCAGCGTTGATCGTCGTAGCTCAACCGTCATCGTCACTTGTCACGGCTCACACGGCGTCGTCATTGGATTCGTCGTTTGCGCGCTTTTATCCCCTCTCTCCCGGTTTCTAGAAGCGTCGGGAGCGTTCTTCGGCGTCTAGTACAGCCAAGGCTAAGGAAAGGGCGAGAGCTTTCTCGTAGGTTCAAATCGCGGCGGCGTCGCTTGGCGATGCGTCATGCTTCTCTTCCAGATGTTTCCAGGCTTTGCCGGGCGTTTGATCGCGTTGTCTGCGTCTGGCTCGAGTGGGTGAGGAGGATGCGGCGCGCCGGCGTCTTTTGTTGCTTGTTTTTTCGTCGTTCGCGCTTCTTGGGCTAGCGGCTCGCGCCTTTCTCTGCCGCTGCTGTTTGAAAGCGGCCGCGCGCGCGCTTTATCAAGCGCTCGTTTGTGACAAATCCTGATCCGGAGGTCGCGGTATCGAATGTCGGCCGCGGCGACCGCATTTCGATGGAGGCAAAATGCTAGACGCCCTTTGCTTAGACTTACGGGCACGTTAAACAACTCCAAGTGGTCGAAGTTTCCGGAGCCCTCCCCTATACAGCGCCTCTCATAATCATATCGTGGTTTTGGGACGTCAAACGCTAAAATTATTATTATATTAATTTCCTTTTTATTTTCTGCTTCGGTGACGTAAACTGCAGTTATATACCATCCTTTTTTGTTAGTTTTTTTTAAGTTCTCATTCCTTATTTTTCTTTCCATTTTTTGTTCTTTATTTTAGTAAACAGCAAGACACCATAGCGGTCTTGAAACGCACCGTTGTAAGGATTGATTGATGATGCACGTATACCGATGGCATGAACAGGCCTTAAGCAACGGTGACAAGCTGAATAGCGCAACCTTCACTCTTAGAAGAAATGGTCGGTATATTCAACAAAATACTGACCGTTTACTTTTCACAGAAAGCACTACAGCCTTAGGAAGTGAAAGTAGTAAAATGCATGTTAGTGAAGTTCACTACCTGGTTAGTATGTGGATAGTA
Source organism: Rhipicephalus sanguineus (assembly GCF_013339695.2). Taxonomy (NCBI): domain Eukaryota; kingdom Metazoa; phylum Arthropoda; class Arachnida; order Ixodida; family Ixodidae; genus Rhipicephalus; species Rhipicephalus sanguineus. The sequence goes on along the minus strand of NC_051180.1, from coordinate 14,797,015 downwards.
CTAACCCGAGTGGTTAGCCCGTTACTAATTTGTTAGTAACCGCTGTATTAACATAGTAACCGTTCTAACGCTAGTGGTCTGCAGTTAGCCAACTAGAGGCTTATGCCTATTTTGTTCACTACTCGGCGCTACGGCGTGGCCTCTAATAACCATGATGGCCGAGAGAACGAGTACAGAGAGAGAGAGAGAGAGAGAGAAAGGAAGGGAGAACAGAGAGATGGAAAGAAAAAGAAAAATTCTAGCGAAAAAAAGTTCGTCAAGAGGCGGGATTCGAACCCGCGTACCCTCGATTCGAAGGCGAGCGTCCCAACCACTCGGCTATCCAGGCACGCTAGCCGAGCATGACATAGCCTTGTATAGCATAGTGTAGCAAAGGGGTGGGAAAGCGAAGTGAGCGTGAGGAGGAGAAATGCGAAGGCGAGGAGGAGGGAAAGGAGGCGAGGAGGAGGGAAAGGAGGCGAGGAGAGAGTGTAAGGCGTAGCACAGAAAGAAAAAGAAAGGGAGAGAACGTTAATGAAAGAGGGAGAAAGAAGTAGAGAGAGGAAATAAAATAGAAAGAAAGAGGAAACAAGCATCGCGTCGTCTAGAGACCAGATACCGCACCACCTGGCCAAGCCGTGCATGCGCAGTAGCTAAGCCAAGCCCGCCGACGGAGACATCGCGCAACATCCGATCTATAGTGCATAACTTGGCTGCCTACTCCTGAGGAGGAAGTCGCGTATCTCGAAGCTAAGCGTGTCCGTAGACGGTAAATACGAGCGGCAACGGGCCGGTGCTTCGCTGTGCCAAGCTTTGCGCGACTCAATGCAAACTGCCCGCAAAATTTATTCCAGCTCACACAATATTGTTATGTCGCACACACACACACACACACACACACACACACACACACACACACACACACACACACACACACACACACACACACACACACACACACACACACACACACACATATATATATATATATATATATATATATATATATATATATATATATATATATATATATATATATATATATATATATATCATAATGATGGATTATTGTATTTGTTTCACTTTTTGTATAGCCACTGCCACGACTAGTGCACCTGCTAATATGAATATAACAATGATGAAGAGGCACCTAAACAACAGCTCTGACACTAAGAAGGGCGGGGAGGGGGGGATATTTCTTTTGTTTGACACAACTTTAATGAAAACCAGCAGACGATGAAGCCAATGAAGGTAGGGGATGTTAACTGTGCTCTTTTAAGTGTGTTCTAGTAATTGTGATATAGATGTGAAAAAAAGGGAAGATGCGATAAAGTGGAGGAGAGGACAGCCGCCGCTGCTGCTCAATTGGTAGAGAAGCGTGAAAAGCTGGGCCGGTTGGTTCATGATTAGGTGCGAGAAAACAACCAGCGAAAACTCAAGACAAGGACGATGGAAGAGGCGCATTCAAGCACACACCATCACCGGACTTACAACCACTTTATTGACGCATCCATGTATACTTAAACCTTTCATCCCGCGCACATGCTACAAACTCAAGCCTATCATACGTCCGATAATCAGCCACACCCAGAAAGAAACAACCACTCTTTTTGTGTGATATGAGAAGAAGGTTCACTGATACAAACGAGCCCAGTCTTTTCGATGTGGTACGCCTCAAGCAGGTTCAATCTTTGATTTTCCCTTGCATAGAATTCTGGTTTGGAGAAACAATGGCTCGCAACCATTGCATTCTTTCACATGCAACGCTAGGGCACTAGGCCCGTGCCCGATCGTACACTGTAGGCATGCTCTTTGAGTCGTTCATTCTAACACTGCCCATTCTGGCCGATATAAACGTTCCCGGAAGTCGTGGGCATGGAATAAACTACCCCCCCGCTGCTCTTCGTGAAAACAGTTCGGTGGCTAGTTTTGCAGGCTGAATTGCGCTCACCGCCTGAGATACGGGCGCAAAGGCCAGAAAGCTTGCTTGGGGCTGAGAACAATATAGTTGACTATAGAGAACACTATAGGCGTACTACCACATCAAAAAGAATGGGCACGTTTGTATCAGTGAACCTTCTGTTCATATCACAGAAAAAGAGTGGCTGTTTCTTTCGGGGTGTGGCTGATTATCGGGCCGATGATAGGCTTCAACTTGTAGCGTGTGCGCGTGCGCGAAATAAGGGTTTAAGTATATGTGGATGCGTCAATAAAGTGGTTGTAAGTCCGGCGATGGTGTGTGCATGAATGTGCCTCTTTCTTCGTCCTTGTCTTGAGTTTTCCATGGTTTTTCTCGCATCAATTGGTAGAGCATCGGGCGCGTTATCCGGAGGTAGCAGGTTCGGTCCGTGCCGGCGGCAAGTTGTCTTTGCGTCCACTTTACTTTCTTCACATCTATATTACAATTACTGCAATACGCTTAAAACAGTACATTTAACATCTCCTATAATTTCCTTGTCTTCATTATCTGCTGGTTTTAAATGAAGCTATGACACTAGCAATCTCCCCCGATAATATTCTGAAGAACTATGCGATTTGCATGTCCGAGCCTTTTGTAATCTCTGTGGTAAGCCCACAGACGCTGTAATTGCCTTCCAAGGCGTTCACACCAGTGTAATTGTACGACGCACATCTGTTCACCTCTGCAGGCCAAAGGCAACAAGGCGCTGCCTTGTTCTATCTCATATTAACACTGTGCCATGTTTGAATCAAAACTCGGCGTTAACCTCAACTTGCCGCCGAGATAGCATTGCTGCAGCGCAGGGCTTCGGATGTTGAAGGTTCTTTACAGCACCGAGGCTCGCTGAAATTGCCTTGTGCATTGCGAGACCATTCATCGTGAATGAATCAAACTAAGGTTTCTCAGAGCCCGCGCGGCAGCCATCGGTTACCCATTAGGCTGTGCCTTTAGGTATATGGTGGTACACTGGACGTTTTGTATGGTCGTTACTCATTTCTGGCGCTAAAGAAACAACCTTAATTCGTTGCGACGCCGCGCAAGTTTCGCGCGAATCCTTCGCGCGCCGATTCACGCTAACCAAAAGCGTCATTTGTTAACGTCGTTAGCTAATGTGAATTGTGACCGTCATTAGGACTTACGCCAATACATTTGGTTGGTGTTTTTCTCCATCCAGTGTTGTGAGAACTTTCCTGCACGTCTAAGAAACTGCCGGGCCCCTTGTATTGTTTTAGCGTCCACATGATTTCACCATTCAATGTTCAACGATGACTGCGGCGCTTAGCCAACGTGGTCAGATCGTGAATATATATATATATATATATATATATATATATATATATATATATATATATATATATATATATATATATATATATATATATATATATTGTAAAGGAAGAGACAGACACAGCACCACCCTTAAGCATCTTGAAGACAGCAGCGCTTTTTGCATGATCTGTGAAACTTGTTCGCCCGCTTTTATTTGCCCCCATCCTCGTAGAATCTTCTTTCTCCGGTGAGACGCCGGCTATTCAGGCACATCCGCCTGGCCATTCTTGCCTTGTAAGCCGCTCAGTGCGGTCGTTGTCAGTGACAGAGCACCGGCAACGATGCAGACTCACGCTCGGGCTCATATTTCTGTCAGCGTAGCGAAAGAAACAGCCCAGAAAGCATACCTTACCGTGATGTGCTCGCCGGCCGTTTCTGTAGCAACGACTCTACGCTCGTGTGTGTACACACTGACTGTTCTTTTTTTTTTTTCTTGCTCTTGTTCTTTCTGTTCAATCGTATCAATTATTTCCCCTTTGCCCCACCCCACGTGCAGGATAGCCAACCGAGCCGAAGCTTGGTTAACCTCTCTTCCTCTCCCCTTGGTGTCTCTCTCCCTCTCTCCCTACGCTCGCACGACTTGAGACGCAGCCTTTTCAATGGCAATTTGAAAAAAAAAAGAAAACAAGCCTGAAGCAATGACAGCGAAACACGCTGTGGTGTGAAATTGGCCGAACGTTCGGTAAACAAAGGCACATATTAGACCTTATTCTTGTGTGCACATATTAGACTTCTTGAAAATCATCTTTCGGAAAAAGTTTTTTATCTTCGCTTCTTCAAAAGACGATGTGGGCACTTATTTATTCACCTTGTTGAATTCTTAGAATACGTGACATTATGCGATTGTCGTGACGGTGCCCCTCAAGTCGAGGAAGCATACGCCTGAAATGGTTTTTTAGCGTCATTCAATTGTGACACAGCCAGCAGTAAGAGCACCTTCAGTAACTGATAGCTTCAAGAATAGTTGTAGCCACCCTTTCTATTTCTCTTAATAAACCTCCTCCCCTTTGCATCGGAATGATAGACAGCGCTGCATGTGACGATTGCGGCAATGACGAAACCATTGAACATATTTTATGTCAGTGCCCTTACAGCTCTGAGAGACAGTACCTCTCAGCAGTGTTTGCTCGCCTCGACGACCAGCCGCTTTCTGGGCACTCAATCTTGGAATGTCGGAAAGATCGAGCTTCACGCCAGAAAGCAATGAAGGCGCTGATGAAGGTTCTGCGAGCGACCCGACTCGTTGAACGATTGTGACACTCCCGTGTGTGTGTGTGTGTGTTTGTGTGTTTGTGCTTCCCTCCCTCCTCATCCCATTCCTCTCTTTCTTACTTTTCTGTTTCCCCTTACCCCTTCCCGAGTGCAGGGTAGCAAACCAGATATGTTTTCTGGTTAGCCTCCCTGCCTTTCCGCATTACATTTCTCTCTCTCTCTCCCCTTTGCCCTGTCTAGGGTAGAGAAGCAGACTTTGTGCTCTAGTTGACCTTTATCATTTATTGCCAATTTCATTTATACAGACCCATCCCTTTCCTGTTGAGCCATCACTGCATTCGTAATTTCCACAGTGCAAATGCGAATTGTCGGCGCGCTCTAAGCATGTTGGTTGTGGTATGCGGAGCGTAAATAGCGTAATCCTCACTTCTAGGCTAACCAACCGGTGGACCGCACGGAAAGTCAGCTTTCTTCGCGCCGGAAACCCGCGTGTGAGCTGCGATATGAAGCTCATTTGCGCGAGAGCTACAATAGCCTGCTTGCGCTCGCTGGTGCGCCGCACAGCCACGGTTGGGGCTATCAGCCACACGGAGGCTGAATGCAGTGGCCGCGCGCTCTACACACTTGTACAGTAGATTAGCATGTGACTATCCCGACGTTTCAAGCTGTACACCGTGCCTCGCTCATTACCTATGTTTCACGTCAACACTGAACTGTCCAATGCCCCTAACTAGGCGAGTCGTGAAAGAAGGCTGTCGTAATAAAATGTGTCGCTAACGCCGACTGCTCTGTTCTTTGCTGCGCTGCTTCGCTTCTGGAATTTAGTTGCAGGCAGGACTTCCTTTGTACTCGGTGTAGTTTAAATACCGTTTCACTGCTCACAAATCTGCTACTGATTCGCTCTGACATCGTGTTTCACATGCAGCGCGAGTTATGTCTTAAGCTGTTCTAGACTCGCCACTGTTTGGAAATCTCTGCGCTGACTAAAAATTCGGTTCTCGTGCTGTTTAGGAAAGCTCGTGATGCAACTCTTCATGAGGCTCAGAAAGCTTCACTAAAATTAATCTCAACCACAGAAATTGACTCTCGTCTGAATTAATTGTTCATACTCTGATGCGTGTTACGTTATGTATTGTTGGTCATCTTGTCATTTATTTTCCTCCGCCTTTATCTACTTCCTGCTCTCTTCGGGCAAAGTGGGCGTGGTGTTTTTTTATTAAAACTCTTGAGAATATTCAGAAACCCAAGTTAATTGGTATTCTGATAAGCTAGGTTCCCATTACGCAGTACGTTAACAACATTGCTCAGAGGGGTTGGTCAACTTAGTATAATCAATGCGACAGAGCTCAGTCACGACTCATGAGCAATATCTTGTCTGAAAAAACAAGAATTCGTAACTACCTAGAGACATATTTGGAGCTGATGATTTCTTTATGCTCTATTTAAGTTTGGTTAAATTTGGGGGCTTACTGCCTGCCCCAAGGCAACTCAGGCCTTGAGAAACGCCGTAGTGGAGGGCTGCGGATAATTTCGATCACCTGTGATTCTTTAAGGCGCACTGACATCGCACAGTACACGAGGCTCTAGGATTTCGTCTCCATTGAAATGCGACAGCCGCGACCGGGATCAAACCTGCGTCTTTCGGGCCACCAGCCAAGAAGCGTAACCATTGGGCCACCACGGCGGCCATTTATTCGCTATTTAAAATGCGTGAACCCCACACACAAGGCATGATCCGAATTTTCTTGTTCATTTAAGAAGTTCTTGGGAAGAAGCTACGATTCAGGTGCTGTCATAACAGATAGGGTATGGAATAATTGCAGAATAATTTTTTAAAATTTATTGTATATGAAGTAAAGCATGAAAAACATCGGTTTTTGCAAGCAACTGTTTTAGCTCTATCCCTGATGTTTTCACAGAAATCTCAGAAGGTATGAAACTAAAGAAAGCATTAATAAACGATGCGAGGGCTTTACTGTGTCTGTTGTATCGCAGTGCAAATATACACGGTGACGAAGTAAACTGCGTCAAACACCGAGTTACAGATTGGAAAAAAATGCTATACGTTGTCCATAACTACGAAAGTACATGTCAGTGTAGGATCTGTTTCACGTATTCTGTGTAACGCGCGCTGTGTATACAATGGATTGTATTTGTATGAATTGGGCGTCATGATACTGTTGATACATTATAATATCTGCTTTTGGTGCAGTAAAGCTGTTCTAAGCTTTGTGTTAGAAGCTTCGCTTCAGGGTTCATATTAAAAATACCGTTGAAACTGTTCAGAAAGTATAACCATTTCCTCTTGAATAAATATCGTGCTGATATCGTCCCGTTGGTTGCATACCCAGAGCGTTCCGTGATTGCAGTAATGTGATGCAGTAATGTGATGGTGCCATTGTATGTAGCTTTCTCCAAGATGATCCGAAGCATCCTTTCAGTGCGTCGTATAGAAATGAATTGACGATAGGCATATTTAATGTAACAGTTCTGTCTCGTGTTCTTCATTCCCTCGCATTCATCTCTGTGTCTGATTTTGTGCTCGCTTATCTATAGTTCGTGTCTCAGTGCCTCGCAGAGTTCAATAGGCTGGCGGCGTTCTCCGAGTTGGCGTTACGTAGCACTTTTATAATTAAGTTGAACATTTAGCAACGGCCCTCTCTTTTATGTTTTGGTTGTCTTGTTTTCTTCCGTCATACTGATTTGTAAAGGGAGAGAGTCTAGCCGAGTTATCGAGCGCACTGGCACCAACGGCGTTCTTCTAGCCAGATACCCCCTTCTGGGAAAGGGAAACAACATAGACAGGAGAGAGAAGTGAGAAAGGGTCAGAGACCCAGAGGACGCTGAAACAGCTATACGCAATGTGCTGTTGCACGGGACCTTCAAGAAATAGTAGACGCACGATGCTCAATCGTTCCAATAGATTATTTCATAGAGCTGCGAGGACTAGCAGAACGTACTGGTGACAGCATTCACCTTCTTTCTCTTTTACTTCCGAGAGCTTTTACCTAGAGTCTTCCGGTCATGGCACAGCGGCTTTCGCATCAGCTGCTCCGTCATCATAGCCGCGTTCATTCCTCATAGAACTTTGTACTTTTTTTCTGAGACAGATAAAAGACTTTTCAGCACTCAAAGGCTAAAAGAGATAGAGGTAATTGAGGAAGCAGTTCATGAAAATATACGGGCATGACTTAAGCTCCTAGCACAAGACTCAGGCATCAGGCGGGATTATTGTTTAATTACTACGGTATTATACGTATTAATTAAGGATGCCATGCTTCTCCACGAATATATCTATTCCTTGCGCATCTATTAGATTTATACCCTTCCGGCATGAAGTATGATGGACTGTCAATGAATGCGTCATGTTTTCGAAAATTGTTATAAGGCGCCGGAGACTTCGTTATAATGAAGCTGAAGTGGTAGAATTTCGCCTTACGGATATTCTAGTGAATCATGATAATCAAGGACTGATGAAACATCTATTTATTCTGAACTACATTATATAGCGTTTTTGCAGGATAAAGCTTCCTTCGCCGGCTCGTAATATATGAATCAGTTAAATATGGAATGCAAGCATTAGCTAAAGACCAGAAAAAAAAAGAAGATATTTTGCCATTTCTCTCATTAGCCCGACATCGTACAAAGCTATTAGTGTATGTACCAATGTGGTCATCTTTAAGAATCCACAGCACAGTGAAAGTTAAATGTTTGCAAATTTTTTGCATGAGGATTATATTCACCCAAGCTTAGCCTACTGACTGTTGCTTTTTTATTGGCCATCACCGGTCGCAACTGATGAAAAATAACCGTGTACACAAGCGTGTAAACGACGCCTGAAGGGGTGATAATGCACTATTCGGTTAAATATTATCTATGCGCAAAGAATTGCGCCGCTGTTTGCAGCTCGAAGGGCAAGTAGACCTATCTACCGGCCATCAATTCAATGCAGTACGATCCAGTATTGCTTCAGCATCCCATAGACACCTGCGCCATATTTTTTCCTGGTGTTTATTGAAGGAAACTGCATGCATGTGTGAACGACGGCAAGAAATGAGGACGAGGTTGAAGAATAATTGCACTTGCTCTGAGCACAACCGTAAAAGTAAAAAAAAAGTGTCGTCTATATGTTTATTCCTCTATTTCTGATTCCTCTAGTACGTGCTCGTGTTCGTAAAAAATTGAGGCTTAGCGACAATTTGAAGCTTCTTTTCAAGAAGTAGTGATCGTAGTTGTGAGTGACATATGTTGAGCGCTTATGAAGCTGTTTCACAATCACGGGTGCTGTAGGAAATAAGAACAATGTGTGGTTAATCTTACGTGCACGAAAGCCCAATGTGGTGGCACTTTCACGACACGACAAAGTAGAACTCTGCTTTCATTATTGCAGTATGGGGAGACAGCGCGTGTAATAACTGACAACTCCAAAGAGTGCGGGATTTTCAACACGTACTTCTGTGAAATTACTGTTTGTCTGCCAATTTTGATGAAAGAAATGGGGGAGAAGCAGAAGCAAATGTAGCACTACTAAAATCGCATATATAAAAACCTGACAGATGGCAACAATACATCGTTTGGACAAGCGTCATAATCGGTCGATACTTATTAAAAGTGACGGCTGTTTGGGCGACGGTGTGTATATATAGAGATGGTGTGGGAGATGAGAAAGACGTGCCAAGGGAGCTACCCAGACGGAAAAATGTATCGGTAAGGTTTCCCAATTCCGCACCTTCAGCGGAACCCAGCTTTCCTTCAAAGAAAAATCAATTGCTTCAGCAGGGTGCCGTACCTGCATTCAGTTACCAGACTGTCTCATAACCTCAGGCAACAAGACATCCCGCTTCTGAGTACGAGATCGTAGGCTCGATCCCATCTGTGGCATTGCATTTCGATGGATACCGCGGAATGCAAGAACACCTGCATACTGTGCATTATTTGGGTGCAGTCTAGAAAATCAAGTTGTGACTCTGATTCCCAGAACGGTATACCTTTTAATCGAACTGTCGCATTGGCAGAGTCTCTGTTGAACTGTTATCTCAAACTAAACAGTAACGGTAACGTTTATAAAAGTGATGCCTTCCAAATTAAGCAACAACAACAAAGACGACGACAACATTATGTACTATAAATCCAATGAATAGGAGTGGTCGTTCGTACATATGTATTTTTGTGAACGTACAGTACGGTCCACTGTTAAAGGGAACACCCGAATGAGCATCGTTTATATTGATTGCCCTCTAACTTCAAGTGGATGTGGAAATATTGCCCGTGCGCGGCACTAGTCTGTCAAAAGGAGTCAATGCTATCAACCAGCAGCAGCCTTATACAAAACTGAGCCACTCTGCTTTTGCAAGATAGCGAAATCCGGACACACCCTCCACGAAAGTGTTCCCTTTAACAGTGGACCCGTCTGTACATTACGGAATCAATATGACCTAGTATATGCCTGTACGCTTGCTGCTGTCACCGTCACTTAACATAGCGGCTGTAGTCGCTGAGTTTGCTCTTTGTGGCTTAGACATATATCCTGAGAGAACGGTGCACTCGAATATTGCGAGGAGTGACTTGGAACCAATCAGCGGCAGCAGAAGTGTTGAATACAGCAACCGAGATTGCACGTTCTGCATACTGTCCCTTCTGCTTTCGCCTGGCTATCGGAAGCAAGAACACCCCTCTGGCGGGACGGTGCGCTTGTTTCCCAAGGCGGCGATGTCGTCACAACGTTAGTGCTTAAGGTTAAGTTCGTGTTCTGCGAGGAAAACACACAGACCTTACAGACAACCGGGCTAGGGAGCACAGCCTGATGGTGACTTAATCACTGGCGATTGGAGTTGCTGTCTTCGTGGCCCACGCTCTCCTTTCTTCGTGCCTGTTGTTTCATTGTGGTAGCGAATTTCCCCGGAGACGAAGAACTCGTCAACAAACTCATCGTGCCGCTAACGCACAAGGTTGCATGACATGTGTGGCATATCCAAATGATAAAAAATAATGTAAGCACGACGACACTGATGGATTCTCAGCCTTATTTGTTCTGTAAACAGGAAGAGGTGTTTTATTTTGTACACAAGTTCACGATTACTGATGCATAGACAATGCCGCATTAAAGGAATGCACGTGTCACGCCTGTGAGAAAAAGTACTTCACGAAGTATTTTTCGAAAGGTAAATTGCTGCAAACTTCTTGGTTCATACTGAAGTTATTAACATATTGCGCGAAACGATCACCCTATAAGGTTGAAAAGAAGTAAATATTATGTCGTGTCTCCTTTTTCTCTAATGTATACGCATAAGCCGTCGACGTACATAAGTTGTCTTAGCAACACCTTAAGATGATTGATTCGAGCAGTACTTAAAGAATGTATGTGGTTTTCAACTTCATACATTTATTTCTTTGTGTATTGGTTCACATTCGCAGTGACCCACTGAAAGTTTGCGGTGCTGCGGCTGACTTTGAAGATTAACAAGCACTTCCTTCTCTGGTTCAATCATATATACTATATAAGTTTTCGCAGTGTACATTTTTAGGTTGTCTTCGTCAATGAGGCCTTTTCTCATAATCCCTACAATTTAGTGGGGGCCTTTTGTGAATGGTTTACATTCGTCAATATCTATCTATCTATCTATCTATCTATCTATCTATCTATCTATCTATCTATCTATCTATCTATCTATCTATCTATCTATCTATCTATCTATCTATCTATCTATCTATCTATCTATCTATCTATCTATCTATCTATCTATCTATCTATCTATCTATCTATCTATCTATCTATCTATCTATCTATCTATCTATCTATCAGTGGACAAAGTGTCTACGTCGGCTGATATGAGTGTCTAAGTTTGGGCAAAGCACATGTGTGGATATGCCGACACATTTTGGACTTTATATATTAGAACCTCTGTGGTAAATTGCTTACGCGAGCGCTACGGGGTGTTATAGGTCTTTTTCGCAATCGCGACGATTTTGTTAACATGTCAGCGGAACGAGCATATCGGACAGCGCGAGTTCATATCTCAGAAAAAGTGGCTGGAGCATCGCCACGGTGTGGGGCGCGTTGTTTAATGGGAGCCGTTGCAATGCGGACTTTGCTCAATGTTCCTTTAGTGCGTAAGCTCTAAATGCTGGCAACGCTTTGATTTTGAGCTTTGATAGTCGTACAGCTATGGTAGGTTGATAAAAACTGTAGATTGGTCGTCTTCTGCTGAGGATTGTTCAACCTGTAACCGAATAGTTACCAGGCATACTCCTCCATATATGGGCACCCATGGGCTCAGCTATAGGGGCAACCAAGGTGAACGCAAAATACAAGAGCAAGCTCCCGATGCCAACAACTTCCGCTCGGAAGTGACCCCGCTGCCTATAATCCGATCAAATGGAACCGGCTGCCGAACCGCGACTCATCACTGGCCTAATCCAGGCACGAACTCCTTGATTGGTAAGCCTCGCGGTGCGACGTGAGAGATTTCGTTAATGATGTCACCTCAGAGTGCCTGCAGCGCCGCTCGTCGTCGATCCGTTAATCTGGTCACATGGGGAAGCTTCCTGTCAAAGGCACTTCGATCTCGTAGGCGGAGACAATGTATATACACAAGTTTTCTATACGTGTTTATCGTGGAACGCTTCGAAGCACCACGTACGCAAAAGTAACGCTTTCGTAAGCGCAAAGCACGACGGCTTTCCGGTGATTGGTGCCAGCATTTGTTAGGCAGCCCGTCACTCCGCAACATTGTGGCGTCTGTTGCCTAACAGAAAGCTGGGATGTTCTGTTCCCTACCGAGGTGATCGCTTCTTTGTGGATGCAGAATTCTAAATAGCTTATAATTAGATTTATTCGCTCCGTAAGAAGAAGCCTCGGTGCTAACAATTGTCGAGTAGTTGTCGACTCGCCCACATTACCATGTTACCATGTGACTTGGGTGGCTTAAGCTGTAAGCTTAGATTGCCCTGGAAATTAGTTGATTCATAGTGTTCACCTTAAACATTCTGTAGAAGTATTTTCTCTCGTCTACCAGATTTGCTTAAAAATCCAAGCCGAGGGAGTCAGAACATGAATATTTTCTCACAAAATTACATCAACAACTTAATAATATACAGTGTACCCTTCTCTTCTTCCTTTTTTTTTGTTCATATTGCTTCCCTTGCTTTTGAATTATTGCTTATAATTTTGATACTGCTTTGATTTCGTAGTCTTCTAATGTGTAGCTGACACCAATCTGAAGTTTTCAGTTTGCGCATATCCCGATGAATGTCTGACCACGTGAACAGCGCATTTATTTGTGCTCTTATTTCTGAATGTAAGAGAACATGTATTGCGCCACTGGAAACCCTATATCTTTATGGTGTGTAATTCATTGAAGCAAATACACGAAAGCTCTTATTTGGGGCTAGGTCTAGTCTCAGTCATAAATAGTGCTTAGATCAGTATTTTATACCACTGCTGTGCCGCTCTTCCCCGAATTGCTTTCAAGTCAAAAGGGATGACGGTCGTTACTTGAGTTAGTCATGCCTTCGCTGTTGTCTTCTAAGTTGGTGACCTCTAGCTTACGCTTGCTGCATTGTACCTTCGAGCATTACCGGATGAACAGGCAGTGCACTCACATGTATGCTGCGGAAGGGCGCGACTAGTACGGCACAGAGAATAGAAGGATACCGGACTACACGCTACTGTAGCAACTGGCATCTTTTATTCTGGAAAACATATATTTATAACTCAGTTAATCCCGATAAACCAAACGAGTTGACATAAAAATATAAAACCACCTTAACGCTCTCTTACTGGAACCACACTCTGACTGTCTGCCTTCTATGCTGATAAGATATCGATGAAATGTGTACGTGGTGCTCGCACATGGCAGTTATATGGAAAAGCGTTGAAACAGTGCGAAAACGGGATGAAGGCTGAGGAACAAACAACACAAGTGCTGAGAGCGCAAGTTTATTGCAAGAAAAATGTATACTAAAAATGCGAACTAAAAAGAAACATAGACAGTCAAATGGTCACAGTGATGAAGCTACAGCGGATGTCCGCCACGAGTCAAGATAGAACAACTCGACAAAAACACAATCTTCTGTTCAAGAAGCGCGATTGAGGGCTCGCTGACGCACGTGTTCCCCTTTTTTGATGATCACTTATGTTTCGTAGATTTCGCGCTCGATCCGATTTCGATATCCTTCGTCCCGTTTTTGCGCTGTTGTATAATCGTATAGACTATTTCTCATATATATATATATATATATATATATATATATATATATATATATATATATATATATATATATATATATATATTCGGTACGATGGCTCTATTGCGCCATTCCGAATTCAACTATTTCTCATCACTTCGAGCCTCCACTTCTCCTCGAAGGTATATCTTGTTTGGATACATACACTGTTAGTCCTTTAGTCTACAGCGACGCCCATGTGGCCCCCTTGCACACTACTTTTGTATATACACATGTGAAGTGTTTCTGACAATTATTTCTTCCTGTTACACCGAAATAACTACATCTACATTTGCTTGTGCTCGCCGTAGCACGCTTACTTGAAAAAACGTTCCGTACATACGTGAGGCAAATTGTAAGGGATGCACGCGTGCAATCAAACAACGCTCCGATAGCTTTAGAACAAGCCACTTCTTGCATACTCAGATATTGTGACTTCTTCGGATTCCCTCTGACTCTAACTTTGAAACATGAGGCGCGAACTAAACCTGCACCAAATACTGCTTAACCCAACTCGTGGTGGCCGTATAACCAGTAGTTTGTCGTCGAAATTATTCATCCCAAAAAAGTGTAGTCTGTCGCTCACTCGAATATTTAACAGCACGGCTAAGTGGGTTCTGTCATTTTATATACATAGCTGGTGTTGAGCTTGCGTTAGCGTAAGTGCAACTTACCGTCAAGGCAGATGTTTTTTCTTCTAGTTTTTAATTTTTGCGCTTTCTCACTTATGTTTGAAGATATGTATCAGCTTAGGTGTGTTGTGACTTTAGGAACATCAGAATAAATACCGTATAGACAACCATCAAATAATGTTGAGATGATTCAAACAGCCACAGCTTCGTACCACATTTGTCTTCGAAAGGGGTGATAGGAGAACCAGAGAAGCTGAGAATGATTAAAATACACACGTTTAAGCATAACCACGCTTTAAGTTGTCGCGTTGAATAATAAGCAGTGAGGGGAAATGGCAACGCAGCAATAAAGACGTGAGAGATGTAAGGAAAGCGTGAATGTTGAAAAGTGGAAAAAAATTTTTTAAAAATGAAAGGGTTATCAGATTCGGGTGCAAGAACGAGTTTACTGGTACCGTCGCCGAATGTGACACAAATAAATATTTCAGCCAGGTACTCGCGCGATCTCAGCTCGGGCCGGGACCGAAGTCTACGTGCCTGCGATCTTGTCTCAATTTGCAATTTCTCAGTCGTTTCATGTCAGCCCTGTCTAACCCAATAGACGCGCTGAATCTCGGAGCTTGTAACGTGACAGAGCTCACTGTATACGAGCCAAGCAGCCTGTCTGACGCGGCTCTCAGACGCTGAGCCTGTCTTGATTTCAAAGAGATGTTCCTTTCAGACATTCCTCGAGTTGACTTATCGCTTCTCGGGAAACCGGGAAACTTTTACGATGCTATCTGTGAGCGTGCGCTCGCGTCTCGCGCCCTTATTTCGTTACTACGATTCAATCCATCTATACGTGGTCTTCGCAGATCTTTTGCCGTCGACTGCAATGCCTCCATTCTCCGGTTTGCAGCTTTCTTCATTCAGGAACACTGACGCGCAGAGCACGAAGCTCCCACGTAGTTTCACATTTCTGAATTGAGTTGCAGCGACTTCGATTTTGAAGCGTACAGCTTGTAGCGTTATGCGTTTCCAGTTCCGTTCTTGTGGTGTTATCCTTTCTGTATACATCCAAGAAGCACTATGTGGAATATCTCATGCCCGGAGTGTCGTGCAAAGCGCTGTCTTTATCGCCATATACTTCTCCTCTAGTGCAGCGCAGTGACTGGCATAAAGCTCGAGCTGTCATTTAGATTTCGGGACACTCCCTTCGACTGAAAAAGCAAAAACGAATCTTGTCTCATAACGTTTACTCGAAAAGCGCTTGCGAGGTTCCCTGTACGAAGAACTGGTTAAAAACAACTGCTTCACTCGAAAAAGATGTTTATCTGTGTTTACGATTTTGAAATTGAGATTCTGGCTTACAGGTATTCCTCATCGAACTACTTGTGCAGTTTTCCAGTTCGCGCAATACTACCGGATCAACATTACATTTAATGTTCCTGCTTTATTCTACAGTTTCGCGCTGCTAACCTCGAGGGCACGGGTTTCGATTACCGGCCACGGCGACCGCACATCGAGGGGGGACAAACGTAAAACACATGTCTACTTACATTGAGGTGAACTCCATGAAGAACACCAGGGGGTCAAAATTAATCCGGTATCGCCATCTGCTGCTTGCCTCTTGATCATATCGTCGTTTTGGCACGTAAAATCCCGTAAGGCCTATATTAATGTAAAGCCTCCAGCATTTTTAACAGTGTTGCGCGAGCGTCGACCGCACGCGGTATCTGCGCCTTACAACGGCGATAATCTGCAGACCGGCACTAGTACGCGCAGGCGCACAAAGCAGCACTAGCGCAAGCGTCGTCTGCCACGCTGTACTCGTCTGCCACGTCGTCTGCCACGCCGTTGGAAGGCGCTGAACTGCGTGCGGTCGACGCTCGCGCGATATAGTTAAAAACGCTGGAGGCTGTATTTTCTGAACAGTTGATGGTTAGCATGCCATGAGTAGATACTGCAATATATCTGTGCGTCATGAAAAAGAGGAACATCATGGTACTCTCGGATGGCTATACACGATATGCAGGCAACACTGCCTGAGTAATTTGGTAAGTTAAATACCGACAGCTCTCACATTATACGCTGCGTTATTCGTACCATGACCTTTTTTTTTTCTTCCTTACATCTAGGTTACTAACAACGTACTCTCCACACTCACGAGAGCAACTTCGAGTCCAATGTCTTTCTGAGCTGCTCTTCTTCAGGCATTTGTCAGAACCTAAACGTACACTGAAATTGAGGGTAATGCTTGCACTTTGAACAGTTGCAACGATTATAGATTGCTGTCAGACGACTGCCAATGTTACGAGTAACGCTGACTTTCCCTGTTTATTTTGTTTTTATACGCGGTCATGAAAACATTGCTCAGTGTGCAGCAGATTGTCGGTGTCAATACTAGGCATATACGAAAGAACATGTCGAAGATCTCGTGCTACGCGATTCGTCTGTTTCATAATGTTGCTTGGTTCGTGCCATTAGAAAAAAACATCATCATCATCGTCGTCGTCGTCGTCGTCGTTTTCTTCCGCTGAGGAACGTATACGAAACATATTTGAGCAGCAGTATTTACGCATAATTGCATGCACAATGTGATAAAAAAAAAGAATTAATCGAAAAGGGACCGACCTTCGGTCGCCCTTCTAGCTTAGAGTTGAAAAGGCCGTCTCTTCGTGCGAGCCGCTCCTCAAAAAAAAAGTGCAAGGTCTTAATACACATTTCATTAACTATTGTTGCTTTGATGTCGCACTTTAATTCAAATTCAATTAGACTTTACTTCCTGACTTTAGCGTATCATAACTTTCGAACACAACACGCCGCTAACGTAATCAATGTGAATAGTAAGAGAAACATGTGTGCGTTCAGAACGCTCTGCGTAATTTGAATTTGAAGCACGAGCACGCCCGTGGCAACGTACCTGCCACTTTGGTTTTATTTTTCGGATAGTCCTGTTCTAACACGCAGCCCCTGCCTCGTTTCCTTCAATGCGAGCTGTAGACCGAGGGAATTCAGAAGTAGCGGCAGCTCCCGCGAACCTGCACGCACGGGCTGATAGCGCTGCTTCCGAGCGTCCCGAAACGAAACAGGTAAGAAGCGAGAAAGAGCGGGGAGAGAAAAGGGAGATTCGATCCTCGATTTTCACTCTCGCCTTTTCCTGTCCTCCTCTCCACTTCTCCCCAGAGTCCCGCGCGGCGGCTCCCGTCAAGGGGGCACGGCGCTTTACGGATACAGCGCCGCACGGCTCCGCGCGCGTAGAGCCTGCCGTCACCGCTCGATGCTGTTCTCGCCCGAATCCTGCCGAGGCCTCCACACGAGACGCCGACTGCCGCCGTGCGCGCATCGACGCCGCCGCGCTGCCAGCTGCACGCCGATGCCCGCGCGCCGCTAGCATCGACTCGGAGCTCCCTAACGGATGCTGTAGAGCCACGTGCTGCTACAAAGAAACTACGACTGGACAACTAACCTCACAGCAGCTGTGCGCCTCGAGCAAACGTTCCCATCGAAGGAATGCTCCGGTGCGTCCGACCTCGCAAGCTGACGAATCCGGGAAAAGAAGCGCTTCCAAGTTGTGACACGCTTGCGTCGTGACAGCCTGGACGCCGCTCCTGTGGAGAACATCACGTTTGTTTGTCGAATCTTCGAGCGATAAAAAAAGAAAGCCGAAAAGCGGGCTCCACTTTTCCGCAGTCTTCGTTCTCTACGCGAGTGGGTTGGTGCCTCAGCGTTCACTGAAAAATTTTACCAATTCAATATCCGACGCCTCAATGCTCCTCGTGGAAAGTGTAACGTCTGTACGTTCATGAAAATACAACCGAAGCACTTTCTCGTTGTGGTGGTGGAACAGAAAGGCACTCTACTCCTTTCCGTCTGCAAAGGGAAGAAACGTCGGCCGCGTGCGTAGGGAGTCGCACATTTGCCACCTTTCCGAGCGCACAAGTGCGCGCTGTGCTGGTTTGGAGACTGAACGGTGACGCCTCCGTGGATGGCTCGCCTTGGTCTCGCTGTGCTATTACAAGCGCACTGAACGCTGGAGTTGGCACCAATATCTCAAGGTATCGTAAAAACAAGGTTTTATATTTTTATTTTAAAGAAAAATACAGAGAATTGTCTTTCCTTTAACCGCAGAAGACTGGTAAAAGCGAAAGAAGAATGGCGGGGTTTCCTCACCGAAACATTTCGCCAGTGAAGTCAGCGCTTATGAAACAGCTCAAAACAATATCGCTCATCTATCTATCTATCTATCTATCTATCTATCTATCTATCTATCTATCTATCTATCTATCTATCTATCTATCTATCTATCTATCTATCTATCTATCTATCTATCTATCTATCTATCTATCTATCTATCTATCTATCTATCTATCTATCTATCTATCTATCTATCTATCTATCTATCTATCTATCTATCTATCTATCTATCTATCTATCTATCTATCTATCTATCTATCTATCTATCTATCTATCTATCTATCTATCTATCTATCTATCTATCTATCTATCTATCTATCTATCTATCTATCTATCCTGTTGCAGAACGGTGTATAGCTCTAGTTTATGGTGTCATATTGGTGTCTACAAGCGCAAAAAATGACCGTAATCACTTGCAACACAAGTGTATTTTTATGCTTAGCTGGCTCAAATGTTCTAATGGTACAGCGTGAGATCCACCATTTGTTATTTTTTCGAAGCCTAAATACTTAATGTCACATAATAAGAGGCCGTGGGACAAGTTTAGAATGTGCTCTTAATTTGTATTGATTTGTAGAGACTTGTTAACTCTTTCGAACTTCCTTCGTTCACCAGAGGCGGGCATATATTAGGCGACATCGCAGTCACAAGAAGAACGAGCCACTAGCCCTAATATAATTAGTCCAGTACACTGATGCGAACTGTGTGTCACCTGTGGGCTGTCGGTGGACAAACAACTGTCGCGGACGCTTAGGTCTTTCTCTTGGACAGTCTCACACACACACGCACGCACACTCCGAAGTTCATTGCAGTAGACATGTGGTGCGCTATTATTGACTACTTTCTTTAGATCAGAAATTGAAGAACACGAAAATCCACAAGTCCCATTGCATATACTTCGTGTGTATTTCTGCTGGCATGGGCTCGAAAGAAAGTTTTGTAGTGCATGTGACAGCAGTATCATGGATTAGAATATAGCAGAAAATAAAAACGAGCGGGAGGATGAGAAAGACGGGACTATTTGTAAGAAGGAGAGTATAGTCTAAACGAAGTGTACGGCGATACTTTCTGCTTAAGTTATAGGTTTCCGTTCACCATGATAATTTGTAGTAGTTGCGATGCGGTTAGCACGTATCAGAAAAGCAATGAAGTTTTAGTTGAAGCTAAGCAAACTTCCTTTTGACATCCCTGTGGGAACTTATGTGGCAGACGACCGTGGCTTAGGAAAGAATCAAGCCAGATCAAAAAGCGGCACTTATCTTTCGAAAGTTTTCACGCCCTTTATCGACAATAGGGATCAACGAGTTTTTCCACACGGATAACAGTCACTCTAAGGAAGCGGGTTTTCTTTTTCTTAGAGAAAAACGTGAAATGAGAGCTTTTGCCAAGAGTATAGTAGAAGTACTTCAACATCAACTAACTATCCTTCTTCATCTATGTGATTGCCATTTTGTTGCGTAGTCGTTCTTTTTAACACGAAAGTATTTTATGCCGGGGTCCACCAAGACTTTCATGACGTATTTCCGTCACGGAAATACGTCACCAAAATGAACGCCATCAGATGGATGGATGAATAAACTTTATTTCGGTCCCTCGGAACGCGCCCTAGCACGTTGCGGGCCGCTCCCACGTCGGAACAGAAAGACCAAGTCTCTCTGCTGCGTCGCGGGCCTGTTGGACTGCCCATAGTTGTGCTTCGAGTCCGGAGCTTGTAATAGCTTCTTCCCATTTTGACGGCGTGATGACTTCGCCGCCGTGTAACGCGGGGCACCGCCAGAGCATATGTTCGAGATTAGCGATATCTGCGCATAATGAACATGCATTAGTTGGCTGTATTTCAGGATAGATCTTGTGCAATAGCGCGGGGTTAGGGTACGCCCCGACTTGAAGTAGCCTGAGTGTCAGAGCTGCCATCAGATGGCGAAGAAAAAAAAACTATAAGAAAAAGTTCCATTGACAGGAGTCAAACCCTTGACTCGCGGTCCGGACTGTGGCTGGTGGGCTTTTAGCCCACTGAGCTACCGCTAAAACCATTACGGGAATCTACATCAACGCGCCTTTTATCTTTCACACTTTCCTCTGACAGTGCTATGGATGGCTAGATGGATGCTATGAGCGTCCCCTTTATAACGGGGCTGTCACATGTGTGTAACCAGGCTAGAAAAAGAACAAAAAAAAACGCGCCGTTGCTATGACTGTCGCATTCGGCGCATTTCCAGTGGAAGTGCAATTTCGTCAACACTTTAACACACGCGAGGTCGCGGCTTCAACACAAGCCTTGCTCATAGCATCCATCAGTATCGAAAAATAGCTCTCCGACGCTCGCGTGGCTGCCGCGCCACGTTCCCCGCTATCCCTGTGACAATCAAAGGCCACGCTAGAGAGAAGACACGACACGCGTTGCGTTTCTCTTCGCGTTTCACGACGCTTTGAAGGAGTGCATATCGAGCATCAGTGTTTATTATGTGCTTGTTGATGCCATGATCATGGGCGTTAGTCGTCGGTACGGAGATGTGCCACTAGGCGTCAACGTGAGTGCGTCTACATTAAGCGTTGCTATATTTGCCGAACAACAGTACACATTCTACAAGCTCTCATATACCAATGCACTAAAAACAATCAACTACTTCTGTGACAACACGTTTCACTTTCGTGTTATACTGATTCTTATGACGGAGGGATCAGCCATCTTTTAAATGCGGAGAATTTCTTAGTCGCACCTGCGGCGTCGGCGGCGCCGTCCACACCCCCACTGCGCATGCTCGGCTCGTCTCATGCCGGCAGCAAGCCTCTCCTCTCCCTCCCTCCCTCCTTCCTCTCCGTGCCTCCCTCCTCTCCCTCGAACGCGGGCGGTGTGTTTATAAGCGGCGGAGCGCGCGTTCGCAATTCAGTCAAGGGCTTCTTTACTTGGCTTTCGCTTGACTTGACGCTTTGCTTGACTCGAGTAGATGTGATGGAAGCAACAGTACCTTCAATCAGCGTCCCACCACTCGTTGAAGGCAACGTTACCCCACCCTCACCATCGTTGGCGTCAACAACAGCAAGCAACGCAGAAGACAAGGCTGCGAAGAGACAAGCATACGACGCTGAACGCAAGCGTTTGAAGCGAGCTGCAGACCCGCAACTTCGTGCACGCTGGAGCCGTTCAAGTCGTACTTGTTGCGCGCATCGTGTAACAATTAAGCATTCCCACACCATACCCAATTACGCAACATTCACGCGATACCCCCACCACTCTGCGACGCATTTACTCGAGTTCCCTCCGTGGGAAGATGCGGGCGACTTTTTTTTTTATTTAATGGCGGTGTCACGCATCAGATGTGGCACTTTTATCTTATCTTCTAGGTTTCCTGTCCCGTTTTTTGTAAAAATTCCCAAGTAATAATTTGGATAGTGGTGTCTACGAATCTCATAAGTTCACGTTTTCCTCTGGTATCCTAAGCACCCTAAAGAGCAGATCTGTGATCAAGACCTCACAGCAACTCTGGTTCACTAGAGATTGGTTATTTACCGTCACACTAAATTTTGGAGATTCCGATGGAAATGTCCGGTGCACGGGGTGTTTTTAAATGCGAAGCATTTCGTAGAGAGCCAAAGTACTTTTAGGGTTTATATCTATCTATCTATCTATCTATCTATCTATCTATCTATCTATCTATCTATCTATCTATCTATCTATCTATCTATCTATCTATCTATCTATCTATCTATCTATCTATCTATCTATCTATCTATCTATCTATCTATCTATCTATCTATCTATCTATCTATCTATCTATCTATCTATCTATCTATCTATCTATCTATCTATCTATCTATCTATCTATCTATCTATCTATCTATCTATCTAAGCGCCTACGTCTGGGTGCTCTCGTGATCGCCTCCTTAAGTTGGTGTAGACCAAAATTGGCATGGGAGGGCAAGAGGGTTTAACGAATATTACTCTCTGGTCATGACATGAATAACCTAAAACTCATGTCGCGTACGTCGTCAAACACTTTCCTCCAGAGAAGTGTGGCACATACCAGTGTGGCAACATACCCAAGTGTGGCACATACCCGTATACCACGGGTCGCAGTGTACGGGTATATCGGCAAACGTGATTGCAGTTTGTCTAGCCAGGAACGGCGAGAAAAGACATGGGTAATTTAAATGCGAGAACGTTAAGAAAAACCGACATCTGCAGCGTTTACCCGACGAATGCAAAGAATAAAAGTTAGGATCCCAGCAGGAATCGGACCCATGCATTCTGCGTGGCAGTCAGGTATTCTACCACAGAAGCATGCCAGGTCTAGAAACTGCTTTGGAAAAACACCCTATGCAGGCGTAATATCGGTGCAACGTCAGTTATGGTTGTAGTGCTGGCTATCTAATTTTATAACAAAGCAATACAGACTACATATGTACTCCTACGACATAGGCGTCATGTTAGGTTAACGTCAATTGTTCCAGTGTTGCCTCTGCTTTTATAGTAGTCTAATGAACATTACATTTGTATTCGTACACCCAAACCGTGGTAACCGATAAATGTGATTTTGTGCACCTATAAAGCAAGGGTTACATTAGCATTGAGTGCATAAATTCTAACCTTGGTAACCCTTACTATCGGTGCGCAAAATCACATTTATCGGTTACCGCGTTTAGAGTGTATGATTCAGCAAGCTACATTGAAGCGTTACTCGACCCCGGAGCAATATGCTAACAAAAGTTACGTGTGATATCCACATCACCGCGCCGTAAATTGCACTTAGTTTCGGAATACTGACGTATGAGTTCTAAGGTGAGTGCTGACGTTACGTCAGACCATAAGTTACCCTTTAAACGGCAATGTTGTCGACGTGCCTGGTAAGCCCACAATGCGCACACAAGAAAACACGTCAATCCACCTCATAACGCTGGCTCAAAACCGGAAAATGCAGCATATAGCTAGTCGCTGACTCCTTCGCCTGAAACCGATTCCCACAAGGCGTGGAATCTCACGAATTTTTTTTTGCATTTTATGATTGTAACATCGCCTGCGATAAATACGATTGATCTGTGATAAGTACATTTGTTTCGTAGTTGAGTGGATAAGAATCAATCATGAAAAAATTGGGGGGACGCTTAAGCTTTGCCTTTAAGAGTTGCACGCGATAGGGATATCCCGCCCCTAGTGCGCACTTCGAACACTACGAGTGTTTAACAGAATGCGCGCACTAAGGTGTGTGCCTTATGTAATGGGTAGCATTCTTTAAACAAGGGCAATTATGCGCGAGAAACTTTTTCGAAGTTGCGTTGCACCCACTACGTGGTCTTAAAGGAATACGCGTAGTAATGTGCCTTCTGTAATGGGTGGCTGTCTTGAAAGGGGTCATGAACCACTTTTCCAAGTAATGATCTAATGGCCTCAGTATCGGAGTGTACTGCCTCCCGAATCGATTGCCGCAAAAATTTCTCGAATCCGTCAAGAATCAGCGGAGTTACGGGGGTTTGGCGCACGCTCCCAACGCTTTCTCTCTTTTCTCGTGCCGACGAGCGCACTGGAAGCTAGACAGGGAGGGATGGCATGGGGGAAAGAAGTTACGCCAGCGCGCGTCATGAAACGCGATCGCTCTCCCGCTGTGATTCGCTTGCGCGAGTGCGGCGCCGGCAAGTGGCGGCATTCCGCGGCAAGAAGCGCATCTGATCCGAACGCCGCTCTCGATTTACGTCGGCTATCGGCCAATAAGCATGCTATGTCTTTGCGACGTACAGCGGACAGACGCCCCGCCCACCGACGAGAGTGAGAACCGGCCTCTGTTTGAAAAGAGGGTGCCTGGGGAAACGGCAACTTCGCGCTCCGCTTGTGGCCATTACGCGGCGCGCACGACTGTAATATTTGGCAGAGCAGTTCATAGCCGTGTCAGCTTTCCGCAGGATGTGTTTTTTCAATCAGCCCAAGGGGTGCTTCATGACCCCTTTAAACCACAAAGTCGTTATGACAATGACATGGTGTGACGCCCGATGGAAATGTACGCTTGTACCACGCAATATTACTGCGATATTACATCTCGTACTGTGACACCTGTATATAGGACGCGTATTTTTGGGAAGCATCAAAGTTACTTTCTGCGAAGCTCCAAGCAGAGGCGTGGCTGTGTGGTAGAACACCTGCTTGCCACGCAGACGGCCTGGGTTCGATTCTCACTCGGACCCAGCATTTTTATTATTTATTTTATTTGCAGCTTTTTCGATTTTTCGGTCACGGACAAGATGATGATTTTTCGCTCACAACCAACGGTGCCGACGCCGACGGCGGAATTTCTGCGATACGAGCTCTTTAACGCTATCGCGTTAAAAAAAAATACTTGTTTCAGCCTTGTATCTCACTGCAAGCTTCGCGCTGGATGTCAATAGGCCACCTACGTGTCTGAAGGAGAAATTATTACAGGACAGAACGAATGTAAGGCTGAGGAATGTTACTAGCTGGAGCTGTAAAAAAACTGCCGGCAATTTTGTCCCTCAGTCGTCGCAATCACAGCCGATATTGGGTCCAAAGTTCGTCACATTCCATTCATTTATACCAATAAAGTGAAAAATTTGACACAGAACGCGACAGGTAGCGCGTCACCTAATCCGCGTCAAACTTACATGTCTTTCATGTTTTGAAGTAGCACATTTGCAGCTATTAACCGGTATATGTAGTGGCAGTTTGAGTAGATTTTTTATTTTTCACTAACGTCTTCATCAATATGTTACGTTGATGTAGAAAGTATATACGTGGCGTACTTACACGCTGTGTACAGGTGCAGTACAAATGGTGGACCAACACAATCGCACACCAGCCCGCTTCTGTAGAACCTCTTGCTTCAGCGCGGCCCGGAGTGTGTCGACAGTTATATATGTCATGATGGGGTGGTCTTTAGCAATAGCAATCGTTGCTACCGTGTTAGCACACCGAGGTACCACCATAGTCCCTCAATTCTTTTTCGTGTATTGAGGGACTATGGTACCACTGTGCCCAATTTGATGAAGATCGCCGGACTCTCCAGTGTGCCTTGAATAGACTGGATGACCGGCCATTTAATGAAGCAAAGATCTTAGGAGCCTGGTCGCGCAGCATATCAGCCCAGAAAGCCACACCAGCCCTCCTGCGATACTTGAAAAGAACCTTATTGAGCGACCGCCTGTGAAACTCGGCACTGTGTGTGTGATGTGACATGTGTCTATCCTTCTCTCTCTCTCTTTTACTCCTTATTCACCCTCCCAATGTGTAGGGTAGCAAACTGAACGCATTGTCTAGTTAACCTCCCTGCCTTTCCTACATTCCTTCTCTCTCTCTCTCTGTCTTGCTTCAGCGTCTTCTTCCCACATCATTTCGTGACAATATATAAGCTGATCGGGCCTCAGCGTGTTCTCTTTCTCTCTCTCTCTCTCTCTCTCTTTGTCGCTCTGTCTTTAGCAATGCGGTCATCGGCGTGCAATGGGATGGGAGTGCAGGAGAGGTCTATTCTTCGAGTGCCGCACTACACAGAAGCAAAGCATCACATGCTGCTGTGCACGCGTGTTACTTCAAATGAGCTACAAGGAATACGTTACGTGTTCGGCAACGAAGGCGCTCCGCAACTATCACTCGGTTGTTCGAGACCAGACGTATTTTGCATCGCCCCTTTATATCGACGATAGCTCTGAGCGCCCATCCAGGCGGAAAAGAAAAAGAAATCTGTTTCTTTAAAAGAAAAACAAAACAAAAAGCAGTTACGTGCGAACGGTAATTGTGAGTGCGCCAGGGCTTAGTTTATTGATGAGCTACTCAGCAAGACGAGTGTCTCAGTTTAGGATGTGAATGAAATGTGAGTCGTTCGTGCAATAATTAGCTGTCATTTCTAAAGATGTCCTTTCTGACGGATGTGCATTAGAAAGAAAATACTATTGCGATCCCAACCCGATGAGCCTGATAATACAGAACATATAGCCCCTAAAAAAGGCGTGTGTTATACAGCTACACTCATACACAATGTCTTTTAACACGAAAGTGTTTTATGCCGGAATCCACCAAGACTTTCATGAAATATTTCCGTCACCGAAATACGTCAGCAAAATGAACGCCATCAGATGGCAAAGAAAAGAAAAGAAGTTCCGTTGACAAGAGTAGTACCCACGACCTGTCGGTCTGCGACGAGGGCTGGTGGGCGTTTAACCCACTGCGCTGCCACCAAACACATGAAGGAGCCTGCACGAACGCGCCTTTTATCTCACACTTTCTTCTCACAGTGCTCTTGGTTCGCGGGGCGGTGTCGCCGTCTGGACGCCGACATCTCGATCTTTACGCGGTAGAGGGAAGCAATGCTTGGCCTCTGAGATTAGCTCCGGCGACGCGCCGCTGTTATGGCTCATTCACACTGAGGAATCCGCCCGGCCACAGCGACCGGAATTCTCGTGCCGCCGAAATTCCACATTGTTCACACCACTTAGCAACCGCACCGCCGAAACTAGGGCTCCTAGTTGTCACCGTCTCTTCGCGCGAAGGAACGCTGGCATCGACGCGCTCTGCGTTGTGTACGCGTTTCGTTACGGCGAAGCGCATAAACAGGAGCAGGGTCGTCGAACTGCTGGGCCTGCTGGAAAGCAACTTTCTGGCGACGTCTGACGAGGAGAAACATGCAAGCAGTTGTGGTTGGTTCGTTCTGATTTGCAAGACGCGAGAAGCTTGGTGGAGCCAAGATAATGCTATCCGTTTTGCAGGATCGCGATGATGTATTGCAAAGATGCTAATCGCGACAACACTTGGCAGTTATCGAGAGCTACAGGATGATTACGAAATACTTCGCCGTTGCTGTGGGCTTCGACGACTGTGATATCACAAGCGCCGCCATTTTTTTAATGTTCGACTCGCGTTCCGATTGGTTCGCGGTGAGGGAATCCGGCGGCAGCTGCCGCAAAAATCGGTCCAGGACCGATGGGCGCGGAATGGGCTTTTCCGGCGGATCTCGCTGCCGCCGAAGCGGATTCCGCGCGCTCTCGCCGCCGAATGTCTCAGTGTGAACGAGCCATTACGACCGTCCAATTCTGCACGTTTCCAATAGGAGAAGTGTAATTTCGTCAACGCTTTAACTCATTGCGCGGTGGCGGTTTAGCCCAAGCCTTGCTCATGGCATCCATCCATGTTAAAAAAAAAATAGCTCTCCGACGCTCGCCTTGTCACACCGCGTTCCTTGCTCGCCATGTGAGAATGAATGGCCAGGCTAGAGGGAAGACAAAGCGCAGGTCGCGCTTCTCTTGGCGTTTCACGACGTTTTGAAGGAGTGTATATTGAGTATCATTGTTTATTATGCGCTTGATGATGCCATCTTTGCGCGGGATTCACCATATGTGATGTCCAGGTATATCTTGACAACTTCAGCTACCGCAAGCGGTAAATCATGATCATGGGCGTTAGTCGTCGGGACGGAGATGTGCCACTAGGCGTCAACGTGAGTGCGTGAAGTGGTGCGATATCTGCCGAACCACAATAGACATTACACAAGCTCTCATATATCAAAGCACTATAAAAAATCAACAACTTCTGCGAGGACACGTTTCACTTTCGTATAATACCGATTCCTATGACGGAGGGATCAGCCATATTTTTCACTTATTTACGCATTCATCGCTTTCATCTCGACTTGAAACGAGCGTCCCAAATAGAGTAGCCTTTAACCCTTGCTTCTTTTCTACAACCCCCGCTTTCTGCTTCATAACTTTATGGAAGGACGCATTTAAGGCGTGAAAAGTGGCACTACTTATGAGCCTTGAATCCATCTGCCGTGAGAAATAAGCGCCTGCAACACTCTCAATACACTGGCCTAAACAAAAGAAGAAAATAAGAGCGACGAGAGAAGGCAATCGGCGACATTTCTTGCAGTTTAAAATGAACCGTAGTAACGGAGAAG
Source organism: Rhipicephalus sanguineus (assembly GCF_013339695.2). Lineage (NCBI taxonomy): Eukaryota > Metazoa > Arthropoda > Arachnida > Ixodida > Ixodidae > Rhipicephalus > Rhipicephalus sanguineus. The sequence continues at coordinate 14,768,612 of NC_051180.1, read as the reverse complement.
CGGTTTTAAGAACAGAAGCTGTAGTTTCGATGAGCTCACGCCTGGGGGGCTTCTTTTTTGTTTCATAGGCCCAGATCAGGCACTTACTGCAGCAACACACGGCGTATTATGGCCCTGTGTACATCCGGTCCAGGGATCATTACTTCTGTTGCCGCCAAACCCGGGCACGTGGAAAATTGCTGCCGCCGCTTCTCAAAGACGCGATGGGAACAGGAAAGGAAATACTCGCCCAGTAAGTAGGGAAGAACCGAGGGCACTGCAGGGATGAGTCGAGTAGAAAGAGGGAACGCTGGAAACTTCGGTTTCGTATCGCCTTGTGGAGCTCGTAGGTTCGGTCTTTTTACTGCAGTATGTGTGGCATCCTGCTTACTTTTCTTTGTTTTTGTTCCGAGGGCGTAATTCTGATCGCTTGCCATGGCAAGGCACGAATTGGTTTATTTGCATTTGGATAAACGAGGCGACTGGTTTAAGCACTCCGGGTGAGGCTGACTCCTTGATAGAAGCTAAGATAGCCCCTCTTTGGAAATAAAGGAGCGGTGGGTCTGGGAATCACTTGGAAAACGCCGCTGTTCGGCGCGGCATTCGAATGCTGGCTCTCACTTTATTGCTCCGTCTCTTAGGCCGTCGTAAAAACAGTCGTACGAAGCGCAGTACAGCCACGACACTCGGATGCAAGCCTTCCTATGGCACTATGGGCAAACTATAGGGTTCCTGTTCCGCTTCCGGAGTGATCGTAATGTCATATATGAACGCGGATGGGCAGTGAATAGCAAAAAGGGGGCCCGATTCGGAAGCGACCGGAATTCACGGCTCCCTTGTCTCACCGCTCTGGTGTAGCTCCGATGTTTTGTTTTCGATCCTATACGACGGTAACAATGAACGTGTGCGCGAAGCTGTTCTGCCAGTTGTCGGCGGGTATGGGTTTCTGTCAGTGCGCGGAGGCTTCTGAGATTTGTTGCCGCACGTCCGACATGTTTCCGATCTCGAGTGTTTGTCCACGTTGGAACGCCGGTAGAAATGATTTTATACAAACACGGAACCAAAAAGGAGACCGCACAGATTGAACGATTTCTTTTTATTGTCTGAAATTTGTACGCTTCAAGCTGTGCTTGGTGCTGGAACGCGGAATTATTTATGGCTGTTTAGAAAAGCAAGGTTTTTTTATTTAACTTGAAGGTGGAACCTAAAAACACTTGCACTCTTCGGGGAGTCTTCGTCCCACAACAATAATCGTGATCTGGGTTACTTGCATTTGATTTTTTGAAAACTGGACACTCGCCACTTTCCTGTCAAGAATATTATGTCACGCTGACAGCAGGCGTGCCGTTCGTCACGTACGGTGCGCCCGTTAAGTACGGCGTCTGGCCTTAAATGAATGGAAGGCAATACAGTTGACGATTATTTTTGCACGACAAAAAATTGCTTCAAAGGGAGCAACTTCTACTGAATCAAACACTACCTGTCTTGGCTACGCCACACTTGTGTAAGTGAAAAGCGGGAATAATCGATAATTAAAGAATAAAACATTAATACTAGTTAGTGCTGTTTTACGCGCCGAAACGACTATATGATTATGAGGCATGCAGTAATGGAGGGCTCCGGAAAGTTAGGCCCTCTGGTGTTCTTAAACGTGCGCTGACATCACACAGGACACGGGCCTCTACCATCTCGCCTCCATCGAAATGCGACCGCCGCGGCCTGGATCGAATGCGATGACTTTCGATAAGTTAAAGAAGAAAAAAAGTACGAGAAATGCCGAATGTAAAATTAGTGTGAACACACCGAACAATAAAGCTTCAAAATGCAAATAAAGCTTCAGAACCTTTATAAAGGTTCAAGATGCAAATAACGGCTCTGAAGTTTGCACGAAAACGTAATCGTTTCATGACCTGACTAAGACATCTTGAATGAAAGAACGGGAAACACCCCTCATTAAGCGATATGAATATTCTATACGAATTAACGTTTGTAGAAGCTAGTGTAGTATCATCGAAGCAATCTCTTCAGCACGCTTCCAATATTAGCGCCGTGCTTTTCTTTGAAGAACCTTAAGCGTAAATGAGTGCATGCAGCCTAGACTTTGCGCTCAAATTTCCATAGCCATTAAGAGAGTTTCACCTGCAGTACACTTTAAGTAGAGGGCCTATCAAAGAGACCATGTGATCAATTTCTTTTTATGCCTTCTATAGCTAAACCTTGAACATCTAACTTGGAGCATTAAGTCGCACCCAGGCATGCAGCAAGCTCACTTAAGGCTCATTCGTCAGTCGATATTATTAAGCGATACTTGTAGGAGCTACTTATTAAATAGCTATCAATTTTATCACTAACGTGGCCATCCATAAGGGAATTAAGAAATCCAGCATTACAGCAAGAAATACAGCAAGTGAAGAGGCTTTCTCTTTCCTCTTGCATCCTTCGAGATGAATGAAGGCGTTCTTTTAAATCTCCAGCTTATTACAATGAAATGTGATGAGTGTTTAGTTAAATCGAAGACGCAGGCACAGCGGACGTAAAAAGCGGCAAGATGCCTTCGTACTCCATACTAGGTTACAACGTAAGAAAAAATGCAAGCTCCACCCGCAAGACAGCGGCGCGCCTGCTTTCACCTGTGAAAGACAGTCGTGCTAGCTCGCTTCCGCTCAACCTTAAGTACTTTTTCTCGGCTAATGTATGTACTACGCATATTAAAAGTTAATGGTTCGTCGTTACTAAATCAGACATTACGTTTTGCTGAACAGCAATGTCAGAATCGCTGACGAAGTTTACCACGACGTTCAAGTTTTCGACCTAGCACCAGCGACACAAACGTTTGTCTTTATGGGAAAGTAAACTAGCTGAAATGCTCGAGAACTGCTTGACGTCATGAATATGAGTAAAGACTATTCAATAGAGCACTTATGCAAATTCGCACTGTCGTAGTAATAGCGATGGCTGTGCGCGGAGCTGACATGTTTTCTTAGGTTGTAATCGAGTATATAAAAATGCGCGGCTTTGTGAAGCAAGTTTTCTGCGAGGATTTTTAATGATTTCATTGTCACTTTTTTATTGCGGTAGCAATTATGTGGACCCTCTCGGTGGGTTTTTACCGTCGCCGTCATGTATATGCATGTATATGTATATGCGTCGTCGTATATGTATATGCATGTATGTATATATACATAAAAGACACAAAGAAAAATTTTCCAAAGCACGCGACCGCGGGATCAAACGTGCGACCCCTCGCTCCGCAGTGCGCCGCGTCAGACAATTTTGCCACGCGCCATACGTCCTGCAGCGTACTAACGGCGAGCTATTTATATACATCATTTACCGCTGGCGGTGCGCAGAGCTCGGAGGTGCTTCAGCGTGTTCTCTGTCACCCGCGAGATGGCGAGAAGGGCATGCTTTAAATTATGTAAACAGTGCGTCGAACGCCACCGCGCGGCAGGAACACGGACTGGAGGCAGGGCGCGGAAACTCCCTATACCTCCCACGTACGCTCGGGCGCATGCCGACATGCGGCGGCAGCGCTGCTTCTTCCACTGGCGGCTGCCAGGCATCCTACTGAAAATAATTCACAAACCAAACACATGCCTTCAACACGTCACTGCTGACGTCAGAAGGTAGAGGAAGAGGGTGCGTAGGCTGGATGAGGAGGGTTGCCACGGAAGCCCTCCTTTCCCAATTCGCATGCAAATGTGCTCTCTCGCTCGTCCGCTTGCCGCGGGCCGCCCTTGGCCAAATCGCGGAGCCGATTCTGCTGAAGTGTGCGGTGTTTGCGAAACTCTTTCTGCCGCGTTTATCTTACAAGCGCGGATTTCTTAAAGCACTGGGACATAGCTCGTACATAGCAGCGCCAAGCAATCATGATGACAAACATTGAAAAGCAAAGCAAACCGTCGTAAATTATTCGGCGTTAAAATTATACATTTCATCCTTTCTGGGAGTAGTTGCTTTTTAACTGCTACCTTGTGATTAAGCTTAACAGGCCGACAGATGTGCTGACACCTATCTTAAACTAGCCTTCCTGGCACAATCATTCGCTAGTTTTGTTCGTTTGTTGTGGTGTGTATAAACAAAAGCGGGCTGATTTCTCAATCAACCAAAACCCCACACAAGTAAATTCTGAGCGCTTCTCTATTTTATTTCACACATTTCGTACAAAACGCGGGTGACCTGCACAGAGTGCGGAAGTGTCAATACACAAAACCAATTACAGTTCACAACATAACTCATTAAGCGGACACACATTACAGAAAGCCCCCCAAAAATGCGAAAATTATTAACAATCACGAGCTGGTCATACGGAACATGACTCCGGCGCACACGCTCCTTTGGCAAGACCGCCAGGTCTTCCCTGTTTGAATATTTTATCCAAGATTCACACCTGGAAGAAATGCCAATTTTTTAGTTGAATGGCTGAGCTTCTGATTCTTCTACGACACGGCGCGACGTCTCTACCCACACACGAAGAACATCTGGGGTAGCCGCTGAGCTATAGTGACAGAAAAAATAAGCATTTCTTCGAGCAACTTACCACTATGTCAAAAAACAAAGCTTAGCAACAACGGAAGAAATAACAGACTGTGTCTGTTATTTTTTTCCTTCATCATTGAATGCACATGCATTTGCAAAGTAAGGAGTGGGCAAAACGTATCGCCCATAAAGGCACGCACTCAAACCATTCATCAGAAGTATTTCACAGACACAAAACTGCCTTCCGTCATGATGAATGGGTCGAGCGTTGATGCTCTTATATCAGTCCGCTCTCGGTTGCACAGAACTAGTTAACTCAAGCAAACTAACTACCATCTTAAAAAATAAAGTGAAACATTTGTGCTTACCTGTAGTCATGGGGAAATCTGAAAAACTTTGCACAACTTGAAATCCCTGTGTTAGAACACCACAGAGCCGCACAAGACATGTGATGGCCCAATTTAGCAATGTCGGCGGGGCTCGTCTAATGCTTGATTCGCCTGATGCACCTGGTTTCCAGCGTCGACCGTTCGTTGCGCCCCTTGTCAATCTTATCTTCACCATCTTCATGAATGGCAGTGTGTCACGACAACCGGAGCATATGTCCACGCGCAATCTGCCCTGCGATACCGCTAAACGTGTGGCGAGGGTGAGCGGAGACAAGCACGACGGACGCACGCTGTCACCAACTTCCCGCGCTTCGCCCAATTTGAAATCCACAAAAAAAATCTGTAAAAAAGTTAACTAAGCAGAAAGATAAGCTCTTCACCGCTCATTCAATTTTTTATGTTTCTTAAAACTTGCGCGTGACAAGAAATGCGAACATCCACATCTGCATTACGTTTTTCCACGAGATCTTAGGATGCCCGGCAACCGCCAGGAGCGCACATGGTCCTTGAAAACGAAACTAGCATTGAGTTTCCGGGGCCTGCTGGAGGCTCCGCGCGCCTAACGTTAGAGCAATGCCTCCGAGCCGCTCGTTTCGACGTACTGTGGGAACAGATGCTACGAGAAGCAGGCGGCCTAGAAGACACGCAAGTAATGATGTCCTTGTGGCGACACAGTGCGCACAAACCGGCGCAGCCTCCGCCTCGTCACTATCTAGGCGGGCGTGACACGGCTGCATGCTACACCACGCCTCAGATAAGGGACAGCGCCTCCGCAGCGTCACCGGAGGCTTACGTCACCGACGGTGGCTATAAAACCAAGCTGCCAAGCTCGGAACAGATCATTCCTTCGCTACCCGACCGGGCTGAGCATCGGTATGCTCGCCCCGCTGCTGCTACTTCGTTAATAAACAGTTGTTACGTTTTCTGTTGGGATGCGTCCTTCCATCGACACGGCATCCCACATCTGGTGACCCGGACGTGATGTGGGATGCCGTGTCGGTGGAAACGCTCGATCATTCCGTTGGCACCCCTGTGCCAACGGAATGATCGAGCGTTTCCACCGACAGTTCAAAGCAGCCATTATGTGCCACCCGGACTCAACCTGGCTCGAGGCTATCCCAGCCGTCATCCTCGGTCTTCGCGCCACCTTCAAGCCGGACATCCACGCTACACCAGCAGAGCTCGTCTACGGGGAACCACTCCGTCTCCCAGGTGAATTCCTCGCCGCAATGCCATCGAGCACTACGACGTCAGACCCCACCGACTTCGTCGCCCGACTCCGACGCACCATCGCCGCCTTACGCCCGTCACCTGCAGCCCACCACTGCAAGCCTACACCTTTCGTGTTCAAGGAGCTAGCTTGATCGCGCGCGTGCTGTGTACACCTGTGCGTTCTTTTCGAGCGTCCTTCTTTTTGGGTGAGCAGCTCGCTGCAAGTGTTGAGCTGTGAGAGTTGTTAGTTCGCGCTCGTTCTGTGTTTGTTTTTATTGTGCGCCCTTTGTGCTTGAGCGGCGCGCTGCAAGTTCTGACCTGCTTGCCGTTCTTCGTGGGACAATACAATTCGTTGCTGTGGCGTTCATTGCTTCGCGCTTGCATCGAAACGGGAACTTTTCTTTTTTGCAGTTATTACGTCGCTCTAGTGCCACGCTCTTTAATTGCAAATCGAAATTCTGCAGACCGACTTATTTATTTCAGGAAAAGCAACCAAATAATTTTACGCGATAGTAAAGTGCCAGCGATACTCTTATGCGCCGAACTATAGGTGGTTTATTCTTGAAGGCAGATATTGTAAATGGATTCAATTAATTTTTATAAATGTAACAAATTTACAGAAAATATCATTTGAATTTTCAGGCAGAGGGAGCCGGTCCACCCACATGACCATCACCCCAACGTACTCTTTGGATCGCGCTATATTAAAAGCCAACTGCAACGAAATTTCGCGAACCTCAAAAAGCCGACTTACAGGCAGTTTAGCCAAATTTCACCTTCGAAATGGAAGTGGTTACCTAAGAAAAAAAAAAACGCCAACAACGCAATTTTTATACCGAAACTAGAAAAAACGACGCCACTACAGCTGACCGGAAGTGATGCAGATAGCAGCCCGACAGGCCGACCAATGCAGGCGAATCGTCTGCTCTGCGCTCCGAAGTATTCGCTTCGCGGCCGCGTCACAGAGTTTTCTTTTTACATGGTAACGAAAAAACAAAGTATATAAACATCCACCGTGAAAGAAACATGGACACATGCCCATAAAAAGTTTCTCTAAGCAACGGCTGCCCGCTTCGCACCTATCATCTGGAGAACTTGCTGGTTCACAATAAATGATGCTGTTGGTTTACACGTCGGGTATTCTCGCTTCGTTGACAGGCTATGGGCGGTAAGACATCGTTGTTTTCGATGTCAATGCTCGGTTTGGCACACTCCCATGTCCACCGAAAGCGTCCCTGCATTTCTGCAAACACTTGTTTGGCTGCGCCCAAGACTTTTACAATAAACCTAACGTAGCACGATTTCTTCTCTTAAAATACGTTTACGTGCTTGAATTCCTTTGAACCGAGCGCGACTACATTTCTGCCGAACTTTGCTGCTTTGACCACTCGCAACCAGAAGCGAGCCGATCAGCTTTAGGAGCTCTTATTACTCGCGCGTAGATGGCGCAGCTAGTCTAGCGCTTCGCGGGGCGTCGTTTTACCTGCTTTACGCTATACTAAATGCCTTTCGAATAGCGTTACGCTAGATTTTAGCGTGCGAAACACGCTAACGCAAGCATTTTACGCTATACTAAAGCTGTCTAATACGAATACCTCTTGTCGCCGGTGATTCTCCAAACGCTGGTCGGGGCTTCCCGCTCTTGGGTTGGCACTGGCTGAATATTGAAGGCACTGTGTCAGGAGTCAACATTATTTTCAGTTTCAACAGTATTTGGGCGAAAAGACACCGGTCGTACATAAAGTCGTCATCTTTAAAGTGCTTCATGTAAAGTACCACGCTCTTCGATAGCTCCCATTCTTTTCGCCTGACTGCGATAACCCGCAGCTATTGGAGCTTTACGTTTTTTGGAAAAGCGTGAAAGCTGGTCCCGTCCGCAACATACGTGTTCCAGCAGCCTATGACCCCGCATTTCGTCCTACAAAAGAGTTTGCTTTTCGAAATTGGCCGCTCGTAGAGGAACATCACGCAGAAGAGGAAGGGATTTGGCTGCAGGGTGTTCCGCTGGTTCTGCTCACGAGCGGCCGTGAACTGCGATTTACGTCATTTCCGTTTGTGAACGATTTGCCCGGGCACACTGCTAGGGATCCGCGTCGTCTGCTAGCTGATAATTAGAGCACCGATTATAAATGAAGTACGCGACTACAAGATTTTTCACTGTGATTATCATTACTTTCCCAACATATACTACGCATTCCGAGCTTATTCTGTCCAAGCCAAATTTCGTTGCAATTGGCCTTTGAAGGGACACTAAAGGCGGCAAATATTAAGTCGACGTTGATTGTTGAAATAACGGTCCAGAAACCTCGTAGTGCTACTTCTGTGCAAAGGAAGTGCTTATTTTGAAATAAAATCACGTTTTACTGGTCCGCATCGCGTTAGCGCACTTCAAATCACCCGCCTGAAAGCGGTGTTTCTCACGTCACTGCTGCCGTGCCCAACGTTGCCCGCCTTTACTGCGCGGCGGCGTGCACTGGCTGCGTGCACCATTCGGGCATCCGGCAACGTCACATACATGCGGCATTTTGTCGAACTTTCTGTCAGAGCGACTTTCACGAGCGCGCAAAACAAACGTGGCAGTACGCGATACCGAAACCACCACTGAGACGCGACCGCGTGAGCGAAGCAGGGTCCCGGGCTAAGCGCAGTTCGGCGAAAACGGAACCTTTGAAACACGCGCGTCGTCCCCATGGCAACGCCAAAGAGGTTCTTTTTTCCATGAATCAAACAGAAACGAACAAGCAGCATTTTATTACGTCTCTTGATGCACGGAAGGTTCTTTTTTTATTGCAGCTAGTTTGATTACGAGTGATTAATTGTAGTCGAACTCTCTCACCCATCGGGATCATTTCCAAAATGTGCCGCTCGTGGCGCTCGTCGTATGATACTTTTAGCTTAAGTTCTCGGTAAGTACCGCACTGCTGTTGATCATACTGCCGTTTTAGACGTTGTCATACATTGGGCTTTCACTCTGACATAAATTGTTATTTGCCTTTAGTGTCCCTTTAACGAAGTGTGCATCATTGTTCGGCTACATAACTAGAGGCCGGCGCTGCGCGGCTCTGCCTTCGGCGTGTAAGCATTTGGCCACTGACACTATTTTACGTACCGCTTCACTCCGCTACGCTGCGCGTGACAACAACTTTGTCTTCAAGTTCGGATGTGCCATTTCAAAAAGGGTAAGGTGCACTAAGACACACAGAACGAAAGAAAACAGGACACAGAGCGCTCTGTGTGCTCTCTCTCGCTCTTCGTGTCCTATGGCGCTATACCCTTTGTAATATGCCAACATACCAACTATAGCTTAGGCCTAGACCTTATAGTTCATGTTCATTTTAGCCAATGGTAAGCGACTGCTGTGAAAACATGAAACGCGCGTCACTGTGATGTTCACGTGGGCATACCGATTCCTGCTGCAAGAAGATCAGATCGCGCTGGAAGAACATGGTGGAAGGAAGCAGCTTCCAGCCGGAAATACATCGCCGACAAATGGAACGCGGAAGCGGCACTTCAAAGGTGTTCGCTACTCAGCTTTGAAGGAAAAACTAAAAACGTATGCAGGGATTTTTATGCGTGCCTATCGTATACGAGTTACTCTCTTATGTCCCTCCGTACTTCCATCCTTCTCATGTTCAAGCTGAGTGCGAGGTTCCTCTGAGAAATAAAACGAAAGTCTGCTGAGAGTTCTGTTTCTCGATATTTTTGTTTACATTTCTGCACAAAAATACAGAAGACCCCTGGTAACTTAATGTAGATCGAACAGGCAGGCGCGGTAGCTTAGGTGGCGTGATTAATAATGACTCTCTGGTACTCCCTGCAAGTGGTGTCAAATTGTGAAAAACCGTAGTCTGTCAGTTCACGAACCTCGCATCATTAATATCAATGTGAATGGCAGAGAAAACGAAATAGTGCAGGCAGTCTACAAAATGTACGAGAATCAGCAAGTCGTTGCTAGGACTGCGAAAGTCGCTAACTCATTATTAGTCTTCTGGTTTTGTCTACATTTGTCACCGGCGCTATAATTCCAGCTAGTACTCAGTTCCAGTTGGAAATCATGTGGCAATTCCCTATAGCAGAAGCACGCAAAATGGTAGACGCGTCATGAAAGGATAAAAAGCAGTTTTTGTTACCTCGATGACCAACTCTGGGCTACCCAGCAAGCCCGCGAGGCGGCGAAAAGGCAAGACCTCGACGTCCCCACGTGGCAGGCCTAGGCCGGGCCATTCAAGCTGCTGGTTTTCAATCAAGTTTATTCCTCCTCCTTCAGTTGTTTGTGGCGCAAAGTTATAAATGACGTTGCTGGCAATTGTCGTTGCAATACATGAAAGAAACGAAGAAGTTGTAGGAGAGAGGATGAACAATAGCTTCAGCTTTTAAATAATGAAGGCACAACTTTTAAAGAGGACTGGCGTAGACACTTACCGCCGCACAATTTAACGCTGACTGAGCATTCAGTTAAGTTATGATGTTACAAATGTAGGCTTGCAAAATAATGACGTTGACTCTGGTGAAATTTCCACGCTCTAAGAAAAAAGGAAAGTCCTTTCACTCTTTTTTTTTTATTCATGACTTGCCACGCGTATGTCTCTTTAAAGAGACACGTGAACTCTCTTAGGGGGTCATTATCCTCTCGTCGGAGAGTCGGTGCACCCAGAAGAGAGTTAACGTGCCTCTTTAAGAGAGTTATATACGTGGGAAGTCAGGCCTCACCGATAACAGTAACACATACCCCCCCCCCCCCCGCCCCCCTCTTTTTTTTTCTTTCACAGCCTACAAGTCCTCACGCCGGTAGCACTGATATTTGCTGCGGAGCACAATGTGGCGAGTATTACTCCTCGCCACAGCGACCGCAGCTCCATGTGAAGGGGGGGGGGGAGAGGAAGTAAAAGTTAACGGGCTACTATGTTCGGATGGCGGTTAAGGAACAACGACTGGTCAAAACTAAACCGGATTTCTTTTGTTGGAATTTCTTCACAGCTTCAAGGCACACTGTGCAATTCGCTGACGTTAGACTCCGTAGCTTCACTTTTGAACACCCTAATGGCTTCAAAGAATGGACCAGGACAACGACCGGTCATTCTTCTGCTCTCTCCAGCCGAGTAACAAGAAAGCGTACATAATGAACCATGTCACTAAGCTAGGACGTGCAGATTTACTTCGATTTTCCTTTGTAACGACTGTCAAATTAGCGGGAACATTTGGAACACACTTATCGCACGTTAAGAGCACAAGTGTATGTATGGAAATCGATTTACATTTGAGACAAAATGAGCTAAAGAAAAGGTGGGCTAGGTTGGTGCCAAATATAATGAAAGCGACTGCTTGTGGACAGTGCCATGAATAGTCATTCGCTGCGGGCGTGCTTGAGAATGAAAAGTGACCCGCGGTAGCGCCGTCCCCAGAGTTAAAAAGCCGCCGCACAAACGCGCTGCGAGGACCAAGTCAGAAAATAAGAAGGAAGGAAACAAAGAACAGTTGGCTTTAATGAGCAAGCTTCAAGAAATAAATGTCCGAACGGTGCAGACAGAATCAAAATTAAAGAAGTAACTACGAAGACCGCACGACGGCCTCAGACAAACGAGCTCCCTTTCGAAATGGAAGTTTCCAATTCATCAGCCTTCTATAGAGCGTTTTTCATAGAAGAAAGAAAAAAAACTAGCCGGAAGAATGAGAGTGCGTGTCGAGAGGGCTGCGGGAAAGCAGAATAACGCCGGAGCGTTTGCGCATATACGCGGCGGCATTCACCGCCGACCACATTCGATATTCCGTTTTATACGTTTGAAGTAGTTTCCTCGCCACCGTCATTTGTCGTCCGTCTTTTTCGTTTCCGCTACCTGCTATTATTTTTTCTCTTGGTCTTCTTTTCGGCTCATCTCTCATGCTTCTTGTATTGCTTCCTTTTTCGCATATCGCACAAAAGTCTATTGTCAATACTTTTTGTTTCCTTTTTTTTTTTGCGAAACAAAGTAATGTAGTTGTAGGCATCGATCCTTCAGTTCTTTCCACTACTCCCTCCCATAGACCGGCGTGCTTTCATTCCGAGTTTCTCGTAGTAATATCGAAAACGGGATAAAGCGCGGAAAAGTAACCACGAGACCCATTGAAGAGAACTGAGCAGCTTTGAATGGAGAGGCTATCATCGGAGGCTTGTGTTGTATGCAAACCCGGCGGGCCCCGCTCAGTAATTCGCTGCCGGGCTGAATGAGGCACGGCGGCCACTTTGAGCGGCGGCAGCCGCGGAACAAGAGTGCACCGGCCGTATCTGCGCGGGCCTCTCCTGAACTTTTCTCTCTCATTCCCGCAAACCGAGGAGCTTCCAGTTTCGCTTTGATCAGTATTCCTTTTCATTGCACACGTCGTAACGAGAAATTTTAATTCAAGCGGAACCAACTCACGTTGCTTATGTATGTGCAAGATTGTGTCGAGGTTGAGCAGAGACAGGGCTGCTACGCTGGATAGCGTGCAATGGCCGACACTAGGCGGCATCGGCCATCACTTGGCCGACATTATCTAACATAAGCCATCTTTTGCCAGCACTAGTCGACGCTGATCATATTTAGCCTGCATTAGCCTACGCTCGATGTGCTCGCTCTCATAGAATGTGTTCGCAATCATGTCAGCGTAGACAGATCTTTTATTATTACTTTAGAGTAATGCTAGTGATCATCGCTTTGAGGTCGCTGTGGTAGGCCGCGATTGGTTCCGCGACCATTTTTGACAAGGCGAATTTGTTCTTTTCGTAAAGGATTGTATTCACGTTGTTCTTCTGGTGTCTTTAATTTTCGTGTTCTACCCATGGCAATCTTTGAATGAACTTTGTGAGTCCCTAGACGGATCTCCCTTTTATATATAAAAGCAGGAAACACATGCGGGGTGAAGGAAGGGCGGTTTGACGTCCTTCGAAGCTCTCGTGTGAAGTGCAAAGCAGCTGCAACCTAATCTTTACCAGGAACGCATGGGTGGGTGTTCTCATTGTTCACAGTTCCCAGACGCCTTATCATCCATCATGCGGTTTTGATTCTTGTTTCTGGGCTTTCTTAATGAAACGAATACTGAGCTTTTTGATGGACGCCCGACTGCAAAGAAAGATATGCCGTTTGCCTTCAATTGTTGAAGGGCCCCTAAACCACCCAGAGGTCTAAATTTAGTTGTGGCGTTGTATTGGTGCACGAGTATACAACGAACACTAGCGGAGTTACACGCGTTTGCTCGTTTCGCTCTTTCCTTCGCCACGCTGCGTTCGTCGGCTCGTCTGCCCACCTCTCCGAATGCCCTTCCTCAGCGTCCGAGGTCAAAACGCAAGGAGCGAGCGCATCTGCTAGCAGAGGAGCACGCGAGCGTCTGTGGTGAGTAGTGGGATTTGTACAATTTCTGTGACACACGCTATAGGAGCTTTGTGCTGCCGCCACAAAATTTTCACGCCAGCGAGAGGTATAAGCTTCGCTGTAAAACACAATCACTTAGTCCACATAAAGTTGAAGTAGTTTGTTTGTGACAACGTTCAAACATTGGAGAATAAAAGGACTAACATTTGAAAACTAGCACTGTACACATACTTTCTGAAGTAAACTTGGGCTTTGTCTACAACTGCGAGACTCTTGTTGCTTGAACTACAAAGCTGCGTGGCACACAGAGAAACGAGCCTCTCAGGTTACATGAGCGAGTTTCACGCGTGACTGTTTTCAATGCATTTCAATGTAAAACAAGTTAAAAAATAACGTGCACTATATTTCAGGGCGAACGTGTTCCACACTACTGGATACATTAACAGTGCGAAATCGCACACAGATGCTTTATTCTATGCAAGAACAATGCTCCATTTCGGAAATGTTGAGAAACAGGACGCCTGTGCGCGTTGCCGCGGTACCGCCTTTGATCTAATCTGCCTTCATTCTATATGACAGATTTGAACTTTGATGTTAATTTGCCTCGGGGAGCTCACGAGTGATGAATTTCTTGCATTGTTTTTGTATCAGTTCTTCACACAAATACCGAGAGATACAGAAGAGGACTTTCCGTGTTAGACTTAGGAGCACATTGTCAATTGTTCTCAATCAGGAGACTGGTGTTCCGCAAGCAGGTGTCCTGACAGAGACAGATCGAGGGCAAAGGAAGATCAGGCAGCTCAACTATGCATGGTTGCACCTGGCCTGCTACACTAGTGACGAAAGAATCAAGTGGCAGAAAAGAAAGAAAGAAAGAAAGAAAGAAAGAAAGAAAGAAAGAAAGAAAGAAAGAAAGAAAGAAAGAAAGAAAGAAAGAAAGAAAGAAAGAAAGAAAGAAAGAAAGAAAGAAAGAAAGAAAGAAAGAAAGAAAGAAAGAAAGAAAGAAAGAAATGGCTGTGTGCGCACAGATAACAGCGTCCTCCGCTTGTCACAAATGGTCACATAGCTCAATAATCTTCATCGCTATTATAGCCAGCAGCGCAGATGGCGGTCGAGGCAGTAGTACAGCTAGTATTTTTTCGTTCGGTGAATATTCTGTCGTCAAGTCGGTTTCAAGCTGTATGCAACTCATCTCATTAGGGTGGCTTGTACAAGTTGGTACATAGTTCTTCGTGAGGAAATGCCAGCAGCACCAAAAGAAAACAGAGGAAACTGGGCCAAGAAAAAAGAGACAGACATCCTTCCTCTTCCTGTCTCTTTTTTTCTAGTCTCGGTTTCTTCTGCTTTCTTTTGGTGCTGCTGGCATTTCCTCGCGAAGAACTGATCTCTTTCGTTGTTAAAATCAGGGGCAGTGCTTGTGGCATTTGCAAATCCTACCCGAAGCACCGCGCGCCGTGCATACCTATACGGAAACACTAGGACCTTGTTAAGGTGACGCCCAACCTTACGCGACATATTAGAATTACCTCGAATCAAAGTAGCAGTACTCAAACCTGCAGTGAAGGATCTAGGGTGTGCAGCCATAAGTTGGCACATCGTGGTGAATTCCAGTTTTACGTTATGCTGCGACGGGCAAACATGCGAATGAAAGGATCGGAATGGGAGCTGGGCGAGAAATGTGTATATTCAATTCAGTTTCGTCATCGCATGCAGCGAGCTCACAATTCCCTGCACCGCGTGGAAAACCGTCAAGGATGCGCTTCTGTGTTGTACTTCATATTCTCGACAGAAGTGCTAGACAGTCAAACGCAGAAAGAATTTGCTGTTTGGCGCTTTGTATATTATGCAGCTTAGACCTTACGCATTTTCTGAGCCTACGTCATGGACGAAGTAGGGGACCATCTTAACAATGTCTTGCATTTCTCTTGTAGTTCTGTTCGTTAATTCGAAATGTTGGGACCTTCGCAACAACTGCGAGAAACGTGAACCTGACACTTCAGCTGCTTCCTCTTTAGTCTCGTATTACGCTGTAATCCTCGCGTCGAGTCCCTTTCAAGTCCTCGGCGCGTTGAGGATTTTCGACTAAACCGACGACGGTCAAATACAGGTACCAGTTAGGAGTGCAAGCGGGTGAACGTTCTAAATCCTTTCGCCTACCATTTAAATGTTGTCCTTTGACATTTGATAACGAAATGCAGTAGAAGGCACGCGCCTTTTTAACTGGAGTCGAGCGAGCGGCGCAGCAACCTCCTTGTGAAGTACTGAAACTGGCGTCATTGTTAACGTCGAGTGCCGAGGAGCTTGAAATCCCTGTTGAGATTGCCGATACCATCGCATTATTAATATTCATCAAACACGTGATCTCTTTTCACTTTACTTTTCTTATAAAGACGAATGTGCGCCTCATTAGGCAGCTGTAAGCCGCTGATTCGCAGTCTCCCACCCAGGGCTTAGAGACAAATTCTGAAGTAGTCTGCAGTCTCTAATAAATTCTATATAGAAATTCTTGGGATTTTACGTGCCAAAACCACGATATGGTTATGATGCATGCCGTACTGGACGGCTTCGGAAATTTCGACAACCTGGGGTCCTCTAACGTGCTCCTGTATCCAAATACACGGGCCTCTCGCATTCTGCCTCAATCGAAATGCGATTGCGGCGGCCGGAATCCAACCCGCGACTTTCGTGTCAGCAGCCGAGCACCGTAATCACTGTACCACCGCGACAGCTTCCAATAAGGCCGGTTGACTACGTAAAAATGCTCACGTAAGGGCATGTAAAGATTTTTTGCAACCACGCCCCTATGCATCGACAATGGTCTTAGTCAGCCACACGTAAAATGCTTTTCCATGTAGATAATTTCCCACACTTCAACAGCGATTAAGGTCCACTCTGGCAAACACGAAAGAAAGGAAGCCCTTTGAAAAAGAACCGCGTCTCCGGAGCTTTAATTTAATTCTAAGGGCAAATTCTGTTTGTTGTTTTCGACTAGCAGGCCTCAAGTAAACCCTCGGATCACGCTCGTATCTCGAAAACCGGTAAGAGAAAAACCAAATACTCGCCGATAGATCACAACAGAAATTTTCGCGCGCAGCTGGTGTCTTCTTGAGCATCGCTTCACGTCAGCCGTCCAAAATGCTAAGGCTATAACTGTGTCTCAAGCACAGAAACAAAGAGAAGCTATCAGGCCCAGAGCGACTTGAATCCGAGCCGGCGGAAAACGCGGATGCGATTCTAAATCGACAAGCCGGAAACAAGTTCTTCGCCAAGGAGTAAAAAAGAGAGAGAGAAAATAAGAATAAAAGAAAGGCGGGGAGATTAACTAGGGCTGAGCCCGGTAGGCTACCCTGCATTGGGGAAGGGGGGAGGGGGAAGGAAAGTTAGAGAGGAGGAGAGAAAAGCTACTCTTTCAGCCGACGTAACAGTTTCGCGTTCGACATCACAAACGGCGAATCAGTCGGGTATCCTTGAGAAAACGCAACAGCGCTTCCGTTGCCTTTCGGAACTGTGATTGGCAGCCCCATAGTCCCAATATTTTCGCGACAGTGAAAGCGCTTCCGTCCATTTGATTTAGTGCAGTGCTGAGGTGAAGCCTCTCGTCTGCTTATGTAGGGCAGTGACACAAATGGTGCTCAATAGTCTCATCAACGGCACAGTCGTTGCACTCGGCGTTTTCGGCCATCTCTATCTTAAATGAGTAGGCGTTGGTAAGGGAGTAAGAAAATTTCCTTTGGAGTAAGAAAACTCCCTTTATGTAAACCAGAGAAACTAAATATAGGTTATACGTTTAGCTTGTCTTCCTTACTCGGTCGAGCTATAATCGTGCAACGAGGTACCGCTTTTAAGCTTATGCATTCGATCCCCCTTGCCAACACAAAGCGGCCGGGGTCGCGACGACCTGTTGACCTAGGAAACCGTGCGGGCCAGGAGTCACCTGAGCTCTCGATCGCTGGCGGGTCCGACGTGCCCTTTCGTAGCCCAACGTATGTGGATCGATGAAGCTGTGGTCAGGTGCAGTTGTACGCGCCTGCGTTATGTACTCGGGCGGCGCGGCGGCTGCGGAGGACATCTGCTGCTTTCCTGAACTGGCATCAGTACTAGAAATGGAGAAGTTTGCACCCGCAGAAGAATGTGTATATATATATATATATATATATATATATAAGCTGCGTCGGTATAATCTAATGAGTCCCTTACCACTGTTTTCTTTTCTAATTTTCACTCTTCGTCATTAGTCGGGGTAGCGCGTTGATGCTATTATCTCCGCCTCTACATAGTAAACGTAGTGCAGTCTTGATCAAGCGTTCGAACAGTCGTATTTGCATCGAGGGAAAATATAATCATCACAATACACTGGTCGTTTGCCAGAGGAAGCCATAGTGGAATGTCGACCTCATAAGTATTCGCAGCTGAAGGCTCCGAAGGCACTTTTTCAAACAGCTTATATTGGTATTCTGTCTGTGTGTGAGCGCGCGCGATCTCTCTCTCTCTCTCTGCCATTACCTTTTATATACGTGCAGTTTTTTCCTCCTGATTACTCTAACCTGTTTTTCACCACTTCTCCGTTTCTCTCTATCTATCTATCTACTTTGTTAGTAGCGTGCATTTTTCTATCACCTAAAAATACTTCAGTGGGCGTTGTATGCATTTTCTGCTTAACAATCGCACAAATTTCTGTGGCTTAATGTTGATCCCATTGTTATCGTCAGTTTCGCAAGTATATAGCTAATTTTGCTTCACTGTTCTTCAGGCGTACGTTGATGTAGTAATTCGTCGTCTCTACTTAGCCCACAGGCGCCCAAAATGAGGTTCAGAATTGCGTAGGCAGAACAGGCGCCTCATTTCTTCTATCCACGCAACTAAATAAACGTGTCAGTGGAAGGCCATTGTCGCACAGTCGTCCTACATTGGGCTGACGAAGGCGTAGGTGATGCGAGGAAGAAGATTCAACGCTAACCGCCGAATGAAGCGAAAATACTTTGCTACATAAGTGTGTCGTGTCAGCCACGCGCACGCTGTGATTGTAATCAGGTTGTACTTCGTCGTGGGAGGATACTTCGGGAGAAGTCAACAGACTGACGAAAAAGGAAGCTTTTATTTCTTTGCATTCGATCTACGCTTTTTCACCGGTCCGCGTTGCTTTGTTGCCGATTCGACAGCTTTTTTATTTTGTTTCCCCAGTTCGAGCACAGCGAGGAAGAAAGCGGGAATTGGAGCGTGAGAAATTCAACGTTGATTTTCTCAACTAAAACAAAAATGAATAAAAAGTGTCGAGCTGAGGACGCCAGGGACGATTTCCAAACTGAAATCCGACGAAGTCACCTCGAGAACCGCACGAAACAAACTCTGCAACGATTGGCAAAAAAGAAAGAAGAAACAATCGAAATAGAAATATGTAGCAGTGAAACAGATCGAAGAAGAAAGTGCTATTCTTTCTTTGTTGCTGTGTAGGGGAGGGGAGGAAAGGAACAGCTTGTTTGCTTTCAGAGTTGGACGACTGCAGCAAGAACTGCGTCTCCGTTGTTGCTGAGGCAGAGCTGCGAGTCCGTTCATCGGCGTTCGGCAGGCGCTCGCTAACTACGAATGCTTTTGCCGTGGCAGCAACCGTCAACGGGTGCTTGATGATACTGCTGACTCCGTTAATGCTGTTTGTCGAGCAAACACTCACAGGTGGCCGCCGCTTTCCCTGTCCGAGAGAGAGTTGCAACTCGTTTTGGTCGCTTTTACTTTTTGCTCTTCCACTTTCATTTGGAAACTCTCCGTTGCGAGTGCTCGGTCATCACGGCCGACCGCCAATGAGAAATGCGGCGGTGAGTTTGCAAGCTGACGAGGGCAGATCGCTGAAACAAAAGTGAAACGTGAAGCATCTCGTCTCTAATTGTAGAAGTTGGAAAAGTTCTTGTTTCAATGGAAGTTCGTGTTCGTGTGAAGAAACGTCGTGCGGCGCCACTGCTCTTGAAAGGAAGCGTCATCTATGGCAGAAATATCGTAACTGAGAGTGTCCACTGCGCGTCTCCTTTCGCCACAACACTGCCGTTCCCCTTCCGCGCACGTGTAGAGCTGTCGGAGTGCATTCGTATTTCGTCAGAATGTAACTATTGCTTACTGGGAGAACGCTACGGAGTCGATGTTGTTAAAACACCCTGTGTACATTGACCGACCGCTTATCCATCCGTGAATTGTATATTGTGAGCACAGGGCCCAACAACGGTTGTTCGTCTTCGCCATAGGCGTGCGCACAGGGGGGGCAGGGGGGGGGGCGGCCGCCCACCCTAATAACTAAAGAGGGGGGCGCAAAATCTGCCCCATACATTGACCTGAAGAGGTGGGGGGGGCGAAATCTGCCTCGTACATTGACTTACAAAGGGGGGGGGGCACTGCGATGAACCTTCGCCCCCCCCCCCCCCCCCCTGATGGTGAACCCTGCGCACGCCTATGGTCTTCGCCCACTCAGAATGTGTGCCTTTGTGGGAATTCGGGGATCGTTGAAAACATAAATGACAACCTCTTTACCGGGAGCAATGTAAAGAGCCGTGCGCCGCACGGTCTGGGGATGAAGGAAACTTTCGCTAGGTTCTGATAAAGTGTTTGCCTAAGCATGGCAAGGCTTGACTATTGAACTGAATTGAATTTTATTTATTTATATTTTTACACAATGTTCGCAAACACTGCTTGGGCCCATAGCCGTAGGCTACTTTGGGTCCAAAACGTAATATTTTTATAATGGCACTTCGGAAAAGCGCGACTAAATAAAGATATAATGTCGAATATGGAATAAAGAATCAGGAAACAGACAATACAACACATGAAATAACCGCACATAAACAAACGTTATAACACAGGGAAGAAAAAAAAAAAAACGCTTTATGTACACATTAAAAATTCCTATTGGTCATCAGAATAAACATGACATTACATTCAGAGATCCGTTAATTCTTCCAAATAGTGTTTTTCTAGTGCTTTATGGAGCGTAGCACTATATTGCTTGGCGAAGTGGCGACGTGAAGCGAACGATTAGTTAGCATGTCCCTAATTAGCACAGTCCTAAATAACGCGGTCTTAATTAGCAAGTGTAATTAACAATACCCTAATTAGCGAGGTACTAACTGCTAAGGCCATACTTAGCATAATGTTAATTAGCTAGGTCATAATTAACAACGTTCTAATTAGTAAGGTCCTAACTAGCATGACCTTAATTAGCAGTGTGTTAACTGACGATTAACCGTCATTAGCAAGGTCTTAAGAAGTGAAGAAGAGGACGAAGAGAACGCGCGCCGGCTCAGGACGATGATGATCGTTTTTTGTCCACTCTGCACGACCTAACCTCGAGCTTAAACAGTACTACTGTTAAAATTTCAGTTATCAAGTCACTTTGATGCTTACATGAAGTTGCAGAACTTTTGCTTTTCAGAAACATAACCCACTGAAACAAAAAAAAATAATTGTAATCGAAGGCATCTAATAAAGCACCTAGCTCTTAATTATTCGTTCCCGCTTCGGCGGGGCTGCTTCTGGGGCCGCGACGCCGCATTGCTCCGGGCCGAATGAGGAGTGCGTGCGGGCACATGTCCGCGCCGCCGCCGCCGCTGCCAAATCCGGCGAGAAACTGCCTTCGCCGGCAGCTTCTACCACCAGTAACGCATAGCTCGGCCACGCGTGCTTCATTGCGGCGCGACGACGGCGCAATGATCTAAACATGATCCAAACATGATCTTGCGTTCCCTATACTTGGCACGATACGAGCTCTTACAAAAATCTTATAGAATCTTACAGAATTCAGCTAATAGTACTATGTAATTAGGTCAATTGCATTCTTTTCTTCGCTTTTGCATTTTATATTGAAATCTACCGCAGAACTATCGAACGTTCCCGTGACTGCGTTACTCACAAATCAGGATACCAGACAGTTATGCTCCTTACGAGAAGTGTAAAACGCAGGATATAAGAATGGCAGACTGGGCTTGTTGGTTTAACATAATTGAAGTTATAAGGCGCGAATAAGACACGGACGAGGAATAGGAACACACACACACGGAGTACTCCGTGTGTGTGTGTTCCTATTCCTCGTCCGTGTCTTATTCGCGCCTTATAACTTCAATTACGCAGGATATGTTATATGTTTACTTATTTATGTCATTCTATACACAAGTTTATTCTCCGTTGCACCTTGACAGACTGGCTATATACACATAAATTTTACGGCGCGAATATTAGCAGCCACGTTCCGTAATGACAAGTATTCCGCAACCGTAGTTATTATGCTCGTCACCGAGCAAGTCAGTGTTCGCAAGTGAATCGTACGACGCAATGACGCGGAACATTTGACGTCGTAAAACGCGGGCCCCGGCGACACTGAGCTGAACGACAAGTCTCATTACGAGAGCACCCGCCCTGCGTCAATGGATGACACAGCAAAAAGCTTTCCCGCTTGTTATGCTCCGCCCTTGTTCTTATTATTCTTCGGATAAGAAGGTTTGCGACAGGAGTGCGTTTAACCTAACACAGCGGGCGAACATGCACGTAGTAAGCGCGGAGACGCAGCTGGAGCTGCCTGTTCCGCGCACGACACTCCAGAGACGCGTCTATATTATTCAGCGGAGAGACAACAGCGACTATTTCTCGACGTCGCACTCATGCGTTGTCTCTCGGCTCGTGCGCCATTCATGAAGGCCTAGCATCGCTAGCTGTTTGCATCTGTCGCTTAATCTCTATCGGGGATACGCAAAAGGTAGAAAAATGGTGTTAAGGGAAGTACCGACTGTTAAGACAAGACCATGTTTACGTTACTGCATGTGTACGCGCCATAGCGACATGCACGACTCAACTTGAACGGGGGCGCCGTCACACTCGTTGAGGTAGGTACCCACGATTGAAAAAAAAACCACAGAAAAAGAAAAAAGAGTAAGAGATGTGCAGGATTACGTCTGTCTTAGTTGCCGGCAACGGTATGCGGATTTTCTCAACGCGACGCAGGAGCACTTGTAATCATAGCTGCGTTTCGTCCGTGCAAATTAAATCCTCCAAGTAAAGCACGATCGTGGTGCACTTGTCCTTTGGATCCATTGAAGATCGCGCGATATTTTACTCTGCTTCAACGCTAGTTCGCTTAAGAAAACGCTTCCATTTCGAGCTGTCCTCATTCTCTGGATTAAAGCTTGATTTACCTTTTTTTTCCCGGCCTTAGTCACTTGACAACGTTATAGCGGCACTTCGCTACATGACCTGTTTGAAATAAGTGCCGCGGGCGGATTACATAAAAGTTGGAATTTTCCTCTTAATCTTCTTCTCGTCTTTACCTTTTCCCACAGCATGGTAGCCAATCACACTCAGCCCTTGTTTAATCGCTTTGCATTTCAGTAAACCCTCTTGGGTGGCAATCTCCAGAAAGTTTATTGACGCTCATAAGCCCTCGTTCCGCAACGATATGTCTCATTTGTTTATGCAATTAATATGGTGTGCGTTTAAAGCCCCGAACACACGTACGCGTTGCAGCGAGTCAGCGCGTGACTTTTTGACGTGGCGCCGGGCCCTCTCCCTATGGAGAGAGAGGGCGCGCAGCTTCGCGTAGTAGCGCGCCCTCTCCCATAGGGAGAGGGCGCGGCGCCGCGCCAAAAGTTCACGCGTTGACGCGCTGCAACGCGTACGTGTGTTCGGGCCTTAACTCAAAAGTGGAAAAAACAGTGCAAACAGAGGACGAAGGAAGGTGACACGAGAATGGGCGCTGTCCTCGTGTCACATTCCTTCGTCCTGTGTTCAGGCAGTTTCTTTTTTTTTTTCACTTTTTAGTTATGCACCAAAGCCCGACTTCGCCAGTTAAGTCAGCAATATCTGGGTCCTTCAAATACCGTCACTTTTGTGCCAGCTCCCAAGCATACGTCCAACGTTAGACTGCCTTTCTAAACCCTTCTGATTGGCTTAATTTTGATTAACACGAGCACAGCTTTAACATTTCAACGCCGTGGTATGTTGCCTCTTAAGTGTGACCAAAATATAATCAATATCTCCCAAGTATTGCGGAATCTCGCGGGTTGAGCGGGAAACAAGTTACGATGGCCGATATACCGCCACGATGTAAAATATGTCCTGAAGAATTCTTTTTTCCTTTTCGTGTGCTATGCTTCCTTATTTTTCTTGCTCGCTTTACCGTTTCTCCACTGGAGTACGCCGAAAGAAATATTTATTCTTGTTGACTTCCTTGCCTTTTGAATCTCATTGTCACGATCTCGGATATAAAAATCTAGGCAAATACCATTGTTGATGACCGTCAATGTCTACGATAGCTTTATTACGCAACCTGCTGAACATCCCCCATGTCGTTCGTGAGTCATGAAACATTATGGGAACGTAGCCAACTACACGAAGCGGAAACCTCGCAGCCAACCACAATACCAAACGACTGAATGTCGCCTGACACTATAATACCTAATCTCGGGTATAATTCCGAAAGCATTCTTACCCTGTGCTGTCTAAAAACTAAACAAAAAGTAAGGCACGCGAAATTATGGTTATTTCTTGTGTGTTAGTATCATAAACGGTTTCTGTTTTTGTTCACACAGCTAAAACATCAGAGAGACACTTTCTGAAAGCGGCATTACGCCTTCAACGGGACTCGAGCTTTGAGAGAGAGGGAGACGAAATTTTAGGTTTGTCCTTGCCAAGCTGCGGCATATTCTCGGTCCATGACAAAGCACCACCTTTGCGTTACACGCCACGAAAGCGCTGTTGACGTTCTTGTTCTTGCGGACTACGAGCCTTAACCAAACTTTGGATATAGTGTAATATGTGTGTTTATCAGTGTATATGTCCTAGTCATCAACCAGCACCTGAAGTAGCATGTCAGGCGTATAGCCAGGCTTTTCTCTTAAAGCATTTCTCCCTCTCTCTCACACACACCCAAAGTTCTTTCTTTCTTTCTTTCTTTCTTTCTCTCTTTCTTTCTTTCTTTCTTTCTTTCTTTCTTTCTTTCTTTCTTTCTTTCTTTCTTTCTTTCTTCTCTTTCTTTCTTTCTTTCTTTCTTTCTTTCTTTCTTTCTTTCTTTCTTTCTTTCAGGATAGGCTTGTCGCTGAGACTCCGCCAGTTCTAGGATATTTTTTTGTTCGACAAGACGTACTCTAATTGTCAACTTTAGCGCACACCCGCCCTATTTATGTCTCCATTGCAAAACAAGTGAAGATTTGAACAAAACACCTGCACCCAACTCGGCTCGGTGGCGAACTGTTCCGGTTGCAGAAATAGTAGCCCCATCTAAGAATTATGGGATGTGCGCTTCATAAATTCCCAATAACCCATGTGTTGTCCTTGTGAGTTCGATAGGTGGAGGCTAATATTGCAGCCTTCCAAGTAGACATAAGGAAACTGTCATAGTGTTACGTCTGACTACCTTGCGAGTCAGGGTGTATCCGAACAGTAATCATTGCTCAAGTGCATGAAACGGTCGTCGTACTATGGTATAATTATGGTGGAGCGAGCGGACTTACGTCTTCCGGATCGTCAAACGGAGCGAAACATCTGAGTCGCTTGATGAATATATTATTGTAAGACCAAACGCGTGGCATTTCGGCTGACCGTTCACTACCACTGAAAACAACTATAATTTGTAACAAAATATTTCAGGCCAAAGGACAGGACACAAAAGACGTGTATTATGATGAATATGAACGGGAAGACAATAGCGGATGTCAGGCAGCCTCAAACTCAACTCCGAACAATACCGGGCTGTCACCGTTGAAAACGAAGTGGAAAGAAGGGGACTGTTACATCAATAGGCGATGCTTCCACTCAATCTGCGTGGTGCGCCCGGCCGCGTGGTAAAATATACAGATATCGAAGAGGCTGGTGATGTGTGCGTGTTTTGTAATAAATCTTATTGGGAAACTCCGGTACATTGTCAAAGGGTTGGTTTTATTCAAATGGCGACTGATGAAAAAGAAAGAAAAGGGGGGGGGGGGGCGTCGTTCCGTCTACATTCGGACTGCCAATCACTCAACGCCAGATCGAAACGCAAAGAGGCGCTCCCAATAGTGTCGTCCTAGCAGCCGATAAATGTGATCGGGTACACTCACGTGTTGCGATCGACGCGGCGACGATTATCATTGGCAAGGATTGTATTACCAGAAGCGGTGAGGGGCGCGTTACCGTATATTCCCTCAGCTTTCATTTCCTGTTTTGCTTGAAGCTTCAAAACGCAGCCGGCTGTTCTATTGGCGCCGATATTTCCCACGTGCATCCAGCGGGCCTCAGTGATCGTTTCAGTCGGATTTAGAAGATTACGGAGGCCACCCGAAAATGACATTAGTTCAGTCGACCTGTGCCAATAAAAAATTAACCTCTCAAAGGAAAAAATTGGGCTAGTTAGTGCGGTTGCTTCAGCTGCAACATATTTTCGAGAGTGAACGCTTAGAGAGTAAAGAAGAGAGAGAAACAGACGGCACAGTGCACAGAATTTTTAGCACGAACGCATAATGGAAATCAAGAAGAAGAAGAAAGCGTAGTCTCAGTGTTGTGACCTTTGTTGTCTCTTTTTTTTTTTCGTAAGGTTATCGTGATAGGAATTATGTCGCAGCTAAAATAAGGAGGCTCGAGCAGATGCTCTCAAATTCTATTCGCTAATAAAGCGCTAGTGCTTAAACATAAAAAAACGCCGCCGCTTCCATTTCTTTTTTAAAGACGATAGTCTTTCTTGGGGAACTTAAACGCAGAAATTTTGGTCTGTCTTTCTGTCTGTCTGTCTGTCTGTCTTTCTGTTTGTCGGCACGTCCCTCGATCCACTCGGCCAAAGTTGAACCACTTGCCCAAGGACCAGCCGTCTGGAACTGGTACGGCTGTTCATACTTGTGAACGTTGTCGATCAAAAAGTAAATATCATGCATATCTGAGGTGCAACATCACTAGGTAAGTATTAGGTGGCGTGTTCCTTTAATAGAAAATGCATACATACGTAATTTTAAGGACCCTAGTTTCTTAAGCTGCGCTGAAAATGCATAAGAATGGAAGCTTGAGCGAGTTGGTATGCGTTCATCTTTGTTGAAACAGCGCTCACTAGACGACGACGAAGTAAAAGAAGGCACAGGACAGGCGCTGCCTGTCCTGTGCCTTCTTTTACTTCGTCGTCGTCTAGTGAGCGCTGTTTCAACAAAGCTGAAAATGCGACTGCGCTGAAATTTGCCTTCCTCCGTGCCCTTCGCACGAGCTCATTGTTGTGTTTCGGTTTCGGTTCTGTATTGCACTGTACGAATGCCATGGGTTGGTGTTGAAAAACTTTAGTTTTGAGAAGGCCAAGAAGGTGAAAAAAAATATTTAAAAAATGAAAAAGCAGCGTTGTGGGCGGCCTTCAGGCTGCCGGTTGTGGGCGCCGCTCTGGCGTTCCTGTTTTACCCAGGCGACGTGTAAATAAAAGAGTGTGTGGAGAGTACTCGTTGAGTGCGGACGTTTCTCTGCTTCAGCGCTTCGCGCCAAACCGCGTTTTCGGGCCGGCTGGCGTCCCCGCCGGTCGCGTTGGTCACCGGCGGTCTTCGCCTGCTGCTGCGCCGGGACTACCAGCACGCAGCACAGCACTCATGTTTCCCGACGTATTGCCAGATGGCGTCCATACCTCACACAGCGCCTCTTCTATCGTCTTTACACGACATTTGCAGCGAAGCACGCAGATACTCGGCCAATTTTTGTTTTCTCTTCTGGCTTTCAAGCTTTTTCTTGCTCACTATAAAAGCGACTTTTGGCGCGTGTGCTTTGACCTTTCGTACATAAATTCTTTCAATAAAAAGCCTGGTCGTCAGCGCGCTCCTGCGTGTTGTCTTGTCCTGTCGTTTTCTTTGGTACATCAGTACGAGAAGAATAACGAACTTTATTTCAACAGCGGCCGATGGTTGTACCCAAGTGAACGGCATTCATCGGTCCAGAATTTTCTTTTTACTCGCACAGTCCGAGTAATTTTTGTCTTTATTGTTTCTGGTATAGTTAGAGTGGTAAAATAAACCAATGGGATACTTTGAAGATTTGCGTTACCCTTAGGGAGGACATTGGCCACCATAAAAATAAAAAAAACGGACATATTAACGAGAGAATAGTGATGGTACGACCGTGAAGTTGAAGCACTGCTTTTCTGTGATGTGTTGAATTATGATAGCGTCTGCTCAATACTACACTTTGGAATGGGCTAGGATTTCATCCCTTTGTAAAGAGACTGATGCATCCTAAGTAACAAGTTTAGGTGTACTTTCTGGAAGAAATATTTTAGAGGCTCGCAGAAATGCCTTGAAATTTGCAACCATACATTTGACGCTGCGTCACAAGTGGTAATCTTATAGCCTTCACTTCCTCCGCTGGTAGCGAGCGTTTTGATGATGTCGATGATGCTCCTGGGATGATTGGCACCTACCCAATCAGAGGGATCGGCCAAGATCCGGGCGGATCATATAATCTGAGATTATACGGAAGAGCTGTTATGGTCGACGTTTGCCGCATATCGTAGGTAGAAAATTACCATAATCATGAACCGGCACAAGCGTAAGTGCAGACGATCACCATCAGAAGCTGAAACGTGCTGTCCCGGTGTTTTTCAATGGCTTAATCCTGACGGTTCGTTTAAGTCTCTCTTAATTATTGGTTAAGTCTGTACAGGAAGTTTAACCGGTGTTTGCCACCCGTATGTTACATGTTAATCTTTAGTGGACCAGTGTGGTGAGTAGTGGGATTTGTTCAATTTCTGTGACACTTACGCGCTGTAGAAGTTTTACAGAGGGCTGTTGTGGTCGAGGTTTGGCGTGTGTTGTAGATGGAAAATTATCATCATCGTGAACCGGCACGTGCTCTCTTCTCTTCTTCATCGCCTTCCTCTTCCTTTTCTGCTGCGCTGCCAGAACACGTGGGCCATTTGTGCGGCGTGGGATGCAATTACTCTGATGGGCGAGAGAACGAGTACAGAGAGATAGAACGAAAGAGGAAGAATGAAATTCTCGGCAAAAAAATTTCTTCGCGAGGCGGGATTCGAATCCGTGCACCCATGATCCGAAGGCGAGCGTCGTAACCACTCGGCTATCCAGGCACGCTAGCAGTGCACAGCATAGCCTTGTATAGTATAGCAAGGGGCTGGGAAAGGGAAGTTAGGATGAGGAAGAGGGAAAGGAGGAGGGGAGAACGAGTACAGAAAGAGAGAGAGAAAGAAAGAAATAGAAAGAAAGATAGAAATAGATAGAAAAAAGGGAAGAAAGAGTGAACAAGATAGAAGGCGAGAGAATGACTACAGAGAGAGAAAGGCATAGAAAGAAAGAGAAAGAGAAAAAATAGAGAAAGAAAGGGAAGAAAGACAGAAAAAGATAGAAAGACTGAGAAACAAACGCACATAAAGAGAAAGAGATAGAGAGAGATAGACTAAAAAAAAAGACAGAGAAAGGGAGCAAGCATAGCCATGTATAGTGTAGTATAGCAAGGGTTGGGAAAGAGACAGGTGAGAGGGTAAGTGCTTAGCCAAGCCAGGGCCAGTTAGGTGCCCACCAGTTCTGCTGTAGCTCAGCCTTGCGCGACTTAGTGCAAGCTTCGCTAATTCTTTTCTTAAATCATTTTTGTCCAGCCACAATTTTCATTTTTGACAAATCAGTTTTGTCCAGCCTCAAAAAAAAAAAAAAAGAACGTCAGACCTGCGCGGAAAGCACAGCACAGTCACAGCGAAAGCTGGAAGAGCGGCAGTAGCAGTAGTAGTAGTAGTAGAAAAACTTTATTGTGTACAGAAACCAGATTGGCTAGAACCCCAGTACCCCGCATGGAATATGGGGGTGAAAAGCGTAGTCTTTCCGGCAGGGTGGTGCCCCTTTTCCAAGGCCCCACTGGCACGAGCCATCCGTTCAGCTCTTCGGATCAGTCGTAGGTGATCTTTCAGGGTGGAGCTAAACAGCAACGCCTCCTATTCGTCCCATGTGCCACTTGTGTTGTGCTCTTCTCTGTGCTCCGCTCATTCCCAAGTGATTTCAAGTTGCTCCACACCACGGACATATGTCAAGAGTTCGTTACAAACTCTCTACGGTGCTACTAATACAAGTACACTAGCAACGTACCCGCTGCTCCACAAATCATAATTTTTGTGAAGTTGGGAAGCAGCCATTTTTCGTCATTCTGCGGAGAACCGTGCTACCCGCGTCATTATGTTTTGACGTCAATATGGCGTCACAAATTCTGGCGATCTGTGACGTTGTGATGACGCCACAGGGCGACGTTATTGATATCTATGAAGAACAGAGACCAACGGCATGGCTGCCTTCTTCTTCCCCCCTTTAATGCCACACTAATCCTAATGATGATTGCCAGCGCGCGGTGCGCGACCGTCATCGTCTTCCATTTTTAACATCTTCCCGCCCGCGACAAAGAAGTGAAAAGGAAAGGATGGCACACAAGCGAAAAGAAAAGGATGGCACAATACAACAAAACACTGCCGAGCCACCCCACTAGCTGTGCGGTAGTTCGAAGACACGTCACTTGTAACATGTTGCGCCATATTTTCGTTCGCTGGCTGCAGGTAGGTCGATGCGCGATTCACTCAACGTGCATCGCGCACAAACCCCCACTTCACGTTCGCAGATTCGTCTCGCACGCACTTTGACGATGCTTTAGTTCGGCGAAGTCAATCAAGCGCAGTTCACAATCGTCCTAGTCCAGTCCGTGGTCGCGCAGTCAAGTCGGAGCTATCTGGATGTTAACGAGAACCTTTCTTTTCCATCGATGTTTGAAGCGGTTGCAGTGATCTCGAATTACAGTCGCTCTTCCTGCATGAAGTCGCTGCTTGCATGTGGTTAGGTCAGTCGGTGCCTCGCGCGTTCTTGGTATGAAGTGGCCTCTCTGGAAGCCTTTGCGTGCTCTTGCTCTCTTTGGTTTCAGGCATTCTTTGGCGCTCACGTGTAAAGACCGTCTTTTCTTTCTTCTCCTTAGTTCCTTTCCTTTCGATGCCGTTATCTTGTCGTTCCGAGCTGCCAGGTGGTTTCGCTTGGTTCTTGTGTCCTGTACGCCTTGAACATGATGGTTGCGTCTCTTCAGCCGCATACCATGGAAGTGCACACTCTCTTTCAGGTTTGCCGTCTTGATAGCCGAGATCGTCATTCCCATAGCTGACGTCGATTTCCATTTCTTATCTTTACCACCAGTATTTCCAGGTTTATTCTCATGCGAAATTCGATTTCTCCTTGTTTTGGTCCTTCGGTCTTCGTGACACACGTTTGACGCTTTTGTCGCTGTGAAGTCGAATCTGTCGTAACTGGAAATGTCTTCAGAACTCCCAATACCGACAGACGACAGTGCGCTAGATCCCACAACTGTACTTCCGGCAGAATTTCTGGGAAGTGTTTCAATCGTTTTGTGCTCAGACGCAGCTGGTGTCATTGCTTCATCATTGGAACCCGTCGCTATTACAGTTTCGTAGCTTAGGCCATTTTGCGTACCGGTACCAGGATTTCTTAAACTGACAGTCTCTTCTGCAGTGTCGTTGACGGTCATTGTCTCGCCCTGCGAGTAAGTCAAGCTAGGCTTATACCTCGTCGGTGAACTTCGTATTGGTTGTGCGAGTGCGCACAACGGTCTTTTCTCGAATTCCGCTAATCGAACTTCAAGGTCTGATATTACGCTTAAGATGTCGCAGTCAAACTTTTCACAATTTTCGACGTCGCTTTCCAGTTCGTCAAGACGTACAGTGTCATAAATCTGGTGGTCTACTTTCTTCAAGTCGTTTCTCATCAATTCGAGGTTTAAGCGTAAATCCTTCAGCTTGCCAATCTTGGGTGATCTAGACAAAAGTACTATGTCACTTTCTTTCATGACTTCTTCAATGTCTGCTCGCAATGATCTCCGCATAACTTGAAGCTGCTTCATCTCCTGGTCTTCTTCTCGTTCTCTCTCCTCCGCGCTCGTGACTCGACAGTTCGTACGCGTCAATATCAACGATGATGGCGTGGCGCTAGCCGCTCCAAGGGCAGGGCCTTCGTATCTACTCTCACTAAAAGGCTTCAGCATTTCGACTTCGGGACCCTTGAAATGACTATCGTCACATGAGCACTGTGGATGGACTACGGAACATTCGGTAGCTTCGAGGGCTAGGCCTGCAGGACTGGCGTCATCGCAGCGAAAGTTCACCGTCCTGGCCTCGCGAGCCTCGTAGTTGTCGCCGAAGCAAAACTGTAGTGGATGGGCAGACAGACCGTTAGCTGCTCCGAGGGCTGGGCTGACAGGATGTAAATCTTCTTTCTTCAAGGACATCCTAGCCTTGCGAACCTCGGGCCGTCGTCTTGAAGGGCAAGGGCAGACCAGAGCCGAAGTACACGTGAAGGGCTCCCGCCTCGCGAACCTCCAAGCGACGGACGCTGTCTCATCGATCCATGAGTCGCCGATTCGGTCTCAGTTCAGGCCGGAATCGTAGTCCCGGGTTTCACGGCACCAGACTCTAAAGAACAGAGACCAACGGCATGGCTGCCTTCTTCTTCCCCCCTTTAATGCCACACTAATCCTAATGATGATTGCCAGCGCGCGGTGCGCGACCGTCATCGTCTTCCATTTTTAACAATATCTTCATGCTACATTGATGTCATGTGACTTTTGGTACGCCGACTGCACACACACACACACTCGCTTGAGTATCAGGCGACTTTTCACCGACTTTAGTACTTAGCTTTTCTCTTTTTTTTCGACGCCGATACCAGTGTCGCTCATTATTGTCAGGTCTCGCCAAATTTCAAAGGCGCGGACGCCCACGGTCAGTTTTCGCGTTTTATGAGACATCTTAGGCTTTCGCCTTAATAATTCCGAGGCACCTTGCCCCTTTTTTGTGCCATTGTTTAAATTACAGTGGAACATTTAGCTGTACGATTTAACCAACGCCTTCAGTGTTCACTAGGTAACAGGGTTCACCCTATGCTCTCTCTTACGAGCTGGTTGCAGCAAGTTGGAAGCTACGAGGAGTAAGCAAATCACATGCTTGCGCAGCAAAACATAGTTCTCCTTGTAACTGCATTATAATTGTAGTAGGTTAAAACAAATGCGTTTGTTTGGCACGTGCTACGTCACAGCAATACGTGATGCGCTAATCACGATTCGCATATACATCATGAGCATTTAATTATTCTATTAGTAACTGCCGATAATTGTGACGGCGAACCAACATGGCAGCGCCCATGCAGACTCGATCGCCCGCTTCGATCCGAACTCGCGCTTGCGACTTGCCCAGTGTCCTGACAGCAAAAAATAAACGATGGAATCTGCTATAGCTTTGTGTCCTCTCACACTGAGGACAAACTATCAGGTATATACGTTTTCTCCTTATTGTTAGGATCAGCTTTTCTTCATTCATGCCTGCTAAGCGTTGTCCCCGAGAATTTGAGAATGTATCTTGCAAGCCGTTGCTACTCAACGCGAAGAGCGTTGATTGCTGTCGTGGGCTCGCTCTATTCGCCCAACGTCCGAGCGCAGACGCAATGAGGACGCTGAGCAGACGACGTGGCGCGGATTAATACATCGTGAGGGGTGTTCGCTCTTCCTATTGGCTAAGCAACGCCGTAGCTTCCATAGTGCTGCAACCAGCTGGTGAGATGGAACATATGTGTGACGTCTAATGTTGCGTCGCTGATGTGGCGCACTCACGCTTTTTGACATCGATGATTCCCATGCCGGCGCGTCTCGACATTCCCAACGGGCTCGCCCCCATCGCGGCTGCAGTTAGCGCGCCCGCCGCCTGTGCTGCGAATATAGCCACGACTATAGCCACGACGTCCATCCCCTCACCGCAGGTATGACGTTGCCTAGCAACCGCATCGGCGGAGGAACCACATATCCGGCGCTCGTAGAGAACTATATGGGCACTTTCTCTCTAAAAGGATAGCCGCGGATCTCTGGCAGAAAAGACCGTCTACCTCACCGCTTGCTTAACGAGAACAGATCGGCGGAGAAAAGAAAAGAACAAACACGAATGGTTCGTTGCGTGCGCAGGCGTTTGCGAGAAAGGGTTCCTTACGAGGTGAAGCGTTCCTGTACGGTCCCATCTACTTTCGGCAGCCCCTAAAAGCAGGAACCAGGCGTGCCTCGCAAAGAGAGCATTGAGATGCGTCCAAATGGAACCGGCAGTACCTCTTACCGCCACTTCCCTCCCTCTCGTATCTTTGAGTCGGCCTCGCGAACTAATATAGAAAAAGAGCAGATGGCTGGAACCTTGTGTTGCTTGTTCGCATGCCTAACTGCGTAGTGACTTTTTCTTATTTGCTTGAACTAACCCATACGTCAACTCGTAGCTTTGTGTGGGAGAAACAATCAAGGCAAAACATATTACCTCATGCGACACCTACCTGTTGGATTCCTCAGAAGGCGCGTTAGGTTAATAAAGCAAGGTGCCAAGAGGAACAGCTTAGAGGACCGCTAATATAGAAGACAGAACATTTATTAAATCAAGATTGCTCCCGTTAGATCTGATCGGGAAAATAAGAACAAAGGCATCCTTATAAGGCATCTGTTCCTTGCATCTTAGCTATGTTTCTTGCATACGTAGGAATGTTAGTACCGTTACAATTATATGATTGACACCTTCAAATTTTGACGTCAAAAATTTCGAACTTCGGTGTCTTCCTTGTGTGAGTGACTCACAACTCCTCGTAAGAAGGAGAATCGATCAATGGCTCGTTTCTTTTTTGCACACAGCTTAACGAAGCCAACAGACAGTGAAGCCCATGGACGCTTAGGGGGCATTATTTGTCGTTTTTAACTGTATTGTATTAATATGACATCTACAGAAATCAATTAAAGTGGACAAATAAACAACTTGACTTCGGTAGAGAACGAAGGCAAGTTGTTTGATTTTTTTTCTGTGTTAAGGGGCCAGTCAAGCTGTGAAATGCAGCTTTTTTTCCTTTGCACCAAAGCACGTATACAGTGTATATTCGTGTACTTGACACGTGGTTAAATAAACTCAAACTCAAACCTACTACTCGTATATCGCGTTCATTGCTCTACCAACAGTTACGGCGGCCGCTTACTTTATTGGATATTTCTGTGCGTGTTATCCTGGGAGCGTTAGACAGCGCCACTCGTTGTAGGTTTGGTCCCAACCGAAGACGAGTTCTTTATTTCGTCCACTTTAATTCTTTGCCATGAACGCCATAACTACAACACTACAGTTATATACTACAAATAATGTTCCCTGTGTCATCCTTGGCTTCATTGTCTGTTGGATTTGTTAGGCTCTGTCTCACAACCCCACGTGCGACGCAGGCAGCTGTGACAACTCACTTACATTACCTGCGTTTGTCCTCGCTATAGCGAAAAAACTCGCAGGGTCCCTTATGCATTCGCCTAAGACGACTCCAAGGCGAAAGCCATCTTCTTTTTCTTCTCACTCGTTGCATTGATCCTCCCCCGCCACCCTCCGAAAGCTTTCTGCACCTAACGTGGTCTTGCACTGCCTCCAGGATCGGAGGCACTACAAGCTTTCTACACTTCACCTGATTTCGCACTGCCTCCGTGATCGGCCAACTTTTGACCAAGCGACGATGTCATGGGATGACGTCATCGTGTGACGCCACGTTATGTGACGTCGTGATGGCGTCACAAAAATTTGCAATTCGTGACGTCATTATGACGTCACATGGTGATGTCATCACGTGATGATGATTTTTTGCACTACTCGTGTTGACGCCGACGGTCAATTTTCGCGTTTGATGAGGCATCCAAGGCTTACGCCTTAATAGAGAGGAAAATAGAAAAGTAAAGTCGGAAAAATAACGAAGGGAAATCTTTGCATTCGGACGGCTACGAAGAAACAGCCAGGTGCAGGTTTTGGCGCACTCCACAAATTGGGGCCCTTCTGAACGATCCCATCGGCGCGGGCACAGTACAGCAGCCGCGGCCGCACTTAAGAATGGAGCCCTTGTCTCTGGCCAGCATGTTTAATAAATGAGACCTAAGATAAACAAGTTGTAACTCTAGTTTTTCCTCTTTCTTGCGGCCATCATCTTAACAGCCTACGCAGGGTCATTTCATACGAACTCCACTTGTTCTACAGGCGTCGAAGTTACAGACAAGAAAGAAAAGATTCACTGTTTTAAGTAAGGCGTTGACCATAAATAAGTAAATGAATCGGGCATTCTAACATCTCTGTATAGTCATCCAGTGACGGTCAGGTGTACGATCGATGGAAACAAAAGAAAAAGCTTGACGGACGCTTGAGCTTCGCCTTCAAGAGTGGAACGCGATAGAGTGATCGGGCCCCATTCTCAATGCGGTCTCACTCGCTTGCCAGGCGTCACTTCTCAATGGACACTTCTACCGCGCAGCGAGGAAAGAAACTTCAGTGCGCGCAATAATGGCCGTTTTAAACTCTCCTAGGATGCATGCCTACTGCAAGTGGAGTTGCGAAGTACCCACTACGTCGTAATTCATCATTTTTGTGAATTAGCGAAGAACCCACCACGCGTCCGTAAGACAATACGGGCACCTACGCAGCTGCACATTTTGTTGACGCCGTTGCTGAGGATGACAATTAAATATGTCTGAGCGTTTCGTTATGGGTGGGCCTTTAAACCGCCCACTCGTTATACAGTTCACATGACGTCCGGTGCGATTCTACGTTTCTACCATGCAGTCTTACATGTGGTAACACGACTCCTCGCACTACATGACGCCCGTCACTGCAGTAGCCAGGGGTGGAGAGGGGGGGTTGGAGGGTTCAAACCCTCTACCCAAATTCCGAAATTTTCAGTGTATATATACGCGCACACAGACAAAAGGATGCACGAACATACACAAAGCATAGTTGAACTCCCCCCCCCCCCCCCACCCGCCCCCTCCCCCCGGAAAGGAAGAACCCTGGTACGCCGCTTAGCCTATATAGTGTTTTTTTTTTTTTTTTCGAAGCCCTTTCAAGTACTGACGTGACTGCCACGCAGAAGGTCTCCCTCCCATTCCGCTCCAACCCATGATATTTATTATTTGCATCCGTCGTGACTTTGCGCTCACAGAAAATACCAATTTGTCGCTCACAACCACCGACGCCGACACCGCAGTTTCTGCGACACGGGCTCTTTAAAGCTATCGCGATAAAAAAAAAAGAAAAATCAGCAGTTGTTCCGTGTACGAATACAACAGACGAGCGAAGCTCCTTAGAAACGGGACGCAAACGACTATGCGCCTGATCTTGCTGCGGGCTTTCATGAAGGCGGTAGGGCGGGGAGCGGTTGGGGAGAGCGTCTGCTGCGCACGGTGGTGGGAACGACTGAACGAGTGAGTGTGCGGCGCGCGCAGCGCAGGGAGAGGGAGACAGGTGGGAGAGGGGTGCGAGCGGTGATGCGGCGGGGAGCTTCGACGGCGGCGACGGTTGCGTCCTTTTGCGCCGGCCCCGGGTGGGGAGAGCGTCTGCTACTACCTTCGACATAGCGCCCGTAGTGCGCTAGAATGATGGTTGTCATTTCACAAACCACGATAAAGGTGGGGAACGTGAAGACGACCATTATAACCAGTTGTGCACAAAGCTTATTTCTTTTAACTTCGAATTTCTGGTGCGCTAGAACCAAATCGCTCAAGGCCTAAACATTTCCTCTTAAATCACCAGCCACTGCAACCTAAAGCGATGTTTAAGAGAAGGGAGCTTCGACGGCGACGGCGGGGTGTGGGCCTGAGGAGCTTCGCTGCTAAGAATGGCCGCCGTGAGCTCGGACACGCGATCCCCTGCGCAACGCAAGAGTGCGCCGGCCGTCCATTGCTAAATCATTCCGTCGCTTCTCTAATACCTATCAAACGCTTCTTCCATGCGGACTCCCAGATGCGTTCACTGCTACCCTCGTGAACAAACTGAGCGAGCACATATTTCTGTTTATCTTGAAGAGCGCCCTGGCGTTGCGAAACTTCCGCTGGCTTTCTGCTTCGTCGAATGTTTATTTACCTAAAATCAGAAATTGCTCACAGGAAGCGAAGGTCCGGTGGCGCTGCTTAGTGAGATGGTTGGCAAAGATCTCGAGCACATAAAAATGAGTGCAGTGCCTCCGGCGGCCAGCGAGCGGCGCTCTCAAATCGATGCTTATCAACGTCTCCAGAAAACAGATCGGCGCTGGATGCGGGGGGAAGGGGGGGGGAAGCGAAGCACTGTCTTACAAATTACACAGACGAAGCAGCAGCTTTATACCGAGCTGCCGTTTCCGTAATTACTTTCGTGCTGTTTATTTCTTTTTGTCCACTTATATGCGCTTTTTATACATTTATTTTTTGTCCGAGATGAAAAAAGCGCAGACCCTCTGGCTCAATAGCTGTGGCCATAGGTGTGCGCACGGGGAGTCGGAGGCGGGATGGGAGGCGCCCCCCTCTATACAAGAAAGGGGGCGCAAAGTCTGCCCATTACCATTTCCAGCTCAGTCAAACTTGTCCCGTCACTTTTTAAAAAGCACGGTCATGTCCAAGCAGGTATTTGACGATAATGGCTGTCGAAGGTTCCTCATGTTTATGCCAAGAACGCTAAACCTCCCATCTTTACACCCGGAAAGCCACGGACCAAAGTGACTACATTGTGGGAAGCGCCTCATCGCTTCAAGTGCATTTTTCCATACATTGTGAAGCATGGTGTGTCTTGGATTCGAGCAAGGGAAGGGAAGGGAGGGGGGAGACTGCGATAAAGCTTTGTGCCCCCTTCCCCTCCCTAATCGGGATCCCTGCGCACGCCTATGGCTGTGTCGTACTGCTGCTAGACATTATTGATAAGCGTCAGATGGTCGAAGGTAATCTAGGGTCTTCCACAATGGCATAACTTACAGCAGTGGGTGCATACAGAGGGCATTATATCCTAATAAGGTAAGCCAATTGAACTGACACTTTAAATGATGCTCGTTGACTGCTACGTGTTTTGTCACAGTGAGACGCGTTGTATCAGCAACCAGTCTTGTTACTGTCATTATACGAAAGATACCATGAACTGTTAAGGATAGAAGCGCTTCACAAGGCGGATATACTCTAGATTTGAATTCTTCTCGTGAAGTGACAACTGTGTGCGCCACGGCACATGTGGCATCCCTTATATGTTTTTGCTGTTTTAGAAGGGACTCACAAACTCTGTGATGTTTAAAAAGTGTGGTAACCTTCAACAAAATGCACTGGAGGTTGTACATAAATACTGCTACATCTCGGATTACGTATGCCCATTATAAAGCTATTTATAGAGAGTAAATTACTCAGCTAAGCTGGCAAATTATAATGTTATTAAAGGACTCCAGTTCAGAAAGTTCTTGGTTTAATGTTTTGTTTAAATTAAGTCAAGTTGAACTTGACTAATCATAATGATAGCCTCGTAAAAAACAGTGTGCCCTGCCGGTCACGCACCTGAGCATACATGCGCGTATTTTGCGCAAGCGGACCGCTATAAAGATGTGTGCAGTTGCACTCGGTGCGTAAGCTGTGTGCGGAGCAGTGATTCGCCTGCCCTTCAGCGACGCTGGCGTTCGCGGGCAAGCAAGCGCTGGCGTTCCAAACGTGCAGTCTGCTCAGCATCCATGGCGGGAAATGAAACCATTATTTGTAATAGTGTGCCTCGATGTGTGTGCACAAAACGCGCAACAAAACGCGCATCAAGGCACCCTAATTTGTAATGCAGTGGAACGCCACCTAGACTGGATTCAAGGCTGCGCGCTCCCTCCGTGACGTCACAGACCTTGTCCGACGGACAGGGACGCTATCGCCCGTGGCTGCGTCGTACGGGGGCTCCGCGTGCAGCGTGCGACTGTCACCTGTGTCTTTCTCGTCTTTCGTACAGCGTCGACTGACCGAATGCATCCAATGATGTCATTGCATGAACGCGCAAACTGCGGCATGGACGATAGTCCGCCTCCGTCGGACAAGATTTGTGACGACACGTAGGGAGTGCGCAGGCCTTGCAACTATAGTCTAGGTGACGTTGTGCAGTGGCGCCCTCTCCCTTCCTCATTTCCCTCCTTCTCACCCTCACTGCCCTTTCCCGCGCCCTTACTATACCATACTATACATGGCTATGCTATACATGGTTTTGCCTGCGTGACGCCAAGCGGCGACATAAGATGGCAGCATACGATGACAGCATACTCCCTTCCTCATTTCTCTCCTCCTCACCCTCACACCGCTGCTACTCAACCTCACTTCACTTTCCCGCCCTCTTGCGATACAGGGCTATGCTGTAAATGGATATGCTGTACATGGTTTTGCCTGCGTGAGGCCAAGCGACATGAGTCGACGACGACAGCATACGATGACAGCGTATACGATAGCCCGGGCCCCTAAAAGTGCGGAGCACTTTAGGGGTCCGGGCTGTATGTAGTATCCTGTATGTAGTTAAGCATCCTTAGTGCCGCTCACTCGTTTTAGGAGTGAGCGGCACTAATGATACTTAACTGAACCAACATACAGATACTATTCAACGAAGCGTTCAGCGATCAAAAGCATTAATAAAAGTGGCGGGAAAGAGGAGGAAAAACGCGCTGTCACCTCAGACTGAACATTATTTATTTGCTTCAAACAGTGGAATAGGAGGAAATCTAATAAGCTCTGCTCTCTGCACACAATCGTAGCCTGCAGGTTTGTATAAGAGCCTTAAGTTTCAAGGGAAGTTTCTTTCTTGTGCAGGATTAAGTTCCTATCGCCGATACCGAATCTTGAGTTCTTTGCACATTGCAGCTAAGCTAGCCCGCTTCGTCGCCTATCGAAAATTTAAAAACGCTGGGAAGAGGTAAGCGCAAAGCTTTTCAAAACATTGTTCGCAGGGGATCCGCGCGCCGGCCAGAGCTGCATCACTGGGCGCCCCCTGCGGCGGCTCTTTTAAAATGAAGCTCATCTCTCCTTACTTCAATGGCAATAAAGAAGAAGAAGTGCAGTGAAAACAATGCGAGGAAGAGATTTTCTTTACCGGAAAAGCGAAACGACAAGTTACAACACCATATCCCTAAAATTTTACATGCTTCGGTGCTCGCTTTAGGCAAAAAAAAAAAATAAACACACACACAAAAACCAAAGACGTTGCGCCGCTTCAAATTATCATTGTGACATGAATTGGTCAGAGACAGCAGACAAAGCGATGATATTTAAGTTATCTGTCCTTTTGAAACCTCGCTTATCCGCATAGGCAAACGAC
Organism: Rhipicephalus sanguineus; assembly: GCF_013339695.2. NCBI lineage: Eukaryota > Metazoa > Arthropoda > Arachnida > Ixodida > Ixodidae > Rhipicephalus > Rhipicephalus sanguineus. The sequence goes on along the minus strand of NC_051180.1, from coordinate 14,728,134 downwards.
TAATCGAATGAATAAGGTTACCACGCTGCCTTGTGTGCGGCGTGCGCGAAGACATAGCCCACTTAATCTGGACTTGCAGGCTCTGTAATCTAGAAAGAAGACCCTTAATATCTACCCAACTCAAACATCTACAATAGTCAAAGCGGACCAAGTCTAGGGAAATAGTATAATATAATAGGGGCTAGTAAAACGGAGCAAAATAAGCTGCCGATTGCAAGCTTCCCGCGTGACCAAGAATCGTGCGAAATTCCAATAAAACAGTCCTAATGTACGATAGAGGGATTTCGTGAAAACACACCCTTACTCTCTTTCCAGCAGACTTTCTTAATTTCTGCTATAAGAAAGATTCAGTATGAAGTTCGCTTTTGCTCCTTCTATATCCTTTCAAGACAGAAAACTTTAATTTGAATTGCGTATTGCTTCTCTCTGTAGCCTGCACTTAAATGCTGGCAGGTGGATAATAGCCTCATGGACATATGATGACGACATTAAGAAATACAGCTAAGATATTCTGGGTAATTATTTTTTCACAAGGTCAGCAAAGAAACACTCTAGAGAAAACTTAATATACTGTTGCTCGTTCTCGGCCACGAACTTCGTGTTCGGGCAATGATAAATGAACATCTAGGGAAATAACTTGCTCTGTGTGGGCGTGGGGGGAATCAAACATGAAACTTTCTCGGCTAGCTTAATTTTCTTGTAATAACTATGAGAGAGCGAGAAAAAGCCATTAAAGCAGAGAAATGAAAAGAAATCTTGACGACACACAACGCAAGAAAAAATACTGACTTCCCACTGGAAATGGTTCGATATGTTTTCCAATCTAAGCTGGTGACTCCTGCAACAAACTGCGCACGCGCGTCTGATAGTCGGAAAACAATGCAAGCAAGATACATACCAAACAAGCTGCCCAAAGCACAGAGATGCCGTGCATGACAGAAACAGACGCAACTTTGCTTTTTTTTTTTTAATTTTAAGAAACCGGCATCAATTACGCCTTCTCAAGGAAATCTTATGGTCATCTTTTTAAAATAACATCCTTGTTTCATCGGACAGCCTAGATTTCATTAAGCCGTCTCAAAAACAGGGGTCGTAAAGTACAGCACGCGTGCATTTGCGAATTCTTTCCGGTGCGTTATGAGAAAGAAAAAAAGAAAAACGACGCCAATGGAGGGACGTCCAATAAGAAATGTAAAAGAAAAAATAAGGTCCCTTTCACTCTCTTTTTTACTCCAAGAGCATTACTCTTGGCACTCGAAAAACTCCGCGAGCAGCCTTATTCGCACAAACCATTCAACTCTTTGCCGTTGTTCTTTCAGCTCTTGCGTGCCCCTGTAAGGACTTTCCATAACAACAAACGCGGTGCCCGTGTCATCGGATGTTGTCGTTGCGCTATATTAAACTTTGTTTTTTTTTTCTAATAGCGTGCGCTGAGTATATTGGCGGGAGGGCTTGTTTATGGCGTCCAATATGCGTCGAATGGCAGGCTTCGTAATAGCTTCTATGTGGCAGCTAAGCCGTATATATGCAAGCCGAAGTCGAGCCTTATTACGCTTCTTGGAATTTTGTTCCGCTGAACAGGAGTCCTAGAGTTACATTGTGTGTGATAAAAAATCCTTCAGCAAGGGTGTCGCTGGAGCCAAAGGGCTCTTGCCTTCCTAAAGGCAGAAACTGCCTGCCCTAACCCGTGCATATACGCGCGTGTGTACGCATACACACGCGCTAAGGCACGTATATTATATACACGCGTTAAGGCAGGCAGTTGCAGCCTTGAATTAGACAAGACCGCTTGTCGAAACATTGGATCCAGCGACACCCTGCGCTCACGAATTTTTCATGCCCTAGCGCATCTGTGTTTTGCCAGCTTGTTATGTGTTTATATTTGTTTTTAATGTTGCATCACTTTCTTCTGGTTGACTTTGCGAGGGTTGACTTCACTACGTTGATTACCAAAGACTCCGAGGTGGTCTAGCGGTTATGGTGCATGACTGCTGACCCGAAGGTCGCGGGTCCAATCCCAGCAGCAGCGGCCGCATTTCGACAGAGGCAAGATGCTAGAGACGCGTGCGCTTATATTTAGGTGCCCGTTAAAGAACCCTATGTGGTCGAAATTTCCGGAGCCCTTCACTGCGGCGTCTCTCATAATCATATCACGATTTGGGACGTAAAACTCTAACAGTTGTTATTACTAGAGTCATCTCGCGTGGATGCTAGAAAGTTAGCTACTCTTTTACAGACGTTATTTCCGTGACGGAAATTACATGGAATGATGGAGTCTTGATGGATCCGTGCATAAAACACTTTTGTGTTATGGAAAGTTTTCCTGCATGTCCATAAAAGCAGAGTTTAAAGGAACACTTGTCACGCTAAGAGTGGACCTCCAGTAAAAAAACGTATCCACGACGATCGTCGCTGCCGTGCGTCAGAGCTTTATTAATTTTTGTTACGATGATTTAAGGCCTAAAGGAATCACAATGAAACATACTATAAGAAAACAATTAACATACCCTTTTTTCAATGCCATAAAGTGAAGGCCAACTTCTTTCATTCATTCATATTAGCAGAAATTGGCGATCCTACAGGTCAGCTTCTGTCAACTATATCGATGAAGCCGAGAAAGCGGGGCAAACCTTGCGTTTACAGAAAGACAAGCCCATGTCATTTCGGGCTAGAAATATGTCTCGAAATGTTGTTTTCCTCGTAAGTTGCGTGTCTAGACGACATGAAAGACCACACAAGGACTGAGCGTGTGAACTCTCCGAAAGCGCAGGGCAGATATTTGTCGGCTTTCCCGTACAGCTCCCAAAGGAACACTCTGTTTAGCGCTTTCGGCGAGGCTGAGACTTCCTTGGGCGTCATTGTGCTTGTATTTCTGGTCACGCGTTCTTCAGCCAATCCACCGATTTGCTTTTTTGATCTTCATGAGGGCGTGTGCTTACTGCTGGAGTGTTTCGGTACCATTGCTTTTCGTTTTCTTTGTATCTCTTTGCTGTCGCTGTTCATGAAACGTTGGCGCTTGCAGGCGGCGCCATTGTACTGTTCTCTTCATTGACAAATGTGCTGCGAACGAAGGAAAAAATCACAGCATATCCACGGGGTGAATGATGATGAGTGGGGCGAAGCTACGGAGGGAATCATCTGTAAACCGTGAAACTCTTCCGTGAAATGCGCCCAGTACATAATATAAAGAGTGTGAAACATCGTGTATATATTAAACATCAAACTTTTATTGTACTGTTGGTTTACGTGGTCCCTTCATTATCACTTGTGATCGGTGAAATGCAAGGAAGAAGTCCGCTCCCGAGCGAAAGAGCGCCAAGAGCGACCGCATTCCCCGCTCGCCCTGTGCGAATTAAAGGCAAGGCTAGAGGGAAGACAGGACGCGCGTTCCACGACGCGAGGTCGGTAGCATGCCCAACGAAAGCCAACGGAACGCGATCGTGCAAGTGCTCCGGCTTCGCATCGCCTCATGGTTCCATTTAGCGTCCCAAAACCAAACATATTGCTCAAGGTGTGCCTTGCGTTTTTCGTAGAAATAATTTCTTTATCATGTACATTAAGACGAAAAGTTGAAAGCTCACTAGAGTGTATCGCCCGCAAAGTATGTCTTTTAGTGTGATTTAACTCTCGTACGGCAGGGTCCTCGCGCCGTTGCCGGTCCACCTCGCCCGTTGACGATCGGGCGAGGTGGCTACATACAAGTACTACTAATACACTTTAAGAAAAACATCTGGCGTTCTTTCGTTCTGCTTTTACAAAACATCTGGCGTCTTTCGTTGGTTTATTTCATCAATCAACGGCGTTTTGAACAAAATTTTTATTGTTTAATCACGCACAGGAGAAATCTCACCAGGCACTACCTTGGAGGTAAACAATGGCTGCTAATGGCAATGAGAGACAGAAGAAGTCGGCTTTTAGCTAACACTTACACTTCTACTTCTACTAACGTTTCCTACTGGAACATGCCAATGGCTGCTAATGGGGAATGAGAGACAGAAGAATTCGGCTTTTAGTTAACGCGCACGCTGCGAATTTTTTATTGTTCAACAACGCACAGGAGAAATCTCCCACCGGCACCACCTTGGAGGTCAAAGCGTAAGACTTGTTACTCACTACTACGAGCACGACGAGGGACGAACGGGTGCCGCCTTAAGGAGCTTCGCCCCTAAAAGTCACAGTTTCGCCGTAACGGCGAAGCAATCAATGCGATAGCAATAAATTGGAATGTCACGCGAAGAACGGAAAGCAGCTCGAAATCGCCAGCGCGTCGCTCGAGCCCAAAGGACGCACGATAAGAACGCACACAGGGCGAGCGCGAACTATCATGCGTCACAGCTCGACACTGGAAGCGCACTGCTCAAACATAAAGCAGGACGCACGAAACGAACGAACAGGTACACACAGGACGAGCGCGAACTAACTGTCCCAGTTGTTACTTATTTCTGTTTGAACAGCGCGCTCCTTTCGCAAACGCGGCCGCTGCAGCGAGCGAAGCGACCTTCGTACGCTCTGTGACTTCAGCGCGGACATCGAGGGGAAAGCACAAGACATACAACACCCCCCCCCCCCCGCCAGCCGCCCCCTTCTTTGCTCGAGATAAGCGCACGAAGGCGACCACGCCCTGTAGGGCGAAGAGCAACGGCGTTCGCAGGAACGGGGCGACGATCTTTAAAGCGCGCCACGTGTGCACATCGCGCCATCTATGTGGTAACTAAGAAAGCATGCTGATGTAAGTGGTGTATATAAATAGCTCGCCGTTAGCAGGCTGAAAGACGGTGCTATTGGTGGCCTAACCGTCTAACGGTCGCCCGTTCGATTCCGCGCGTTGGAGAGTTTTTCTGAATTATTTTTCTTTGTGGCTTTGACATATATATATATATATATATATATATATATATATATATATATATATATATATATATATATATATATATATATATATATATACGATGCATGGCGACGGCAAAAATCAGCCGAGACTGTCCATGTAATTGCTATCGCAATAAAAGCTTGAACCGAAAATTTCTTGGTCCATATCCTGCGTTTGGCGTCCACCCAACGTTATCCACGTCACCACCTCGCGTTACGGATTGTCATCTTAGCGAGCTTAACCTAAGCTAACAAAACCCAGTGTTCGCACCACGACGACGTTTTCTATGTCAGATGTTACGGCTAACTCTAGCAAAGTAATTGTTTGCTTAATTTGTTATTATTTTTACGTAATTATATTGCACAGACGTGCAATATAATTAGGTAAACAGCGCTTGTGCTGTTCGCGAAACATGAGAGATGGCGGAACACCGTATTGTTCTAATAATACTTTATTGTGCTACATTTATTTTCTTCGTTTGTTTTTTCGTTGATCTTGGCTAGGGCACAACGCATAAACGTTAGTGTTTTCCCGTATTCATTTTTTACACGTTTAAAGCACTTCCTCGCGCTGTTCACACTCCCCTCGCCACCTACATATTTTGTTGCATGCACGCATTTCCTGTCTGCCTTATCGTGCCAGAATTCGCCGAGGCGCGCCTAATTTATTAAAGTACTCAGCTTGCACGCCAGCGAGCAAGATCATCCTTCGCCCCCTTGTTTTAGCGTGACTTGTGGGCAGAGCTTTCGACTAAACGGTCCAGAAGAAATCACCCGCCGCGCGTCGCGTGGATCGAACAGCCGAGAGAGGCGGAGTTCAAGGGGCTTCGCCAGTGTAAGTGACCGCCGCACCACTATTGCTCTTATCGAAGCAACTCGGTTAATCTTTTTCGCACTCTCACGAGCTTTAAGCAGATAAAAAAGACATATACAGCAAAGCCCGGTAACCCTTATCAAGCTATGGCTTCTCGGAAATAAAGATGCGTACTGGTTTTATACTTTATGTAGCGTCCCTTTTTGTTTTGCTCCTCGTCAATTTCAGAGCACCGTCATCGAGATTTCTCACTGAGCACGTCGACTAATGCAACGCAGCTTGCTCGCATCTAATTTTGTGATTTTACCTTACACGAATACACTTTTGAAGTCTTCCTATTTAGGCACCAGCTTTAACAAGGAAAACATTTCTTACGATATTTTTCAATGAACTAGAACGAAAGGGTTTTCGCATAAAATTCTTAAGTATACGAAACTATGCTTTTTAGACGGCATGAAAAATTGTATATAGGCGTAACAGCAAACATGCGGAACTGCTCTTCAGAGAGTTATACATTCTCACCAGGAGTGTGTACCTGTACTTGACTGTACTTGAGTAGTGCTGTAGTACTGCGCTTGAGTAGTGCGGCAAGTCGAGAAGATTGATAAGGAGGATTACGGTAAAAAATCGCGGGGCCGCAACATTCATATGGGGATGGATTACGAGTGCAGCTGTATTCGCGTTTCTGCTGTCGTCCTTCCGCTCTTTCCTCCGGCGTGAGCGACTGCAGACGGTGACGTCCTTCCTCGTACTCAGATTGGCCTCATTCTCTGCTCCTGCACGGTCCCGCTTTCGTGGTCTGTATCCGCATTGCTATTGCTCTCTATTTCCCTCGGAAGGAGAAACACATTCTAACGCGCGGCAACGATTGGACGATCGGCCGCTTTACGTGCAGGTACTGCTAGAACACCGTCCCCATCGCACGTCGGCCCACGGTGCAGTGATGACAAATCCTGGGAGCACGTGCTGTCGCTAGAGCCAATGTTTCAACAAGAGGCCTTGTCATCTTTAAGGCTGTAACAGTTGCACCCTTGAAAAAGACAAGAGCGCTTGCCGAAACATTGGCTCGAGCGACATCCCGTGTTCCAAGGATGTTTCATCGTTTCAACATTCTATCTACCCCTGAGCTCCTACCTTATTTGGATTTCCAGAAGGCAGTGAAGGCACTCTTGCGCTTTTTTAGGACAGCGGGCTTGTGCGAACGCCTCTGACTTATGGTACAGTGCCGCACGCGTCAACGAATTCAATGCTCTTTGCTTTTCCTTCCCTCTCTCTCTCTCTCTCTTTCATCTTTATATTTCCGTTATCAGGGTAGGGCAGCCAACCGGACGCTTTTCTGGTTAACCTCGCTGCCTTCTGCCTTTCTGTTTCCTTCCTTCCTTTCCTCCTTCGTTCGTTGCTAATACGGCATCCCAGCATCTGTTCTAATTTCAGAACTGCTTATCTCCTAATACGTATCCGCAAGAGAAACATCTTATACAACAATATTATTACGATCCACTCGCGATACGCTTTTCACGTCTTTTTACATATTACCGGCTAGACCGGTATTCAGCCATCCTACCGAACTTCGAGAACTATCAGCGTCTTCGTCTGGTTCATCTTTAAAACCGTCGCTATGCATTAAGGTTTCCTTTTTAGCGCTCCGTTCCAAGACAACCCACATGTGGCGGCGGCCTTTCGACCTCGCACGTGAAAGCCGACAGTAGTAACATGTTTACTCAAGTAATTCAAGTAGGCCGCTGCCCGGACTATTTGCGTTCGGAGTTCCATCAGCAACTCGTGTCATTTGTAGAGTAACGTATGCCCAGTGTTTTGTGACAGTGTTGACTTTATCGAACACTACTATGGCCTTGCCGAGAATGTGTCTCCCTTTGATGTCACTCGGCACTGCGAGCAATGCTAACAAGAGTTATGTAATGGAGATGGCTCCAGAAAACAAGCATGGCCATACCGGAATGTTTGAAAGTTAACGATAGTTGAAAAGAAATTCCGAAAGGGTGAATGTTGCACTAGTTTGTAGATAATTAAGAAAGGTTAACCTAGATTTATTTGTAAGTTACCGCTTATGTAGTCTATGTCTTTCTTACCGAATCCTTGCTTACCGTTAAGTTCGCCTTGCAAATACATGTTTGTTATCGTTTCCTTGGAATAGACGCGTACGGTGAAGACATAACATGCTGTACGTGTCGAAAAAGGCACGTTGCAATATCGTGAGGAGCGGAGAAAACGAGAAGCAGCGCGAACCACAGGAGTCACATAGACGGACTCGGGTGTCCTGTGCTTCGCGCTGTTTCTCGCTTTCTGTGGACATGTACCGACCGGCACAAATACGCACTTTAGAGCAGATAAAAATAGTACTGAAGGCACTTCTAGCATTCATATGAAAATGTTACAACACTAAATATGTGTATAACAGCAACCAAGCTATACTGTGTGCTTAAGAAAGTCCCAGTACTGTGACAGCAAGCTTATTTTGACCGCACAGCTGCGTTGCGTCACTTGGCAGTGTCGTCGAAGTAGTTGGCAAACATAACTTTTAAAGCGCAAAGCCGCAAAGCTGAAGATATAAAATTTTATAGAAGGACAGAGAATTTTTGTGACTACATTTTGTTGTCCAATTTTTGTATATACAATGTAAGAAATCAAGGTAAGGGGTGCTACCTGCACGGGATAGTTTGTCACTGTCTTCTATCGCATCTCAAAGTAAGTCACTGGAGTGTTTGTTTTTGCAGAGCACCCTGCGTTAGTGACGAATAGTTTACTTCTGTAAAAACGCTCAGCGGAAGTGCGCAACGTCTATTGGACTAATAATTAATGAGAGCCCTTGTGTTTGCATTTGCTCCGAAAGCACCGGAATCGTTGACGTTTCCGGGGCGTAAATTACCGAGACGGGCAGCTAAAAGGTGGAGGCTAAAATTGACAGGACTAAGGGCGGGTGAGCGGGGACGCGAATTCCTCCGGGGATTTACTCTCGAAGGCACTGTGATCCCTCAGGGTGAGAGGCGATTCGCACGAAGCTCTAATGCGAACGGTGCGTTGTGTTCCCTCCTTTTATTTTTCATTTATCTCCTAATGTATAGATAGCTCTGTACGTGCAACAGCCGTGCTAGCTCGCACAACGACAGCGTACGTATCCGTTTCCCTTTATTTATCTCTTGTCTAACGTTGCCTTTTCTGACACCGTTATCAAGGTGTGCTTCCGCTAGCAGTACTTTCTTAAGGCACGTCTTGTGCGCCAGGGTGGACACTGCGTTGAAACAAGGAGCACCGAACAAAAGGGCCGCCTGACCGTGATGCGTACCTGTGGAAGGGCGAAGGAACTCTTTCGCTGATTGGCACAGTACGGGGAAAACAATAGTATGAAGATGTATATGCAGTAGTGTAGAAAGAACCCGGCGCACTTTCGATTTCTACGTGGACCGAACTGGCTATGCACCGGAGCGATGTCAAGATAAGAGTGCCTTTTTCGCTGCATTGCAGGGCCAAGATATTTGCTCGGTCTCTCGGAAAATACGCTCTCTTTTACTGTAAATGTAGGATGGATGGGGGCAGGGTGGTTGCGAAAACAGAACAGAATCAAGGTGACCGGAAGAATAAGAAGAGTTTGGATGCGAGCTTGTTAGTGCGGATCCATCACAAAAACACAGCGCAAATTTAAACATGGACAGAGAAACAACATACGAGGAAGGGCGCTGACTGCCAACGAAGCTTTTATTGTGCGTGCACACATATATAGCTTATGAAAGAAAAAGAAGGGGGGGAGGGTGGTTGTTGTTGCATGAGGTACTGATACTAAAATCAGGCGGGTAGATGGTTAAGATTGCTGTAGGAAGCTGTATTCCTTGTCAGAAAGGGCGAGTGACGGGGCGCTGACACACACCGAGCCTTTGCGCATCATCGTGAAAGTCTCGAAAATTTCTCGAGCGCGATTGTCATTGTACTTGCGCAGTACCTTCGCGTCTTGAAGCAGAGGTGCGCACCCGCATTTGGCACAATGAATCGCCAGATTACTTCCGTGCTTATTCCTCAGGATAAAAGCTTTGTTGGTAATCAGCCGCCCGTCCTCGTATGCTGTTCCTCTGTCCTTGTTTAAATTAGCGCTGTATTTTTGTGACGGAAGAATAATTTTCGCATACAGACAACACAACCAGAGCACAGCGGTAGCAAGAACGTTAACTTCACCGGAGTTTAACCGTAACCGGAATTTTTTCTCGAGCGTGTATAGCTAAGCCATTACTGGGCGTAATTTCATGGCCTGAAAAGCAAATACATCACGGAACAGTCTATACTGTGCGAAGGTTTTAAAGGTATCTTGTGCAAGGGTTGGCTTATGATAGCGTTGAATTCTCTAGTTAAATAAACAAGTCACGAGGTTTACGGCGACAACTATAAAACAGAGCCTAACGGCGCCATAATGAAACCGTATTCGCGCAGTTGAATCAGTGATTTATTTATTCCAGATCCTCTTGCGTAAAGCTTGTCAAAATGGTGACAGCGGCATGTCGAGAGCGTGCAGGAGCCTGTGTTTTTCATCGTTCCAGCGTTACCATTTCACACAAGTTCCGCGATCTTTTGCTTATTAAGTGTGCTGCACACAATTCAAAGCCGGTTACCCCTTACGCTGGCTGGCCAGGAGCATGTCGCTCATGTGTGCCTGCACACACGCCACTCCCATCCAAGCAAGAAAAGTAGTGGTGAAAACAGAGAGGAAACGGCAGCGGGCGTACGACAGCAACGGCATGGGCAGTGGCCTGTTGCCCCCTGGCAGAATAGAAACAGCGGCGCTGTTCGCGAGGAAAAGGGCAGTGATGGAAAGACGGGAAACGTGGAAGGGACAGGCGCGGCCTTGCATTGGAGGCTACAGTGCTTTAGCAACGGGCAAGTCACTCTGTTCGCTGCGTCTTCCGCGTCCGCTTCGTTCAGGCACGCACTGACGGATCAGCGTGGCCATCGAAGCGTGCGAGAAACAGCGCCGAAACAGCAGCGCATAGATCGGCAGTGCTGAATACCGTTGCACGTCGAACCGTCGCGAAACGAGGCGTGTCTGTCCCATAATATTTTTGCCACTCTGTCCGATAAAAGCGTCTGGCTTGTCCCCTCCCTTTTTTGTTTGCAACGTGTAAGGTCACACACGTTAAGCATACACGTCATGTGGAGAATTTTGTGTAATTTTTCTCTGGCGCACAAGCCATCGGGCAAGCAGCTTCAGCTGTACCATCTTTATGGAAAAAAGCAAGAAAGCATTTAATTTCTCACGTTTTACCAAACATTGGAAATTCTCACGTGCTTAAGTTGGTCGCTTCTGGCGTTGCTCACTTTTCAAGCCATGAAAATTCATCAACAATAAAGTCCGTTCTTATGCTGAAATGCAAGAGAATTGTGAAAACTGGTTATTACGTCCGATGAGTCTGCAGGATAATTTTTCTACACCAAGTAGTGTGCAAAACACTGGTTCATTGATGAATGTACGAGGAAGACACGAGTGTGTGTGTGTGTGTGTGTGTGTGTGTGTGTGTGTGTGTGTGTGTGTGTGTGTGTGTGTGTGTGTGTGTGTGTGTGTGTGTGTGTGTGTGTGTGTGTGTGTGTGTGTGTGTGTGTGTGTGTGTGTGTGTGTGTGTGTGTGTGTGTGTGTGTGTGTGTGTGTGTCACTTTTGTAATTCCTCTTTTCGACAACATTTCAGCGCCGATGCGCAGGAAAGTCTGTGCACAATAAAAAAATTTAGTGGATAAGAAATTTCTTTTGTTTGTCTTGAAATAATTTACGATCATGCACCCGTGAGGATATGTGTACGTGTTTACCAAAAAAAAAAAAACACACACACACTTAATTTTCCTTGTAGTGCCGGGAAAATACCGTGTGCCAAACTTAGTTCGCACTCCTCAATTTCAAGCTATAGCCTAAGACAGCGAGAGAGAAACGACTGCTCGATAGCAGTATTCCTTGTCTGCCCACATCAATCGAGATATTGCGTTCGCATATAGTTTGTCGATCGAAGTTTATCATAGAGATCACTAGCAGGTTCCAGGTGACTTACTTCGCTAATGATCGGAAATAATAATAATAATATCTGGGGTTTAACGTCCCAAAACCACGATATGATTATGAGAGACGCCGTAGTGGAGGGCTCCGGAAATTTCGACCACCTGGGGTTCTTTTAACGTGCACCTAAATCTAAGTACACGGGCCTCAAACATTTTCGCCTCCATCGAAAATGCAGCCGCCGCGGCCGGAATTTGATCCCGCGACTTTCGGGTCAGCAGTCGAGTGCCATAACCACTAGACCACCGTGACGGGAATGATCGGAAATCCTACAAAGCTATCGTGCTTTAACTTAAGGCAGTAGATAGCCGGTCGCAGAGAACCACAGTTTTGCACACACAATACCGCAACGTAAATAATTGCCTTGGACGTGAGGACAGCGGTGGCTCCATTGGTAACCACGCGCCGCACATTATGCCCTGTACTGAGACGGACGCAACACTTTATGGGCAAGCTAAAATGGCCGGCACTTCCGTTACGTAATCGCCTTTTTCTTGCAGTTTCGTGCCATTAACCGACACCTCCGCAAATGTTGCTTTTTGACTACGAACGCGAACATGCTAGAGGGCACTTCGTCCAAACCTTTCAAAAAAAAGAACAGAAAAGGAACTGGTTTGTTCATAAAAGACGGTAAGGCGCCCAAACATGGGCACAAGAGAAGGAACAAGATAAAATAAATGCCGGCTATCAATTGGACAGGAGCACTGCGGTGGAAACGAAAGCAGCTAGAAAACTTATCTGCGCATGCGCAAGTGTGGTATCCCGACCTTTCAACCCGGCATACTCGATCGTGGTTCTACACAAGAGATAAATGTTGTGGCCTTTCATTTCTTCGTTATATAACTTAATTGAAGGCTCGCTCACGCTAAAGTAGCCTTCGATAAGATATGAGCCGCCATACAAAGAAATAATGAGCAGGTAGTAGAGAAAAGGCGGAATGGCATTTGTTCCCTGAAACACGCCAACAAATTTATACCGACGAAATTGCAGACAGAACAAATTTACAGACAGAACAGGTTCGAAAATTCGCACAAAAAGAAATTTCAAGACGCTTTCCGCCTTACTATCCCATTATAAGGCAGTCTGACCGTTAGGTTTATTATTTAACTTTTCAGGGTTTTTTAATTGCTTTTTTTTCTAACCAAACTTCTTTCCTTGGTCCTTCAAGATGACCATGTGGGCAGGGTGGCCCGTGAGGCGTCGCTGACGACGGAACCACTTCTGGCTGGTAAGTGAACACACCTGGCACCGAGCTCTCTTTTGTAATTTGCAAAGTTCTTGAAGAACCAAAGTGGCTTGCATGGAGTGCGCGACCTGGCAAATCAATATCGTCCTGCATTTCTTCTTCCCCCTCATTTGACACATGCGTGTAAACAATTTCTTCTGCAATTACGCTGTCTACACGACGCTCAAGGATTGCTCAGTTAACCCAATTCCCAAAGCAATGTTGTCGGAGTGTCAATTTCGATTTATCGTTTGAGAGGCCGTCTTTCTACCAACTGACAACTTCCTGGTTATCTCATTTGACAAATACTACGATGATACGTTTCACTTTTGTGTTATGGCTTAATGCTGTGACAGAGGAATAGATTTTTAACTGATAGGCCTTATTTTAGGTGTAGCAGGAGAAAGAAAAAAATCCACACATAGCCACTAAGTGAATGACGATGAGTGGGTGAAGCACTGGGGATCGTTCGGTAACCGTAAATCTCCCGTGGCATTGCCCACTCGCGCATGCAAATGAGTGACAACGCCTGTGTACAGTTTTATACAATGTGTTTTATTGGTTATAACTCGTATGTCCTGTTGAGTTGTGGATTCTGTTTTGCCTTCATTATTACTGCTTTGTAGTCCGTGAAATGTGGAGCCAATGGTTCTTCGAACGGATCTAGCCTGAAGTTGGCGAAGACGAGGTCGCGCGGCGCCGCGCCCGAGAACGGCTTACTTTGGGACCATGTGCGCGCTCTCTAGACGGTTTTGTACATGTCACCTGTTAATCGATGCGCTTGTTTTCGAGCAGCTTTCGAGCGGCGCCGCGCTGAGTACGGTCTATTTTTAAGCCATATGCGCCCTATGCTCGCTCTGTAGACGGTTTATGCACAACTGTTTTGCCCCTGCGCTTCGACTGTAGACTACGGCGAATGGACGGATATTGTGAGTTCTTAAGGTGCTTCGCCCCTAAAAGGGAGGGAGGACTATTGTAGAGTGCTTTACATGACAGGCGAATTTCTAGCTTTCTACTCTATGCTGGAGATGGCTAAAAAAGAGCTTGCTCAGCGGAATGAGTGCTGATATTCTTGAACGTACACGGATTAGAGTTAGTAATGATAGCGCATAAATAAGAACATAACTTGTCGATGTACAGTTGATCCCCCACCACGGTGATCTAGTGGTTATGGCACTCGACTGCTGATCCGAAGGTCGCGGAATCGAATCCCGGCCGCGGCGGCTGCATTTTCGATGGAGGCAAGAATGTTTGAGGCCTGTGTACTTAGATTTAGGTGCACGTTAAAGAACCCCAGGTGGTCGAAATTTCCGGAGGCCTCCACTATGGTGTCCCTCATAATCATATCGTGGTTTTGGGACGTTAAACCCCCAATATTATTATTATTATTAGTTGATCCCTCACCAGCAGGTGCAGTGTGTGTGTCAGTAGAGAGAGCACGCTGTGTCTCCTCAACCACCTCCGAGCATTAAAGAAGCGATTCCTTACTCGTACCGTGCTTCTTTCGCGTGGTTGACCGCTGTTTATTTCTTGATACGAGTGGCACCACCACTACACAAAGGGCATTCGCCTGTGACCCAGGCGTCAAAACGTTTCTACGATTAGAGAGAGACACAGAAGGACGACGCAAAGCCGATTCGAGTGCTGTCGGAGGAACGAAGCTTGCCGGAGACGGAATGCCAAGTCGCAGAGTCATCTCCCTCCGCAGAGTTTCGCAAAGGCGAAGCTATTCGTCGCATGCATTCCGTTCGTGCCAGGCAACACGGCCCTACAGCGATGTCGACCGTCGTATACAGCGACGAGTCATAATGAAGCGGCGGAAGTAATGCGCGGCCAACACGGCGAGATGTTTTGGACCGAATCAAAACACTTGCCGCGGCGAATATCTGCGAAGCAACTCCCCTCCGCGTGTTACGTGTACACCCCCGAGTCAGCGCCACGCTTACGCCTTGCGGCACTTTGTTTCTTTCAGAATTACTTCTTTTCATTTTGCTATCAGCCCCGAAGAAGCTGAAGTGTTGTTGAATCCAGCGAACCTACCCTGCGATATGGAGTCACTTTATAGCCACACAACTTCTAGGTAAACAGATAACTACAAAAGACAGGCTGTAAATCTTTGTGTCTTGCTTCTGTGTTCTCCACTCCTTCTCCATAAGAAGTATCAAATCTTCTTGGTATAGTTTTGCGACTTGTCGTGTTCTGTTAATGTCATGGGCCGACATTGCCTTCTTCGGGAATCATATATTATTGCGATAGCAATTATATGGACACTCTCGGCTGATTTTTGCCGTTGCCGTCATGTCCCATATATATATATATATATATATATACAGGGTGTTTCAGCTAAAAAGCACCAAGTAATAAAAAATTAAACATAGGTGCTACGCGTCTCCAATTAGCGCAGCATTGTTCTGGGCCATATAGAGCACGTCAGAATATTTTTTTTCCAATCCGCCAAGGTCGGTAATTAACAAAGATTGCTTAATGAACTTTTTAAATACTAGCTCGAGAGAAAAGTCTTCAATACAAAGGTTGTAGCACTTGTTCAGAAACATCGAATTTTTTAGTCTGTGTTAAGATAACTCCCTTGCTTAATTTTTTTTCCGGGCTTTCTTTAAAGCGCGTGAATTTTTTAAAAAATACCACGTGACCGCCGCCAGACGCGCGGCGCTTTTAGTGCCCTCAAATGTGAGTTGAACGAATTATCAAAAGCTGCTCTGCGAACGAAGGTCGATTGAGCAGGCTGCCGGTGACTGCGATGGACGCTAAATGATGATAGGGGCGTACCGTCTAAAGAAACAAAAATCTACGAAATCCGGCCGCCACGTGTGAGTGAATCTTTTATCTCGGTCCTTCATGACACTGTCACCCTCGCCCTTTCCAACGGGTTTCTTCATTGGTGCGAAAAGAAAAGAAAAAATGCCTGCGCTGCATCAAACTCTGCCTACGGTTCCATTTGGCATTTGCTCCGTGGCTGCCGCTTTTTCGTTGAATAATTGTTTTGTTGTTGAAACGGTGTGCTCCTTTTTTCGCTTAACGTCCATCGCAGTCACCGACAGCCTGCTCAATCGATGTCCGTGTGCTAAGCAGCCTTTGATAATTCGTTCAACTCACATCTGAGGGCACTAAAAGCGCCGAGCGTCTGGCGGCAGTCACGTGGTATTTTTTATAATTCGCGCGCTTTAAAGAAAGCCCGGAAAAAAATTAAGCAGGGGAGTTATTTGACACAGACTAAAAAATGCGATGCTTCTGAACAAGCACTACAACTTTTGTATTGAAATATTTTCTCTAGAGTTACTATTTAAAAAGTTCATTAAGTAATCTTTGTTAATTACCGATCTTGGCGGATTGCAAAAAATATTCTGATGTGCTCTATATGGCTCAAAACAATACCGCGCTAATCGGAGACGCATGGAGCCTATGCTTAATTTTTTAATACTTGGTGCTTTTTAGCTGAAACACCCTGTATGTATGTATATATATATATATATATATATATATATATATATATATATATATATATATATATATATATATATATATATATATAAGCCACAAATAAAAATAATTCCGAAGCGCTCGACCGGAGTTTCGAACCTGCGACCCCTCGCTCCGCAGCTCGCTGCCTTAGACAATTACGCCATGCCTCATTCGTTATCCAGGATACTAATGGCAGAATACAAACGCACGCGGCGTTGGGTGCAACGCACGGGACGCCACACGTTCTACGGCCCGTTGTTGCGTCACCGTACGAAAGCGGCTAGTGCAGAGTGGAGGGGGTGGTGCAGTCGTACCTAGTTGACACATGACAGCGAAGCCATTTCTCGAAGTTACGTGAAATTTGTAATTAAAAACCTGCTGCGAAAACGGGAGTTCATGCATAATATACGCGCAGCTTGCTACAGGGTCCTACACGTATACGTTTTCGCTGTTGCGAGGTATGTCTGCGAACTCACGAGAAAGGTGAAACCCCCTGCCCCTCCTCACAACACACCCCCCCTGCTGGCGTTTCACCCAATTCACACGATTTCACGACCGTATACAGGCAACCCGCATAAACGCGGTGCTGCGCTTTTACGATTTAAGCGTTCCGCTTGCCGGGCTCATATACGACGTCAGCCCGCACGGCATTCGCGCCGCCGGAAATCTTGCGTAGCGTTACGCCGCGTGACTACCCTTGTGATCTACCAGCCGGCGCTGCTTTATATTCTTTTTACTTCCATTCGTTTGGCGATTTCAAGGCTCCTTGGAGCGTCGAAATAGGCCATCAAAACCGAGATGTCTGCCGCCGTTGAAGGGACGGCCATATTGTGCATAGTCAGACCTGCCGAATGAGCGAGGTGCCGCGAATTTTCCACGTGTGAAATGACGATCGTATTCCGTAATGTCATGTCATCTACGAACGCATAAAATTATTTTTTGCTTATCTTTTGACACAAGCACGCAAACACACGCACCACAGCAAGTGAGCAAGTGCCATTGGGCTATGCGCCTTAATCGATAGGCGCATGTCATTAGATATAGTAATTATAAAACAGCAGATTTTAGATAAGGTTTGGATATCTTGAATATGGTAATATAATTTCCAGGGAAGCTGGCCTTACTTTTTTCAACACTTGCACTAAAGATACAGTTGCCTGCAATCAAGGGAAACTTTATATCACTGCCCGTATACGACCGGTTAGATCTTGTAAGCATTGCCCCCATATAATGCTTTTAAGCCCTTGTTTAGCACTTACTTAACAAAAGCAAAACTCTATCTATGTACATGTGTTGCTTCGCTGGAATTGAGATTTGAGCACGCCACTTTAAACGCTTCAATAAGTATTTTTCTCTAAAGCTTCCATTAATCTGCATGAACTGTACACTTAAAGTTCGTCACTCACTGCATGGCTCCGTATAAAACATGCAGCGAGTGATGACACGCTTTTCGTGTCATGCGTATACAAGCAGGCTGCAAAGGAAAGATTGACCGTTATCGTCTAAACCCCCAGGTTATCAAACTCACTTATTCATTTTCCTGCATATTGACCGTTTTTCACATTTTCTGAAAACGTCAAATTCGTGAGAGACGAGGCTTTTTGTGAAACTTGTGAAAACGGCCTATAACGTTTTTGATCGCTCATAGTCACACCGATTGCTTTCCTGTCAAATGATCACACCCACTCTAGCTTTTGGCGAAGATGGTTTAATGACATGAACGTCGCAAGTATGCCTGCAACTATGCACTGAAAGAATTACCGTATACGTTTAGTGGTAACACGCGAAAATTCACGTTAGATGGAATTGCATCAGAAATAGAAGTTTTACGTCACCTCGATTAAGAAGAGGGGAGGATAAGAGTGCTTACTCCTTCCATTTGATTTCTCAACGGATAATAGCCGATATTGCCGTATCCGACATGTAAATGGCATTGATAAGGGTAACTCCTTTGCTGTGCATTCGTATATAGCTTAAACTTTGGAGTAAGACGATTAGTTGAATTTTTTCCATCAGAGCTCTAGTGATCGCCTCATTTATGAGTATTCAACGCTGGATATTTTCATCTAATTACTGCGGCCAAAAGTTCAAATTTTCTACACTACTGTTATACCGAAGAATTTCATCAGAGCTTGCGTGCTCTCGTAGCCACAATTTTGTTCACTCTTATACTGAAGTGCTATACCGCTGGCAGTTGCGTCCTGCATGTCGAGCCTTATTGAAGAAGCTCGTCGTTTCGACACTTCTACAATAATGTTCGCGAGAATAAGACCTTCTCTTGTTTAAGTCTGTCTGACATGCCGTTCCTTGTGCAATTATTTAGTCTTTGAAAGACAACACTCGCAGCCCTGCAATACATGCCCATATCTTTTCATATGCAGATCATTTTCCGAGGCTTACCAGAAAAAGGCGTTCAAGGGTTACGAGAAAACAATTTTCACGTATTTTTAATCATTCGTTCTTGCATACAATATCAATATGCAAATAGCACCTGATTTTCGAAGCAACGAGATTGCACCATTGACGAGCGCGAAATTGCGTATGCAAATTTAATTCAGGACCTCCGAACACGGCTTAGCGATATTTTTGAACGCATGCCGAGCAATATTTTCGTTCTTTTCATATCAAACGATTCTCAACGTGTCAGTTTTTTTCATGAATCAGGAATGAATGACTGCGGTACGTCCTTCAGCGACTGCCTCCCCCCCCTCCCCCCCAAAAAAGAAACAGCGCGGTGAGTTAGTAGTGAAAAGATTGTTCGTCCACTGAGATCGCTGATTCTGACACCTCAAATTCGAAAATGTACTTACGAAGACGCGAAAAGCTCGATTGGCTTGTTTTTACAATCATCACTATATGTATAGGTCAAGGTCCACTGCACAAATAATAGGTCTTATCACTGCTTCCTTGAATTACGTTGTTAAACACTCTGCAACTGCAAGATTTCAGGCTGTTTTTTTTCTTACTATCACATAAAAGAGCGATTTGAAAACCAGGATAGAAAAAAGAACACACATAACAGGCGCTTCTCGTGCGCGCGTGTGCGTGTGTGGGCGTGTGCGCGTGCGTGCGTGCGTGCGTGTGCGTTTGTTTTACTCCATCCTTGTTTCGTTTCCGCTGTTGTATGGGACAATGAAGCAAAAGCAATTCGCACAACTCGCAGTTCTGTTTCATACTTTCTGTATGCTTGCAGACAAACGTACCTTTTTTTTGTCATAATTTAGATGGCCAGTCACTCGCCTGCCTCATCCCGCATATAATATGGTACACTGAATGAACATCATGTGGCTGAACTAGATGAGGGGACATCGCATACGATATTACCTTGCCCTTTGTATGCCTACCATAGGCAACTGTGTAACAAATTTCAGGGTATAACGGGGAGTCGTGCGGTCTATTTAGGAGCTATGGTTAGACCATTATAATTAAGGGAATTACACCGAGGTCATTATGTGCTGTGCGAAATCCGCTTTGTATCTCGCAACCAAGCTTCAAAGTATTGTTTGAGCATGCTGCTTGAACTGCATTGTTTGCTCTGTAGCAAGCGCCGCGAGCGTTTGAACTATCGTTTGATCTGTTTCCTTTACAGTCTCACGCTTAAGTATGACAATGAACCCTAAGCCTAAAACACTGCTCTAATTATTTGAGAAGTGCATTAGGAGAAATCTGCCAACACACAAGAACACACGGACGGAGTCTGTATGTTTTAGCGCGTGTTGTGTGGTGCAGACGGCTGGATGCCAATTTTTCTTTTCACAATGGGAACATAACGTGCATTCTCGCTACCACAAAGTATTTAAAACGAAAGAACGGCTATCTATATGCCCTAGGCCGGACGTTCACGTTAGTAAATTTATTACGAAGGTTGATAATTCAGACGGATGGATACGATTTCACACCACGATTGACGGGCGTGCTGCGTTTTAGAGCATGTGGGCGAGGATATTGAACATATAATTCGTAAGTACGTTTCCGCATGATAAAATATTGCTTCCCATTCAACAAACGGATGGTTTTCCTGAGTGAAAGAAAATAAGATTGAAGGTAGGTGCACTTACCGAACAAACCTCCAGTAGGCTGCATTTGGAGCAAGGATAAGAGAGTGGTAATAACAGAAACAGAAAGCACGCAAGACCTAATTAGCGTTAGAATGCGGAATTCCTGCGCAGTGAATTCAGCGGTGCTCTTGTATACGCCGCAACCAATGATCACAAACAGCATCGACTCGCATTGGACGCCTTGTCGAGCAAAGAGCGTTGAACAGCATGTTCGAGTGCCGTGTATATTGTCGTCTTGAACTTACTCTATGCGCATATAATCTCTGCGTGCAATATTTGCAAATGTCACTAAGACGGTGCCAGACTAGCGTGAAGCAAATAATCTGTTGCAGCTTGATAATTTGCACTGAAGTACAGCAAGTAAGTATCGACACGCGATCTTTTTTCGTCGCGCAAAGGCTGTAAGAACGTACGCAAGAGAAAGTTTGTAACACTTATGGAATGGAGACAACGCAAGAATAAGAAGAAAGAAAAACGGGGGTAGTGTGTAATGTGGCGAGACCGTCTTCCGCATGTTTCCTTTAGTTGCGCACTGCTTACGTCGCGTTATGAAACAAAAACAGGACTGCATTGTATAACTCGGAGAGATGCCGAGTCGATAGTGAAAGGATACCGTGGAAAGCACTCTAGTATACACTTAACTGAGAAGCTGGAAGCGTGTGCACTGTGTTGCACGCAACTACACGAAGCCTACATAAGCGTAGGCACGTCAGGAATGAGCTGTGAGGGGACGGGGGGTGTGTGTCTTGCTCGGCGACGCGTTCCCCAGGCCGGCGCGTCTTTACCCGTTAATTACAACCGCAGGCGACGAAGCCCTGACGAAGTGCTGCGTTCAGGACCGGCGCTTCACCCGTTTTCCTCCCTATTTCCCGACACTCTGTTTATCGGCTTCCCATTTCCCCACGCCACCCCGCGGACATCAAAGGAGACCAGGAATCCCGCCGGGAATTGATTCATTCTCTTCGCCAATCTTTTTCCTTATATTTCTTTCCTACCTAGTCTTATCTATCCAGGAAAGGTTTGGGAAGCGTGCCGTCGTAAAGGGCAACCTCGTGTACCGGCGCACGCACTTTTTACATCGCTGTCAGTGACGCCTACGGTACGAGCCTCGACAACTGCTTTCCTTTTTTCTCTGCCTTCGCCCTCTGAACAACTTTCTTCCTGTCAGTGCACGTGCATGCCTGCGTCGTACTTTCGCGTCGTCATCTATAATACAACGGGTTCACCTTCATCTATCCGCGGTCTGACATTATGCGCGGGTAATCAAAGGGGTGGTGCCTTGGGTCTTTTTAATAAAGCCCCGACGGCCTCTCAGCGTCGTCGTCTGACATAAACGTGCCCCGCTGTTCGCGGCGAGCGGTTTGTAGGAGCCCGAAATGTTTTGGCGACGAATACTCGAGGGTACCCGAGTAATTGCTTTCTTTGTTTCCTTGACATACCGCTGAGTAAACTACTGCTTATGATCGGA
The DNA here is from genome assembly GCF_013339695.2 of Rhipicephalus sanguineus. NCBI lineage: Eukaryota > Metazoa > Arthropoda > Arachnida > Ixodida > Ixodidae > Rhipicephalus > Rhipicephalus sanguineus. Next base: position 14,706,177 of record NC_051180.1, on the reverse strand, counting down.
AGACTGCAATTAGACGGAACGGCACCGATGCGTCACTGCAGAACCCGCTTCCCCGTGTTTAGAAATTATCTTCGCCCTCGAACCCCTTCCCCCAGTACAGGGTAGCCAGCCGGCCTAAGAACTGGCTAACCTCCCCGTCTTTCCGCTTGTTCCTTCCTTCCTTCCTTCCTTCCTTCCTTCCTTCCTTCCTTCCTTCCTTCCTTCCTTCCAGTGCTTGGATACGTCACTTACACCATTTCGATGATAGGCGCAACACTTCAGGTCCTTCAATTTTCAAAGGCAGCAGAAAAGTATTAACTCAGCAATTATTTCCCGCAGAAAAAAAAATATACCAAGGTATACCAGAGTTTGCTGCCTTAATCAAAACTAAAATATATTATCTATAAGCAAGATTGACCGGATTCTCAAGCTAACAAACACGCTGCAGTCTGCGGGCAGCCTCGGTTTTCGCGTAATTACGTTTGGTATAGAACAAAACCAAGAACCTGATCTGATCTATCAGAAAGGCGGGGAGGTGTTAAGACAAGTTTGTGCGAGTGTGTGTTCTATTGCCAGCAAGCCAGCGAAGAGGTGACAGCAAAATGAGGTGAGAGCATCTCAGAAATACGGAAGATTTGATGCAAAAGCACGAAAAGCTGGTTAGCACGGGTTAGGGTGCCTGTTTTTTCGAGTTTGCTTCGCCGGTCGGGATTCCTTCTATTACTTCGGCGTGATCACTGCGCAAAATTTTGGGCGGAGGAAGGACGGCGAAGTAATTATCGTAAGAGCATGGCCGCGATTACTCGATAGTGGGCGCCTCAACCAGAGTGTCCGGGTAAGCTGTTCTGGAACAGAGACTGTGTAAATGAAGCGTCAGGGTAAAACTGTGTCCAGGAAGGGCGAAGAAGATGTACGCGATGACCTCGGAGGCAAGCGTGGTTTGCGCAACTCCTTCAGTGTTCATGGACCACGCGTTAAAAACTCAACTTCATGCTTCCTCCAACATCTCTCTTGTGTTTTGCATTCCCGATGACCTATTACATCACTGTTTCTAAACGCATGCTAAGGGTCCCACAACGTGATGTATAACAACGGTTTATTTTATAACAGACAAAAAGTAAAAGCATTGGTTTGGGTTAACTTCAGTCACTGATGGGACTAAGTCAGGAAAATAAGATGTTTACTGTAACCAGGGTTATTCCGCAGTATACCTATGTCGTTTACACGAGTGCCTGCTCTTTCAAGATCAAATAGAATACCGTAGGAAATGAACGTGACTCTCAATACCACGTACACCAATTGCAGCATACGTTAACTGTAGACGACCAAACGCTGTGATGCAAATCGTGCGACAAGAAGTATCAAGAAACAAGCAACAGGCCAGCCAACATGATAGTTGCATACTTTTCTTTTATTTACGTGTCTGGATTATTTCTCACATTCTAAATCACCATGTCTTACTTGTGAGAGAATAGAGTAATGTGCAAGAACTCGTCAATGCAGCAGAGTGAATAGATTGCCACGTGGTCGTGACGTCGACGAAGACAGCAGTCAGCACGTCCGAGATGAAACTGTTTATTTGGCCGAACTTGTGGCCGGGAAACTGAAGGTGAAACTACAGCAATACACTGATAGCGGCGAATGATCGTCGACCGTCGATCAACTGTTCATGGCTGGGATGCGCCGTCTTTTATACATCACGCATAGAACTTTCCAGTCTTATCACTGATTGTCGCGCAAGCACTGGAATAATCTAGACTATTCGCGTCCTGCGTTCAATCTTAACAAAACGATCTACTACACTCGCGAAGCTTCTCGAACACGGCGGCGCGGTCAGCGTCGTGCGTTGATAACCGCCCTTGCTGGTCAAACCCAAATACATCAAAATAAAAGAAGAAGCGGGCGTGGCAATATAAATCATGTGCAGGCCAAGAATATTTAAGTAAAGCTTTGCCGCGATAAACTACTTGGATGTTGTAACGCTGCTAACATTGACGTAAATCAAAATTCTAGTAATTAGGTGCAGTCATTTACTTCCCGCTTTGTTTTAATCGCAGTGCGTTGTCGCTTTCTCTCGAAAACATCACAGTCTTGGCATCATGCATTAATTAAAACTACACGACTAATCAATTATTAATGCAAGAGGGCGGTGGTATGGTTGTAACTTAACTAACCAGCCATATGTATTAACTCTGGATTTCGATCTCCTCGCGGTGGGGTGACTGAATAACACGATCTGTAATTTTATAATGTGACAATAAAATAAAAGCCTTTTTCCTATCCGGGACACAATAATATGATTTTTAGGTGACTGTATTAATCAGGAATAGAGTCATGAAATCTCCCTAGGATGTTGAATAAATTAGTATATTTGCCCTTCAAATGTGCAAGTTAACGCCAATGGAATGAAATGAAAGAATGAATACGAACGGCACTATAATTCTGTAAACGACATCGAAAATGAGCGCAAAACTTTAGCCAACAGCAAGAACGAAAGATATGCGTCGAGGCTCAATTGTCTTTACACTGAACGTCCTGCAAAACTGAACCTCCAAAATGCTTTCAACCGGGGAGAGGTTCTGCCATTCTATTTTTGAATACGATCCTCTATAGAGAGATCGATGAGGGAACGGCCCGTTTAAGATTCAAGAATGCGTTTTTATATGTCTCGGGTAATCGACAAATGCGCGTCCAAGACGTTGCTTATATACGCACTCCTTGTACTGCAAAATCGTTGTTCGACTACAGATGAGAGTGAATCCAGCAAATAAAGGAAGCAAAGGCAATGACATGCATTTTATCTGCACGTTGTACGTTAGTCCTGTGGACTTGGCAAGAGCAAAGGGTTTTGACGAAGGCACCGAAGAAAGGTTAAGCAGTGCGACCAGAAAGAAACGGTCAGCGTGGATGTGTATGCGGAAGTGCACACAACAGCGCGTTCCCAAACACTCCGGCACTCCAATCGTCCACGTGGAAGATGAATGGATCGCTGCTGTAGCATTCTCGGGGGACAGATGCCACTGTATGACGGGCGGAGAAAAGAATACAGGAACGGGAGAAAAGAACGTGAAGAAAATGGGAAAGACGAACCCTGCCTCTTCAATTCTGTTCAGCGTCAGCAAAGCTGTAAGTATGCTGTCGTCAATCCAAAGGTGTAACCACCCTTAGAGATATATGAATGTTCCTGCATTCAGCCTGGCAAATGCAGATGAAACTCTCCCCGTGTGCTATTTACCGCAGGGACACTGCAGGATGCGGACACTGCGAGAACTCTAGCTGAAGTAGACTTCGACGAGACTTTTACAAAAAAAAAATCATTGTGAACTCGGCAGTTCGCGTCGCCCGCTGGGCAGTTCATGCCCTACGGTTACGCCCATCGTTCGGATTTACATTTTTCAATAGTGTTCGCATAAATGCTGCGCATAATTGCACGGCCAGTTTTGTAGGATCATCATGACGCTGTAGTCGAGTCGTTAACCAACCATGAACCATTCTTAGGCGTAACCAGCTCTGTGGGTTTAGCCTCTCGATGGCTTCTACCAGCTCTACGCTTTCGGCGCGATGCACGGAATTAGTTTAAAGAGCGGCGCAGAGAGAGAGAGAGAGAGAGAGAGAGCGCAGGGACAGCGCCGCTCCTGATGTGTGCGAGCCCTTATCACGATCCCCGAACCCGCGCTTCTCTTCGCTTCTCCAGTCCGCTCATTGTTGTTCTCAGAACACGGCGCTGGTCTCTGTGTAATCCGTGCCATTGCGCGTTTGATAAACGATCGGCAAAGATTAATGTTCGTGCGGTTCAGATTTCCCTGGCCAGCGGGCGTTGCGCGTAGCAGGACACTTCGGGGAATAAGCGCCAAGTGCCCGCTTTCTACCGCTCTCTCTCTCTCTCTCTCTCAAACACGCGCGCGCACACACTCGCTCTGAACTTATGTTTTGGCGTGCAAGGTTCCAAATGAAATCCCAGATCGAAGAGAGTGATTGTATGGCGGTATTCACTTACGACTGAACGGCTGCTCTCATAAGTTTGCTTCAACCTATTTATACGCGTGGACTCCCCTGAATGACCGCGTCGAAAACGGGTGAAAAATTAACCTTGGCCTTTCCAGTCGTACGATGTGACGGCATCATTATCAAGTTGGCGGAAGACAAACGTGTAGCGTACGGATCGTTTCGAAGGTGAAAATGAGAACAAAATGAGGTGAATTAATGGCATTGCCGTGTCACGCTTTCGATATTTTGTAAAATTACTTTATTTTCTCTCCAATTCAATGCGTTTGTCACCCCGACTCTCCGAGTGGCCAATCCTGGCGATATCGGGGGCAAGGTTTAGTGTGAGCCATTTTTGAAGAGAGAGAGAAACTTGTTACGAGAAAACATTTGTAAGGCAGGGTTGATAAAGCGTTCCCTTTGCTTGAATTATTCTTTTCTTTTCACGAAGGGAAAATTGCAATGGTTAACTATAGCTGAGTTCTTAGTCCAGAACTGTTCTTTTCTTTATTTAAATGTGCGTATAGAAGAAATTCGTATCATTTCCTACATCATCATTATCATCTGTGAAGTCTGCTACTCCTTCCCGTTTAGGCTTAGCATGCAGTGCATAGCAAAGATTGCTTGTCTTTAAAGAAACAAATGGTCAAACGAGGCAGCCACAGTATATAAGAAATATTTGTTAGTTCGAGCTGTCACCTGAGGTACCGCCATCATCATCGATGGAGGGTGGGAGGGGTCAATCTCCTCTCTCCCCCCGCCCCGCCCGAAAGAAAGTGCCGGACTAATAAAGTTAATTAATTCATCCATCCATTCATTCATTCATTCTGTTGGACGGACTTATGCCTTGGGCGGCTTACCCTCCGAGGTGGCTTAGGGGCAAGGCTTTGCGCTGCTGAACTTGTGTACCCAGGTTCGATTTTTTGCTATGGCGACCGCATCTTGATGGGGTAGAAATCCAAAAACACCCGCATTACTCAAATTTGTGTAATGTTTAAGAAGCTCTGGCTGTCAAAATTAATGCGGAGTGCCTCATTACGGCAAGCCTCGCAGTCATCTCGGAGTTCGGGCGATAACGGGACAGCACTTTTTTTTTTTTCCAGGGAATGAGCGAGAACTAAATAACTCACAGGGTCTCTTATGCATTCGCTTGAGGTGGCTCGAAGGCGAAATCCAACTTCCTTTTCTTCTCAGTCGATGCATTGACCCTCCCGCCCTCATCCTAAAGCCTTCTGCACCTAACGTGGTTTCGCACTGCCTCCAGGATAGGAGGCATTACAAGCTTTGCTCAACTCGCCTAGTTTTGTATGCTTCCGTGATCGGCACACCGTAGACCAAGCGACGATGTCTTGTCATGACGTCATCATGTGGCGTCATGTTATGTGACGTCATAGTGACGTCATTGTTACGTCGCCAATTTTGCTGATCTTTGGCGTCATTGCGATGTCTATGGTGAAGTCATTGCGTGATAATGTTTTGCATCCGTTGTGTTGACGCCACCGATGCCGACGCCGACAATCAATTTTCGCGCTTGATGAGACATCTAAGGCTTTCGTCTTAATAAAAGCTCGTTTTATATCGCAGCCGATTGTAGCTGGCGTTTGCATAGCAGCATGCATGCGTCAGAAAAAGCGCGAAGAACGCCACATTACCGGAATGCCCCGAAATATGTTCAGGTGTGGTTCAAGTCGTAAACGAACAAAACTGCGAGATTTGTGTGTCCAGAAAGCGCAGGCTATTCCAGTCGCAATTTCAGAGGGCGAAAAATTAGGGAAAGTCGATAGAGTTTGGAAAATTTGGAAGGCCTCAGAGTCGTCAGCCAGTTTCTACTAGCAAGAGGTCCGTGGAAGAAAACGGCTCCCGTTTCCAATATCGCAATAATAAATAAGCTCACTGTCGTAACCCATATTACTTTTCCTGAGCGAAGAGACTCAAGACAACTGCGAAGGCGACGTTACCGCACAGAGTCCACTTGCTGGTTCGCCTTCGCAGCTCAATAAACGACACTCGTAAAACAAAAACTTCCTGGCCGCTAAAAAGTGTTTACAGGTGTCATTTTCCCTCCACGAAATGGTACCCTGGAGGACTGGCTCGAACACGTGTTACACTGTTCTTCGTTTTCTTTTTGCCGCTACTGTCGACCAATCTCGCTTGTTTACTCGCTCGAATTGGGGAGAGACGTTTGCAGACACCCCCTTCTTGGAGATCGAAAGGACGCCTCGTGTTCTGCGGGGTTAAATGACCTGCGAAACTGCCGCAAGGAAAAGTCTGTGTTCAAGATGATGTCTGGTCAAGCGGATCAGAAGCACAAGGAAGGGACCGCGTTTCATTTTCTCAGTGAACCAAAAGGTAGAAAGGTGAGGCAGCGGGCTTAACGTCGTCGAAACACGCACTATGGTACCTAGGAAGGCAATATCTATCAAGTTGGAGTATTAAACTGTTAAACATTTCACTAGTTATAAGCTGAACATAGAGCGCAGCACGTCATTGTTTTGAGCGGACTAACATTTTGGGCTGGCTTGCCTGAAATTATTGATCCCTCGTGTGTTATTATGTGTCGAGTGTCTCGACGTTTGCGGTAAAAAACACACACAAAACACAGGAGCTTGAAGCTATAGGTTCACTAAATAGAACGGATAATCAGACTTTCAGCGCACAAATTATTCCCGATACTTTCCTGAGGATTCCTTGTTTTGTTTTTCGTGTCTCTCGCCCCTCCGACAATAAAATGGCAAGACATGCTACAGTTTATTTTACTTCATTGTGGAATTATTTCCGCACAATAAACGAGGACGATACAAAAAAAGAGCGCGTGCTCAATATGCTACAGTTGGCTATGCTATAAGTGGTTTTGCCAGCGTTACACCAAGCTACACGAGACGACGACAGCATGCGACAGCCCGGGCCTCTTAAGTGTTCCGCGCTTAAAAGAAAGAAAGAAAGACTTTATTTCTTCTGTAACGTTACAGAAACGGTGGCAAGAGCAAAATGCATCAAGGCCTGGCAGAGGCTCCGGCTCTGTTCACAGATTTGGCTGCAGTGAACAGAATATGTACACGATAAAAGAATGTGGAACATAATCATCTTGGAACATAATACAAAAGAACAGCAGTGTCAACTGGCTTGCAGCAATGACACATATATGCAAACGTTGAACACAATGTGTGATTCAATTTACTATCTTACATACGCACATCAATGCCTATTACACACACACACGCACACACACACACAAACGGTATATTAACCGGAAATAAATGATAATTCAGAGAATGAAATGAGAAATCAAAATTTAAAACATCAGCAGATTTCAGGTGAATAATCTGCGTAAAAATGTTATGCAAAATGGCTTTAATAGGTAACAAATATCAGCAACACTTCAGTAATAGCACACTTTGAGAACATTAGAGAAACTGAGAGGAAGTCAGCTATATTCAATTTTGCTTTCAACTAACAATGGCTTGAACCAACTGTTAGTAAGTGTATTGAATTCTGTCAATCCTGGACGATTTAGCAATGCCAAGATTTGGTAAGTAATGTGTTGTCTGCTATAATGGGTTCCTGTCCGCGTGGTTCGGATAACTGTCCTACGTTTAGTGGATAGTTAATTTGCGACTGTCACTCATGCACATCAAAACAGTTTATTTACTTTTATGCATCGTAAAAATTCATAATAATAGACCTGAGAGGCCTTTAGTAGGTGATATTTCATAAACAAATGTTTTGTATTCATGTGTTGCGGCTTCCCGTGATAATATTCGAAAAATCTGAGCACCCTTTTTTGTTATATAATGAGTTTCTTATAATTCTGGGCATACGTAGTGCCCCCTACTAGTATGCAGTGCGAAAGCCTAGAGCATGGGTTCTCAAACTGGGTTCCGCGGAACCCAGGGGTTCTGTGAAGGACATCTTAGGGTTCCGCGAGCGGCCAGAACGAATGCAACCCACTCCCGTTTTACCCCCATTAACAACTAATTTATTTAAACAAGCAAATTTACATTGCACTTTACATTTAACGAAGCCATCGCACGCAGCATCTGCACATCGGGCGCCTGCAGGTAGCGAGAGACACACGTGGTCTATGTATTCGGGAATCGCTAGTCTATGTATTATCAGGAATTCTACATCAACTGCCATGGTCTTTGATATTAAAGAAAAGAGAACAGGCCAACGCGGGCAGTGTTAACACTGTGGTTGCGTGCGCGCATCGAGAAGCGTTGTCACCTACAGCCTTCCCCCCTCCCTCGCTTTCGATTGTCTTCGTGCTCAAGGTAAAGTTAGGCGTTCCGCGGCACTCTGGAAAAGCCGTTGGGGTTCCCCAATGCGAGAAAGTTTGAGAACCCCTGGCCTAGAGTAAAATAACGAATAATGTAGCACCCTTATTAAACACATGGGTACAGTATCGCATATTTTAAAGAATCAACCTGTAATTTTGCTCAAATCGGCCGTAAGGTTAATAACATTATTTCATGATAGATCCTCTTTAAACCATACATCTAGACATTTGTGTGTTTGCAGCTGTTCCAGTTCAACGCTCCGAAATTTCATTGTAGTTTTACGATTACGTGGCTTATTAATTAGCGCAAATAATATTGTTGCGCGAAGAGACACAGATGAGAGGCTGTAGAGATGTGTATATTAACAGGAGAGTGCTCGGGCGCTTCAGCCTGTGGCAGCTGCACAAAACAGTCTCCAAATCGTCGTCTTCTTCAACGTATTTTTCTTTTGATGGCTGTCCATAGCAATATAGTATACATAAAGAAGGGAATCCGTGCTAGCGATTGAGAAGGCGATGCGAACGGGGGCCCGATTACGCGAACGCGTTCTACTCTTGAAGGCGAAGCTCAAGCATCCTCAAGTTTTTGCACTTCAGCAGTCGTCGTGTAAATACTTTTCTTGCTCGTCTGGCAGCTCGAAGTATCAGCTCAGGGAATGAAACTTCAGTTTAAAATTCGTTATGTTGTCCAACAGGTGTAGCGCATTATTATAACTCTTGGTAAAGTTTTTAAAATTTTAATTTCTCTAAGGCCACCTCATGAATAAGTATACCACCGGCAGTATGCATACAGATAGACCACACTTAACGAACCGCAGCTTAAGAATAGCCGGTGAATCGATTTCTTTCTTCCATTCGCACAAGTCTTCGATACGTTGTTGCTGCAGCAACGCGTTTACGCAGCTGCAGAGTTATGGATCGCGGATACTTCTCGACAGTTTAAGTGCTCGCAAGAAAAAAACGCGGGAATAGGAAATTCGACTGGGTTAGTTGATGCGATTCCATGGAAACAGGCAAAGCCACACTTACAGGAACGCAGATTCACTTATGGCTGCTTGAGTTTTATTGATCTCGTGTGCCTGAAAAAACACGCATAGGCCGCATGGTTTTGCTATAGCTCGTAAGACGACATGCCCACACAGGAAGCAATTTTTGAGGGAACAAAAGTATACAGTTGTCTCTAAATTTGCGATTTGGTGGAGAGTCAGCTATATGGTCGAACAAATATTCAGGTGTCGATTCTGCATCTAACGCACGATTCTCAACTCTCGTAAAATGTAAGGGATTTAAATACAGACGAAACGAACATGCGTTACGATTTGACTTCCCGGTTTTCCTTCCGGTTTACGTTTTCTGTTTGCAAGCTTGAAAGATGGGTACACTAAAACCTTCGATTGTGCTTCGTCTCCGTCCGTTGTCCTTCTGCCGCACTGCAGTTCATTATAATTCGATAACACTTTCATATCTTCCTTTATAGCGCATAGCACCAAGAATATTTTACCAGTGCACGCACACACGCTTGTTGGGGCCCGTGCTCGTCGGATCTGTTGGGAATGTCCATTAGCATAGATCATATTTTTCATCCCTTGTTACGCGCAGCCATCCTTGACTACACCCGCCACGGTGGTATAGTCGTTATCGTGCTCGGCCGCTGACCCGAAGGTCGCGGGATGGAATCCCGTTCGTGGCGGCTGCATTTAGATGGAGGCGAAACGCCAGCGGCCCATGTACCTGGATTTAGGTACATGTTAAACACCAGATGGTCAATATTTCCGGATCCCTCCACTACGGCGTCCCTCATAACCATATCGTGGTTTTGGGACGTAAAACCCCAGCGAATATTATTGTTGGCTGCAGGTCAGGTGAAATGAAGGGCGATTATAGCTTCCGGTCTGTTCTTATCACATGTTTGCAGTCAGTGTCGCCTCGCCATAAACTGTGACGTAAACGAACTCGCAGTCCCTGGGCCAGCCGCGCAGACTGGTGACAACTGGGGTCGAGATTATGTTTGCCCGCTCAAAACGCGGCTGCGAGAGTAGGACCATTTGGCCTATAGCACGTTGTTCAGCTACAAGGCTACATTGCGCCAACCGTATCACATCAAGGAGTAGAGGGATGGCTGCATCGGCGTTCCTTCGGTCTCTCTGAACAGGAGTAAATGGTGTTTTCAGATAGCGATGTGGGATAGATTAGTTTGATAGTGCTGTGTGATAATTTGCATGTGCTGCGCCCTCTCTTTGCGCGCATTTCTGAAAATATATATATTTGGTTGGTGTGCTGAAAGTAAACTAGCTTAAAGTACGGCGCCCTGTCCTGTCTTCCCTCGTTTTTCGTTGTTGTGTTTGCGACACAAGTCTTCCGTTAACCAACTCGCCCAACGTTGCGCTCTGCTAAGAGAACTTGGTGGGCGCTTGAGCTTCACCTTCAAGAGCAGAACGCGATAGCGCAATCGGACCCCGTTCACATGGCCTTCTCAGTCGCTAGCTTGGCTTCGCTACTCCGTGGGCACCTACACCGCACCGAAAGAAAGGAAATGTCTGTGCACGTAGAATTGGCTGTTTCAAACTATGCCATAATGCCTACTGCAAGTACAGTTGCACAGTGCCCACTATACGCCATAAATCTCCCTTTTGCGAATTGGCGAAGCAGCCGCTAAGCGTCCGTAAGGCAGCACGCGCACCTGCGCAGCTACACACTTTTAATATAACAATATCTGGCGTTTAACGTCCCAAAACCACGATATGATTATGAGCGACGCCTTAGTGGAGGGCTCCGGAAATTTCGACCACCAGCGGCCTTTTAACGTGCACCTAAACCTAAGTACACGGGCCTCAAACATTTCCGCTTGCATCAAAAATGCAGCCGCCGCGGCTGGGATTTGATCCCGCGACCTTCGGCAGCAGTCAAGCGCCATAATCACTAGACCACCGTGGCGGGGCCTACACACTTTTCTGGTGTTGTTGCTGGTACTAATGATGAAGTGCGCTTTGTAATTGGCGGGCCTTTAGATCAACCACTCGTTGCGCAAGTCATGTGTTTTGGCGCCTGTGCGATTCTACGCTGCTGCCAGGCAATATTACATGCGTTAAAGACATTCCTCGCGCTAAATAACATTTCTACATTTTTATAGGTTTTTTTTTAAGAATTAGTTTCAAGCGCGGGCGTGGATTTGTGGTGGAACACCTGCTTGTCATGCAGAAGTCGTTGGTTCAATTCCTGCTCGAACGGAAAATTTTTATTATTTCTTTATTTGCATCTATTTCGAATTTTCGCTCACGGACAACGCCGATTTTTCGCTCACACCAACGACGCCGACGCCGGAATTTCTGCGAATCGAGCTCTTTAACGTTATCGCGTTAACATTTCATCATAATAACGTCGACAAAAAGCCCACTTTAAAAGTTAGTCGTCAGTCATTTTTGATCGGTTAAGAGCATTCGGTACACTGAAATGCCTTTATCCTTATTAGTATTGCCTTCCATTACACCTGAACGAGAAGTTTATTGCTTACCGGCGACTTCCTAGCAATCAAAGAAGGTCACCGACCTTCCGGCGTCAGCCACCCGCACTTCCGGTCTGCTTGTTTTTCATGCAAGGGAGATGACCACACCCTTATTTGTGGCGCGAATGCGTAGTCGGGCCGCGCGTCGTTGAGATTTCTTACCAGATATGCAGCATGCTCGCGATTATGCAATGTTTTAGTGTTGCGAAGGAACAAAAAGAAAAAAAAGGAGCATGGATTGGCGGATGTGTTTGGACAGTTTTCTCGCTAGACACCGGATGGGGGGGGGGGGGGGGGGGGGAGGGGGCAAAAGAACCGTCCCTGTCGGGAGAGGAAGCGACATTTTCTCGGCACACTGTTTCTTTTTTTAAAGGAAAAATGCATTCTGAGCTCTGTAGTAGTTTATGCCTGGGGCCGAATTCACAAAACTGCTCTTTCGTAAGTGCGTTATATTATGTTACGAAAATTTTTACCTTAACACGTTCTTGTGAATACGGGCGCTGATGTATGCAAATAATTTCCTTGAGTGGCTGAACTTTCTTTTCAATTTCCTCCTTATCGGTATTTTCACCGCAGGCGTATTTTTGCATTTGTCTTAGTAATAAACGAAATGCCCTTTCTATAAAAGCTACAGCGGCTGTTCCCTCTACTGTCATTATTGTTCCTAGTCGCTTTCGGTGCCGCATAAAGAGAAATAAGTTTTCTTTCTTAAACCTAAGCTTGCACCAATTTTGCGCCAGTAGAAGTGGGCGGTTAGGGAATAAAGAGAATAGAAAATTATAGGAAAGACAAGCACGTTAACCACGTGAACATACACGTCCGGTTTGGTACCTTGTACTAAGACAAGGGGATGAAGACGGCGAAAGAAAGGCAGGGAGAGAACAGGGCACTAGTTGCGCGCATGCTTGAAGGTGAACACGAAATCTAACAACTGTCCCAGAGAAATGTGTATTCAAGCCACAACGTTGTTGTAAAGGAAGAGAATGTACAGAGGGCGTAACGCTACGACCATCGGCAAGAAAGCAAGCCCGATTTCGTTCTGACTTAAATGTTAAGCCTTTTTCTCTGAAGTAGGTCACTATTTGTACGCTGCCTTTACAACTACACTCGCTCGTAGTTTCTCTAATGCTTGTTTAACGCAGCAGCAGACAATACCACCGAGCCCTTCGAACAAAGCCAAGTCCACAACAAAGCTCCTTAACACGATGGCAGTGCTCACTGTGGCCCGAAACGCTGTGGATTTAGGTCAAGCCGAATACACACATTGTGAGGGTAGCCGATCACTAAATTAAAAAAAAAAGAAATCAGGGATTTGGATTTGTGAAACAACCAACGATAACATCTGCATGCAGGACTGAGCTGTCTGCTTCACTTTACTGAGCTGCTGGGTCAAAGCACGCGCAGGATTATGTCATATCGCCTCCGTCTTCTTTTCTGCTGCGTTCTTGTGCGGATGCGAACTTGCCTTTTGCCGCTGCACCACCGATAGTAGAGAATTCAGGTCGAGCTTAGTTCCGTGTTTACTTCGTATTATATACCTTGCATAAAACAGTGGAGCCCCCCTCGGGCACACGTAACTCCTTGTTAAATGTGCCACCACAAAGATGGCAGATTCAAGCACCAACGAATAAGTTATCTCTAAAAAAAAAACATTTTTCTGCAAAGCAGCGGTGAAGCATGACTTGTGTTTCGCGCATCGCAACAGTTACATCAAGCAGAACATCGTGACTTCTAAGTTCTCGCGATTAAGTAGCAAAATGAGGGCGTCTTCTTGCCGAGCCTGAAAGTTTGCCTGGAAGTGTTTGGTTAGCCAGTCAGTTTCTATAAACATTAACTTTACATTGCCTCCAGTTTATTGTGCAGGCGTATATGCCCCGAATATCAGTTGACATGGATCATAAGCATGCTATTTAAGTTTCAACGGTTGCGAAGCGACGAGAAATCTGCATGCGTATTTCTATCAACGAAAACTCTGTGTAGTACTGATACAAGGGAAAGTAATGATTACCAGACCAAGTGACATCAGATGTGAAGCTATCATAGTACTATACGGTACACTGAAACACATTTATCAGGCGAATTAATCAGTATGATGTCGTGCTACGGTAAACAGCGTCAAAGTGGAATAAGAAACTGAGAAACGAATGACGTGGGCTCTATCATAGCAACTGCTTATGTTGCTCGAACGTTCTTTGTTTGGGATAAGTTATGTAACACATTTCAAGGTTGCTTACAAAGTTCAAATAACTCGCTGCCGAGAATTCGTGCACAGCCCGACAATATGATGATCGCTATGAAAGAGTGCAAAGCTCCTAATTATTTTCTTGTCTTGCGATTACTCAGGCAACATTTCACAATACCAACCTCTAATGATTTTGTTTTGAGTCGTGGACTTTGCCGGTAACGTAGCCAGAAATTTTTTTCGGGAGGCACGTTGAACGTTTCCATCTATGTTTCTATCTATGTTGAACGTTTCTATCTATCTAGCTAGCTAGCTAACAAACCAACTACTTCTGCGTGCTCTCTTGATCAGCTCCTTAACTCGGAGTAGACCAAAATTGGTATGGGAGAGTAAGAGCATTTGACGATTATGACATAGATAACGTGAATGTGACATGACATGAATAACGTGAAAATCCGGTCGCGTACGTCGTCGTACCCTTTCCTCCAGGCACGTGTAGCGCATACCCGTATACCACGGACAGCGGTATGCGGGTATGCGCCACAGGCGATTGACAGTTTATATCTATATACTCGGGGACGGTGAGAACAGATGTTGGTACTTTATATGCGAGAGCGTTAAGAAAAACCGACATCGGCAGCGCTGACCCGCCGAATGCGAGGAACAAAAATCCGGATCCCAGCAGGAGTAACACCCAAGCGTTCTGTGTGGCACACAGCCACGCCAGTTCTTGGAACTGCTTTGGAAAAAGGCCCTATGCAGCCGTAATGTCGGTGCAACGTCAATTGTTGTTGCAGTGCTGGCTATCTAATTTTATAACAGACCAATAAACATTACATATGTACTCCTATGATACAGGCGTCATATCGGGTTAACGTCAATTGTGGTTTCAGTGTTGGCTCCGCTTTTATTGTAGTCTAATAAACATTAAATTTGTATTCCTATGGTTAAGCAAGCTATATTCAAGTGTTGTTCCAACCCGGAGGAATACGCTAACGAATGATATTCACACCATCACAACCTGAGTGTTCACTTCGTTTCCATAATACTGACGTATGTGTTCTAACGTGAGTGCTGACGTTACGTCAGACCATAAGTTACCCTTTAAACGCCAGTGTAGTCGTCGTTCCTGGTGAGCCCATGATGTGCACACAACTACTACACTAACAAAAACAAGTCGATCCACCTCGTAACACTTGGTTAAAAGCGAAAAATGCAGCATAGACAATTACTCGCCGACTGCTTCGCATGAAACTGATTCCCACAAGGCGTGGGGTCAGCCGAATTTTTTTTTTATTTTGCAAGTGACATGGCAAGATCTCAAGACGGAGAAAAGAAGGCGTGTGAGGTAATATCCGAACGAAAGCAGCTCAGCACATCAGTTCCAGCATGGCCGTCAGCACTGTTCCTCCTTCCTAGCTCATGTTCCGAGCTGTGATGCTTTCTCTCCTCGGAGGGAATAAAACGCTTGGTAGCCGCCAATCTGCAGCAAACTTTATTCATATGCAAGATTTTCCTCGAGCCGCCTTGAGGTATTTTATTTCTTTCGTCCAACAGGCCTTTCTATACAGCCCCGGTCCCCCTTCCCCAAACCCACCACTTACACACACACACGCACGCTCCCCATCCGCACTCGGCCTCCTTGCGAGCGAGGCAAGAACACTCTTTGCCGCGCACTCCGGCACTTCCACACATGCTGCTCCGAAAGGTGTATTCTACTGAATATCTCAGCAGCAACGCGGATCTCGGACCACGGTTGCTCGACGAGCGCCTGGTTCTTGCGTTATGCAAAGCAGCAGGCCACGGCCGGCCGATTTCTCCGGTTTCTCCCGGCAGTCCGCTGCACCGTCGCTGAGTACGCCTACTTCTACGTCCCGTACTCTTGCGCTCCTCAACGCACCCCGGAAAGCCCATTTCGTTTCCTAACCTGCTCCTCAAAGTCCCGAACTCTGTGAGCTCCCACTCTAGGTTTTCGCTGCTTATCTAGTTTCCCGAGCACAGACTGGACTGGTCTGCGGAAGACATCTCAGAAACGGTACTTTGGCCTGTCAGAACGCGCCTGTAAACACTAGTGTGTAGGAAGTGCGAAGGTTGGGATGGGGTAAACAGGTAGAGTGCAGAAATTCTACTACGGCGAAATAAAGGTAGTTGTTGTTGGTCAGCTCCCCGTCCTGTCGCCCCTATTCTGTGTCCCATCCTAGGGCCGTTTTAGAATTTCAGTACGTACAAACGACCCCGCATTAATATACTTCTTCGGCAAAAACGCATTTGCCAGTTTAGGGATAAATATAAATAGTTCGGGACCCTCGTCTGAATAGCAGCGTTTCGTCCTTTGCGTTTATACCTGATAAACTGAAACAGGAATACATTAAAAGAAACTGAAGAAGACTGCATTCATTGGCTAAACAGAGCCGATGATCTTCTAAATGATCCACGCATTTCAAGACTAAGAAATAGAAGAGTGTAAACATGCATTTCTCGCGTACGCAATTTGAGCTGATTGCGTCGCCAGGGAGGAAGTTACCGTACCCCGATTTTTCCCATAAGAAGTTGGAATATTCAAGTTTACAAGCATCTAGTGGAATTCTCCGGGAATCACATTTGTTTGCTGACTGTTCGAACGATGCGTTTCAGTGTCCTGGTTCAGTCGTTGCGTGTATTCTGAATATATTTCGTAATTTCTGCTTATATGAAGGTTTCTGCTTTTATAAATTAACTCCGAGAAAAAGAGTAGTTATGGCTCCAACACTTCAGACACGTTCACTTCTTCGATTAGAGCGTAAGTACAGAGCATGCAGCACGAACTTGTGTCAATATAACAGCAGCAATCCGTGCTCGTACTAGGCACAGGTCACGGAACATTTGTTTTAATGGGAGTGGGGATTATATGGCTTGCTTTCTGGTGACAGGGTGAGTAAAGCTGAATCCGATCGTTTCCGTTCTTTGTCTCCAACTTGTGTCAATAACAATTACATGCGCTGTGGGAAGTACCTGATGAATAACAACTGATATTGATGTGTAAGCTCCACGCCGGCTTTCGTATGAATTAACGGATAGTGATATCGGCGACATTTGGAGCTGGAGGCAATTTAATTGTGACATCCTCTCTTCCACTGCGCCTCGCGTTTGCAGCACGAAGCCGTTTCGTCGCTTTGCTTTGGGTCACGTCAGATCCAGACGCGTAAACCCACCGGACGGCCGCTTCAAAGCCTGCATACGTCTGCGGGAAGCGTGTTGGCCAAACACCGGATCCGCGCTGGGCAGCATGGTCACTCTCTCCCGCGCAAAGTGTTTGCTCATCTCTCCATCTACCTGCCCTCCACTCAACTGCTGTCTGTGCGCGTTGTGAGTCTACGTATGCCTCGCGTGCTTTTTTGTTTCAGTCTGTTTTACTACGTGCATTCTTGTTGAGTGCAAGATGGCACGTGCAATGGGGCCGTCTGTCCCAACCATCTCGAAAGCCGAGGGGGCCGGAAAGGTGAGCGAGAACCTCATTGTAGAAAACGGAGAGAGCGCGTGTGCGCGAAGTCGAGAAGAACCTAGTGCGTTTGCCTTCAAAAACCAACGAAAAATCAATGGAGCGTTACGAGTGCTTTTCTTATCTCTGGCAATATCTTTCGCAGTGTAATTTTCTTTTTTTTTTACGTTTTTCCACCTTCCGTCGGCATCGCCTGTGCCGTCTTCTCGTCGGGGCTTTTCCTTCTTCCCGCGCTGTTTCCGGCGTGTGTCGCTGCCGCGCGCTTTTGCCAGCTATAGGTGCGCACTTGCTGCTGCATCAGATGAAGCGGCTGATGCGGTCCGTTGCTGCATCACCGATTGCGCGCATCTAGACTCCACTCTTTTTCATCTCATATTCCCCTCCCTCTCACCTTCTAGTACCACGCCTGTCCCCTCCACCCCACTTCTAAGTTACTCCCCTGCCCCGCCGTCTTCCTCCTCGCTTGCTCTCCTGTCGACGACTTACACACTCGCAATCCGCTCGCCTCGTCCTTGCGCCTCCATAAATCCCATCCTTGGCGAGTGAGCAAAAGGGGCGTCGGCATCAACGCGCGCATGACTTCGCGTATTTTTGAGCCTCCCGCCGTCGTCGCCGTCACGACCATCGCCGTGGTGGTTGCCTAATTCCACGTCGTCCAAGTGAACAGAACGACGACGCCTTCGCGTGCGCCTGCGTTCGGCTGGTCGAGTGTCATGGTGCCTTCCCGGTCGCCCCTGTGCCCGCGGCTTTGACATCCGTTCGGGCCTGCGCTTTCTAAATCACATTACGTATGCCAACTGTCAAGGCAGGCTGCCGTGGCTTCCCTCCTCCGCCTGTATCGCTCGCACCCTTTCGACTTCTTACGGCTGCCCTACGAGTTTTTTCGTGCTGGCGTCTCGTGGTAGAGGTAGTGAGCAAACACACGCGCATACTCTCTTCCCCGCCTTCGCGTACCTGCCCGCCTTCTATCGCAGCGGGGAAACTCCCTTTCAGTTGAGATATCGCCACGACCCGCGGCACTATAGCAATCTACGGGCTCGACAGGCTCGTGGATTCGCACTTATGGCGTATTCCGAGCTAAGAGCGATACCTTTGTTGAAATCCGTGTGACTGCAAGCCGCAAAGAGTCAGCGCCGCTTTCTAATTGTCTGCTAATACCTCGAATATGAGCTGAATAGCTCACTCGGTTGTCGCCTACGTATGTTGTGTTAGCGGGTGCGTGCGCGCGCGCTGGATAATCTTCGTGTATTACAACATCGCACCTGTTGACTCTACTTGTTCGGCGGTTTCTTGCAAGCTTCGACTGTTTGTGACCGTGAACCGATCTCTTGCCGTAGAACGTGGCCATAGATTTTTGGACCGTCATTGTGACACGAAAGCCTTCGTGAAGTTGGACAACGTACCCCATGTCATGAAGCTGCCTTCTTCAGGTAAGTCCTAACTAAGTCTTTTGCGCCGCGAAAGCTTTTCGGAAAGTTCTATATTTCGATACTTAGTAGAGCTCTTCGGGTAGGTATTTTTTATTGTTTATTTGTTTGCTAATTTATTTTGTTTATACTTTTCTTCCTGTGTTACCGCTTGACATAACATCGAAGTTATATAAAATGTCTCATTTGCCTAAATTTTACGGTGAGCCACTAAACGTTTTATCAGCATTCAAGTGCATTTTCAAAGAATTATTGAATAGAACTATATTCTAGTGATACGGGGATACCTTTTTCTAGAGATTTTCAAGTGCCCAAATAATTAGCTTGTCTCAAATACTCTGCACGAGACGATATGTAATCGTTGCGCTGGAATATGCGCGCTCTGTTAGTGTGGTAATTGATACATGCACGACAGTTTCTGCACCGCTCTTCAAACATACACACGTTTAGTTTTTTTGTGCAGAGAGAGAAACAACTTTATTGACGGCACAGCGAGGTCGTTGAATTTAGCTTGCCGGTGGTTCGAATGGTGGTGGCAAGTAGCTCGCCACGACCTTTTGGGCCCAGTTAATAACTTCTGTCTGAATACGTCGGTCATTTGATGACAGGAGTGACTCCCACTCCTAAAGGGAGACCAGGAATGAAGAGAAAAAAAAAGCACAGGAAACACTCAAAAGCGTTTCTTCATTCCTGGGCGGAAAGCGATGCCTTAAAGTCGTTATTTGAGGTCTGTCAAGTTGCGGAACGTCTCCTATGCACATACAGATAATGCTTGAACCTATGATCTGCCAGTACTGCAACTTTGTCATCTTCGGTGATCTTGCGTCTTGGTTGTCTAACTTGGTGCGACCTAGGAGGCGCTGAATGTTGTTGGAGGGGACATATGCAGATGACATGATCGATAGAGCCCTCACGCCCCGATGTCGTACAAAGGTATGCTACACACCCGGCTAAGCATTTGCATGTGCTTGCTAAGCATTGAGGTCGTACTTAGTAGCCATCAAGGCCGGTCTTAGGAAAACTTTTTTTTTTGCACTCGGAAGATGCGCCACCAGTTTCGACGAAAATCCACTCGTACAGAAAAACCACGATGGACAGATAATAACGCTTTCATTACTGCAATATGAAATCTATGTGTATTTGCATCGGTGCTCGGGGCTATGTGTATCGGATATCGGGTTATTATGTGTGGTGTAAAGCAAGACGAACCAACCTTCAGCCTTTCTTTTTCTGATGGAAAAGGGGGGGGGGGGGTGAGGGGAGAAAGTTGCTTGTAGGAGGGGGTTGTAGCTTGATAGCTCTATATATACGTAATAGTAGAGAACTGATCCTTTGTTTGTAGTTCAAATTTCTTCATCTTTCGCCATTAATCGCGTGACTGACAATATGGTTGGTAGTGTCAGTTAGGTAGTATTCACTAACTGCCTCCAATATTTAAATCTTCTTCGAATGGCTGAAACCTGTTTTTGTGCATGTGATAACGTGAAACGTGCGTTTCACGTTATCACATACACATTTTTTAAGGTATCATCCTATGTAACACAGACAGCGGCATCTGAGTCGTCGTGCTCCTTTTTGTTTCGTGGTTGGAACTTCGAAAAAAGAAATCTGATGTCTGTATAGCGAGATCTTAGTTAACTATACTTGAGAAAAACTTTTGTTTTATCAGAAAAGAATGAATGCCAGCTCCTTGTAAGAAGAGAGAAGAGGAAGGCAGGGAGGTTAACCAGAAGGTAGAATCCGGTATGCTACCCTTTACTGGGGTTGGAGAATAGGGGTTGCAAGAGAGAGAGAAATAAATAATAAGGAAAAAAAAACAATCACAACCACACACACACACACACACGAGAGCGTTCCACCTACTGCTATATATAGCGTCAAAAGTCCCAGGCCTTCCTTCACAGCCTCTCCTGTTCCCCCACCCTCCTCCCCCTCTCCCCCCTTTCTTTTGCCTCGTCCTCCTACGTTACAACGTTAAAGTCACTGCGTTAGCTCCATTTAGAGAGAAATGTTGCCCAGTGTCACGGCATTTCCAGCCATTTGGGGAACGCGGTTCTTAGCAAGATATTTTTTTCCCACTCTTCATTGTCTTCCTTTCGCCGTCTTCTCTTGTCTGCCATTGCGCCTTTGAAGCCACGATCAGAAGTCCACATCACGTCTTGGGGCCGTTAGTTTCTGCTAGAAGGCGGCAATGACGCGGCCTTCTCCCGGAAGCGCCGCCGCTTAGTCTGATTTACAGCCATCCGGAAAAGCAGAAGCACCCGGAGCTCGCGTCTACAGCGTTTACGCAGCGCTGTCTCCCGAATCTGCGCAGCGGGAGGTCGACGTCATGGCCGGAACGGCCGCGTAACAAAGCAAACACAGGCTGCAATACAAACACAGCACGCACCGAGGTCCCGTGCGATCTGTCCCGCTTACAGCAATGCCCCTGCTGCCCTGAACGGCGCACTGAACTCCGCAAGTGACGTGATGTTGATTTGTGCGAGAGCTGTGCCTTACAATAATTCCTTATTCCTTTTTTTTTTTTTTGCTGCAAATGGGCAGAAGCTTTAGGACAAAAGAAGTACCGCACGTCGAAGCTCCATCACCGAAGTCGATGTGTCACGTGTCATTTTAACTTCTGTCACGTGCCACTTTAAGCTTCGCGGCGTGACGGAAGGTCCTATGGGCTGCTCCAAGTCCACGTGTGCCAGGGTGCAGGTAGCGCTGATCTAGAAGTCACGCTCTACCTTAAGATAAGGATCTCTCTAATGACCAAGAGAGTCTTGCTCTTCTCTTTTTAGAACGCGGTATTGAGCACCGCGTATACAGCATCGGTTCATTTGTCTTTTCCGTTCATCCTCCGCGGACCGTTTCGTTGTTGCCGACAGGTTCCTCACTCTTACTATATATAGCTGCTGGGGGGAGGGGTAGCATGGAAGACGTGGCCGACAATTACTCCATCTGAGCCTCTCTTTTCACGTCGTGCATTTCACTATGTATCACTTAATTCAAACATGCAGTTGTGAGTAAGCGCTGTGGTTTGTGCTTCTATTCTCTTCGTCCGCGTCGTCGTTTCTCTGTTTCAAAAATGTTCAAGTACTGTTACCAACTAGCCCAGCTTTAAATCCTCCTACACTTAATCTAGTCTTTCACAAAAAGAAGGTTAGAAGCATGCGGGACACTTTCTTGCGCACTATCCGTAGTTTTTTTGGAGAAAAGATATGTCGAATGTGTTCGTTCAATGTTCAGCGTGTGCGTGTGCGTGTGCTGCATAGAGGCATTACCTCTATGCCACCAGGCGACGTGCGTTTGCATATTTTGACAGACTATTATCGGCAGAGGCGTGCGCAGGGATCTTTATTAGGGGAGGCCAAGTGTCCCCACAGCCCCTCCTCCCATTGGTCGACTCCGAAAGAAAAAGCTGCGCAATGGATGTACAAGTGAAACCGAAGCGATTATGTGTTCTCACAACAGCCTGTCTTTGGTTACTGGCTTTCCGGCAGTATAGGTGGCAAGTACAGTGTTGTTGGGATCCAGTATCACAGGTTCTCGGCCGCCATTATTATCAAAGCCTGCATGGCCATAACAGTTTTAAGAGATCACGGGAGACGTCCGACTGAGTGAAGGTATGGAGCAGTTTTAGTACCCCCGCCACGCCTTAGATCACTAGGAAAGCGTCCCCTCCCCTCCCGTTGACTATCGGTTAAGGGTAATCCTGCTTCCAGACGACGACTGGGAGACCCCGTTGCACAAGTCAGATTCTGTCATAAAAGACTACTTTCTCAAGCGCGCCTGGGTGGTCGCCAGTAGGCTCGAGCTGCTGGTCATCAAGTATTGGAATGGAATCCGGCCCTACGTAACTATCCCACAAAATAAAGGTTTATTCTCTCTTATCGGCTTGCAAAGCAGCTATTTACCGTGGCCGCCAAGATGAGACGATAGTGCTAGACAAAATTGCACTTTATGTGTGAGAATCCAATCAAGCAGATGCACCAAACTACAAGCGACAATATAAAAACGCATGCAGGATTTGTAAGGTAAAATTGCCGCTAAATACTTGCACACAATGCATTATGGCTCATAACAAGTACAAACTAGGCCATGAACAAAGTATTTGAGGTATGCAGGGGCTTGCTTCTTTAAAGGAATTAAGCTCTTTGTCACGTTTGTTGCCACGGGAACATTCAAATACTGCGTGTCTTTTTATTTCGATGCCGTGCTGATAACGAAGTCAGCAACCAGCACATCAATGAAGGCAGTTTACGTGGGGCCACATATACCGATGTGGCTGCATATAATACGGTGAACCGGAAAGCTGGCGAAATCTGACTTCGTCCATGTGTAGAGAGTACATTTTGTTAGAATGTGCAACAAATCTAACGCAAACGAATTTACAAACTTCCGCTGCGTTTCAAAAAATGTTTTTGAAACGAAACGGAACAACGAAATGTTTTTCAGGACGTTAGCATACACTATAGACTATGGCTTATAATTTTATAAATTTATTACAGTGCGTCCCTCCTACACCACCCTCACTTTTTTATGTCGCTCTACAATGAAGAAAGAAATAAAAAAACAAGCATTTTGGTGCTCGCTCATGATCCGCTCTTGTACATTGCGTGTTGTCTTCCCACACAAGTCAACGACTGATCGAAACAGTGATGGCGAAACGAAAAAAAAAAAAAGAATGCCAGGGGCTACGGCGGCCTTTTTCATTTTCCTAACTCAATTATTCCGAACGGCCGTTACGTGCTGCCATTTCCTCACATAATATTGAGCACTTCTCTGAGGCAATCTTGAAAAAAAGAAATTTGGAGTGAACTATATAGCGTTGGCTGAACAGTTGCTCGAAGCTCGTCATCACCGATATGAGGCTTCCTCGCAACCTGAAGAAACTGAAAAACTTTGCGCGCGTGTTGCGTCCAGTACGTATCTATTGATTCACGTAATATTAGATCCTAGCTTAAAGTGGGACACTTTTAAATATTTGTGCCGTTAAATTAAAGCCTTAATTTCAAATTACCGAGTTGAACGGTTATATATCTGGAGTCGCGTTTTAACTGCGTTGTTTGACGATATCGTGAAATATCATGGGGGTAGTTTAGCACTGTCCCTTAGTAGCGTAGACAGTACTCTAAATCGTCTTCCCTTTCTTAAACGCAGCTTATCTACAAGTTGGACTAGTTCACGCTTTGGCTGTGTGCGGCTACTTCTTGTCGCATTTTTTGTGGCAAGCCACGTCTGATACGAACATGCACAAGGAAAAATATATTTTAAGACCGTGTATCACGCAGTACTCGAATGCGTAGTTTAGAAGGAACATGTATCTCTAGCTTGAAAGAGCATATGCTCTGGCGTGTTGGTAATCCGCAGCAACTTCTTAGCGCAAAATAACCACAAAACATTCAAAGCGCTGCGTCCACGTCGTGCCTTTCAGTCCTTTCTTCAATTTTGTGTGCTACATAAGTTGCTGTGCGTCCACAGATACATTGTCACCGAGGCTGAGAACAAGTTGCTTGCGCGGAGGGGAAAAGAAAAAGTGAGAGAGAGAGAGTGTGTTTAGCGGCTTGAACATTACATTTGGCCGGAATTCAAGCAACCAGAAGCAGAATGCAAGAGAAGAAAGCAAGTCCCGTTTTCATAAAGCGCGCTTGCAAGGATTCGCCGTTATAAGGATACACTCCGCGCTCTGTTTTGCTCATCGCAGAGAGCGTTCGGGGCTGGCTGCTTGCCTCTGCATCTGCTGAAATAGGCCTCGACGCTCGCAAGAAAACATTCTCCTACGAGGCGTGATTCAAGAAAAAAGATAAGGAAGTTTAGGGAAGACGGAAAAATATACAAAGAACATGGGGAAAGCGAGGTTTTTGCAAGAACACTGGATGCAGCACGCAAATGCGTATGTGCATGCCGTCCCTGGAACGTGCCTCAGTGTACTGAACGGGAGCGGTGCAGCAAAGCAAGAAAGCACACAGGCTCATCTAGTGGGTGGTCCCCTAATTAACTTGCGATTGGGAAGCGGGAACGTAAGGGTAGAGCGCTGTGTGTGTGATGTGCTTCGTGGCAGAGCAGTGGGGAAGGAAGACAGCCTTCGCTCGAGACGAGCAAGACAGCCTCATCTCATACGGGCTCTTCCAGGAAAAAAAAAAAGGTATGTTTGAGGATTTGGAGAGCAAGGCGCGCGCACGCGGGCTGGGATGCACGCGAGCGGCAACGGAGACCACTGTACCGTAATCGCGATACCGCATGCGGGTTATGAAAGTGGATGCGGGTTATGAAGGTGGAAGAAAACACGTGTGGGAAGGTAGTTCGTGTAGAGATGATATACTTTGTGAGTACAAGGCTCTGTGCTCGCGTTGGAGCTGTCAGCATGCATCCAATATGTCCTGCCACAGCCATCACCCACACTGGTATGTTGTACACAATGTCTTTACGCTGCTTGATACTTTAAGATACGAATGTGTGTAGGTCACCGCCGTTATTAGTAAAGTGTGTTAAAAGCGTTTCCGTTGTTTCAGAGCTCCAGAAATGTCCATACCAATGAAATGGCAAACAAAAACAGAGAGTGATCTAGATATTCTTGTGTGATGAAATGCTTGAGACGAAGAGTTTCTCTTTGCTTAACAGCCTCAGCAATCTAGAGGCCTCTTACATCATTGTGAATTTACGTGACGACTTTTCATATGCTGCTCATAAACTTTGGGCGGTTGATGCGTTTGAATGGTCGCCAAGACGCGACAGATTCCACTACAAAGCAGCCTAAAGGAAATAAACGTACGCACCCAGTGTACTCTGTGTGAGAGATGGAGGTTTACGATTCGCCCGTGGGTGGTGAATAGGCGGAGTTAAGCTGGACTACTGACTGTGCATTGACGGACGTACGCACCAAGAGACTTTTAATTGTTTAATAAAGATAAAAAAGCGCGTCACAAGGGTTAAGGAATGTCACAGAAAGAATCTTGTTTAGCACACTGGTCTTGTGGTTATAACTCGACACCTCTACGTGAGATTATGGTGACGCGACGACGCCTATATGCTGACACGTCAATACGCAACAATGACCGAGGGACAACAATATTCTAGCTGCGTTGAATTAGGGGGCACTACGTACGGCTATCTACGTATCAGTCAACTTAAATGCCGTAGTTTTGTTTGCCGGTATGTAAGCTGGTCGCGCATCTCATCATGTTACGCATTGTTTCGCTGGTGCTAGGGGGCCGGAACTTTGTCAAGCCGCAGTACTGCGGTTTTTTTTTTCCGTCACCCCCATAGTTCTCTATGAGAAATAAAAATTGATTGATTGATTGATTGATTGATTGATTGATTGATTGATTGATTGATTGATTGATTGATTGATTGATTGATTGATTGATTGATTGATTGATTGATACACACACCCCATTCACCCTCCCCCTCTTTTTTTCTTAATAACGAATTTAAAGCGCAGAGCTTGCAATATCGCACTGTGAGCTACCTACATTTAACAGCGAAACCATTCTGGCTCGGCGTAATATGTCGTGACCCAAAATTATCATCATCATGAACCGCTACGCGCTGTCTTCATCCTCTTCTTCCTCGCTTCCAGAACACGTGCGCCGACTTGTTCGGCGTTTAGCAAGGGGCAAGCACAAAGCGAAGAAGAGATGTGAGGGTGAGGAGGAGGGCGAAGAAAGAAAAAGAGAAAGAAACAGACAAATAAATAAATATATAAAAAAAGAGGAAATCTTGCCGAAAGAAATTCCGCATGAGGCTGCGGGATTTGAACCCGCGTAGCCACGATCCGAAGGGGAGCGTCTTGACCACTCGGCTATCCAGGCGCGCTGACAGACCGTAGCATCCATAGCCTTATATAGTATCGTAAAGCAAGGGGGTAGAAAAGGGAAGGAAGGTTGAGGAGGATATATGTAAGGGTGAGGAGGAGAAGGAATGGAGGAAGGGAGAGAGTAAGGCATAGCATATTGCCACGCGCGCTTCCTTTTGTCATTTTTATCTAACTAGTCCGTTTCACGCGTAGCCGCCGCCTTGCGCAAGCCGCGCCCTGATGTCTGGGAACCTTCCAGATTATCTTAGAATCTTCTTATAGGCTTGAGCGCGCAAACACGAACAGTTGAGATTATTCTCGAACTAACGCGGCCACCAGCGATAAGTCTGGAATGTTCGATGCCGCATGTATAAATGCCGACGCGGCTTACCGCAGGCCAGTTTATCGACTGCCGACGCTCTGTTCGCCGCCATCTGTGTACCGTGTGTATTGCTGTAGTTTGACTTTCCGTTTGCCGGCCACTAGTGCGGCCAAAATAAAGAGTTTCATCTTGCACACGCCGACTGCTGCCTTCGCCGACGTCACGACCGCGTGACAATATAAAGAATAAGAAAGATACAAATAGAGAGAAAGAAATGCAGAAAGAGAAAGAGTGAGACAAAGAAAGAAATAGAAATAATTCTATATATATATTTATTTCTATACTATTCTATATTCTATACTATTTATAATATAATATATTTCTATAGAGAAATATACAGAAATAGGTTGCCCAGCGAGCGGCGATGGGCCCGTGCTTCGTTGTGCCAAGCTTCGCGTGACTTAATGCAAATTTCCTGGTTTTCTTTTTCTTTTCTTTTTTTTTAGCGTTGCTGGTAACCACTTGAATGCCTTCTTTAAACCCCGGACGTGCAGTCAAATAATAAGAGTGATACTCAGAATCTCCTGTGAAGCTAAACCTTTTATTTAGCTTGGCAAAACAGGTATGTTGCGAAGCAATCTTTTTTTTTTTTTTTTCATTTCGCCGGCAAAATATCAAGGGCTCCGGATACGTAACCGAGCTTAGATTGATTGCTGGCGCTCAGATTGCATTTTCCGTCTATCAATCAAAGGAGCACAAAGGATGCACCGGTTGTAAACCATATGCTTAGCGGAAGCCCTCTAGGGTAATCGGTGTTCATATTTTCGCCCGCCCTACTGCGAAACTTTCGGTTCCTTTCTCTTTTGTTAATGTTTCCACTGCGCGGCTGCTTTGTTATTTTTTTCTTTCGCTGCTCACGCTCGGCAGTACATTGTATAACGCGGCTGTTTCGAAGTACGCGTTGCTTCCAGGCAGAAAAAAAAAGCCACCACCGATCTCCCTTTTTCTTTGGCGGAGTATTGTCCTAGGTGATACACGCTCGCATTTTGATGGAGGCGAGTGCTAGAGGCTCGCGTACTGCGCGATGTGAGTGCACGTTAAAGGGGCCCTGCAACACTTTTTCAGCATTATCGGAAAACGTTGCCGATCGGTAGTCGAGGCACCTGATAACGTGGGGGAACATTATAATGCAGCGCGCAGCCTGGAATTTACAATTAATTCTCAAATTGAGCAAGAAATCGTTCACCCTTCTTTCTACAAACGATGCCATATACACAAATGACCGCGCCATATACCCAAGTTCACGGCCACTGAATGATTCCAGCATCGCGAGCTGCGTTGTTACCGCAACCGCCACGGGAGGGCGCCACGTGCCCGCTTGCGATCGCACTGAAAGAAAGCCGCGCGTTCGAAGAAAAAAAAAGGAAATGTGCTCAAGGCCATGACGCTCGCGTGACGTGTCTTCTTTCTTCGGGGCCATCCCTCCCTGCTTCGCTTCCAGCGCGCTCGCAGCGACGAGAGAAGAGAGGAAGCAGTTACAGCGTGCGACAAATCTCTAACTACGCTCGTGCTACACGGATTCTAAAAATTCAGTCTATTCGTGAGGCAATAAACTCCAGTAATGAAGTCATTCCACGGTTACCTTGAAAAGTGTTGCAGGGCCCCTTTACAAAACACGAGATGGTCGTAATTTCCGGAGCCCTCCACTACGACGTGCCTTATATCCAGGTAATGGCTCGTAAAACCACGCATATTATTATTATTATTAGTAGTAGTAGTAGTAGTAATACACGAAGCGGCACCCGCCGTGGTGGTCTAATGGTTATGGTGCTCGACTGTTGACCCAAAGGTCGTGGGATCGAATCCCGGCCGCGGCGGCTGCATTTCGATGGAGGTGAAATACTCGAGGCGCGTGTACTTAGATTTCGGTGCAGGTTAAAGAACCCCTTGTAGTCAAAATTTTCGGCTAGCCCTCCGCTACGGCGTACCTCATGACAATATTGTGGGTTTTTGACGTTAAACTCAAACCATAATTAATAATACACGCAGCGTCGTGGAAGCCAGCCCGCAGTACGGCATGACTTTATTGCATAATAGCGCAACCATACAGGAGCCTGGCTGCCGGCGAACTAGGTGTCAGATTACAGTGTGCCCATGGAAAGGCTGTCGCAATAGCCTATGAACACTTCTAAAGCGCAGGGAGGAAGAGAGAGAAAGTAGCAAAGAAATGCAGGGATGTTAACCAGACGCACGACCGCTTGGCTACCCTGAACTGGGGAAGGGATAAAGGGGCGAAGAGAGGGGGAGGGCCAAGGAGAGGAAGAAGCAAATAAATGGGAGAAGAAGGCAGGGATGTTAACCGGACACGTGTCCGGTTTTCTACTCTACACGCTGGGGTATTGAGAAAGGGGAGTGGAAAGATGAGAGGAGGGAAAGGAAAGAAGGAAATTATCAATAAATGCGCTGACGCGTATGTGGCGGTGCCAATATAAAATAGTCAAAGACAAGAGCCTGTAGTCCTTAAAAAGCACAAAAGTGCTTTAACTGCCTTGTGAGCCGACGAGCGACGGTGCTCCAGCAGCGTCTGCACGGAGAGGGGCCGATCACCCAATCGTCGCAACGCATCAGAAAGTGTTCGCCTTTCAGAGGCAAATCGAGGGCAGCGGCATAGCTAATGATCGATGTCTTCTTCGGTGCTGCAGATCTCGCATGCCGCAATCTAGGTCACTCCAATTAATGTTGTGTATGCCTTCGTGAAGGCAACCCCCAACCAAAGCCGACAAAGAAGCGAAGCTTCAGGTCGACGAAGTCCGGATGGAGGTCGGAGTTACAGCGTAGGTTTTCTTTGGTGGCCGAGAGAGGCAGCTTTATTTGGTGGCCAAAGGAGGTGGCTGATAAGCACGGCGCACGAAAGCAGTACGTGGCGTTATCGCAGTTTGTCACTGAAGTACCACAAGTAGTGACCCCATCTCGTGGCAAGAAGCGGCAATGAGCAGTCTTAGGGTACTGTACCCAAAGCTGCGCGTTAGCGTTTCTCGCCACTGCGCATGCGTAATACGCCAGCCTTCTGGGTGCGCATGTTTCGAAAATAGCGTGCATACCCAAACAACGCAAACGCGACGAACCCAATTCTAAAACTCTCTGATTCTATGGTTGCTGCAAGCAAGGCACTGAGGCAGTGAACGAATGTGTCTGCCGATTTTGTGCTGTCAGCCGCGTACCTTGAACAGTACTTCAGGCGTATTGTTATGGTCGGCCATGTCGCTATCGCCGCCACTTGCTTTTTCCCGTACTGTGTACGACCGCCTCTCCCCTTCTGTTCATCGTCTACTATTTATTTTCACTTTCCGGTTCATTCCGCCGCAATACTTTCGGTTGCTTCTTATCACAAAATGTCACAAAAGAAGTCTCACTAAAGCAAGTCTGTTTCCTTCCTGCCATCTATTTTTTTTCTATTTCTCTCTCTCCCTTTTTGTCTGAAGTGACCATACTATTGTAGCAACTCTAGCGAAGGCAAAATTGCGGAGCAAGACGCGTTCGTGTGCTCTGTAGAGAGCCATAGACCCTGCAGGAAGAAATTTAATAATCTTGATATCTCTCAGGAGCCATCGTATAGAAGCACAAGGAAACTATGGGATATTCCACTAATGTGGCTGTATATTTGCCGGAGAGTGGCACCACCTCCCAGGACGGCGAAACTGTACGGAACAAACGCGAGAAACGATAATACGTGAAAACGCAGCAAGGTATTTCGTGCAGTCGTTACCCTGCACTGCTGAGCTATTTTGTTAAGGGTGCGTGTGAAAACCATAATACAGGTTAGCAAACTAGTTCGTGTGATGTCGTCCTGCCCTCATTATTATTCAGCTTTCGCGGCGGTTTATTAAGCCTGCGGCGTGGGCATAATAAGGGCGGAACACTATATAGCTAACGAAACTTGACCTACAACTCTAACCCACCATTTCCTGCTTTTAGCAAGCGGCCTAACACGACTGCTCGTCTGATGGAACTGCCTCGGATGCGTCTAGCAGTTTCCTATCTCACCTTTATTGAGCTTTTAACGGCGTCGCTGTTTATGCCGAGGATTGGTCCGTGACGTGAAGAAAGAGAGGAAGAAAGAAAGAGAAAACTGAAGAGAAACAAAGAAGGGCGCCCAGCTCCGCACTTCCTTCAGGCTTGGCACCACAAAACGAAGCTGCGAATTTTTTTTTTTTTTGACACAGCCTGCACAGACAGAACCAGCACGCTTTGTAGGTTACGAAGGGAATCTATCACGATAGTACTTTTGCAGAATGTAATACGTGTAAATAAGGCAATTTGTTGGAGGTATTGCGGCTTCGCCGCAACTGTACATAGGCCGTATTGTATCCTGAGCCTATTTTCTACAGCTGGGAGTCGACGCCAAAATATATAGGGCCGTATACGCTGACGCCTTTCGGTAGCGCTTCAGTGTACGTTTAAATCAAATGACGATAGTAGCAACCGCTGAGTAACAGCGTATCACGATATTTCTGGCGCACAACCCTGGCATAGCCACTGAGCTCACCGGCCAGCTGCGCGATAATTATTGTCGACTTCGTCAATAAACAAAAACAAAATAAATAAATGAGTAATTAATTAATAATTAATTAATTAACATGCCATGGCCAATACAGATTATAACAGGAAAGCGAAGTGAGAGACAAAAAACAAAAAAGCAAAACAAACAATTCACTTAAGGTCGCCCAATTTTTTACCTTCTTGTAGTACATATCAGAAATCCGCTGCTTCCATCAGTGCAAATCCTCTCTCGCTTCCCCGCTAATGAAACGAATCTGTCGCTGATCGCCGCAGGAGCCACTTCCCCGTCCTTTGCCTTCACGAGCCGCGATTCTTTCACTATATGCGCTGGACGGACGGACGGACGGACGGACGGGGACCTCTACTCAGCGTTGCGCGACGGGCCATGAAAATCGGAGCGAATTCCTGCTGTCGGAGTCGTAATCGGCGCGTGCCTAATTGTTCCGGATCGCAGTCCCGGGAGCTCATCAACTCCCCTCCCGCCTTCCGTACTTACACCCGCGTATATCAGGCGCCACCGTGGCCGGTCGCAGGGCGAACGAACAGAAGGTCCCGCGTCATCTAGCTCGCTCTGCCTCGTCGAACACCGAAACGCCGCACTTCTTTCACGTGCACACACTGATCCGTGTCTGATGCTGCAACTTCGAGATAATGCGCCGAATCCCAAGGGTCGTCCGAGAAGCCGCAGCTGCCCCGGATGTTCTTAGGCCTAATCGATGAGTACGGCTGATGGACTTCGAGGCACCCTTGAGCCAGGAGAAGAGACGCATCCCGCTCCCTTCTCCAGTACTCAACGGAAAAAGAACGCACGTCGCATATGAGTGCCGCGACAAGTCTGGAATGGCCGTCGTTTTTGTCAGAAAAACGCGCCAGGAATCCGGACGAGACCGGCCGACGCCTGAAGGAGAGATTTTAAGGTAACGACCGGCGAGATGCTTACAAGGAGCGCCGAGAGAGCGCATTTGCGGTCGGCCAGCGGAGAACGCGGCTAGCGTAATTGCCGCCGGCACTCTGTAGATTTCCAATTTTCCGTCGGAGGCGCCGCGACTGGCCTTTTTTTCGTCGGGAGAGATTGTGACGTCTTGTACTTCGTTGCTTCGTACTGTACTCGC
Source organism: Rhipicephalus sanguineus (assembly GCF_013339695.2). Classification (NCBI taxonomy): domain Eukaryota; kingdom Metazoa; phylum Arthropoda; class Arachnida; order Ixodida; family Ixodidae; genus Rhipicephalus; species Rhipicephalus sanguineus. The sequence continues at coordinate 14,673,575 of NC_051180.1, read as the reverse complement.
CAGAACAATCGCCCGGCGAAAGGCAACAGGAATCACGGATGCTGCTGAGGCCGGCGTGATGATCGCGCAGTGCTAGGGACATTCTTGCAGCCTACGCTGGTGCACGCGAACGTGTGAGTTGTGATATGAGGTGCAGCACTCTTGTGAGGCGTACCCTGCCATATACCTGATGACACTGCGGTCTGCACTGTATCAAAGCTGGTCGGAGAACGAGCACTATAAGAGGACGTCGCGTAAGCCGCAGGTGAAGACGAACAGCAGGGAAATTGTGGGCATTAAGCCGAGCTTAATGAGCCGTTCTCGTTGTTTCTTTCTACCTGCGTATCTTTTCTGGCAGAATGTTTTACGCGCTGGGGCTCTTCTTAATGTCAGTGGTGTCTTTGTGCGCTGTCCTTTGCGCTGATGTGCGAACCAAAGTGCGAGTTTTAATTTCAGGATAAAGTAAATTCTAATTACACCTTGTTTATTTGATCCTTTGAAATGTTTCCTTGAAATGTTTTTCTTCGATGCATGTTGCTTTAGTGTAGTTTGCCATATTTTCCGAATTGTATACAGTGAAATATTACCATAGAAGTACACCGCGTACTCTTTCCCACCTGTCGTGCTTCGGCTGTGCTGTCGTGTTGGTAGACATACTATCGGCTTAAATTCAAATGAGAACAACTGAGAATCTCCTGCGATGCGGGCTTCCACATCTCAGTTAGCCTCCATTTCTAACAACCGGTCAATACATACACTGGAACGTGCTTTTATGACTGCTGCTTGCCTAATAATTGGTTACAGAGCGATTGCACGTTGTACTTCTATGTAATTACACGTAACGGGAGTTGTTATGTTATTTACATTCCTATAGTATTCATTTTTTGCTGACGATACACTGCGCTATTTCACTATAGTGATACATCTTGCTTCAGCGCCACGTAAGAAAAAACGACAGCAAAAAAAATGCACACGTGCAGAATGCGAAAACGAATCGCAATACACACAGCTCTTCGTTTCTTTGCCCGTCACGCGGTGCACGATATTATTCAAAGGCGGATGTTGAGACTCTCGGTCACGACTCGAGGAATCTGCCTGGCCGTTTTTCTCGCACGTGCGTATAGGCAGATTCGCAGAGGAGCGGCCTGCTTCGGCCGAACACACGAACAGAAGGATTGTATACGGACTTTTATGTACGCTACGTGCCGCCTGCCTCCAATAGCAGAACGTAAAGAACATCGCGGCGCAGCAAAACACCCACGCACACCTTATTGCCACTGCGCAGCTGATTCAGCACGTATGCCGTCGGCGCAAAGGAAGCAGCAGCCTCTCCCGACTCCTGCCGCAATGAGCCTCAACGCAACGTATACGGAGTGCAGACCTGACGCGAAAGACAAAATGGTTCAAGGCGGAAGGAAGAATGGGGCAGTCTCACGCTGAACGAAGAAACGTAGACAATGGGGGCCATGCACAAGCACAGGGATCGCTTTGCGTGCGACCTGCGCAATGCAACGTGGGCAGATCACAACGTGGTTTTGCGCTTGCACACGTGTGCGATCGTCACGTTTCCGGCCGGGTGCTCGGCCACTTTTTCTTTCCATCGGACACGTACGCCGCGTGCACACGTTCACAACGGAAAGCTGGCCCAAAGGGAGAACTGGCGGGACGATACGAGTGGCGGCGACCGAAAGTTAAGAGACAACCCTTCCCGCGGGCATGGTGCTTCCCACTCGTTTTTTTGACAGGAACTCCTTTGGTGTTGGTGATTGCGCAATCGTGCCAGAACAGCTTTGTACTGAGTTCCTCGAGGTTGTATTGTTCATACGCAATTACAGCACTATGGGGAGAAGGCTGAGACTCGGCTTATAGGTGTTCCGCCTATAGACGCGTATGAGGTGTTCATTCGGTCGTTTCCGCGGCAGTGAATCGACGAAATTGCAGGTGGTGTCCAAGCGCAGAGTGATTTAATAAAGACTCAAAGAGGAGCGACAGTCGTTGCCGATGTAACTTGTTCCGCGTAACGCTGTCGAGCGGAACATCATGTTTCTGTACGCAGTGCTTTACAGCGTTGTGTGTGGGCCGCAACATGATCCGTAATCCAACCAAATAGCTCACATTTTGACTTCGTACTCTTCACCCGAAGTTCATCGATTGTACCGCTGGGTAGAATGAGAGTGTTATCATTGCGCCAGAATTCACACTGCGTCCAACAGGAATTACCCTTCGCCCTCCCCCTTACAGGGGTCCATCCAGATTATGACGGCTTTATACAGCGTGACTTCCGCACTTGACATTATCTCGCCCGCGTAGTTGGTGACGCTGCTTTCACGTTTCATTATTACACATCTCTGTCTACAACCAGTGGGAGGGATCGGAGAACAGTGATGCGAAAATGCTCAACCCAGGTTGCCTATCGGATATATTATCATCAGTGAACCTCTTTTGCACACCATATAAATCCCCGACAGACTTCAGAGAATAACTCCACCTGTACAGGGAAGGCCACATTTAGGGGAAGCACCTGATTGGTATTCAACACTTCGTAACAGCTTACGAGCTACGCACAATTCAGAAAAGTATTTCCCTTATTGATGTCATTATTAGTTGTCTGTATAAGGCAGAGTTTGCTCATGAATTTGAAGAACCAATACAGTTATACCGGCTCGAATACTGATGATGTGTTTCCTCTAAATGCGGTTGACCTTGTATCATAGGATACTGTACCCGTCTTATATCGCACGGCAAGCGTTGCAAACAATTTCAAAATTCTGAGCAAACTTCAGTAACCCAATTACTGCGACAGCAACATTTCACAAAGGTGATTCCTTATAGAGCCTTTTTTGTTCAAGGTGGAGCAACGTATTACTGTGGTGGTCAGATTTTTTTACTCGAAAGTATTTGGTTGCGACAGGCATGATGAATATCATAATAGATAATTGCGTATAATGTTTCTTTTGTGTGCTATTATGGTGAGGCTAAACTTCGGAAAAACAGCGCTGCGCTCAGGCGGGACATATAGAAAGAAGCGGCAAGACCACGCGCAGCGCGTGGTCTTGTCGCTTCTTTCTATATGTCCCGCCTGAGCGCAGCGCTGTTTTTCCGAAGTTCAGTATGTACGAAGAAGCCCGCATTAACATAATATCAGTTCATGGTGAGGTAACCTTGTAGTCTTCGTAATACATTTTCAGAACCTTTGTAGAAGGACTGTATTCGGAATTTTCAGTCAGTCATTATGAAAGCGTCCGAGTACATGTCGCCTCCTGATATGTAGGCAGCTTTGATTTTGAGATCACCTTTAAATACGAAGTCGCCTAGCACCATATTGGTATTTTTTGTCCCGTAAAACAAGGATGACTAGTCGCGTGTACTGAAAAAAACTCGCACGCACGCACGCACACACACACACACACGCGCGCACGCACGCACGCACGCACACACACACACACACACAACACACACACACACACACACACACACACACACACACACACACACACACACACACACACACACACACACACACACACACACACACACACACACACACGCGCGCGCGCGCGCAAAACAACAACATAAGTAGAAATGTTTAAAATCACGTAACATAGGATGTCATTGATGAATCCCGGCCACGGCGGCTGCATTTTCGATGGAGGCGAAAATGTTTGAGGCCCGTGTACTTAGATTTAGGTGTACGTTAAAGAACCCCAGGTCGTCAAAATTTCCGGAGCCCTCCACTACGGCGTCGCTCATAATCATATCGTAGTTTTGGGACGCTAAACCTCAGATATTATTATTATTGGCCTCGTGATCTTGGAGTGGCGCCCTCTCGCGTGTGACGTCAGAGCGGGGACACCGCTCTCAACCGCGCTGCAGCAGCCGCTGCTCCTGTATGCGGATCGTCTGCTTCAGGCGGGAACTTTGTCGAACGAACAGCCTCGCCACGGTCATCACATGCCTGACTTCTTTGTATTGTCAGAGAGGGGGGAACGACACTCCTTGTCGCCGTTCTTACGCGACATTGTGTTGTCCTATCGATTCCTAAGGGCAAGGATTTCTATAATAATAATATCTGGGGTTTAACGTCCCAAAACCACCATATGATTATGAGAGACGCCGTAGTGGAGGGCTCCGGAAATTTCGACCACCTGGGGTTCTTTAACGTGCACCTAAATCTAAGTACACGGGCCTCAAACATTTTCGCCTCCATCGAAAATGCAGCCGCCGCGGCCGGGATTCGATCCCGCGACCTTGGGCAAGGATTTCTATAGAGAACTTATCTAACGTGAAAAGAAAGCACCTTATGAAGGATCTAGTTCAGAATGTATTACCTGTACCCGTTTATCGGTTAATGTTTAAGAAAGCACTCGGCCAAGACGTTATAAAACGAGTTAAAAACATGTGGATACCGCCTAACGTGAAGACCTTTTTCACGCTGCATACAGAAGCCTTGCCAGTGAAAACGTGGCTGGAAGACAGAGGGATTTATGTGCCATGGGGAAGCATGTGTTTCTTGTGTAATAAGCCTGAAACTAATGAACATGTATTCATTGATTGTAATGCTGTCATATTCTTTTGGGACATATTGCAGAGGACCTTAAAGATAGAATTACCTCTTCATCCGCACGGAATTCGTTTTTTACCTTTTTAATGTTCTGTTCCCCATTTGGCTGTTCTCTTTTTACTGGGTCTGCATTCGGTATGGCGCAGCACGTTAGCATATAGACACTGTGATGTTAAAGTTCCATCTGTTCATGAGTGTTTTGTGTAAATTTTTGTTCAAGTGCATGATGTGTATACAATGACTGACTATGATGAAGATGTGATACCTTCGTTTGATGCATTAACGCACATGAAACGGGTATGATGTGTGATTGTTAGACTATCTTGACCTGTAGTGAAGAAGGCAATAAAGAAAAAGTCACAGTTTCGCCGCAACGGCGAAGCAATGAATGCGATAGCAACAAATTGGAATGTAACGCGAAGAACGGAAAGCAGCTCGAAACTGCCAGCGCGTCGCTCGAGCCCAAAGGACGCACGAAAAGAACGCACACAGGACGAGCGCGAACTAATGCGTCACAGCACGATACTTGAAAGACTGTCCATATAATTGCTATCGCAATAAAAAAATGGCTCATGGTTGAGTTGTCAACTCAGTGCGTTGGGGAGCGAGGGGTAGATGGTTCGAATGCCCGGTCGGGTGCTTCGAAATGTTTTCTTCTGCTTTATTTTTCTTTGTGCCTTTTATATATATACTACATATACATATCCGGGACATGACGGCGACGGCAAAAATCAGCCGAGTGTCCGTATAATTGATATCGCAATAAAATGAGACACTCGTGGTTTTCCTTGTCTTCCATGCATCGTCACTTTGCTGCATATTGGCTAGCAAACTAGATTACCAGTGTCTTTCCAGCGGTTCTTACGTAACATTTCAGCCTTGAGCACCGGTTTGCGTGGTTTCGGGCAACATTGAACGCGCGGTGCCTCGTACAGTTTAAAAAGATATCAGCAAGAACAAATTTACCCCATTAATATATAGAAGTGCGACATGCGACCACTCGACAGCTTGCTTCTAAACATGACGTACACGTGTTTTTGTAGGCTGAGTTAAGCACCTCTGCAAAAAATGCGGTGGAAGTAGGAATCAAAGTCAGTCGTTTTATATATTTGGAACTGCTTACGTTGGAACTTGGGACCTTACACCCACTGTTTACTTCCATTGCATTTATTTTTCGCTTTTTAGTACTTTTGAGCATTACAGAGCAGAGCAGGCACGACACTCTAAAGCAACACGAAAAGTACAATATCAAATAAGCTGAAGAATACGTACAAGGCTGTGCAAAAAATTTATGCGGTTGCACTCGACGTGAAAGCTGCGGGAAGTGCGGAGCAGTGATTCGCCGGCCCTTCGAGGACGCTCGCGTTCACGGACAGCGCGCGCTGGCGTTCCAAAAGTGCAGCCTCCTCGGCGTCTATGGCGGTATAGGAAACCCTCATTTGTGATTTAGTGGCACCCTCTCCCCTGCTTGTTTCCTTCCTTCTCACTCTCACTTCCTTTTTTCCACCCTTTGCTATACTATACTATACAGGCTATGCTATGATTTACCCTCCTCCTCTTCCTTTCCATCCTACTCACACATCTCCTGCTCACCCTTACTTCCCTTTCCCACACCTTTGCTATACTGTACTTTACACGGCTATGCTACACTCTACCATCCCCCTCCTCAGTTCACTCCACCGCACCCTCGATTCCCGTTCCCCCTTGCTAATGCCGTACTACACTTGCACTTGCGGCTCCGTATTCCAAAGCCCACTCGGCAAAAGTTGCGGTGAACAGTGCAGAGACCACGCGTTCACGAGACTGCCTGCGAGCGAAAATCTGTCTGAATCAGCGCGAACGGAATTCGCTGCCAAAAATTTTTTACAGCTCGTAATTTATTTCTGTAGATTTCGTCACGCGCTTATGTAAGTATACGATTATCTTTTTCGCTTACTTTTAGCTTATCTCTTTTTCTCACTCCACCCTATAGCGAGACTGCCTGCATTATGCATGCTGGAGAGCGTGCGAAGAGCGCCATGACGGAGCAAAAGAAAACCGTTCAGGCATAACGCTTTTCATTTTGGTTGCTCTCCGGGACGGCACGATGCAACGAAGTAAGAAACTAAAGCCGCAACGCTTAAAAATACGCCAACGCCGAGCTTCGCCAGGCTTCTATCTTTCGCTTTGTTGCGTGCAATGAAAAGGGCCGGCCGTTTCAAGCGGTCGCGGCCCTCCGCTGTATGGAGATTAAAATTGAGGCGAACAGGGCTATCCGCAGCGAAGCCTAGCTACACGGGGCCCCCGCCTATACTGGTACATTTTCGCGAACATTGTTATTTTCTTTTATTCTTTACTTTTCTTCGCTAGGAGCAAAAATGTGGTGAGCACGATACACTAAAACAGAGTATCAACCCAAGATAAAGGCTGTCTGCGTCGTGGCAGCTATGAGACTTTGCACGCTACAAACTGTACAAAAGGCGAAACAGAGACTACATGATGGAATGTACAAAGACGCGGACGCTCATCCACGGAGAAGCGATACACATCCGGTGCAACTGTGTTGCACACGGCCGCTTGAGCCCGTATTTCATTCGAAGCGCAACGGTTCTTTGTCTTTTCTTGTCCAGACTGAAACCTCGGCTTTAGGAACCGCTCCACCGTCGCCAAACGCCGCCACTGTATTTCGCTAGGAGCCGTCATAACCGGCCGTGTGTGCTCGCGAGCAGAGCGTCTTGAAAAGCCTTCGTGCACACAAGTTCCCGAAAACTCTGGATTCAAGCGTATCTGTGAGCCTGCGAGGTTGGGGAAGTTGTGTCCTCAGCCTGCATAAGAAGCGAAGCGACAAAACAAAGACCAAGCAAGCAGATCAATACATACATTTCACGAGGACAAGCATCTTTTTACATGTGGACACGTGTGCGTTGTCTTAAGTTGTCGGCTGTTTTAGCCTGCTGCAAAGTTGCGCTTTGATATTCTTTACACATAGGTGTCCGGAAGGTGGAGGGGAGGGGGGCAGAGAGGGTTCGAAATGGCTTTTCGATTGCGCACCTCACCGATGGAGTGGATAGAGATCGTTTCTCCATTTCGCGGCATGCGCTATGGTGCAATCTCGCGTTCTTCAAGCGGGAAGGGCACATCGTCGTGTTTTATGGAAACGCTCTGTATGACACTGCGCGCCTGCGCAGTCTCTGGCTGACAGGCGGCTGCATTAGACCGCTGAAAGCATTTTTCGAGACGCCTTCGGCCGATCGCTGGCGAGCTGACGTGAGCGCGGAAGATTTTTTTTTTTTTCGCTTGTCGAGAGTTTGCTGTGAACGTACGCGCATGTACACATCTCTGGAGGCCGTACTTTCGCTGGAGCATTTCACTGTAGCGATGACGAATCCACAGCGGGAGAAAATGGGAAATTCGTTTAGTGGGAAATAACGATTTCGTATGACAAGAGCTCCTCCCTCCATAACTGGCAGTGTACAACATCGTCGCCCAAGTGAACAGCTGACATTTAAAACGTTTTTCAACGTATTATTTAGAGGCAGGAAATTTTAAACCTCGATAACTGCTTTGTCGTAGCTTTCGCCAGAAAATTCTGCATTGCCAACGATCAAACGAGTCGTACGCCGAGATGTTAAATGGCCGCATTGCTCTGAATAAAGAGAAGCTGAAAAGAAGAACTGGGAGCAGGAGCTGTTTTTTTCTTCTTTGAAATGGAGCTGACTGAAAAAGTGCACAAAATAAATTTCACACATTTCACCGCACAGCGATATTTTAAAAGAAAATGGCAAAATACGCAGCCTTTGAGCGTCTTGTATCAAGATTTCTGGTGTTACAGTGGGAGTGTTGTTTGACAGTTTATTTGTATATTTTTCTCTTAACATGAAAGTGTTTTATGCCGGGTCCACCAACACTTTCATGACGTATTTCCGTCACGGAAATACGTCAGCATAATGAGCGCCATTAGATGGCAAAGAAAAAGAAAGTTCCGTTGACAAGAGTCGAACCCATGACCTCTCAGTCCGTGCCGATGGCTGGCGGGCGTTCAGCCCACAGAGCTACCGCCAAACACATTACGGAGGCTACATGAACGCGCCTTTTATATTTCACACTTTACTCTCACAGTGTTCTTGGATGGATGGATGGATGGATGGATGGATGGATGGATGGATGGATGGATGGATGGATGGATGGATGGATGGATGGATGGATGGATGGATGGATGGATGGATGCTATGAGAGTCCGCTTGATAACGGGGCGGTGACATGTCTGCCACCAGGCTCGAAAAAAAAAAAAACGCGCCGTTGCTACGACCATCCCATTCGGCGCGTTTCCAATAGAAGTGTAATTTCAACGCTTTAACACCGCGAGGTGGCGGACATAGCCCAAGCCTCGCTCATAGCATCCATCCATATCGAAGAATAGCTCTCCGACGCTCGCCTGGCTGTCGCACCGCGTTCCCCGCTCGCCCTGTGGGAATTAGCGGCCAGCCTAGAGGGAAGACACGGCGCGCGTTGCGTTTCTTTTCGCGTTTCATGACGCTTTGAAGGAGTGCATATTGAGTATCAGCGTTTATTATGCGCTTGTTGATGCCATCTTTGCGCAGGATTCACCATATGCGGTGTCCACGTATACGTTTTGAACTTCTGCTAACGCAAGTGTAAATCATGATCATGGGCGTTAATCGTCGGCACGGAGACGTGCCACTAAGCGTCAACGTGAGTGCGTCCACATCAAGCGGTGCTATATCTGCCAGACAACAGTATACCTACATCGTCCAAACTCCCATATACCAATTCACTATAAACAATCCACTACTTCTGCGACGACACGTTTTACTTTCGTGTTATACCGGTTCTTAAGACGGATGGATCAGTCATATTTTTAATAACCCTGTTAATAACATTTCGTTACTGTGAGAAAGTTGAAATATACGTAATTTCAAATTATGTATGTTGTACGCCCGATTCCCTCAAGAACTATGGAGTAACCCGCGCCTTAGTTGGGCACCAACATCTTATATCATATTAATAAAAGCAAAGCAGGAAACGCTTGCTCATTCCCAATGTTTCCTATTTCCGCAGGTAAGAAAACATCCGCAGTTGCTTACCTCATCGTCAGCATCGGAGTCACACCCAAGTTACGCATGCGCGACTTCTCGCGTCGCCTAACGTGCATTCAAGAATAACGCGATCAATTCATCGATTCCTGCTACGTCGCACAACACCGATAACACCATACGCCGGTGAAATGACTAGCAAGTATTGAGACTCGCAGACCTATAGAGCAGAGCTACCAACACGGAGAGCGAAAATTTCCCTACCCTACGCCGAACTTTCTCAATTTCTGCCTAAGTTTACCTCGCTGCGGCAATTATTTTCATGAAAGACCATTCTCGGCTTTATGTGCGTCTCGCAACGTTTCCGTTTTGCAAACTAATTCGCGACTGAAGAGAATAATTCGAATTATTACTGCGTTGGTTATGCAGTAGTAATGGAAGAATAACTGCACTTCATCTTATAAAAATATTGGGAAAGTTGAAGCCTTGCAAACAGCAGAATTATGGCCCTGGAGCTACTTAACTATTACAAATCACTGAATTATTTCTTCAAATTGCTATCTATCTATCTATCTATCTATCTATCTATCTATCTATCTATCTATCTATCTATCTATCTATCTATCTATCTATCTATCTATCTATCTATCTATCTATCTATCTATCTATCTATCTATCTATCTATCTATCTATCTATCTATCTATCTATCTATCTATCTATCTATCTATCTATCTATCTATCTATCTATCTATCTATCTATCTATCTATCTATCTATCTATCTATCTATCTATCTATCTCTCTATCTATCTATCTATCTATCATACATTTGAACGTGCTAATATCACCCTCAGGTACGAAATTAGCCGTTGGATAAAAGTGGAGATAACAGAGGGAGTGTTTTACTGTCGCTCCTTCAACAACTCACGTATCCGAAGATAGAACAGACAACACTTTACCTGTAGAGCCGCAAGCGCGAGCTGCTATTCTTGCTTTCATCGTCACCTCTCACGACTCTCTTGATAAGATACAAGCCTTGTCTTCTCGTGTAGAGTGCACAAACGCAGTACGCGTTGCCTGACATCAACCACTGTCGTACAAAGGTCACTGTGCTCGCCTCAATTTATTTTATCTCTTACAAGGCAACGTCTGCGATTTTCATGCAAAGCTGCGAGGAAGTCGGTTATTTGAAAAAGAAGAGCATTTTGCAATCAAGCGGGCAACTTTACTTACAGTAGTGCTAATCGCTCGGACCCTGATGCTTGCACAAAGGATGAGAGATGTTGACAACAAAGACTCTTATAAGCATACTGCAGTCAGACATCGCGCGCTCGTTCCATATCTATCGCGTCCGTTACCTTAACGTCGTGCACGCTCGTTTTGATTGCCGTGGCTGCTGCAAGAAGCGCTCTCAAGCGCTTAGCGGCGCATTGCTCCGGGTGTGAGTGGCACTGCGTAAACATCGCCGAAGGCCACCGCTACGCTTCCGAAAGGAAGTTGCGACGAGCGTCGTCTCTGGCGGAAATTATGCACGAGCGGCTTGGTTCCACCTGTCTAGTCAATAGAGCACGGCGCATTTATGAGCATTACATCGATGTGTTACCGATCAATGGAGATGACAGAAGGAACCACGGCAGGTGTGCGACGCTATCGGACTTGAGCACCGACCGTTACAAGAAGAGTGAGTGGTTTTGATTCGTTCACAGGGCACAGGAAAAGTTTGAAATTGGCTATATGATGGTAGCATAAATTCTAACCCGCTCAAGCCCGAACCTGAACTCGGCGTATACTTGATGTTATGATTTTTTACTGCGCAGGCATATTGAAGTTAAAAGCGTCAGCAACACTTCTAAACACTCGTTCTGTAACTTCTGCGGGGTTTTCCAACTATGTTAAAAAAAGTTGTGAGATTCAGCGTCGTTAAGGTGTGCTTAGTGGTCAGTAAGGAATACCAGTTGAGGGATTCAGTTTATCTGCAGTGATGAGCTGAGTTTCTCTAGCTTGCTGCCAATTTACAGAATTGAGGTTGCGACCCCCCGCTCACCAACGTTTCGGTATAATTGATTGCTGCACCATCGTGGCAGTTTCAGTGCCTTGAAAAATCGGATGCGCATGCTGTCGTTCAAAAGCCTTGTTTCCGAATGTACTATAGCTCCGTCCACACGACGATTCAAGGAACGTTTGAACTTATTCTTCAAGAAGCATCAAGTATTGATTACGCCTCCTTACTGAGGCGAAATGCGTGATAAAGAGTAACTTTGACATAATTTGGCTCTAAATTACGTATGTTAGGTATTTTGTGACTTCAGTTATTCGGCCCCGAGTTCACACATTCGTTTAGTTCTGTTATTTGGCTCTCAATACAGATGTCGGTTGTTATGTCATTTTTTTTCTCTCTCTGCGGTGATACATGGCGAGGTTTATAAAAACTGTTAGACAGCTGGACTTTCTTTGCTCTTCATATATATTTACATATGTACGTGCCTACGCGCATATGTGCAGTCTAGCGCGATTTCAAGGTTATCGCGCGAGTGTCAACCAAGGACTACAACAGCTCCACAGCCCAGAATCCTCTTTAGTTGACAGGGAGGTATCAGGCAAGCTTCGCTCACTGTTTTTGCTGTTCCTTAAGCTGCGATCACTCCCTTATGAGGAAAGCGCATTTTCCTTTTTTTAATGACGACGCGTTTATTGTAATCTGTGCAGCTTAGCAAGACGTTCAAGTGAACCAGTGCCAAGCACCAGCCTTACCACATCTTTCACTATCGTCCGCGCAGATAAGAGCCAACGATCGCTTGATCGCAACGAATGCAAAACTTAAAATTAAGAGAAAGGGTGTGAAGAGTTCGTCGTAGGCGTGATTGTTGTAGCATAGAACAGCCAACGAGGGACAGAAGAATGCGAAATCTTGATTTTCACGGTTCCGAAGCGCGCCGCTAGGCTCCTGGGACGCGAGATTGGTCGACGCTCGCGCGATAACCTTCAAATCGCGCTCAACTGTACATTTGTATGCATGCGTACGGGCTGGATTTTGGCATGTGAGGGGTAGACGTAATCGTCAGCTGTTCAGCTATTACACGCACGCCGACAACATACCTATCGAACAGCACAAGCCCGCTGCACTTGGGCAGCTGTACGCTATACCTGCTAAAATAAGAAAGCAGCAAAACATGTACTTCCCTTTACATTACTATTTGAACCGCATGGCAACCATGTCTCCGGCTCTTGATGATGATTTTTTTATCACTAGGACTGATTTATTGTTGTTTACTTTACTCTATATCCTTACTTCACGAAACGTGAGACGTGACATTCAATCGAAGTCTGATCTGTAATGAACCTGCGGCCGCCCTCTGACGTGATATATTTTGAACGCCAGCTTTTTTTTTCCTTTTTCTCTTTTTTTCGACATATCTCACAGCATGTCCTCTGGTTCATTTGAGCCGTTCTTCGTTGCGTACCAGCGCGAGAAATTGGTTGATTTTACATTTTAGAGAGGGGGGTAATAGGCTAAGGCGAAGCACACCGCTCTTTTTCTGTACCATCTTTTTTTTTGCTTTGACTCGGAAGACTTTGCTTTAGCTTACTTTCACATCAGCTATCATGTTTGCCTCGGTGAACTCTTTCCGCAGTCATAAACCCAAGTTCGTTGCATCGATAATAAACCCCCAAGGACGATTTTTATTCTCCAGTATTCTTTTTTTCTCTTGCTGTTCTTGCTGCCTTTCTCATCATTTCTTGGCTGATCGCTGGGTACGCTGCAGGCCGGAGCAGCGATTGCTCCCTTGCTCCGAGCTAAACTGATTTCCTGGCCGGGTAAACAATGAAGCCCAGCGAACGACGCCGTCCGAGAGGAAGTTTGCGCATGAAAGCCCCCGCGCTTGCCCGGTCTCAGGTTTGCGGGACTTGCTTGCAAAGTAAAGGGTAACGTGGTCGGGTGCAGCGTGTTGCACCGAGTAAAGACATTGTCAAAGCTCGTTTGCTGCTTATACGTTTGTGTGATCAATCTTCTTTGCTTTGATAAAGAGAAACAAGGGCAACTAACTATTGCTCTTACGCAAACGTTATATGACTCAACAGCAATCCATGCACGACTAGAAGAAGTGGTATTATAGCGAACCTCTATACTTGCACCGCTCTTAGTTATTTCCCTTGGTAGGCAACAACTGTTCTTGCTGTATTTCATTAAATTCACTGTGTCTAAGAATGGAAGGCAACAGGCAGTTTATGACACACGCTGTAGTTAGGGTGTTTGGGGCAATCTTGACTATTTCAAGTTATGTTACCTTTTAGTGTGTACTTTGCTGTTTAATAAGGTGGACATATTAGATGCGGCTCTTTCAATAAGTAGCAAAAAAAAGTTTGAGTTGCCAATTTACGCATGAGCACACTACACCTTGGACGAACAGCCAACATACCAATTGAAACTACAAGAACTAACACTAACAAAACAAACCCAACCATCCTAGAATTAGCAAACAACATGGATTCCCGTTAAGGTTCACGTACAACCTAAACCATCCATATGCGTAAAACGCACGAATGCCATTTTCAAGTAGTGTTTCCATCAAACATTTGGGCCATAGCCTCGACTGAGCATCCGTGCCGCTGGCCATGACAGCAGTTGCGCACTTTCTGAAGACGAATGAGCTCGGCAACGCAACTAGCTTTCATATTGCGGTGAATGAGTAATTTGCGTGCGAGCATCGCTCGTTCTTCCCTTGATTTGCCCTCTCCTTTCTCGGCCGCTTCTCAGAAGCGGCAGAAAAAGGGCCTTCGCACAGTGCAGGGTGGGAAACCAGGTTCAACCTGGCAGCATCGTTTCCGTTTTTATCCTCCCTCTCGCTTCGCTAATTGCAGCCGTGCGAAGTACCGTGCAATCAATCTGTGCTATCGTCAGCCTTACTGACAACGGATGATGTAGCGACGTTGAGCAAAGCCCTTCTTATTGCGCACACCCCGGACGGCGGAAGCCAGCCCGGCTGACTTCAGTGCTCGTAAAAACGCAACCGACAATGGAGCGAACAGAAGCGCTTTCACAATTCAGCCCGTCACGTTCGCAGCGCTGCTTGATGGCACCCACAACGTACTCCATCCTCACGCCACCGCTACAACGTGACAGCACGGAAGGGGATTGCACGCACGGAACGTGTTGACATCGAAGAACTTTTTTTTTTTTCGCGTGCGCGTGCGTTTATGTTCGTCTCGTCTTTCAGCGTAATCGCGTGCAAAGGTCGCGCCCTTGTTGGCAAACTCGCGGCTTCAAAAGCGAGGATAACAATATCTAAAACAGCAACGGGACATCACTTGGGCGTGGCAATTTAAAAACGCAAGGAACACACGCGTCCCGCTGCGTCGTCGTCGTCACTGCTCGACGAGAGAGCGCGCTCGACAGCAGATGGGGTCAAAAGGAAAGAGACGGGACGCATACAAATGCATGGATTATCATCCCGAGTCACGGCGACACCGAGCGTCGAAACCATGTACGCATGCAGCGACTCTTCGCACTTGGCTCGTCCGCTGAATCGCGGCCTTGTTCCTCTATATTACTTCTTGCTTTCATGCTTGGATTTTGTTTCAGGCAGCGTCTTCAACGACGAACTTCACAGAACAGGACAAAACCAGCAAAAAACACATACAAAAACAAACGACAGGTCAAACGCGCCCGCGTAGGCGCACAAGAGAATAAAACCCAACGAGCTATCATGCACGACGTGGAAGAATAGTTTGGAGCGAACGTAGCAGACATAAAGTCGCCGAATCAGAAGTCCTCCGTCGGAAAGACATCTCGCGACGCGTCGTTCTTGCCTCTAAAAACTCTGAGCGGGCGCTTGTTTTCAGCAGGGCTTCAAAGACTGCGAAGAGATTTGAACAGGCCAGGAGCAAAGAGAAAAAGTACCAGTTCAGAGACGGTCGTCCCCGAAACAAAGTGGAAACGGCGTCGAAGAATTTTCTGCGGTTACTGCGAGGCACGGAATAATGAGCTCCACTCCGCGAGGGCGCATATAAGGCGGAAACAGTTCCGTCATTGTTTCTTTTCGACACCCCCCCCCCCCCCACTTCCGTTACCTTCCCATGCTTTTCCGGTTATGGAAAAAAATCCACTACGAAATACGAAATGAAGCCAAGAGAGCAAACGCGGACTGCGGAGCAAGGCAGCCGAGGAGGAAACCGCTCTGGGATAACAGCCCAACATCTTTAAAAATGCACGAAGGAAAACAAAAGAACAGAGAATGAAGTGATAGAACCGGCGAAGAAATGAACACAAAATCGGGGGGGGGGGGGGGGGGGATAGGAGGTCTGAGAAAGCAGCGTTTGCATAATCGGCACCAATATATGCACACCGGTGCGCAAAACGTGAGCCCCCGAGCTATATAAGGTCGGAGCAGAAATCCCGACAAGGCGATCAAGTATGTACGACCAACAGGAAATCCAGGCTTTTTGCGAATTTCTCTCCTACGTAGAGGTCACAGTACTACAAATCGCTTCTCTCTCTCTTTCTCTGTTGTTTTTTTTTAACTGAACATATGCGACTCACAGCGTGTAAGATAACAGAACAATCACAAAACCCGGAAGCTGGAGTATACTGGCGTTTGTAGCAGTTTCGGCCTGTGCGCAGTACGTCATCATAACAGTGGGTTGCCTACAGGTAACAAGGCCCACCTGTATTCTGCCTATCGAATGGTGATAACGATGAGCCTCGAAAGTTGCTAGGTTGTTCTTTGTTAGATACAACCTAATGAAGCCAACGGACAACGAAGCAAAGGAACGCATAGGAAACATTATTTGTAGTTTTTAGGTGTAGTGTATACTCTAGTTGAAACACGGAGCACTTGTTGGTCTGCCTCAACTGGTTGATGAAAATGGGTTCTCTCCTGTGTCAAGAAAGCCATGACGACATGCTCCAATTTCATGTCGAAGAAGCCTCCAAACATGCATTCTAGCAAAAAAAGAGGATTACCTGTTACTCTTTTTGGTAAGTCCTGACTTCTCTCATATATAATTTTCCTTAAGGATATAGGTTAACTCTCTTTAGGGCATCATAACGCGCTATTCGCGGAGTAGCGGGAGGCGCGACTCTCCAAAGGAGAGTTAGCGTGTATCGTCAAATAGGGTATTATATTTGACAAAAAAAAGTAACGCAAAGAGTAAAAGGTAAAAACCAAAAAAGAGTAAGAGGTAATCTTTTTTCTCAAAGTGTTCGTATAGGAAAACGCTGCGTAAAAAACCACGAATATCCACGAAGTGAATCGTGACGAGTGGGCGAAGTGCTGAGTATCGTATGGGTGATTAACCGTACTTTACCCGAGCGTTGCCCCATATACAGTGAAACCTCGCTGATACGAATCTCACGGGACCACCAAAAATATTCGTATCATTCGAAATTCGTATCACCAGAAAGCATGGAAAATTAGCATGCGACAAAAGAAAGCTGGCGTACATTTTCATTTATTATTTTTCAGGGCCGCAGCAACGTCAGGAAGAACCCTGAACGATTGTCAGTTAAGTTTTTAGATGTCGGCAATCATACCAGCACTCGTAAATATACGGCCCGTACGCGCGTATTTAATTAATGAACCAGGTGCGTTGTGACCCGCGACAGCAGTAGCCCCTTCCAAATTTTAGTATGCTTTTTTGCATGACACCGGAGTACTGCAGCGAAAGTAACAAAGGAAACGCTTTGACGCGATGAATTAAGGCCGCAAAATTACAGAACCACGGTCCTGTATTATTATTTTGTTATTTCAGAGGTGTTGGGGATGTTTTTTGGGAGATTTACAGCCGTTCCCGTACAAGTACGACCTCAACGGTCGCGCATGTTGACGTTGTGAGGCCTGACTCCTTCGCCAAGACCGTCCTCGCCTTCTTTCGGTCCTCGTCCACCTTTCATAGGATGTCTGATGCGCGAGGCATGCACGTGTAAACACGGTACAACGACAGCAGCTCGCGTCGACGCGTTAGAAAAGAAAAGCATGGCGCAAATGTCCTCTGTAATCTAAACGCGAAGGCACACGGAGGCACATAAGAGCCTCAAAGATTCACGCACACAATGTCGGAGGCCGTGACGCGTCTCTGAAGGTTTATTCTGACCGTAAGAAAATTGTTTTTCTTACACCGTAATTCTGACGATTTGGCGGTGCGGCGCGCACGCCCACGCTTGAGTTCCCGCGCTTGCACGTGCTTGGCGCGTCTTCCGCGACAGCGCGGACAGCACCTCTTCGTACCTGGGTGGTAGCGCACGTTCGTATCAAACGTCGCTGGGTGAAAGTCGGTTCGCAACAACCGTACTCCATTACATTGCAAGCCAATGGGCCTTGGCCGGGACCAACGAAAAATTCGTATCAGCCCAAAATTCGTATGAGCTGTGATCGTATCACCGAGGTTTCACTGTAATGTAAATTGAGCGACATAAAGTAGCATACAATGGCATAAAGGGTCGACGACAAAATTAGGTCCTAAGGTCCATAATATCTACGTTGAAGTCGCCGACTACTATAAAGTGTTTGTGCTTGTAGGTGTTTTATACTGTTCCGTCACAGTTATGATTGATGTTTGTCTATTGTAAACCTTTTTTATTCGCATACACACATATGTGTTTCGACTATAGCAGCGGTTTTCTATATACCGTGACAGCGGACAGTGAGAGTCGACGACAAAGCTAGGTCCTAAGGTCCATAATGTGTACGTTGAAGTCGCCGACTAGTATAAAGGGTTTGTGCTTGCAGGTGTTTATATTGTTCTATCACAATTATGACTGGTATTAGTCTATTGTTAAACCTGATGGCTTGATTTTGCGCCGTGCTGTGCCGTGAGCACGCACGCCAAACGGACGGACAAGCCTCGGCCTTAAGGTTCTTCGCCCCTAAAAGCACGCGCCAAGAGATAAATGCTTTGCTAGTAATCGACGTAACTAAGGAAACCAACAGACAATTAAACCAAGGAAAGCATATAGGGGACATTACATTTTTTAAGGCGAAAGCCTTAGGTGCGAAAGCCTTATGTCATCAAACGCGAAAATTGACCGTCGGCGGCGTGAACACGAGTGATGCAAAAATTATCATCACGTGATGCCATAATGACGTCACATATCGGCAAACTTGGTGACGTGTTCGTGACGTCACTATGACGTCACTACATGACATCGTCGCTTGGTCAAAAGTGGGCCGATTACAGAGGAAGGGCAAAACGAGGTGAGATGCAGAAAGCTTGCGATCCCTCCGATCCTGGAGGCAGTGCAAAACCACGTCAATTGGGTGCCGAAAGGCTTCTGAGGTTTGCGTGGGAGGATCAATACATCGACTAAGAAGGAAAATAAGATGGCTTTTGAATTCGAGTCGTCTTCGGCGAATACATAAGGGACCCTCTCGCTTCAACGCTGGCAGGAATCGGAGTGGCAACGCTTAGTGAAAGTTGCATTTTGTCAGCAATGTGCGATCAGACACAGTCAACAACTGCTATCAGGGCTGTTATAGGTTTTCTTAAGAGTGCAGGACTGGACACCAGACTCTAGCGAAACCACTTTGCTACGTGGTTACTGTATATACATAACTCCTTCCTCTCCCCTTAATCTCCCTTCATCACTCCTTTTTTTTCCTTTCTCTTTTCCCCCGTGCAGAGTAGCAGGCTAGAGCGCACTAGCTCAGGCCAACCTCTCTGCCTTCTAATAAATCATCTCTCTCTCTTTCTTTTTCGTCTCCCCCCAGTCCCCGTGGCATGGATTCTTCGCTTCAGCGAAGAACGTTGTCCTCGTGATATGCAGCACGAGCGTCTGCAGCAACTCGATTTGATTTTTGTTCTGTTCGTCTCACAATCATAATTTATGGCCTCTGAGTTCGAACAGCACCCAGCATGCCGTGATATATCAGAGGCCATGTCCAGTCAACGGGGTCGTTTTAGCGCGCAGCTCTTAGGCGCCCGTTCCTGCGTTGAGCGACATCGGCGTTGGCGTCGGCGTAACCGATAGAGCGAATGAGGACGAAAGAGGGACTGCCCCAAGGAGCCGCTGTGTTAACGTTTGCAATGCCTCGTGTCTGCTCGCGCTTCTTGTGACAGCGCAACGCATGCCTCTCGAGCACGGGCACGAGAAAGTTGGTTGATCTGCGAGGCTTGGGAGAAGAAGACGTGCGTTGGTCAAAGGGACACTTTGTGTATGGAACGCTCTACGGACTCTTAATTTATTCGCGAATAATTTCAGCCAATACGCCACCTAGCGGAGAGAGCGCGATACAGGCTATTGAGGTCCATGTAGCAAACGACATTCACTTTCGCACGTGCGGTAGCGGTTCTGGGGGATGGATTCGTCGTCAGCAAAGAAAAAAAAATGCATTGCGAAGCTGTTTTTCGGCGTTTCGATATGCACGTCAGCGAGGCGGAAAAGCGGGATAGTATCTTTTTACGAGTTTCCGTTCTTTCCATTCACGAGCCCTCTGGGCCAATCAGACTGGGCCAATCAGAATTCGACAGTATCCACGATAGCAACGCGAGTATGATGTCGACAACAATTTGTGTCCGAACTAAACTACCGTATTTTTTAGCATACTACCACGACTGGCTAATGTTGGCTGTACGTTCGCTGATGTGGACTAGTGTTTCTACTGTTGTCTTATGTCGGAAAATGTCGTCTGCGGTTATGACTGCAACATTGCCTCGATTCAATCTGGACACAATGACGTCAGTTGTCCGCCATTTATTTCTTGCAGTATACTTGAGCAGCGCGAGAGACGGCGGAAGCGTCCCATGTCCATCATCGGGGATGGCCAGAGGCCACGCCCCTTCTTCTATCTGGCGCACCAGCGCCCCCTGGCGAAGGCGACGGCGATGGCCCCTGGTGCAGTGGTTACTTCCACCGCTCCTACTGTTGCTGCTACATTGTGCTTCGATGGCTGACGCCGGAAGGGCCTCGCCCGCAGCGCAGCGGACGAGGCACAGGTCACACCGCTGGGTCACTGGTGAGTTCGCACCAGGCAGCGCCCTTGAGTGTCATGGTGTGATAATTCAATGATAATTCAAGGGAAAATGCTTTACTGTTTCAAGCGAAGTCGGGTTGCCTTAGAAAGCGTTCTTGTAGAGCGAGATTAAGCAAAGAAGAAGAAAATGTACATGTTGTGGGGAAGCTAAGGAGATGACGGAGCATGCTTTAATTGAATGCGGAGATATACGCCCGTGTTTATGTTTGAGCACAAGCCCACATGAAGCCTTGGCTTTCAGGGAAATTTGAAAAGTAAACACGTTCGCGACAGAAATAAGTAAGTGACGGCTAGAGGATTGGTGTCGGAAAATTAAAATTACAAAAATAAATAGTGGGACAAATACGGTCAGTCTGCCGTAAGGGACAGAGAGCTGGGCTGTGAATTTATGGTTTTTGTTTTTTTTTTCTTCTGTAGGTACATCGTTCTATTTGAAGTAAACGAGGCATTAGGCCGACTTAAAGCCAAAAAAAAAGTTTTTTTTTTCGGGTTTGGAGGCGCACAGGTCACCGCCCCGTTATAAAGGGGACGCCCATAGCGTCCATCCGTGTGACATGGCGGAGACGTGCTTCTACTGCGCATTTTTCATATGGCGTCGAGCAGTGCGCTGACATCTTCATTTGGAGGTGAGCCATTACGACGCTTTAACTTCTACCCAGTCTGGTCCATGTGGTTACCGGTGGACGGAAGTGCCCTGCGTCACGCAGCCGTGAAAAGTGCGCAGCACCCGCCCTTGACACTGGGCCATGTCATACCGAAGATGTACCAGTAATGCGTCATGGATTGTGAGCTTCGCCTATTATCATTAAGTACGATTGCAGGCGAGAGCTTGCGCGCGCCGACAAGCGTAGCCCAATAGGGAGGCCGACACTAATGGCGATGTTTACACCCTATTCGTCCTGCTTCTTACAAGAGTGATATGAACCATTTGTCACAATACTGTAACTACATGACGCTCATTAACACTTCATCCACACTAGTTTCATAAAAATCAACTCTTAAATCATTATTGAAGGCTGCATCTATAAAACGTACGAAGGATTTAAGCTGTAATTACAAATAAAGCTATAGGTTTCCCCTTATGGATTAGCATTCGCCAAGTGCTTGATTACTGACCATAACATCATCTATGTATTCAATATATGGCAAGATTTTTTTAACTAAAGCCAAGGAGCATTTCTGTTCATTCGTATTTACACCACATTCTTACTCTTATGTTGCAGTCAGAACTGTTCTTCTGAGAAATAATATCTGCCGTCCTTTTGACCCGAATGCTTGATTTGATGCAATGTGACCTTGCACACTTTTACCCTTCGAGTGGAAACTTGCTTGCTAGACAGCGCCACTCTTCACATTTAGCGTTAATAGCGTTAAGACTTTTGCGTTGCCGATGCAGGGATAAAGCGCGTGACTTTCATGGCCTTCGATAGCGACTGAGTCGGCGTCGCCGGGCGCAAATTCTACTTTTTTTTTTTAATCCGGATGTTTCTTGACGCGTGTTCGCCATAAAGCTGGATACTTTTCGAAAGGTACCAATTACACGGAGTCGCTAATTAAAGATGACGTTCCTCCTGTCTGCGCTGTTGTTTCTTAAACAAGAAAATCAAAGGAGAACTTAAAAAAAAAGCAAAGCTTACGGCTTTGTTCCGTGGAAACTCGGTAGCAGATGACAGAGTTGGAGCGACACCCCTAGGGTGCGTTCTGCTGTTTGCCATGGGAACCTCTTTGTGTTTTTCTGCCGCTGGCACTTTGCCCGCTTCCCTTATTGTCCTCGAAACAACACTTCATAAAATATATTTAAGAGTTAGCTTACTCGAAGTTCGAAAAAATTGAAACAATCCGGGAGCAAGTACCTTTTTTTTTGCTTATAACACCACGATATAGTCGAGTGGAATTTTTCATGTGCGATTTTTTTTTCTTATAGCCTGATTTAGCCCGTTTTCTTGAAAATAGTTGCACAGAAACGATGTAGACCCTTCCTTAACTTGCTCGTGTGTTGGCAGTACTGTGTAACTTTGACTGCAGCAACATCAATATGTCCATAGCGTAGACACAAGGAACAAAATGATCGTCTAGACTGAGGACGATATTCCTGTTGTTTGTGTGTTTTTTTTTTTCTGAACTCGCTTTTCTTTCACCGAAGCCACTCTCTTGATCAGCCGCCGACATTCCCTGGGGCGCTTTCGCTCGTCTATTTTTACCTCTGCACAGAGTCGGGCTTCCACTGGGGTAGATTGATCGTGATCTGGTGCAGAAATGCTAATGACGCAACACAGAAAATCTCGCGAAACAAAAAAAAAAAGAACATTAATAACAAGAAGCGCAAACTACGCAAGAAGAACTTGCTTTACTGCGATATACGGCATCGGGCGCCGAATGATCGCCACGCTCCTTGTTTCGCTTCACGGGACCGACTCACCGAGTTCTTCGCGATCGCTCTAGTGTGCTTCCGTTCGCACGACTGCACACGCGCAAACCACTTAAGTGCTGGTATCCTATCATGGTTAGTCGAACAGCCAGCCCTCCCTTCCTCAGCGTGTTTCGCTTCTTGTGCCGTTCCGCTAGCTAGCAACCCCGTCTATGTACACAGATGCTACACATGCCCCTCTGTTCGCCATTGCTACCGTGTGCTCTCGCTCCTTTGTTCCAGAGGCCACTTGAGACGCCACGCTTTTAAACAAAAAGTCAGTATATTGCACTGTTCTCTCGAGTCGAGAGAGTACAAACGGGGGCCAGCGTCGAAGAGACGAATCCAGTCGGTGCAAACGTTCTGTGCTGTAAACTCTGCGTGTTCCATATGGTTTCATCTGCAAGATTACGAATTTTCATCGCATCATCTGTTCTTGAGAACGAAATGGAAGCTGGTAGGCCGCCTTCGTGTGCAGATCGAGCAGCTGCATCGACATGTCAGTTGCCCATTGTGCCGCAGTGCCTAGTGGCTTGGCAACCACTGAAAAGTGATGTCAGCTCCTTGCTCGACGACGACCAGCTCTTGAATTCCTAACACTAGTCGTTCGTGAAGTCTGCGGCGTAAGGCAAATACCAAACACTGAAGAGCTCGCGGATAATTGGGCTAGTTGGTACTTGTTTACACTTGACTGAAAATGGCGCGTGCACACAAACGTGGACACAGTGTGTGTGTGCTGTTCCTTGTTTCCCTGTGTGCATGTTTGTGTGCGCGCCATATTCTGTCAAATATGAACTGAAGAGTTCCCTTGGAGTCAGCTAACACGCTCCATTTCTTTGTTGGTTCATCACGAATGGCGCGAAGTGCACTAAGAAGAGCAGCATGTTCCGGGGCTGTCGATATTGTCTAGCGAGATAGCCTTAACATATCATGAAGTGCGTGCAATTAGTGCTGACACGTATGTATGTTATGAGTGGCGTATACCCAGCGACACATGCTGAGTGACGCACGCAACTTGGTGGCAAAGGAAAAGCATTTAAATACGGATATAGACGTATCTAAATTAGATTTAGATATGCTAACAATGATAATCTCATAAAAATACACGGCGAAGCAGAGCTTTTATTTGATGGATCTTACAGTATAACTGTACGTACTCAGCAGATGCCAACCAATTGCGATGTTTGACTTACTAAGTATCGGAGGTGATTGTCCAAGAGCAGAGTGCATTCACGAACAAAATCTTGGTAAGTTCAGCCGCACGACTCTAATCTCCAGATTACAAAGCGGTATATCAACGACTAGCATGAAACCGCGAGTCCGTTCAAACCTTATGACATTATGTCAAGCATTAGACGCGAACGTATACTGTAAGATTGTCATAGCGATGGCGAATGTTCGTTTCTAAGTGTTCTTGCTCAAATCGCGCGCTAACCTGTTCTAATACACTTTGGCGTGCGTTCATACGAAGCATCCCTCGTTAGAGCACAGCGATAATCTGATTTGAAAAGAGCTCGCCCATGTAGAAGCGGCCAAGGCACTCATTACATCATCGCGCATAATCTTCTGAAGCGAGCCCACCCTCGCCGGGAACGCAGATGGGAACAGTGTGCGCTACGTACTGCGTGAACGTTTCCAACGAACCGGCGAAAAAAGAAACTGTCGCAAATGAACGCGAGCGCTGTGGCGCAACCTCTTTTTTGTGCGCCTGAACAGATATGTAACAGTTTACAGAGAAGGGCGGCGTGCCTTTGAAGCCACACAGAACGGCCCTAATCGCCGCTGCCATGATAAGACCGACCTTATACTTACGCACGCCGGTATAGACTCCGCGAAACGACTAGAACGCATTGCGATCTACGTAGTAGAGCTTCCAATCGTGTTGGTGTGCAGGCGTATGCTGCGCGCTCACAAACCGAAAAAAGAAGTTCGGGAGGAGCGCTAATGGTGCGCTGTGTATCTACGGTTCTCCACGCAGTTAGAATAAGGCGCTCAGTAGCACTCCCGGCTGTGTTGCAGAATACCGTGTCCCTTCTTTTCAGAACATCTGTATATATCTCTCTAGCAGCTAGGCCGAGCGTTGCAATAACGGAGGCGGGATTTGCCACAACGTCTGTATAGAGGGCTGTGGAAAGACACATTGTGTACATTGTCTACATTGTGCACGAATAAATCGCCGTCGAAGCCCATTTATAGACGTCTCCTTAACGGGTTGAGTCAATAGAGGACGATTCGTCTTTCCCAAAACTGACGATCCTCCTTTAGGCAGTTTCGAAAGGGCCAAAGCAGCTGGGTGGGCTGCATTTATGGCCCGCTTTAGAAAGCCATGAAGATCGCTGTAGCTGTTACAACGTTGTCTGTGTATAAAGCGTGCGATTGTGTCTTACACAGTCTCCATACGCTGCAGTGCGGTTCATAAAAAAGCGAGTAAAGTGCCGCTGAACCTAACGAAGGATGAGGTCGATGCCTGCATCGACGCCCCCAAGGTCCGGGTAATTTCCACACACGTACATTGCAATCGCAGGTTACTTTCGTTATTCCAACGCTACGTTGCTGGCGGCCATAAAAAACAAGAAAAATGCGCATCTCTACGCGCTGTTTCGTAACTCGTTACAAGCTTGCGCCTCTCCTTCTACTCCGCTGCTTGTACCTCGGGCGTAGCGCGCGCGCATCACTCGTCACCAACACTTCGACGCGCCCGGAATTTCGCGCCATTCGATCGGCGGTTGCCATGAATAAGTGATCGGGCCTCGCCAAGGCTGTCTTCCGTTCGTGCAGATGCAGCGCGTGCGCACTATTGCGATGCTGCGCGGGCCACAGCTGCACTCACTAAACTTGGGCGAGCGACTGGAGAAAACGTAATTGGCACGTTCCATCGCCAGCGTCGTCGTGATTGCCTAATTAACGCCGTTACATTACGCAAGCATCGTTCAGTGCTTCGACTGAGACATTTTGGCTAACTCCCGTGGTTCCGTAGTTCGGTACTGAAGGGATGAGGATGCAGAGCATAGGATGAACGGTAGATGTACCGTGCAACTACTAAAAATACGCGGAAGCTCCTTGCGACACGTACGAAGAAGACCTCATCCAAAGAAGAAAGTTATTGCGTGAGTGTCATGATAACAACCGCACGGAAGACATCTTGCACTTCTTCTGTAATGTTTAACTTCAAAAGATCGCGTATAGTTCTTGTAGTGAAACACGATCAAATGAAATCGATGATGGACCGAAATGATGGTTGACTAAGCACCTTTCTCACGTTTAACAAAACACCAATGTTCGCTAAATGATGCATGCAAAATTGTAGCTATTTATGAAACGCCTCACGAATATTAATATAGTGATTATTCTCGACATATCGCGAGTGCTGTAGCGTCGCTACTCAGTGTTAGAAAGCCGAAAGATGACGTTGAAGAAAGAAACTCTACCTATAGTTGCTGTTATTTTGCCGGCACTTAGCGAGCAGCACAAGGAAGAGGGGGCAGAGTTGCTTTCTGGAAGCCAAGACATTCTCGTCTTCTTGGGTTTTACCAATTTTCCTCGTAACAAAGGAAGAAACTAAGTTCCCAATCATAGCCGTTTCTTTGATTCGGAAGTTAGTTTGTATCCAGCACCACTACAAGTTCAGTTGCTGTCAGTGTCCCGAAACACGTCGGTGGTCGGGGCATAATGGAATCAACGCCAACCTCCTGCTTGTTGTCCGTCACTCGTTAGCTGGGAACTCATTCCTCACTGGTTCTTTTTCTGAATTTGTCTCCTTTTTTTTTTCACATGGGGCACTTGCACAACGCATGCACCTGAAGGCGTCAGCAGTGATGTGCTTGTTGCAGCTTTTCTGCTTTGACAGAGTTTATTATCTTGCTTCTCCCCTTCCCAATCTCCTGCTGTCCCGCAAATGATGTGTGACAAGCGTCAGCCTATGTTCATGATTTCTTGTTGTCCCAGACGCCCCATCAAAGCTTAGTGACTGTCATCAAAGAAAAGTGACTGTGGGAAGCATCGCATTAAGCAAGACAAAAAAACCTTCTTGCGCACCGAACAAGCGGCTCTCATTTTGGAGAGGACATGTGTGCACGGCTGTCTTAACTCGATGCAGCAAACTATATTCATTGTAGTTCTGGTTGTGACTCAATGTAAGTCGGCTGTTCACATTGTGACTGCTCATATGCCGTCGCGCTGTCAGTATTCTCGCTGTAACCGAGTCCAGAAACAAAAAGTACTTCTCACCACAAGGTAAATTAATTTGCAGTTGTATGTGCTTGGGGTTTCGACTATGGTTCTTTGCTTGTCTACTAGACACCAGGGCACAGGTACGTTGGGGACACTGTGATTCTTGACTCGTCGCGAACGTCAAGTGCTCTCGCTCTGCGGGCGGCGAACTGCGATTCGAGTAGACTCTACCTTTGCACTAAAGGTACCCTTTCCAATGCATTACCTGTGACAAATGTGTTCAACTTTTTATATCTTAGTTAGTTTGGAAATGAAATGTTGCAACATAGTACATTCTAAGAAGAGTAGCACCTTTAAGAGCGTCTTTTTGTCCCGCAAAAATAGTCATCTCCATTGCGTACGTTTGCTTCCTTTGAAGCCTAGCGCCTGCCAATCTCGGGCCACGAAAGGCGTGCCCGCTATTAGCGCGACACGGCGTTCTTTATAAGGAAGGAGGGAACGCCGACTTTTTAAGGAAGAAAACGCAGATCGAGCAATCCAGATGCGGGACGTCGGTGAAAAAAGACTCCTCAAGAGCTTCAAACGTTTTAAAAGTATAAAGATATCCATAGCGCCACTGTTTACACGCTCAGTCGTTTTTCCGGCATGGTTACATGACGTGCATTCAAAGAAGATAGGGCATCGCCGCAGGTTTTCAATGCACTAAACACTCGTCGGTATGCTTTTCAGTTAATGGTTGTCAACTGAAAGGTGAGAGTGGCTTATTCTCGTCGGCAGACGTGTCCAGATGTGAATAAAAGTACTCATACACACATGCATTTGCAAACAGAATCCGCACACACACCAAACTGCGAAGTCGTACGCGGACGCATTGTGTGCCGTGAATTCCGAGCAACCATCTAAAATTGGCGGGACAGTTGACTACGCCTTGTGCCCGTACATTGCGCACTGCGGGGGTGTCACGAGAAGCCTTCTTGAAGTTCACACGTCTTTCCTTGTTGGACCGCCAGGCGCATAGCTGTCGCTTTGAATAAGCGCGCTAATGCACCCGCGTTCTGACAGGCGCGCGCTGAAACTGCCACTTTTCTTTCTTTCTTTTCTCAGAGAATGCGGCGGCTGCGTTTCATCTCGCGAGACGTTTTTGACACCCACCGGCGACGTGTGTGGGCCAGAGAATAAAGGGATTCTACGCCGAATGTCCGTACAGTCCCTCTGATAGCGCCACTTCGATTGCAACGTGGCATTTGACGTGTAACGTGCTTTGAAGCGTTTATTTTTTCATCGGTTGCTTTTTAAAAGGCGAAAGGTGGATCTTGTTCAAAGTTCAAACCGTGAAAAATAAAGCAAGCACTTCCATATATAGCTTATGAAGAGTGCAAGTTCGAATATTGCTCAAACCGAGTGAAATATTTCTATTATATTGAGGAATGTAACATTATTTTAAACATCTGTGAATACCCGTAAGCTAACTTTGCCCAATTAAAGGGAAAATTTTTAATATTATTTGTGTTCTATGAGCGAACAAATATCGGCATAAATTCTGTCGAAATTCTAGAAAATACTTATTATATTCGCAGGTACGACTTTACACCATAACGTTGACAAAGGAATAAACAAGTTTTTCTGGAATACGCTACAAAGTGTACCGCGTAAGAACTACGTGATACTGTCGTTAGCGCGTCGATTTACCACTTAGACCTGTATCGAAAGTGAGTACTACAATCGACTGCCGACATTAAGCATTTTTAGTTTAGTTTGCTTCACAACATTTGCATTTTCGCTACTTTCGACGGGCGCCGGACGAATTCAACTGTTAAAGCGATCAAAATATATAATATAAAGCTTCTAAAATTATCACAGTGTTAACGAACGCGACCTCCCAAGCGTGCGGAACTTTCCGCTGCTTTTTCTTTTAGCAGTGGAGCTCTTTAGGCCGGGCGTAATGCGTCTATCGAATCCGAAAACTACAGTCATCACGAACCGGCATGCGCTCTCTCCTTAGAGCGTGGTAGGCGTTCCAGAGACGTTCCAAATCGCGGTAGGCGTTCTAGAGGTAAGCTAGCCAGAGACGGAGCGCTAGGACGCTAACCAACGATTCCATAGGCGTTTTTTGTACCTGTTGCTTTCTATTGCTTCCGGTCTATTTCTTTCTTTCTGTCTCTATTTCTTTCTCTTTCTCGCTCTTGCTATCGTCATTTCACTTTCTTCCCTTTCGTTCTCTGCCTCTTTCTCGCTCTTCCTTTGTTTCTCTTTATTTCTCTCTTTCTCTTGCTCTCTTGCTCTCTGTTTTTTCTATCTCTTTTTCGTGTCTGTCTCTTTCCATCTCTTTTTCCATGTCTTTCTCTGTCTTTCTATCTTTTATGTCTTTATTCCTTTATTTCGCTCTATTGTTCTCTTAATGCTCATTTCTGTCACTCTCTTTCTTTCTCTGTATTTCTCTCTCTCTTTTTCACGTGTTTCACGTGCTCCACTTCGCCGAGCAGAGTTTTCGCACCTGCCGTGCTCGGTTGTGGGGCTCGCCTAATTCCTGTAGCGCATACCCACCTGTGGTTTTCTGCGGACACCAAAGTTTTTACGGCCGGGTTGAAGCTCCGTTAAAGAGAACACTAGGAGAAATAACAAAGGAGCAGTTAGAGCGAACACACACACCATACGAACACGCGCCGGCAGTTCCCAAAGGTTCCTGAAGTCTTGTCTACTTCAAGACGCACAGTAGGGTTTCTGTGGCCGTGTGCATGTACGAAATCGTTAAGGGAAGTAGTGCTGCGTCTGCAGTGGCTGTCTTATGCGGTCATTGCCGTTCACAGGTCCATGGCTTCCCTGCGTCATGGAAGATGGCTACTGCGGTCAGGGCTGGCGAGGTCGAAGCGTACGCTGTGTGGACGTGCGAGGCGACGCCGTGCGAGAACGACACTGCCACCGCCACGTGCGGCCGCGCTCCGTGCAGTCCTGTCGCACCGAGTGCGATGACGGTAGTGGGGCTGCACATCGCCTGTCCCTCAGGTGAGAGCGTCCTGCTACGTCACTGCTGCTGAGAGGCGCGTTCACGTCTTCCAATGTTGAACGGCTTTGATGTAGCGCGAAAGGGCACTAGGACACGAGAAGGCACATAAGGACACCGCACAGCGCTATGTGCCCTTTCGTGTCCGTGTGCCCTATTGCGCTACATCAAATCCGTTCAAATGATTCACCAACAAAAGCACGTTGCACCCCTGGTCCACTCTTGAAAGAATGGTGCAAGTTCCAGTGCCTGAAGGCTACCTAAAATCACATTCTTTGGAAATGCGAGAGGAACCCACCTCCCAAAGCAATACTGCCACCTTCCTTCCTCGACGCGTGGGAGTCACTCTTGTCGTCAACTGACCACCGTATTCAGGCAGAAACGATTAACTGTCGAAAGCGAAACAGTCGTGGTAAGCTACTGGCCACCACCCTTCGAATCACCGTCAAGGTAAATTCAACGACCTCGTTGCGCCATCAATAAAGTTGTTTCTCTCTCGATAGTTCATTATAATCATTGTTATACAAGAACGAAATCAGAGGAATTTTTTCATTCATTCGTAGCGAGGGCCTCGCCCCACCAGACTTAATGTCTTAGGTTAGCATGCCAGGGTTTATTGGTCAGCTGCCGCCTCGTGCAAAGATCCCGTGAAATGTGACGGCCTCTGGCAAAAATAGTGCCACGCCCACTTCTTGTCTTGTTTTGATGTATTCGGGTTTGACCGGCAGGGACGGTTATCAACGCTCGACGCTGTCCGCGAAGCAGTGTTCGAAAAGCTTCCCGATTGTAGTAGATCGTTTTGTTAAGATTGCGCCCCGCACGCGAATGTTCCAGCTTTGTCGAGAGATAATGCCGCCACCAGCGATATTGCTGGAAGGTTGGATAGCGCCTGTATAAAAGCCGACGCGCTTGACCGCTTGTCAGTTGATCGACGGTCGACGCTCTGTTCGACGCCATCAGTGTATTGCTGTAGTTTGACCTTCAGTTTCCCGGCCACAAGTTCGGCCAAATAAACAGTTTCATCTCGGACGTGCTGACTGCTGTCTTCGTCGACATCACGACCACGTGACAATAGCGTTACACACACGCCACATGCGCTACGAGTGGCGCTGGCCAACACTCTCACGGATTAACTGTACAAAAATACCAAATAAAGCGCACGGGCAGGCGCCTTCCGTTGTAGCTCAATTGGTAAAACGTCGAACGCGTAATTCGAAGGTCGTGAGTTCGCATCCCACCGATGGAGCGGGGTATTTTTCGTCCACTTTGATTCATTTAAGTTTACTTCCTAATTCCTGCACTACAGTTAAAGACAACAATTAATGCCCCCTGTGCTTTCCTTCACTTAATTGTGAGGTGGGTTCATTTTATTCTCATACGAGATGTTAGGTGATCATGAATGAAATTTGGAATCAAGGTTAACGGAAAATATCATAGGTTTCAACAAGGCTCAACGAACCTTATGGAAAAATTTCATTTAGTTGTGTGCAGAGACTAAGGGTTACAATGCAAGAATGCTTTATCGGCTGTCGGTTTAAGTGCGCTCTGGCACCATATGGCGGCTATTGCAAAAGAAGGCAAATATTTTTCTAAACATTAACAGAGGTGTTTGTCATGCCTTGCCTAATGCGTCTTGCCGTGCCCCGAGTGTACTTCACTGAGGACTCCACGCGCAAAGAAAGCTCTTTTTTCTTTTCATAACTGCTTCAGAAATAAATGTGTGTGTGTGTGTGGGGGGGGGGGGGGGGGGGGGCTTCTACGCTTTGAGCCTGCGTTTTCTATGCACTGCTCACCTAAAAGAAAAAAAAAACAACAGGAATAACTCGGGACGCTAGCCTTTGCTACACACATATTCAATAACGAAAAATTGCCTTAAGCATTACTTATATGAATTATTACATGCATGTTTAAAGAAGCGAAACATCTTCGCGCTTGGTCTGGCCGTCCCAAAGTGAGAGCGGCCCACAGGGCGCTGTGTCACGCACCTCAGGATTTTCAATAAAGTATTGTGTCCATCCATCCATCTGCGGTAGTACCTTTCTCTAAGCCTGTGGGTATTATACTGTTTATAAAATATGCTGTTAGGTGGGAACATGTCTGACCGTTTTTCTTGAGGCTATTTTTTTCTTGTGCGCCCAGATGGCAAACTGGCGAGTGGAGTCCTTGTGACGAGGTGAACGGGCGGCCGCATCTACGGAGCCAGTGTCGACCCGAGGCGCGGGATGCTGAGGGTCTGGCCCGGCGAAACGTCAGCTGCGTCTTCGAACCTGAGGCAGGATCTCCTCGGGTCGTCGACGCAGCAGCCTGCGTGCACTTGCCGCAGCCACCAAGCGAAATGCCGTGCGCCATCAGTTGCCCACAAGTGAGCGAGCTAGCAGAGATCGCGTACCCGTCAAGATCCTACAGTGCATGAGAGAGACAGAGAAATTGATATTTATTTACATAAATTTTTACCAAAATATTCCCAGTTACCAAGTCTTATGGTACGGGGAAAAATTCTTATAGATTCAGAGACTTGTGCCTTTTTTTTATACCTATGGTAAATCTTTATGGAAGGAGGCAATAGCAGGATCCACAACGCTATCCAAGAACACAAGAAATTCAGAACTTGTCGCATTTCTCGCTTCTTTCGTGCAAAGCGCATACTCCACATATGACGTCATAGTGAAAGTAGTAATACATTAGTGCGAAATCGATAAGCGAAACAAAACACAGTACAGGAAAAAACGTTGTGGAAAGGATAGACGCTCACTTACTTACAAGTGAAGTTAATTGAAGAGATTCCAAGAAAGCGGAGTGGGGGCGCATGCGTCGTTACAAACTAAGCTCATATGGAAACGCACTGAAAAGTTTACATATCAGCTTAGTTTGTAACGACGCATGCGCGCCCGCTCTGCTTTCTTGGAATCATTTCAGTTAACTTCACTTCTAAGTAAGTGAGCGTATATCCTTTCCCCAACGTGTCTTCCTGTACGGTGTTTTCTTCCATTCAACGATTTCACACTGATGCACCAACTGGTCCAGCAGCCAACGCTTTTGTACTATATTAAAGTGCGATAAGTATAACTTATTGTTATAACCTGTCGTTAGTTAAAGGGACACTAAAGAGAAACAATGAATTGGTTTAGATTGATAAAGTGTGCTCGGAGAACTTTTATGTAGTTTATTTCACCACCATAGGTTTATTATTAGAGGAGAAAACCAAGTTCAAAGTTTCATTTTTAAATTTCGCGCCGAACTTTGTAATTCGTGACGTAAAAGATTTCAGAGAGCATTTAACGTATTTTGGCGCCACTGGCTCGACGAAATTTCCACAACTCGTTATGTCAAGTCTCTGGCCCCCTCAGAGGACAATGTACTTCGATTTAACCGATTAGGAACTACGTAGGCCCAAGCAGGCGCCGTCAAAAATATGTGACGTCACTGCAAATGGTGCGAGAATTCCAAGGTGGCGTCGCTACCTGTATTTTCTTTTTGCGCGTTTTCTCGCTTATTAAGCGTCTTCTCGCAGCAAGCGTTGTGTTTTTGGTATCGTGGAAGACTACTTTACTAATGCGAGAAAAATCGTTTTGCTCTTTAGTGTCCCTTTAAGTATAACTAACGCGTACCCCCCACCCCGCACTTGCAGATTCCGTCTTGTCTTTCTCGTACGCGCCGTAAACTAGCCAATTATCTATAATGACATGGCTCATCTCTCTTTGCCGGGGCTCTGCAGGACTGCGTGGTGACGCCGTTCGAGCCCTGGCCGACATGCCACAACGTCACAAGCTCGAATAGTTGCAAAGTGCACAGTGTGGTACGACGGCGTATCGTTCTCGTCGGCCCATCAAACGGCGGTGCCGAGTGCCCCGCTCTTTCCGAGACCAAGAAGTGCCCGGCGCGACCGGGATGCCGCGAGTGGCGCAAGCGCAAATCCCGCAGGAAAGCGCCCTCCGCTGACTACGTGCTCCGAGTCGGGCCCTGGGGCGAGTGCCAAAGTGATTACCTCCCGTCTGTACAGCCGCTGGCGACTGAGCAAGGCTCCGAGTTGCCGGTCGCTTCCCGAGAACCGCAATTTGGAACGCGCCGAAGGAAAGTTGCCTGCATGGACGGCAACGGTGTTCTCGTAGATGTCGGGTAAGAGTTGCTGCCGTCAGCTTTAACAGCGAGGCTGTTTTAAGCTTTTCGTTCGGCCGTGTGGTGCGGACAGAAAACTGCGCCTAGCCATGACGTCACTGAGCGATGCCAAGAAAAGCTTAGCCAAGCCTACGCCTGGCTACGACGTCACATCGCGAAGCCAACTTAAGCTTAGTCGAGACTAGTTAAGCCTGGTTGAGCCAAGTTTAGCATAGTTTAGCCTAATTACACCATGTTTAAATAAGTTAAGCATAATTAAGATTAATTCAGTCTGATCATATATAGTTAAGACCAATTAAGTTTATGTTAAGGATAATTAAGCTACTCCTAGTTATGTAGGACCTAACTGAGCCTGATTGAAATAAGCCTAATTAAGCCACGTCTATTTGGTAGTAAGTGATCCTAATTGGGCCTAATTGAGCTAAATCGAATTATGTATCATTTAGCCTAATTAGGCCCAGTAATACTAAGCCTACCATAGAGAAAGCAAGAGAAAGAAAGTAAGATGAAGAGAGAAAGAAAGCACAGCATATAGCCATGTATAGTATAATACAGCAAGGAGTTAAGAAAGGGAAGTGAAGGTGAGAAGGAGCGAAAGGAGGAGGGGAAATGGTAGAGCACATCATGGCCACGTATACTACAATATAGCAATGGAGTGGGAAAGGAAAGTTAGGGTAAGGATTAGGGGAAGGAGTAGGACAAGGCGACCAGTTCCGCTGTTTGCACATTCTTCGCGCCGCTAGTGCGTAGCTGCCCAAATCTTTATCTCTTAAGCATCTTAGAAGCACTTCTTGAGGGGCTGGATGGTGAAGCATCTTGAAAGGAAAGACGCAATATGAGACACCACGAAAGTAAGACAGCAAGACGGGCGCCACTACCAACTGCTTTTCTGACCTTAGCATCTCAGCCTATATAGTCCACATGACATATGTGACATGCGCAGAGCCGCGGTGACAGTGAACAAAGCTAGAGAAAGAGATAATGGTTTTAATATTGAAAAGACGTGATCGAGCAAGGCAGATTCTGACGTATACAAAAATACTGAAGGTTCGCTGATGCAGTCGTCAGCATTTTTTTTTTTTTGACGTTGTGTGCCTCTAAAATTGCTATAGCTACAGGGTCCCTGTTTCTTCCGACAATTTCTATATCTAAAAAACGCGGCTCGTCCTGCCTTACTTTCGTGGTGTCTAAAATTGCGCCTTTTCTTTCAAGATATTTCAAGCGCGGCCTGTTTTTTGCAGGCAGATAACTTGTGGATCTTTTCCCGAGGACCATATCCAAGGCTTCTCGATTACTTTCTTTCAGAACATCAATTAGCACTCGTTCAATTAAATATATTCATTGCCTAGACCTCCCTTTACCCTAAATGGCAAACGAACTTTTCTCTTCAAAACTCTGCTAACAAGTGTACTGTGTCAACCCTCGAGTGCGCCTCTACACTTCCAGCGTGCTCTCAAGTACCAAAGCCACAGAGGTGCTCATTTATGTAATCTCTCAAGGCTTTGCACAATATTCGTCAACCGTAATCCATCCTAACAAGTTCCCGCTTCGCCATGGGATTGATGCGACGTGTGAGTTGTGATAAGTGAAATGTTTCATTTTATAGAACATGGTTTGAGATGGCAGACATTAACACACATAGTAATCTGAGGAACACAGATATTGTGACATTTTCTTTCCTTTACACAAGTAACGAGGAGTAGCAGGCATTGTGCAATGGTGCCAACCCCTCCTGATAATTAAAAACGAAGTGTTGCCGTCACGTAGTTACCTATGCAACTCCGAGTCACATTCCCTCCGTCTACAGGGTGTTTCAGCTAACAAGCATTAAGTATTAAAAAATTAAACACAAGCGCTACGCGTCTCCAATTAACGCAGTTTTGTTCTCAGAAGTATAGAGCACGTCAGAGTATTTTTTTTTCCAATCCGCCAAGCTCGGCAATTAACAAATATTGCTTAATGAACTATTTAAATAGGAACTCTAGAGAAAATTTTTCAGTACAAAAGTCCTAGCGCTTGTTCTGAAACATCGATTTTTTAATCAATGCTAAGGTAACTCACCAGCCTAATCTTTTTTCGAGCCTCGCTAAAGAGCGCGAACTTTAAAAAAATACCACGTGAATATAGCCTAACTCGAGGCGCTTTTAGTGCCCTGAAATGTAAGTTGAACGAATTATCAAAGCATGCTCCGCGCACGAAGGTCTCTTTGTCTCCGTCGTCAGTGCGTGCTCTCCAGTAACGATGAATGCATACGAACTCGCCCAGTTTTCCGCTTTGTTATGTGCAGTTTCCTCTCTTCTTGGGGAGCAATCAACGGCAGGCCTCGCACGCGGGAATATGCTATCGCATGCACCCTCCGTGCGACGGAGATGGGCCAGCTCGTTTCGTCTCTGCTTCTGCCGCGTTCGTCGCCAGCGCTTGCGCGCTTTTACTCGCGGGTAGAATATACGATGCACGGAGCGATGTTATCGATTTGGACTTTATACGGAACATGACGGCGACGACAAAAACCCCTCTAGAGTGTCCACATAATTGCTATCGCAATAAAAAAAACCATATTACGTGTATTGGAGTCCGACTTGCAGAAACCTTTGCCGGAGAAAACGACGTCAGGGATGCAGTTGTAAAATTGATGTGATCTCATGTTTCTATTCGGTGCTTCTCTCTAATACACTAGCCCTTGATCTCTTCAACGCGCACAGGAAATGTAGGCAAAGCGATGGGAAGCAGCGTTCGCTGCCGCACGACGCCGAGTCGTGTGTCGTGCCCGTGGACTGTGGCGTGTCCCCGTGGTCTCCGTGGCATCTGGAGCGCGAGGGCTGCCAGCTGGACAGCGGAGAAACCTGGCACGGCGGACAGCGACTCAGACGTCGCATGCGATACGTGCAGCAACTTCCGTACGGCGCTGGAAGACCCTGCCCTCCCTTAGTTGAGACAGCGCTCCAGCAAGATCGCCTGCCGTTGTGTTCTAGGTGGGCTTGCATGTGCTGTAAGAACAGTGTGTCCCAAGGTCTCTGCGTTATCACACAGACAGTTATAGAAACAGCGTACTTTGCTCGCCTCTAATGACCGAATGAGTGAATAGGACATAACAAATGAGCGAGATTGTGCATGCGTACGTGCGCGCGCGCGCGCGCGTGTGTGTGTGTGTGTGTGTGTGTGTGTGCGTGTGTGTGTGTGTGTGTGTGTGTGTGTGTGTGTGTGTGTGCCTGTGTGTGTGCGTGTGTGTGTGCGTGCGTGTGTGTGTGTGTGTGTGTGTGCGTGCGTGCGTGCGTGCGTGCGTGCGTGTGTTGCGTGTTTGTGTGTGCTTGGCTACTCAAAACCAGAAGTTCCATTGTAATGGCGGAGTAGTAGTGAGTGGATGCATTAATAGCGGTGCGATTTGCTGGTATTAAGTTAATTCTTGCACCAGAGCCAGGCCCGTAGCCAGGGGGGGGGGTCTAGGGGCCCGGGCCCCCCCGAAATGTTGGTGAAGTAGGTGTTTTTACCAAAAATAAATAATAAAAACAGGTGTTTTTCTCAAATAGTCAATGTTTTCAGCAAGTGGGCCTCCCCCGAAAAAAATTCCTGGCTACGGGCCTGACCAGAGCATTCTCTTTTGACTTGTTTTGTATAAAGCAACAGAGAACAACACCCCTGTCAACAAAAGATGTACTTAAGATCTGCGGGCTTAGTTTGTTCGCATGCCCTTCAACCCGTATCACAAAGCGAGTTGTATGATTTGTGTTTC
Organism: Rhipicephalus sanguineus; assembly: GCF_013339695.2. NCBI lineage: Eukaryota > Metazoa > Arthropoda > Arachnida > Ixodida > Ixodidae > Rhipicephalus > Rhipicephalus sanguineus. Next base: position 14,635,612 of record NC_051180.1, on the reverse strand, counting down.
TCAAAAGTACACTTTAAAAACATTATGACGGGCAACTGCACCATCTGAACACTTGGTCAAAACAGCGCTACCGGGTGACACGAAACAAGAAGGGCTACGGGAACAGGGTGCCGCGTATTTGTTTTCCATCTTGTTCCGCTGGAATACTGGAAGCTTCCAGAAATCGCTACTTAACTACGCCTTGCTGGAGCTTTGATTTTCTCTCTGCTCCAGACAAAGGGAGAGCTTTCAGTTCGCTGTGAGTTTCAGAGTTCGCGCACGGCTCGTATGACAAACATAACTCGCGGATGCCAAACGTTTCCAGGCGGTTGGCGAGGTTACGGCAAAGAGCCGCATGTTTAAACTTGCAGACAAAGATTCTCTGGTGCATAGGAAATGCTTTCGCATGCATGACGAAACATTTCGACCGTGATGCGGGCCCGCTCGCGACAGCATTTTCCCTCGTGGCAGGCGCTTTACGACTTGTATATTTCTTGCGAACGTAAAGCGCTTCAAAACGTGTTTCGTTTCGCTTCGTTTCATTTTATTACCTTAAAAGCCCAACAGGGGAGTTACATAAGGGGCGGGTACACGTTGTTCATTACACATTAGTTAGAAATCACAGGGGTACAAGTTTATTTTTAAACACGGCCCTCGTAAGTAATATGGGTACATAATTCCATAGAGTATATAAATGCAGCAGGAACAGTGAAAATGTCATCCAGTGCTTTTATTCTGAAAAATTATCCGTTTTTCTTGTATGAAGGTGGGTGTGCTGGCTAAGGCAGCGATTTGGTTGCGTCTACCTGCTGCGATTTTAATGAATGCGTGCGCGTTTCAGACAAACTCGTGACTTGCTTTGTCTTTGTTTATCGGCGCGTACAGTTTCAGCTGGGCTACGTCCGAGTGGAGTGCCTGCGTTCCGGTACCTGGCGCTCCTTGCAATGGCGGCACGCGGCACAGGAACATCACGTGCATTACGATCAAAGGTACCTTTCCTCAGTACAAATTTCGTATAAAAATGAGGATCAAGCACTTTGACTAAAGTTCAATTAGTCGTTTCTTACAGTTAAAATTTTGAAAATCTACGCACAGAAAGACTGCCTGAAGATGAAGCTTAAGAATACATGACAGTGCTTTCAAGGCAATGCCTACGTATCGTAAGATGATTAAAAGCTGCCTTGCGTTCATCGTTGAAGATGTCCTGGCCTAAACAAACTAGTCAGCTTCTGACACGGCTATTTGACAAGCGACAGCATGAGAAGAAAAAACGAGGAGACAAAAAGAGGCATCACAGCACGAAAGAATACACATCACACAAAACTTTCTTCACCTCATATGTCTTCGCGTTGTCGCTTGACAAGTATAAACTACCCCGAGCTCACTCAAATTTGCACTTCTGCAGTTCATGTCGTAAAGGCATCCTCTGAGATGCGCGCTTAGATGTTACATTTGTCCAAGTAGCAGCTTGCCTTGATTGAATCTCCGTTTCTTTTCGGTGGCAACGATAGTAGTCCAAGTTATTGCGGTGTACATTTATTAGTCCGTTGAGGCATAGCCAGGCTTTCTAGCCTTAGGCGCAGCATAAAGCAAACGCTGAGTCAGAGTATCCGGGTGTTCATTAGTATACAGCTGGCATAAACGTACAAGGTTTCAGATATTCGGATACATTACGGCCTCACCACGGTTACGAATCAACCGGATTACCAGAAAGCACGACTATCTGCAGCACCTAATCTGTATAAATAATGCACATACCAGTTCAGTAATGTTTCTGCTTACGTTGCTTGCAGTGCTTTTTCACTAGTTGGGGATCTTAACTATCTCTTATAAGTAAGTCATGGCATAATAAAATTACTTTTACACAGCTCATGCAGATTAAGAGAAATAAAACTAACCGCCCGTACGTTAGTTGGATGCATCTATAACTCAGCCATTGCTCCTTGAACACTAGGCGCTGCGCGTGAATATTTATTGCGTTACAACGGAAACATTTTAGGAGCACATTACATGTAGAAGAGCAACAAAGAGTGGTCTTAGATGCCGGTCGAGCTGGAGTCTAAGATGACCCTGCGCAGATGCGATGCGATAAGACGGCAGTTTCAGTTCTCTCGGTAATGACCTGACGTGTGTCGAGTCAACTCATATCTTTGCCAACTGCAAAATACTTTCTACTGCCATGTAAGCGTGGAATAACAAAAATAACAACGAATAAACAAAGTGCTTTCTTTACTGTTTCTTTATTTTTCTTGGTGTAATTATTGCGGCGAAAGAAAGAAGACCGAACGATATGCGTCATTTTTTTCCAGCGTCCCAATACAATTCACACCTCTGAGTTCAATTAGAGTCATTTCCACTCTGAAAAGCGCTGTGTGCCACGGTGTGTTGCATGCAGCCGGTTAGCAGGTATACCACTGTGTCTGCGCGCAACATTCCTGCCAGGAACCATAGTCGCAACACTGCTCTAACTCTGGGAGCACTTATTGATAGGAGCTTGACGCGTAACTTTTGTGCTTTGTTTCTTTTGAAGCCAAACGCAGGGTGGTATTTTGGAGAACTTCTAAGTCTGCACAGCCTAATAAGCCTCACGTGTGCTGTCGCAGTAAAATGATCCGGTGACAAGTTTCTCTCACTTCCGTGTGCACAGACTGGACGCCGGTGTCAAGTCATCTGTGCGCTTTGCTTCCGCGGCCACCACTGCAAGAGGAGTGCCGAGTGCCGTGCCCTGTAGACTGCCAGGTGTCTCACTGGTCACCCTGGGGACAGTGCTTGCCCCTCATACGTGGATCGCCTTTTCCAGCCCCAGAAGAAGGTCTGTAAACATGTCATTGGGATACAGGATTCCGCTTCGTGTCCTTTTGTTACGGCGCACCTAAAAACAAAACAAAAAAGAACGATATGTCCGGCTTCTTATACACTCTATCTGTAAAGTCAATAATAATCAATCAATCAATCAATCATTTATTTAACGTGCCCAGGAACAACCGTAAGGTCTTTGTGCAGGCGCACGCAAAAAAAACAATAAAAATAAACTATACAATACAGACAGTCTTCAGAAATAAAAAGAGCAAATACACGTAGACAAAGAGAAATGAACACAAAAGGGGAGGAGTAAAATAAGACAACACGAGAAATATTGAAGGGGAATGAAAAATTAGATTGCATATATACAACTATGCGGAAAGGCGGAGAAGGGAAGACTTTGTACATTGTGCCATACTATGTCAAAACAGTACAAAGCTCGGATAAAAACAATGATTGTGGACTATGAAAAATGTCAAGATCAAGAAAATTAACATTATAGAGACTTTGTATTCTGTGAACGGTAGAGTGTTGGAAGAAGCAGGCGGGTACATGAAACGGTCTGTTCTCTCTGGTTAACTTACGCGGAATTCGAAAATTTACACAATTGAGAAGTGCAGGGCAGGATATGATACCGTGGACTAGCTTGTAAAGAAACAAGAGATCAGAACGATTTCGTCGGCAGTGAAGTGATGGCAATGATAATAATTCAGCAGTATTTGAACGAGATTTTTTAGCAAAGCGATGGTTATATATGCTAAGGAATTTTTTCTGGACTCGTTCAATGGTGTTACCGCTGGATTGAGCAATGCCATTCCATATCACGGACGCATACTCCAGTTGAGGAAGACATATAATAATAATAATAATAATAATAATAATAATAATAATAATAATAATAATAATAATAATAATAATAATAATAATATAATAATAATAATAATAATAATCAATCAATCAAACGTTTATTTAATGTGCCCAGGAACAACCGTAAGGTCTTTGTACTGGCGCACGAAAAAACAAAAACAAAAAAAAACAAGAAAAACAAAGGAAACATTCATAATAAAATATCAGGGATAAAAAACGTTACAAAATTGCACATATACAACTATGCGCAGGCAGAAAAAAAAATATCAACACTGTACAAGGCTATGTAAGTACAGTGCAAAGCTCGGAGCAGAACAACGACTGGGAGCTGTGAAAAACATCGAGCTCCAAAAAGTAAGCATTGTAAAGACGTTGTATCCTGCCAATGGTCGAATGTTCACAGAGGCAGGCGGTTACATGAAAAGGTCTATTCTCTCTGGTCAGCTTACGTGGAATTCGGAAATTAAGACAGTTGAGCAGTGCAGGGCAGGATATGATACCATGCACAAGCTTGTAAAGAAATAACAGATCAGCGCGATTTCGTCGGCAGCAAAGTGATGGCAATGATAATAATCCAGCAGCGTTAGAACGAGATCCAGAGTCATTTCTAGCGAAACGATGGTTGTAAATGCTTAGGAATTTTTTCTGGACTCGCTCAATGGCGTTGCTGCTGGAATTAGGAATGCCATTCCAGATCACAGATGCATACTCTAGTTGAGGAAGACATAGCGCGGTGTACAATTTTCGGAAGGGCACAGGAGAACGGAATTCTCTAGACATTCTGCAAACACAGCCTAGGGTGCGAAGACCCCGCAAAGCAACACGCTTAGCGTGAGCAGAAAAGTGTAAGGTGCTATCAAAAAGAACACCTAGATCATTGATCTCACATACCTTACACAACGACACAGAATTGACAGAATATAAAAATGGCACACTAGATGTTTTTCGAGTGAAACTCATTACCTTGGTTTTTGAAATATTTAGGGAGAGGTTATTGCTCCTGCACCATTCAGAAAAGAACACAAATCAGATTGCAGCAAGCGACAATCGATAACTGAATGAATTTCCTTAAATATCTTTATGTCATCGGCATACAAAAGGAAAGAAGAATTCCGAATGACAGAAGAAACATCATTAACATAAATTAAAAAGAGGAGTGGGCCCAGTACCGACCCCTGAGGAACCCCGCTAGTAGCTTTATACAAAGAGGACGTTTGGCCATTAACGGCAACGTAACATAATCTATCAAGAAGATAGCTATGGAGGAGATTCACAATTGAAGGATCAACATCAAAGTGTGCAAGTTTATCCACAAGCAGCGAATGGCTGACAACATCAAAAGCTTTGCTAAGGTCACAGTAAATAGCGTCAACCTGTCCTCTCTGCGAAATAGGCGTGGAGACTTGCATCATGAAACTGGCAAAATTAGTGACAGTTGAGCGGCCAGCGAGAAACCCATGCTGATTCACAATCAATGAATTTTTTACATCAAAAGACAATATTTTGTGAAGAGCAAGCTCAAAGATTTTGGATGCGGCACAAAGAAGGGAAATAGGGCGGTAGTTCGAGACGTCACTTTTACAGCCAGACTTAAACACTGGGAGAACACGAGCAGTTTTCCACATGCTAGGAAACGTTGAAGCATGCAGACACTTATTAAATATGGTAGTCAATACTGGGACAAGTATACTGCCATAGGCTTTTAGTATGGCAGAGGGGATGCCATCTGGGCCAGCTGAAAAGGATGGTTTCAAGCGCTTAATGCATTCTGAAATGGAATCTTCATCTAGCGACACAGCATCAGCTGTGCCAACTGCCTTAACCTGTCGACCGTTACTAGCTACAGAGGCTGGAGACTTATAGACAGATGAAAAATGCATGGCAAAACAGTCAGCAACGGCTTGAACTTCTACTCCATTTGTGTCCAGTATCCTGAAGGACTCGCCACTTTTGCTCGACCGTTTGCGCACATACTTCCAAAACTCAGCCGGCCTGTCAGACGCGCTTTTTTCTAAAAATGAAATATATAGACTGTGATCCCGTTTATAAAGGCGTTTACAAAGAGTAATAATAATAATAATAATAATAATAATAATAATAATAATAATAATAATAATAATAATAATAATAATAATAATAATAATAATAATAATAATAATAATAATAATAATAATCAATCAATCAATCAATCAATTGATTGATTGATAATAATAATAATAATAATAATAATAATAATAATAATAATAATAATTGATATTATTATGAATAGTTGTAGTATTAGTATTAATTGTTGGCGTTTTACGTTCGAAAACCACGATGTGATTATGAGGGATGCTGTAGGGGAGGGCTCCAAAAATTTCGACCACCTGGGGTTCTTTAACATGCGCCTAGCTCAAAGCACACGGGCCTCTAGCACTTTGCCTCCGTCAAAATGCGGCCGCCGCGGCCGCTATAAAGCCATGGGACTTCGCCGATGTTAACGAGTCACGCAGTCATGATGCGTTTATGTATACAGGCTGTCTTCTTGTTTCGTTCTGTTGTCTGCGCTGTGACAACATTTTTTTTTTTTAAATAGCACTGTAAAAACAGAATTGTCAAAGCTGCGCTGTAAAGCGGCATACGGGCCCGAAGGAAAGCCACACAATATGCCGAATTAACCAGAACTCGCTAATTAACTTTCCCTTCTTGGACATTTACTGTTACTGTTTATATGGCTGAAACAGGGACGATACCTGGTAAACACTAACCCAAGTTTCTAGATTCATGAAATTTGAGCACATTACTTATATTGCAGTAGGGTACGCATTTGGGATGGTTGGTTCATGATTGACAGTAAAAAAACAGCCCTAAAATTCCATTCAGCGTGTACTGAAATGAAGGTGAAGCGCCGCATTCGAGTCAGGAGGATATGCCCAGTGACGGAAATACATTGGCACGCGAATATTGACAGCCCGTTGTGTGGGGCCTTGTAGCTGCTGTGAGACACGTGAACACCTTGTATTAGAATGTCCTACATCCTTCTACGCAGTATATATTGCGATTGAAGGGATACGTTCTGCTTGGACTAAGGGTTACGACACTAGGCGATTGCCTGTCTCTAAATGGGTGCGCTTCTCTATGCGACTAGGCCTATATCACCCTGCTAAATATTCTTCACTTAATTGACTGGGCCTGTCGTTTGTAGATCACCCTGCTAAATATTCTTCACTTAATTGACTGGGCCTGTCGTTTGTAGATCATTTGTTTGCTTCTGTCTTTTCTTTTTTTCGAGTCGTCATTTTACTTTTGCGCGTGTTTCCTGTCAGTTGGCTGTTTATTTCTTAATTATTTTCTTCTTCCTATCTTCATCTTCAGTTTATATTTCCTCCTCCCGAAAGAGTCGGCAGGTGTTGTGTCCCTCTCAATTGCAGTTGGCAGCCTGTTCCCTCCCTATTTTCTCTTTCTTCTTTTGTGTACTTATGTTTCAATAATAATAATAATATTATTAATAGTAATAATAATAATAATAATAATCAATCAATCAATCATTTATTTAACGTGCCCAGGAACAACCGTAAGGTCTTTGTGCAGGCGCACGCAAAAAAAACAATAAAAATAAACTATACAATACAGACAGTCTTCAGAGATAAAAAGAGCAAATACACGTAGACAAAGAGAAATGAACACAAAAGGGGAGGAGTAAAATAAGACAACACGAGAAATATTGAAGGGGAATGAAAAATTAGATTGCATATATACAACTGTGCGGAAAGACGGAGAAGGGAAGACTTTGTACATTGTGCCATACTATGTCAAAACAGTACAAAGCTCGGATAAAAACAATGATTGTGGACTATGAAAAATGTCAAGATCAAGAAAATTAACATTATAGAGACTTTGTATTCTGTGAACGGTAGAGTGTTGGAAGAAGCAGGCGGGTACATGAAACGGTCTGTTCTCTCTGGTTAACTTACGTGGAATTCGAAAATTAACACAATTGAGAAGTACAGGGCAGGATATGATACCGTGGACTAGCTTGTAAAGAAACAAGAGATCAGAACGATTTCGTCGGCAGTGAAGTGATGGCAATGATAATAATTCAGCAGTATTTGAACGAGATTTTTTAGCAAAGCGATGGTTATATATGCTAAGGAATTTTTTCTGGACTCGTTCAATGGTGTTACCGCTGGATTGAGCAATGCCATTCCATATCACGGACGCATACTCCAGTTGAGGAAGACATAGCGCGGTGTACAATTTTCGGAAGGGCATAGGAGAACGGAATTCTCTAGACAATCTGCAAACACAGCCTAGGGTGCGAAGACCCCGCAAAGCAACACGCTTAGCGTGAGCAGAAAAGTTTAACGTGCTATCAACAACAACACCAAGATCACTGACCTCATAAACCTTGCATAAGGACACAGAATTGACAGAGTATTGAAATGACACGCTAGATGTTTTGCGAGTGATAGACATGAATTTTGTCTTCGAGGCATTCAGAGAAAGGTTATTAGCGTTGCACCATTCGGAAAAAGAGCGCAAATCTGACTGCAGCAAGCGACAGTCGTTAACTGAATGAATTTCCTTAAAAATTTTGATGTCATCGGCATACAAGAGGAAAGAAGAATTACGAATGGCAAAAGAAACATCATTAACGTAAATTAAAAATAGGAGTGGGCCTAATACTGACCCTTGAGGGACCCCACTAGTCACTTTATACAAAGAAGATGATTGGACATTTACCGCTACATAACAATATCTATTGAGCAGATAGCTCTGCAGGAGATTCACAACCGACAAGTCAACATCAAATTGCGCAAGTTTAACCATAATCAGTGTGTGGCTGACTACGTCAAAAGCCTTGCTCAGGTCACAGTAGAGTACGTCAACCTGTCCTCTCTGAGAAATAGGTGTGGAGATCTGCGTCATGAAACTAGCAAGATTTGTGGTAGTTGAGCGGCCAGCGAGAAAACCATGTTGATTAGGAATCAATGAGCTTTTAACACTAAAAGACAATATTTTGTGAAGAGCCAACTCGAAGATCTTTGATGTGGCACATAGTAGAGAAATCGGGCGATAATTAGAAACATCTGTTTTAGAGCCCGACTTAAATACTGGGAAAACACAAGCAGTTTTCCACATGCTAGGAAATGTGGAAGTGTCCAGGCAGTTATTAAATATCGTAGTCAGTACTGGGACAAATATACTACTATAAGCTTTTAGTATGGCGGAGGGGATGCCATCTGGGCCACATGATAAGGATGGTTTTAAGCACTTAATGCATTCGCAGATAAGATTTTCATCCAGCGACAAAGCACTGGGTGAGCGAACTGCCTTAGGCGGTCTGATATCAGTGCTAGAGTCTGAGGCCTTATAAACGGATGAGAAATGTGCGGCAAAACAGTCAGCGACGGCATGCACTTCTACCCCATTTGAGTCTAGTAGTCTGAAAGACTCTCCGCTTTTGTTGGACCGTTTACGTACATACTTCCAAAACTCAGCTGGCCTGTCAGAAGCGCTTTTTTCTAGGAATTCAATATACGAACTATGATCCCGTTTATATAGGCGTTTAGCGAGAGTTCGAAAAAAGCTGAACTCTTCCTTCCACTCGCTCGATGGAGAACATTTAGATTTCCTGTGTGCGCGATCTTTATGCTTCAGTGCACTGATAAGTTCAGATGAGAACCAGTGGGGATATTTACGTTGTTTATGTGTGTATTGGGGAATAAAATTACGCATGCTGCTCAGTACAAGCTCCGCAAACTGATCAACCTGGTCATCAACATTTGGTTTGTCAGTAACCTGTGACCAGTCAACGGTGGACAAGTAATGATACAGGCCCGTGTAATCACCTCGCTTGAAAGCAAATCTTGGAGATCTGTTTACATAACTGCTGTAGCTCGTTGTTTTGGCTGATGCGGATAATCTTACTTTAAGTGGTGGGTGGAATTTGTCAGGACGTACAAGAGAGATGCTGGAGCGGGAAACTTCAAGGGGTTGATCGTTTGACACACACAGGTCTAAGACGTTGCCACTGGAATTGACGACTGAGTTATGTTGCAGTAGGGAATTAAACGCCAGAAAGTCCAAGAGCAGGCTGCACTTTTTCTCTATGAAATTATTGTAATGAGAAAAGGTAAGCGTACTCCAGTCAATTCCAGGTACATTGAAATCCCCAAGAACAATAATTCTGTGTCCACTATGAGAAGATATCACAAGTTCAATAGAAGACATCACATCATGAAACGAGGCAGGGGAAATGCTGGGTGGTAAATAGAAACATCCAATCAACAATTTTTCACGGCGCTCAAGGTTGATTTCTAGCCAGATCGATTCTTGGATGGTTTCTAGGTCTTTCCGTCTAACGGATTTCAGTGAATTGTCAATGGCAATCAGCACGCCACCGCCTTTCTGTTTGGTTTCACTGAAATCTCGGTCACTGCGGAAGGTGGTGTAGGTCGGGGGAAAAAAGTCAGATGAGGGAATTTCAGTGCCGAGCCAGGTTTCAGAGATAGCAATAATAGGAAAAGCAGACGAAAGAACATTAGAGAAAAACTCGAGTGTCTTGGTACGCAGACCCCGAGCATTTTGGTAGATAATAATAATAATAATAATAATAATAATAATAATAATAATAATAATAATAATAATAATAATAATAATAATAATAATAATTTTAGGAGCCATTGCCCTATCGGAAAAATGGGGGCAAGCGAAGCTTTGCGTCTCCGTGCCTGACGTTCTTTCTTTCCTTCTTTCTTTCTTTCTTTCTTTCTTTCTTTCTTTCTTTCTTTCTTTCTTTCTTTCTTTCTTTCTTTCTTTCTTTCTTTCTTTCTTTTGCATTGTACAATGATTCCTCCTAACTGTTTCGCTCCTCCATACCGGGAATTGTACCTTTATGCACGTGCTTGGCAGCGCAACACTTCAGTTGCTACAGGCAAAAACGACGGTCATGCGTTCATATCCAGGCAACAATGAAATGTGTCAACGCTAAACAACTCACCTCGATAAAAGCTCAGATTGCCATATCAAACGGCTGATCGCCAACAATCCCATGATCAAGACAACATCAAGTATTGGAAAACGGCCCATACAAATACGCATGCGACCGGCGCACCTTTCGACGGCTACATCGTTTTAGGGGCGAAGCTCCTTATAGCGGCACCCGTTCGTCTCCTGCATGTAGTGTGTAACCAGTCTTAACGCTAGTACCAGATCTTGACCTCCAAGGTAGTGCCTGGTGAGATTTCTCCTGTGCGTGATTAAACAATAAAAATTCACAGCGTACATGTAAAATTAAAGTGAGCTGCAAGTCGCCATGACTCTCATCGACCCTTTAGTATAAACCGGCCCGATCTCACGTCGTTGATGATGTACTGGGGGGGAAGCTGCGCGACGCCGCCGCCAAGGTCCTGCCGTACGAGAGCTTCGCCCCACTCATCATCATTCACCCCGTGGATATGCTGTGGAATTTTTTTCTATGCGCTCGCGGGCGACAGGTTTTTCGCGTACATACGACGCCGAAATCTGCGGCTTATAAAAGCTTCGCTGAATATTATTGATATTAACGGGCACGGGCATGCCAGCACTATAAGCTTTGTTTGCGCCATACTATGCAGGTTACCGAGTCCGCACACGCAGTGTTCTCACGGCGCCCGCTCGTGGTGGTCGTGATTGCCCGCATCTGAAGGAAGTCGAGAGCTGCGACCGCGCCGTGCTGTCTCACTGGGAACCCCAGCCTTGGGGTCCCTGCAAGCCTCTCTCCGGAGGAAACTGTGGCGACGGCATCCAGATGCGAGACGCAAGATGTGTTTTCTTCGATGGGGTATGATGGCTTTCTTTTTTAATTGACTCTACGTTGATTAACACTATCACAGTCACGAAACAGTAGAGCGTTGTGGCGATAAATACGCAACGATCACGTACATCATGAAACAAGTAACCTATATGAGAAAGGAGGTACAGTATAGATGACTAAAGCGCTTAGTCGGGCTAACAAAAGCTTAGTCCGCAAGGCTTTTCTTGGGTGATAAAAAGTAAGAAATGAGAAAAAAAAATTAGTATAAGTTTTCAGCATCCTCCCCCCCACCTTCCCCTCACCCAGTTAGAAAGCCTCCAAGGAAAATGGTTTTTGTTTCGCCTGCTTTACAGTACCATCGGTTGTCATTCTGAACACGGCATTCTTCACGGGAAACGAAACGTATTTTTACAACAAAACTACATCACGACCGGGCTAAAAAGGCGCACGAGCGTTCCGTTAGCCGGAATTCTCTCGCGCCTTTCCAGTCCGGCCGTGGCTATGTATGGCTAGGCGAAGGCAAAATATCGTCCTTTCTATTTACGCAAAAAACCGTAGCGCGTATGGGCCAGGGAAATTGGACAAGCCCTACTACTCACCACTGGTACACAAAAAAATGCAGAAATGGACACACGGGCGACAAACACCAATTAAGGTTTCTGGACAGACGTATAACCAATAATTAAGATAATTTTAATGAACCATCGAGATTAACCCGGTGATAAATATCGGGGCCGCTTATTTCAGCTTCGCTGGTATACCCATCTGTACACGGAGTGCTTGGGAGGTGCTTTTTTCTTTAGTGGTCGGCGTCCTCTTTTTGCCATCATTATGTGCTTCCCGACCAGGCGGACCTCCGCCAAAATCTCTACATCGAGATGCGTGCCGTTAAGAAAAAGTTACGGCAGCTTCGCGCTAGTGGTGCCAAGCCTGAAGGAAGAGCACAGCTGGGTGGCCTTCCTTGTTTCTCTTTATTATTTTCTTTCTTTCTCTTCCTCTCTGTTTCTTGTATCGCTTTGTTGTATCTGTTTCTTTCCACTTCTTTCATTCTCTCTGTTTCTCCGTCTCTATATGTTTTTACGTCTTTATTCCCTTTATTTCTCTCTGTTACTCTCTTTCCGAGTCTTCTTCCTATCCCTTTCTTTCCCTTTCTCTTTCTTTCTCTCTCTCTCTCTCTTTCACGTGTTTCAGGTGCTCCACTTCGCCGAGCTGAGTTTTCGTTTATCGCTCGCGTCCCGCAGCACCTCATTAAAGTTATTTCAATCAATCAATCAATCAATCAATCAATCAATCAATCAATCAATCAATCAATCAATCAATCAATCAATCAATCAATCACACCTGCTGTACTCGGTAGTGGGGCTTACCCGATTCCTGTGGCGCATACCCACCTGTAGAGTGAGCAACTGCGCGTGTTGGTATTGCTTGATTCGAAATAGTAGGCGCAAAGAAGAGACGACGGACGAGAAAGGAGACACCCTTTTCACACGGGAGGCGCCCTGCGTGTGTGTGTCTCCCTTTTCGTCCGTCGTCTTCTTTGCGCCTATACTATATCGAAGCACCTGTAGAGTTTTCCACGACGAAGCACAAGTTAACGATAGCTTATACAGCCTCGCTGTTAAATATATATACAACGTTAGGAGAACTTACCGGGCAGTCAACTATCATTTGAAGCGGTGTGTCTGTTTCCCCCCCGTCTCTTTTTCCGCGAGGCAGACAGTGGTTGACGACGCCCACTGCATCATCTACGAGTCACCTATAGTGAAGGAACGCGAGTGTACGGTACCGTGTCCCGACGACTGCGTTCTGTCCGCCTGGTCGCCATGGTCGCCTTGTTCCTCTCCGTGTGCCGAGCGGATGGACTACGGAATCCAGTCCCGAAACCGGTCAATACTTGGACATGCTGGAAAAGGTGGGCACCTCAACGTACGCACTTCAGGAGCGAAAAAGTCACGCCGTCACTTATGCATTCACCTAAGACGACTCGAAGGCGAAAGCCACGTTCTTCTTGTTGCTTTTCCTCTTTTTCTTCTGTGGTTACTGTATTGATCCCCCCCCCCCTTCCCGAACTTTTTTTGCGCCTAACGTGGTTTTGCAGTGCTCCGGGACCAAGCGACGATGTCATGTGATGACGCCGCCATATGTCGTCATCCCGTGTGACGTCATGATTACGTCATAATGACGCCACAGATTTTGGAGATCTGTGACGTAATGATTAGGTCGTCGCATAATTTTTTTGCATCACTTTGTGTTGACGCCGACGGCCACTTTTTGCGTTTGATGAAGCATCTAAGGCTTTTGCCTTAAAGGGGTCATGAAGCACCCCTTGGGCTTGTTGAAAAAACACATCCTGCGGAAAGCTGACACGGCTATGAACTGCTCTGCAAAATATTACAGTCGTGCGCGCCGCGTAAGGGCAACAAGCGGAGCGCGAAGTTGCCGTTTCCTCAGGCGCCCTCTTTTCAAACAGAGGCCGGTTCTCACTCTCGTCGGTGGGCGGGGCGTCTGCCCGTTGACGTCGCGGATCTGCCTGTTTACGTCGCAAGAGACATAGCATGCTTATTGGCCGATAGCCGACGTAAATCGAGTGCGGCGTTCGGATCAGATGCGCTTCTTGCCACGGGGTGCCGCCACTTGCCGGCGCCGCACTCGCGCACGCGAATCACAGCGGGAGAGCTATAGCGTTTCGTGACGCGCGCTGACGTAACTTCTTTCCCCCGTGCCATGCCTCCCTGTGTAGCTTACAGTGCGCTCGTCGACACTAGGAAAGAGAGAAAGCGCTGAGAGGGTGCGCCAAACCCCCGTAAATCCGCTCATCCATGACGGATTGGAGAAATTTTTGCGGCAATCGATTCGGGAGGCAGTAAACTCCGATACTGAGGTTATTAGATCATTACATGGAAAAGCGGTTCATGACCCCTTTAATAAAGATTTTCCCAACCACCCGACTAGCAGCATGAAGCGACGAAAAGTTTTTTTCTTCAACTGCAGAGTTTCTTTTGGAAAAGCTATATTGGTTTTCGCTTGCATTTTCAAGGTACTCTCAGATGGAGGAGTAGTTGATATTGAGATGATTGGTGGATTTTGAGAAGTGCGCCATTAACCTTGCGGTAAAGTTGCTTTGTTGTTTCAGCTATCTTTTGTACGAAACGTCATTTCATGGATACAAATGTCGCTATAGGATGTCCGCGGATTACGTTAACGAATTTGGGAATAAATATCTAAAAGCTGATGTCACCCCATATATTCGGTCTACGTGGGAACGCGTTGCGTTCCCACGTAGACCGAGTACGTGCTATACGTGACTGAATCACGTGCTATAATTCATAATATGTTTTGTAAGGTAATTATTTGGAAGCTGGTGAGTGATTTATTTTTGATCGGCTTATCATGTATTTAGATTTGCCACGCGAGTAATCTCTGCCGATTGAAGTGATCGAGCTGTACGGCTACTATCACGCTGTCTGTCGTAGGCGATTTTTAAACATTTTTATACAAGCTAAAAAAATTAAAATGCCCGTTATCTTAGGCTGATATATTTTTAATTTATTTATTGGCATATATTTCGATTTTTCGGTCACGGACAATGATGATTTTTTGCTCACAATGAAAGACACCCATGCCGACACCGGAATTTCTGTGATACGAGCTCTTTAATGCTATCGCGTTAAAATGCAATAACTGGTTGATGGAGGCTCATACAGCTGTAGCAAAAACGCGCGCTTCTAAAGGAAGACCGCGAGGACACGAGAAAACAAGTCATTCGCGATCTTGGCGCTCTCTCGGGGCTGGCGTCGGGATTCTCGGATCGATTGCTTTCTCTTGGGCAAAGAGATGGCAGCACTGCACACAGCTCGCAACTTGGAATGACACACTTGTGCTTTTCGGCTTGCGGTAGTTCGGTTTAAAATGAGAAGCGATATTTAATATTGTTGACGAATCATTTTGACTTAGGACTCCTTGTGTGCTGTTGGGCCGTGCTGTACCTTGTAGTTTACGAAACGTGACAGCGAGATCGCACCTTTGAAATCAGTCCGTTTTTTGTCCTGCCTGCTATTCTGCAGATTAATGTTTGAAAGCGCCGCCCAACCGTGTTTTCGTGGTTACACAAGCAAACTGTATTTTATCTACAAGGTGCTAAATGCGAATTCCCAAAATGATAGTAATCTTTTGTTGTAGTTCGATTACTAGTGCTTGCTCTTTTGTTGTCCGTAAACTCATACGAATAGCAGGAGTAGCAGAAGAAAGTGAAAGTCGCTATAAATATTTCTTTTGGATCAGAATGTCAACCATGAAGCGCAAACATCTATTTCATTGACTGCCGATAGTCAAGCTCTAACGTGATATTTCAGACTAAATTCTCTCGCATTAACTGCTGCGAGAAAGCACTTCAACCCTAGAAAAATAAGCCGTGTTTCTTAGACCGTACATTTGTTAAAATGAAACGGCTTCGAACGTAGCAAGCGTATCGGGGATATGGCATCTGGTGCCGGGGTCACCGTGATCAGCCCCTGATAAATGCGGAATGCAGACACGAGTCATTTCACTTTTTGAAGCGCTTTTGAGACATACTGTATAATTATGCTGCCTTCGAAGCGCAATGCTTAAAGAAGAATCGCGCAGGTCTGAGGGTCGCGGCGTACTTTCTTCAGAAAAATCCGCTTTTTCGAAGGAAGTTTTACAAGTTGCGCAACGTATACGTGATGAGGAAAGCTGGCAGCAGGCACAGCAGTCTGCTCCTTTATTCACGTCGTTTCTGTACGTTCTGTGGGCAGTAAAATATTGCGTGATAACTAGGCTCCAAAGTTACCAGCGTTTTCGGTATCATTAGATAAATAAAGCCAATCGAACAAGCAATGCAATAGACGGTTGCCATTGTATTGCCATATACTCTGATGAGATGAAAAATTCTTGAGCATACTTTGGTGTACAAAGTGCCTTACGAAGTGCCGGCGGTGTGAAGTCGTCATTGCTGTTTGCGGTGCAACTGTAGGTGGTGCCTCGTGCCCCTGCCAAGTCGGATTTGCGGGAGGTGGACGACTGTAACATGGTGCGCTGCTTCGGCATGCACTGGAAGACCGGACCCTGGAAGAAGTGCGTCGCGGAGAACGTCACTAGCGGCTGCGGCCGCGGACGACAAAACCGCACCGTCAACTGCTTCTTCAAGGGAAACGTCTCCGACAAGAAGTGAGTTCTTGGACGCCCTTAGCTTGGTAGTGTGAGATTTCTGGAAACTACTAGCCTGAAAACGTATTCAAGCCACAGCCACGTTTTTTTTTTTTGTTGTTGTTGTTGTTACGTGAGTACTCAGAATGTGCTGACGGGCCTCTTATTATCCGTATTCTTTCTCTCCTACTACCTATTTCAGGTGCGCTCCGCTGAAGAAGCCAGCCAATTCCCAGCCTTGCAACATACCTTGCCCAGTGGATTGCCAAGTGACCAATTTCTCTGAGTGGAGGCTATGCAAAGACTGTGGCGATGGTGAGTCATCTGCATTGCTGTCTTCTGCCTTTTAACGCGATAGCGTTTAAGAGCTCGTATCGCAGAAATTCCGCCGTCGGCGTCGGTATCGGCCTCGTTGGTTGTGAGCGAAAAGTCATCATCTTGTCCGTGACCAAAAAATCGAAAAAGCTGCAAATAAAATAAATAATAAAAATGTTGGGTCCGAGTGAGAATCGAACCCAGGCCGTCTGCGTGGCAAGCAGGTGTTCTCCCACACAGCCACGCATCTTTTTTTTTTTTTCTTTCATGGTATTTATTCAACATAGGATAGCACTTGAAAGCAATTGAATACAGACAAAGAATTAATATGTTAATTATGCTCTTATCGCAACACAATGACGAACAGAAGGCACTACAGAATTCGCAATCACCTCTATAGCGGATACATCACATAACTGATTTTCCAATTGTGTGCTAGAACAGCGGTAAGGATAAGCACCTCACCAATGCTTGGAGCTGCACTGAAAGTAACTTTCATGCTTCCCAAAAATACGCGTCCTTTATACAGGTGTCACAGTACGAGAGGTAATATCGCAGTAATATTGCGTGGTACAAGCGTACACTGCCATCGAGCGTCACACTATGTCAATATCATAACGACTTGGTGGTTTAAAGACAGCCACCCATTACAAAAGAGACCCCGTAGTGGGTGCATCGCAACTTCGAAAAAGTTTCTCGCTCATAATTGCTCCTGGTTTAAAGCATGCTACCCATTACATAAGGCACACACCTTAGTGCGCGCATTCTCTTAAACACTCGTAGTGTTCGAAGTGCGCACTAGGGGCACGATATCGCTATCGCGTTCAACTCTTAAAGGCGAAACTTAAGCGTCCCCCAATTTCTTTTCTGCTTTATAGTCTTGTAACTTATCTCGAATCACCGCTTTTGTTCTCATAAATATATTACCTAAAAAAAAAAGAATAATTCGGTAGACAATTCAATCTAACTGGTATTACGTTACTAAATTATTGATCATACTTATTGGGCAATAAATTGCTATCGCGATCAGTTTAAAACAATGTTAAAGAGATGTAGAAGCACATCTAATAGAGCCTCACGCTGAACTTCAGGTAATACGATGCCCAATACAAACCCTTCCTTTACTGCATGCTATTTTCGATGGCGCTCAACTGATTTTGAGGCAGTATGATACGGGCTTCTGTGTCATCAAACTGCATTGATCGCATTGGTTCTGGACACGCCAGTGGCGCGCAATACTCGTCTTATTAGTTCCCTAGAAAGCATCTGACGTAAGGAGCCATTACAGAAAAGCTTCCAATCGTGCATGAACCAACGAAAATAACCTTCCTAAAAATCAATTTCGTTGATTGCTGCTTCTCATGTGACGTTACACTCGCCTCCAGTGTTCAACGTAACAGCAACATCAGAAAATTTCCATCACATTTTGCTATGCGGTTTTGTAAGCGACAGATTGAATGTCTTATATAAAGTAATCTGACACGTCTGCAGTCACAGCGACAATATCACTGAAGGGTTTGAAAAGAAAGTGTCGAGAACAGAAAATTGCTCGTATAAATGTGAGTTATTACATGTTTACGCTTTTCTCGCTTACACGGCTGTTAAAGAACGGCGGTGACACCAGATACTATTGTTTTATCCGAACTAGAAGGAAAGCTCCCGTTACGATGATATAAGAGTGACTTATAATCATTGCTTTCTTGCTGTGACGAGCCTATACATAAGTCGTACCTTTACATGTATACAACGTGTGCGGTGAAAAGCGCATGCTAATCTCGATTTGAAAGATGCATACAAAACAGATATGGCCTAAATCAATTAGCCGTTTCAACACGTGTTTTTCCATACTTATATTCTGTCTCCGTTTCATATCGAGACACTTACGAAACTACATAGCGGGTACTTCAACACGTGTTTTATGGGTGCAGGCTTATGTGATTACTAGAGGGCAATATCTCTGTCGTCTTTCAAAATTGCGTAGCAGCAAAAGCAGTATTAAATAGCATTTATAAATGCGGTAAAAATATTATTCACAAATATTACTTATTCTTGTACATTTTTTCCTCACGCTAAGAGGTTAAGGTTCCTCGTTGGCGGAACTTTCGTAATGACCATCCTTCTTCGAGAAGATGGACAGCGAAATGTAAAGAACACCCGTGTGCTTAGATTCAGGTGCATGTTGAAGAGCACCGGGTGATCGAAATTAGTCCGGTGTCTCCCACTACATCGTACCTGGTAATCATATCCTGGTCTTGGCACGTAAAACCCCACAAATTATTAACACACCCACCTCCACCCACATTTCTCAACAAAAAGAAAAGTAATATATGCTTGATTATCCTCCGGTCTTTAACATTAGCAAAGACCCAAAGGGGTATACAAGAGTTGCGCAGGTATTTTTGTATTGAAGGATATAATTGAGTTCTGCATTTATCCTACGGGTACTCAAATATGCGCTCCATGGCCAGAAACATTGGTCTTACCTTTTTATTATTATACGATGGTTTAGCGATACTGGCGCCTTTATATGGCGACGGCTTCTCGTTTTCACAAAAATGTCTAAACATTGAAGGCCACCGACATGAAAAAAAAAAAGAAACGTGACATCACACCCAGGAAATATTGTATAAATTAAATGTGTAAACTTAAAATCGAGCCGCAAGAAAAAGCAGATAAGCACGAGTCATTATATGTACTGTATATGGCTCCGCGACGGACACACACGAGAACGATCTCAGTGAAACAACGAACTTTTCGCCATTTTCTCATGTAAATCTTATCTACTTGTAAAATTCAGTTATAATACAGTTATTCATCCTTTAGAATTCAAACCCCTGCCTTCTTCATTTGGTCATCACTAACACACGTAGTCCATTTTAGCAACAATAAGGTTCACTTCACGAACTGCTTTAAGGGTCAAGCCACAAGAAATAAAAAATCACAGTTTCGCCGTAAGGGCGAAGCAATCAGTGCGATAACAACAAACTGGAGTTTTATACGAAGTATAAGGCCAGCAGCTGAATCTTTCGGATATGATCTCGCATAACTCTACAAATCGCTGGTTTAAGCGAATATGGCCGCTCCAGAAAGTAGAGCGGTTTTCGCGCTCTCTGTCGTCGACACGCAAAGCGGTCAAAGCACGGCACGTACGTATATAAGCCGTCTACTGATGGCTGTCGAGATAGCGTGCGCGCCAACTCTCGCGACCACGCCCATATGATCAAAGTTCAGTTGCTGCTCGTGCGACGCCCGAAAGGCGCCCCTTCATGCTCCTTACCCCGACGAAAGATTGGCGTGGTGTTTCCTCTCTGCTTGTGAAGCCATCTATGGCAGGCCTCGCACGCGGCGCGATCTTATCGCATGCGCCCTTCGTGCGGCGGAGAAAGGCCGGATCTTTTCATCTATGCTTCATGCGCGTTCGTCCCCAGCGCTCGTGCGCTTTTACTAGTGCGTAGACCATAAGATGCGTGGGGCGGATCGATTTGCGTGTTATACGCTACATGACGGCGACGATGAAGCCAACAGCAAAAACCTGCCGAGAATGTCCATAGAACTCCTATCGCAATAAAAGTAACACCTAACCACCAAATCAATTAACAAAACTGAACTTCACGCAAAGTCCAGTCAAACCGACCGTAGAATATGTTAACACTAAGCGAGGCCAAGGTTAGGCCAAATCAAATACATCGACCCAGAATATTTCTAAGGCCTCATTTGGCTTCTTAATTAACATAACGTCTGCCCTAAACCAGGGTCTGGGCCTGTGCTGGCACGCGAGCGGTTCGTGCTTCGACGAGAGACACCGGGCGGTCAACCGTGCCCTTGGCAGAGCCTTCGTGAAGTGAGGCTTTGTCGCCCCACCGACAGTGAGCCCTGGTGCCTGCGGGGACGAAACTCTCAGCACGGCCGGGGTCCCTACCGCTGGAGCACGTCGCCATGGTCACAGTGCGTCCTTGCTCCGGACGCCCGCTGTGGGAGCGGACACCAAGTGCGCAGTGAGTCGTTGCCCTTGTCTGAAAAAAAATATATATACAATAATTGAGATGGACCCAAAACAGATATAGCAAATGCATATGTGCATGAGAGAGAGAAGAAAGATAAAGGAAAGACTGGGACGTTAACCAAAGGAAGCCTCCGGTTTGCTACCCTGTACTTGGGAAGGAAAAAGGGGATGTCCAAGTACATGCACACCAACATGAGGATAGCGGTAACCCAGAAGTAGTGATCGCAATCATTGCTTGAGAAATATCCTCCTCATTATGCATTGGTTGAAATACATGGGCAGCCAAATCGTATATGAAAGAACCCATAGCGCACTTTCCACCGCTTTTTTGAGGACGTCGCATAGGTTGTAAGCTCACTTGCAGTATGTGCTTTGTACCAATAATAGAAAGCGTTAGACGTAAGGTCTTGGAAAGCAATATCATCTGTGAAATTGGGCGATTAGAATTATGGTTTTAGATGGGTGATTGGTTGTTAAGGCATCAAAGCTTCACCTCCACCCCCCCCCCCGCATCATTTATTTTTCTTTCTGCTCTTTCATACATAGCCTTACTTACCCAACCCTCGCCCTCATTGGTGGGTGAAATCCTTCCGCAAGACTTCGTGAAGAGTACCATACGTAGCTGCACATTTCTGTTCTGGTTCCTTTTTTCTCACGGAGTGTCCGTAACTCCTAATGGATAATTACTTCCAACTTTTCTAGGGTAGCCTCATAAATATACATCTATTTGAGAAAGATCTGTGTTAAGAAAAAAGTGCGAGAAGTTGCGAGCTGGGGAAAGCATCCGCGTAGGCAGTTCAAACTTTGAACTAGTGTTCTGGGGATGACAGTGCGAACACACAAACGAAAGCATATTCTCAAGCCAGAATGTTCCAGTGGGTCTCTAGAACTCGTAAACGTCGGTGATCTTTCATAAATAACTTTTTTCGTCTGGTGCGATATTTTTCATCCATTTACCGCTGAATTACGACGGGGCACGCGGCCGCCGCCAAGAGATGGTGCGAAGTGTAATTTACCCAAAATCCCGGAAACGCCTAAAAATTCTAAATATACACTCCCTTTATATTACAGATGTGACATGCGTTGATTCAAAGAACATTCCCACGGAGCCTGCATTGTGCATCAACCTGACTAGTGCCATGGTGAGCTCACGTGCGTCGGTGCTCTCTGCACCCCCCGCTCACCGAGAATGCCACGTTCGCTGCCACGACCAGTGTGCTGTGTCTGAATGGTCACCATGGTCACCGTGTCCCCACACCGATGGCGCAAACATCTGTGACAAGGACCCTGTGAGCCGCCGAACTCGACAGCTCATTGGTGAGCAACCTCGTTTAAGAGTATAATATTGATGAAGTTGTGGCGTCAGCTAAATCGGAAAGGAGGGCACGGAGGCGTAAGGACGTGGCCACGATCCAATGGCGTCTCCTGCATTGCCCACTTAACGGAAACGAAGGCTCCGATGTAACAAAACTGATCACCTCAGTGGTATCGTGTGCTTACTGAAATTTTAACATACCGTGCTGTATATATTTTATTCCTATTTCTGTATTTCCCTGACGTGGTTGCTTAGCTGCTAAGCTAAAGGACGCTGGTTGGATTATGGGTCACGGCGGCCGCATTTCGATGGGGATGAAATGCAAGAACACTCGTGTACTTAGACTTATGCGACCTTTAAGGTATCCTAGCTGGTCAGAATTAATACGGCCTGTCTCACTACGGCGTGACTAATAATCATGTCGTGGCGTTTACGCGTAAAACTCTGATTTTAATTTTTTACTATCGCTGATTAAGTTTTGGATTTTAACACATTTTATAATACAGAACACTCTCGTTTTCACTTCAACTGTCTACGGTAGGCTTTAAAATATTGTCACGGTGAAGTAAGCAGAACACAAGACGATAAGCACTGAACTATTATTGGGCGAACCTGTGCCCGGAAAAATAAGCAACACTCACAGTGCAATGATAGCAGCGAAGATAATCATCGGTCCTCGATAAAACTGATCGTCCGTGAAACGCGCCGGCTTTTATACATGCCTTGTGGAACCTTCCAGCGTTATCGCTGGTGCTCGCGTTAGTTCTAGAATAAACTCTGTTGCTCGCGTCCTGCGCGCAATTTTAACAGAACAGTCTGAAACAATCCTGAAGGTTCTCAAACTTTGCGGCGCGGCCCGCGCCGAGCATTGATAAGTTTTTGTGGGTTATTGCCGATCACATAAGAATAAAGAAATAAGTGTGCGTGGCAGTAATATCGTGTGCTTGCTTTCGCGTCTATAGTGTCCATCATCTTACGTACAACTTTGCAAAAAAATCTTATTCTAGGTGTATCAAGCCCAAACTGTCTTGTGAGTCTTACTGAGGAACGGCCGTGCCCACCGAGGCAAGGTGTCAAGGTGGAAAATTCGGCTTGGAGCGACTGCATCCTTCAAGAAGAGGCAGTGTGCGGCGCTGGCTTTCGTTTTAGAATGACGTCGGCAAGTTGGCGAACATGCGGATCCACGGGTATGTATTTCATTCTCTGTGTACTTCTATACCAGAACGTTCCAAACGCATAGGTGATAACCGCCTGATTACGACACATGTAGGCGCTTCTTTTTTCCGTCACCATCTGGGCTATCTTGTCAGTTTACGTTGTGTGGTAGGGGGTATGCCCATCTACACGTTTAATGATTGTGGTAAAGGCTTACGCTATAAATGTGGGGCATTCAGGACACCATTTTGATATGTTCTGCTCTGATATGCATGAGCAAAAATCCAGAACTACCTTTATATTTCTTTTTTTTTTTGTTCAATAAAAATTCAGCTTGAGTAGGCGCTGTCCTTTCCACTTCCCCTTGTACGCTGCTGCGGCGCCTAGAACTATAGAAGTTCAAAAACGAGCATTAAAGAACTTGCCAAACTCGCCATCTTAGTTAGAAACATGTATCTAAGTTAGGATAAGTTATTGCGATTTACTTTCCAGGAAACAAGTTCTTTTATTTCAAACCCAATATTTAGCTTTTAAGCTCATAGAGCAGGTATGGTGCACTCCCACTTGTGCTGATTTGTCGCTATCATGGCTCACTAATAATATCGTCTTTACTATTTGTTATTATGAAGAAATATATCAATACAGAGTTGATGCATGCCAGATGCGTCTATGCGTGTCTCCTCTTCAGGGCATCATCACAGGTAGGTTCGCGCAGCTGCTAAAGATGTTTCATTATATCATGATGATTTTCTCGCTAAATTCCGACACTGCTGCATTACACATATTTTGATCAATCCAAGATTTCTGGTTAGCGGAACAATTCATATCTACCTCATTTTTAAAATTATCTCATCCTTGTCAATCGACCGCAGTGGGTGTGAGCCATGCATAGACGACCACAACAACAGCAGCCAACCACCTGCTTTGTTCGCTGTATATGATGGACAGCTGCCGAAACACGTGCGTATTTACATTTTTCTGGCGGCTATTCCCCAGGCTTCGAGAATGCCACCTGCCGGGAGCCCTGTCCCATAGACTGCGTCATGGGCGAGTGGTCCCCGTGGTCGCGGTGCGATGCTGTTTGCGGGGGTGGCACCCGCACCCGAACCCGCAGGGTTGTCCGCTGGCACCAACATGGCGGAAGACCCTGCACTGTCGCTGCTCCGAACGACATGGTGAGCCCAAGTTTTCCATTTCCTTGGTAAGATAGCTGACTGGCTAGTCGGTTGTTCATGCTGATAATAACAGCCCAAGAAAACGGTGAAGCGGACACACTGGACAAGCATTAACTCCCAACTGATTATTTTATTGAGATGAGTGCATTATATATGCATGTGTGGGAACATTACAAAGCAAAGAATTGCACTGACAATTAAACAGCAAAAGAACACCAAGAGGAAAAAATTTCACTATTACCGAGGCAGCTCAAATGGTGAAGGAGAGGAGTGGCTGCTGGAGTAAACCGTCAGTCACGCTACCTGACAACAGAGAACTCAGTTTCTTGAAATGTGCGGCTATGCGCACAAGGCGTCTGTGATTGGATTTTTTTTTCTCTGTGTGTTCTGTTGCTGTTGCGTTGTCAGAGCAATTGTTTTCTTTATAGCTGTTCCCACACATGCATACGCAGGTCGTCCCAAATATTACGCTGCAAGATTTAAAAAAAAGAGGAACGTCGTTACGCGAAGCACACCTTGTGCATATTGTGTCCAGTATACTGTAGTAGTCACTGCTATTTTTTGTTAATGAGGTTTAGTTAATGAGTACTAACTGTGTCTCTAACTCTACAAGTACTCACCTAATCATTAAGATGTCAATGAGGCATATGTAGGCATGCTCAAATGACATCTAACTGCGCTATTTTCAACAATGTACTAATTGTGTGCTCCCTTTCTTTTTGGCTAAAAAAGCCCGCGAAATCTGAAAACTGACACGTGGCTAGACTGCAGCGCACATCAGGAAGCAGCGCCCTCAAACAGGATCACTGTGAGGTAGCAAGTCAAGACTACGCTCCCACCTTTTGCGGGTGAGAGCGTTGTCGACTCCCACGGTACGGTGGGACCTGCCGAATTTTTAATATTTCGCGTGCTTTCTTTATCCGCCGGAAAAAATGAGCACGTAATAAGTACGTTGCTGAAAATAGCGCAGTTAGATGTCATTGGAGCATGCCTACATATGCCTCATTGACATCTTAATGATTAGGTGAGTACTTGTCGAGTTAGAGACACAGTTAGTACTCATTAACTAAACCTCATTAACAAAAAATAGCAGTGACTACTACAGTATACTGGACACAATATGCACAAGGTGTGCTTCGCGTAACGACGTTCCTCTTTTTTTTTAATCTTGCCGCGTAATATTTGGGACGACCAAACCCCTCCGATACTACAGCATACTGAGAACAATATCCACTACGTCTGTTTCGCGTAACTACGTTCCTCTTCTTTTAAATCGTGCTGAGTGATATTTATGACACCCAGGATAATGCATTCCTCCTAATAAAATCACTTGGAAGACGGCGCTTGCCCAGTGTGTGCGCTTTTTGTCCCCGTGTTTTTTCGCGCTGTTTATTATCAGCCTTCATTTTCATTGTAACGGATTGTCCTTTCTCTCTTAAGGTGCTCTCACCAGCTTAGGACATTGCAAACAAATAAGCGCGGTGCTTAGATCACTGCGTAGCGATCGTGCCTGGAAATTATGGAACGCCTTCGTGACGCCTAAACAGTCACACATACACGTGCACTACGCAAGAGGCTTCTTTTCGCGAGATTCCCACTTTGACAGAGATTGGAAGGCCACACCCATGTATTCTTACGTCACAAACGCCGCTTGGTATGACCGCGACTGGTAAAAGTCGCACGCGAGCACACCAACAGCCCTTGGAAAAAATTTACGTAAGACACCGTCAAAATATTGAGTTAAATTGTGGGGTCTCAGCTGCCAAAGCTACAATATGATTATGTGGCACACTGAAGGGGGGGACTTCTGAATAATTTTTAGCACCTGGATTTTTTAAGGTGCTCGTATATCCGAGTACACGGGCATTTTCGCATTTTGGCAACACTGACACGCAGTCGTCGTGACCGGGAGTCGAAACCGTGTGCCTTCGTACTTAGCAGTGCAGAGCTACCGCTACTAACAAGCGTTGAAAGCTGGGCGAGTTAGTAAGGTTTTATCTTCTAGCTTAGTGTCCCGTCTACTGCGCAATCTGCTAGAAGATATGGCCACTAAGTTGCCACTGTGAGCCGAAACATCTGTCCCCCTACGAGTAAGAATGAATGCGTACTGCAGGAAATTCAGACCGACACATGCCTCATGGACTGCGGACGCAACGTCTGGCTCCCGTCGGGATGGACCCGGTGCCGACCCTTGAACATGAGCAAAAAGCTGCCGTGTGGCGTTGAAGGAGTCAGGACGAGATCTATCCTGTAAGTATCGCCAAGTCTTGGAAAAAGCGTAAAAACTCTCGCATTTCTTGCCCTCCCTTCAAAAACGCAATACACATAGAGTTCTTAAAATGCATTCAACAAATCGAATTGATCAAATTACTGCCTATAAGAGCACCCCGGTAGATTTTCAGGTTGTATCTCTCGACACGTCTGTATGTGAAGGTGAAAAGGGGGGTGAACATTATATTTGAACAAGTTTGCTACTTACTGGTCGATTGCAAGTTTTTATTATAAGTGTCGCCAGATGTTTTCCGGAAAGGAAGGGTTCCTCAGAATAAGTATTCATCAGCGTGTTCTTCGGTTACTTAACCCGTATATAACTTCATGTTTGTATTAGACATCTACACTTTTACATGCTTATCATATTAAATTTGCATCTTTTAGGCACGCTTATATTCTATTTACTACTTCTTATATAGTGAACGCCAGTTATGTGGGCTTAATACTGGAAATTGGAAAATATAAATGCCTTCTAAGCCTAACACATGCTAAGATAACTGCCATGATCATAAGGGCTGATGACGGGAGGCATGCGGAGTTGTTCAGAGTTTCGGCACCTGCTGAGCTACACATAAGTGACTTGTGTGAGCTTTCGTGATGTACGTGATTTTTTATTTAAACTTTTATCTTTTCTAATAGCTATGATAACGTCGTTTTTTTTTCATATATTCATTCCAGGTGCATGTCTGTGCTCAACGGTGACCCTTATGAAGAACTGACCGAAGATGAGTGCGATCCGCTTCAGAAGCCCCACGACAGCGAAGCGTGCAAGTTGCACTGTCCGGGAGAGTGCGTGGTCTCTGAGTGGTCCCAGTGGTCGTCGTGTTTGGTGAGCACCTTACCAGCGCGACTGGTTGATTAGTTAGCGTAAATCGAACTCTGCTTATTGCGATAGCAATTACATGGACGGTCTCGGCTGATTTTTGCCGTCGCCGTCATGGCCCCTATATATATATATATATATATATATATATATATATATATATATATATATATATATATATATATATATATATATATATATATATATATATATATATATATATAGTTCAGAAAGGAAGACAAACCGTGCGAAACAAGTTTTACTAACGTTTCGGCAGGAGGGCCTGCCTTCGTCAGACGCTCTGACGAAGGCAGGCCCTCCTGCCGAAACGTTAGTAAAACTTGTTTCGCACGGCTTGTCTTCCTTTCTGAACTGCATTTCCCACCGGATCCACTGAACTTCATCCTCGCATATATATATATATATATATATATATATATATATATATATATATATATATATATATATATATAGTTGAAGGAGTGGTTGCCGTATAAGTATGAGAGGTGGGACTTCAAGAAAACTTCCTGTATTACGTCGACGTCTCGGTCAGAGCCTGACTTTTCTTGAGAAAGGTCAGGCTCTGACCGAAGCGTCGACGTAAAAAATGAAGTTTTCTTGAAGTGCCACCTCTCATATATATATATATATATATATATATATATATATATATATATATATATATATGAAGCGAGGAATCGAACGGGCGACCACTCGTTCCGCAGCGCGCGGCGTTAGAAGGCTAGGCCACGAGAAATACGCCTTCCGGCATGCTAACGGCGAGCTATTTATATACACCATTTACTTCAGCATGCTTTCTTGGTCACCAGCGAGATGACGCGAAGTGCGGGCGGGGCGCGCTTGAAAGGTCGTCGCACCGCTCGTTACGATGCGTGAGCGTTTCCTGCCACTCCGATGCTTACTGGGCGTGGTCGCCTGTGCGCGCTTATCTCGAGGATGGCGCGGGGGGGGGGGGGGGTGTATGCCTTGTGTTTTCCGCGCGATGTCCGCGCTGATGTTACAGAGCGTACGAAGGTCACTTCGCTAGCTGCAGCGGCCGCGTTTGAGCGCGCTGTTCAACAGACATAAGTAACAACTGTGACAGTTGTTAGTTCGCGCTCGTCCTGTGTGTACCTGTGTGTTCGTTTCGTGCGTCCTGCTTTATGTTTGAGCAGCGCGCTTCAAGTGTCGCGCTGTGATGCATGATAGTTCGCGCTCGTCCTGTGTGTTCTTTTCGTGCGTCCTTTGGTCTTGAGCGACGCGCTGGCAATTTCGAGCTGCTTTCCGTTCTTCGCGTTACATTCCAATTTGTTGCTATCGCATTCACTGCTTCGCCGTTGCCGCGAAACTACTTTTTTCATAGTTGTTATATGATAAAACATACGTTTTGCGCGTCACGCACTCCGCACCCCTTGCCCTGACAAGGACTGCTGCTGAGGCTGCGTGACTTTGCAAATCCCACAAGTTATGCCTGCTTCTAATTTCATCGCATAGCCACTACTTTTAAGTGCGTAGCACTTCAGGGGCCCGGCTTTTAATCCATCTGTAGATCTCCCGGGCGTGATCATGCTCAAAATCAAGGGGTGAATGGAGGCCTAAAATAAGTCAAGCAATTCTCAAAACCGGGTAAAATAAACGAATAAGGTCTAAAATTATATATTTACAGAAATAGCCAACAAGTAGGTAATCGCAATAATTAACTTACAATCGCTAAAAACGCTTCGGAAACATGCGGCTGACACCCGCGCCGCGCAAGAGAGGGCGCCATCGCCTCACCAAGCGCGATCGCTCCTCCTGCCGGCGCTTCTCCGGCGCCTTCGTCACTACGTCTGAAGGGGGAAACAGCCTGAGGGAACTCGCTGCAGAAGACACGTATCTCAGCTGCCGTAACAAGCAGGAAGTCGATAAAGCGCAGCAAAATGTAGCACGCATGTCGCACACCGAGTTTCCGAATCTTCCTAACAAGATTCTGCTCGTTTCGGGGAAACCCTGCACGCTTAGCTCAATCATTTACGTCATCGACGGTTTGGTAAACGGGGCAGTGGGAGCTCTACGAACACGAAACACTGAATGCCCGTGCTACACACTTCCCCAGGCTTCGCAGTATAGTGGAGCTGCATTTAGCTCAGGATTTGGAACTACACCAATCGCTACACAGCTAATTTTAGACTCTATACACTATGGTTTTATTTTTTTCGTCAAGGGTTTTCTCTCCTTGGCGAGACTTTCCATTGCGCCATAAAAAATCTACCACCACCACCACCACCACCACCATCATCATCATCATCATATATTTTGCGCACATTAGAGCGCACGTGAAAGGAAGGTACAGTAACAAAACACTGGGTGCACTACCAAAGGAATAATTTTGACTGAAGACCCAAAAAGGCAGAGATATATGAATGCGTAGGGTTATGACAAACTTGGGATATCCACCGATCGAACGATTTCGTCACCGATTGATAAAACAGTACTGATGTATCACTTATACAGCTAGATGCTTTCGTTGGACAGAGTAAGTTTTCAATAATTCACGGATATATATTACGTTGTATAACTGTTTATGCTACCGTGACAATCTCAACAGCTCACTTATCGTCCTTTCGTGCTTAAGTGCACAGTAACCTACTTTAAGATGTAGTATAAATCCGACTGCACCTTTCTTTTTTTTCATCCGTACATTTTCTTATAAATTGACAGTCCTTGCGTTTCTGTTAATGAATTTACTTATGGTTATTTATTTATTATTTATTTATTATTTAATACATACTGCTATCCTACATACCAGGCTATAGCAGGAGTGGGCTTACTTAATTTTTGCTAAGAAAGCACTTGTTCACAAAGACGTAATGACCAAATCAAATTACTGAACATAGAGAAACCCCGCTTCCCCATTATTATTATTATTATTATTATTATTATTATTATTATTATTATTATTATTATTATTATTATTATTGTATACCAAAATGCTTCTTCACCTTGGCTTTCCAGGACCCTGCACTAGGAGCTGTTATCGCCGAGCGAAATCGCACTCGTCGGTTGCTTCGATCACAGAAACATGGAAGACACTGTCCATACCGTTTAGTTGAGAGAGATGTATGTTTGAAACACCACTGGGAGCTAGGACCACAGGGTTCTTGCGTCGTCAGCGGTGGCTCCCATTGCGGTGGTGGTGTGTCCAGGGCGCCTCTTTACTGCGTCCGAGACTCGGACGGTTTGCGTGTGGACTACAAGTATTGCGATCCGGTAAGTGCACCTGTAATAGAAATTGAATTTCAGCTCATTTTTCGTTCAC